>NC_064617.1:346881669-347556312 GCF_023898315.1 Schistocerca nitens
TTCTGCACAACATGATTTTATGGCAATTTTCTGCATATCTACATGTATATTCTGCAAAACGCTGTGAAATGCATGCCAGAGAATAATTCCCACTGTCCCAGTTATTTGAGCTTCTTCCTTTTCCATTCACTTATGTAGCATGGGAAGAATGATTGACTAAATGGATCTGCATGAGCAGTAATTAATCTTAACTTGTCTTCACAATGTCTGTGGGAGCGATACCTAGGGGTTAATGTGTATTCCTAGATTTGTCACTCAAAGCTGGTTCTTGAACTTTGTACGAGGGTGGTTTGAAAAGTTCTCAGAACGAAATAGAAAAGAAAGTATGTACATCACTGAAACTTTTTTTATTTTTCAATGTAGTCTCCTTGTAGATTAATGCACTTGGTCCAACGATGTTCCAGTGCCTTGATCCCATCTTGAAAATGAACTTCTTCCAGGTCTGCAAAATAGTTGTCAACTCCGGCTATCAATTCTTCGTTTGAAGTGAATCTTTGTCCACCAAGAAAAAATTTCAGTTTTGGGAAGAGATGGAAGTCTGAGGGAGCCATATCAGGTGAATAAGGCGGGCGTGGCAACAATTCATACCTTAGTTCGTGTAATTTTGCCATGCCATTCTCATGCGTTTTTGATCCAGCATCAAGAGTCACGGCATCCATCTTGCAGATATTTTTTTCATTTCTAATTCTTCAGTTAAAATGTTATATACCCTTTCAGTTGACATCTGGCAAACGTGGGTAGTTTCACACACTTTAAATCAGAGATCCTCCATGACGATTTTGTGCACTTTTGCAATGATTTCTGGAGTAGTGACACATCTTGGCTGACGACTGTGTGGATCATCATCTAAGCTCTCCTGACCAAATTTAAATTCATTTGTCCACTTGGCAACAGTTGAATGTGAAGGAGCAGAGACCCCCAGTTTATTCTGGAAATCGACATGAATGTCCTTTGCTTTCATACCTTTCTTTAGGAAGTACTTAATCACTGTTCGAATCTTGATTTTTTCCCATCTTCACAAAGCACTATGTGAGAACAGCAGCAGAGCCACGTCACCGCTACAGCTCTTTTTCAAGAGCACTTATGTGGCACGCGTTTACAGGCAACAGTCCAATGAATATTATGTGAACAACTTGTTGTGCTAACACTGACATCTAGTGGTGATTCTGAGAACTTTTCAGACCACCCTCGTGGGTAGGCTTTCATGGAATAATTGGTGTCTATCTTCATCCGTCTGCCTCTTCAGTTTTTTCACCATATCTGTGAAACTCTTGGGGGCAAACAAACCTGTGACCATTTGTGCTATTCTTTTTTGTACACATTCAATATCCCCATTAAAACCTATTTCCTAAGGGTCCCACACACTTTATAGGAATATCCTGGGATGGGACACATGAACAGTTTGTTCTACAACTGAACCTATGTATTCAGTTTCATAGTTTTACAAATTGTTACACCCAAGTATTTGACTGATTTAAATTGTGACTCACTGATATTAAGCCGGCCGCGGTGGTCTAGCGGTTCTAGGCACGCAGTCCGGAACCGCGCGACTGCTACGGTCGCAGGTTCGAATCCTGCCTCGGGCATGGATGTGTGTGATGTCCTTAGGTTAGTTAGGTTTAAGTAGTTCTAAGTTCTAGGGGACTAATGACCACAGATGTTAAGTCCCATAGTGCTCAGAGCCATTTGAACCATTGATATTAAAATCATGAGACTCATTGATATTATAATCATAAGACACTACACTTTTCGCTGTGCGAAGTATGCAGTTGTATATTTCTGATCAAGTAAAGCAAGTTGTCAGTCTTTACACCACTTTGAAATCTTATTGGGATGTTACTGAGTATTTGTGCAGCTTTTATCAGACTGTAGTGCACTATAAATAACACTGGTCAACACTCATTTTCTTGCCAAGGATATTTGAGTGGCTTTAGGATGGGTTAGTGGTGCTGAGGACGAATATAGCAACCATTTATGCAGTTTGGCTCTAGTTTTTGAGATAATGCATGATTTATTCAAAAAATTAGAAAAAATTGCTAATACTGAACTCGAGCGCTACAAACTACAATGAAAAAAGAAAATAATCTTTATAAATAGCTTCTATGAAAACCTGATAGGCATTTGTCCACGTATAAAACATAATTGAAAAGTTTCTCTATAAGTATATCATTTTCCGTCCATGACGAACCGCTTCCTGCACGCTTTCCTTTTATAGGTCTCCTCAGAACAGTCACGTTGCAGATTCCAGCAATAATCTGCCATCATATGCCTGTCCCATCTTCCTTTATATCTTTCCTCTATTCCTTTCATATCTTGATGGAACCGCTCTCCTTGTTCCTCACTGAAATCACCTAGATTACGAGGAAATCGATCCAAGTGGCTGCGAAGGAAGTGCAATTTTATGCTCATGTTAGCTCCTAAGTTTTGAAAGTTAGTGAGCATGTTTTTGACCAGGTCCTCGTAATTGGGAGCTTTATGATTGCCCAAAAAACATTTTACAACAGCGACAAAACTGTCAGGCCGATGCTTCAGTGACAGTCATGACACTTGTAAAATTGGTATCGTTGATGAGCCTGCGAATTTGAGGACCATCAAATATTCCTGCCTTAAGTTTTTCACTACTGAGTCCAGGGAACGTATTGCAGATGTATGTGAAGCAATTACCATTTCTGTCTAAAGCTTTGGTGAATTGCTTCATTAGTCCTAACTTAATATGTAATGGTGGAAGAACAATCTTGTCCCTACTAACCAGAGGTTCATTAATGATGTTTGCTTCACCAACAGCCATATGTTCCCTTGGAGGTCATGTTTTCTGCTTCCAATGTTCGTGCTTTGCCCTACTTATCCCACATGCAGATAAAACATGGGTGCTTTGTGTATCCACTTTGTTGTCCAAGCAAGAAGTTCACCATTTTCAAATCAACACAAATCAACCACTGGTGCTGCATATACTGAATTTTCTGCAGAACCATCTTGATGTTAGCATATGCTTCACAAAGTTTTGTTGAGTGGGCAATTGGAATAGATGCGTAACGATTGCCATTGTGTAGGAGAACACATTTTAAACTTCTAGTGGAACTGTCTATGAAGATACGCCAGTCCTCTGGTCTATATTCCGGCAGCCCCAATTCAAGTAAAAGTCCAGGTATATTGCTGCAATACACTATAACCTCTTCTTGGTTGAAGTATGGAAGAAGGTTTTCTTCTCTCGTGCGGTAAGCTGTTATTTTAACACTTGGATGAAGACAGTTCTTTTCCTTAAGCCTGGATGCTAAGAGTTCTGATGCTTGCTTTGAAAGATTGAGTTCTCGTATCAAGTCACTGAGCTCCTTCTGGTCGAACTGCTGGGGTTGTGTCTCACGTCCTTCGTATTCCGAACCACTACTTGTACATTCCTCGCCGTGCACATCGTCATCTGATGATGTTAGCGTGGGTAATGTTGTGAAGGTTGGTACAGGAACATCGTTGCTGTGCACCACCGGTCTTCTTGCTGACTCCAAATCGGGATATTCCCACTTTCGTTTTTTGAACCTATTAAAACCTTTCACATTAACAGTGCAAAAATAGCAATCATCTGTATGGTTCTTCTGCTCTCGCCATACCATAGGCACTCCGAAGTTTAAGCTTTTCCTTTTTCGTTTTGTCCACTGCCGTAAGCACTCCACACAGCATTTACAAACTTTATGGGGTGCCCACGCCTTGTCTTGATCTCCAAGTTTAATTCCGAAATATGCCAGATATGCTTCCTTCACAAAAGGAGTGATATTCTTCCTGTTCTTTTGAAGAACGTATTCACCACAAATGTAGCAGAACTCATCTGGATGGTTCACGCAAAGACGGCGTGAAGAACTCATGTTTTCCTAAAACAAAATTGCACAAATACTACATATTATGCAGAACTTTCTTGTATTTGCATGTCAATCGCATCCAACCAACATCATTAATTGTTTTGTGTGAAATGAATACTCACCTCTTATTTGCTACGTCACGATGAAAAGGTTCTATCTCCTTGAAGCTGCACTGCACATGTGTGTGACTTTCGACCATCGCCATTTTTCTTGTTTACACTGAACGCTACCTATCGGTTGTTGCGGGGATTACCTCGGCCAACAAATGAATGTCGAGTACCGCCGAATTCAAATCTGCACAACCCTCAATATCTTAAACACACGCACCGCACAACAGGACTGAACACATACTGACAGTGTGATGTTTGCATGATGTAATCCTCAACCACACAGATGCACTCCCTGAGCACAATTGTTTAATAAAGATAGTACAATATCACTAATTAAAAAACAGGTAGCAAATACATTACACCATATATGGACCCTGCAGTCGATATTATCCACATGAAACTCTCATTTCCACAAATAACCTATATCTCAAAAACCAGAGCCAATTTGGAAAAAGTACAAATATACTCGGAATGAGTATCATAACAATATCCCATTTTCGTTCAAACTTCCCTGGCAACGAAAAAAAAAATTATTTTGTAGAGCTGTGTAATTAGTTAATCTGCAAAAAGTTTGAGGTTACTATTAATATTGTCTGCAAGGTCAGTAATAGATCCTTGTGTTTGAGATATGAGGCGTGTTTTTTAAGTAAGTACCGTTTTGAAATTTAAAAAAGACATGCTAAGGTATCTCAATAATTTTATTTTTACATGAAAGCCTGTACCTTAATCTACTTTTCTACATAATTACCATCAATGTTGAGGCACTTGTCATAATGTTGTACCAGTTTTTGAATACCCTCCTCATAGAAGTCTGCTGCCTGACTTGTTAACCACTGCATCACCACTGTTTTGACTTCGTCATCGTCTTGAAGACGCCGACAGCCCAGGTGTTTCTTCAAGTGCAGGAACAGATGGTAGTCACTGGGTGCAAGATCGGGGCTGTACAGAGGATGATCTAGAGTTTCCCGTTGAAAAGATGTGATGAGATCTTTGGTCTGCTTCGCCACATGCGGATGGGCATTGTCTTGCAGCAAAACGATGCCTTTGCTCAACTTCCATGGACTGTTGCTTTGATTCTGGTGTGACGTAGGCCACCCATGTTTCATCGCCCATAACAATTTGGCTTAAGAAATCATCACCGTTGTTGTGGTACCGCTCAAGGAAAGTCAATGCACTGTCTAAATGTTGGGTTTTGTGCACATCTGTCAACATTTTCGGTACACAACGTGCGCACAATTTTCAGTAATTCAAGTGCTCGGTCACAGTACCATACAAAACACTACGAGAAACATTAGGAAAGTCATCCTGCAAGGAGGAAATCGTAAAGCGTCTGTTTTCTCTCACCTTATTGTCCACTTCCTGCACCAAACTTTCATTAACGATCGAAGGATACCCACTCCGTTGTTCATCATGCATATTTGTGCGGCCATCTTTTAATGCTCTCACCCACTTTCTTACCATTCCATCACTCATAATGTTTTCTCCGTAAACTGCACAGATCTCACGATGAATATCGATCGCTTTTAGGCCTTTAGCACTAAGAAATCTTGGGTACTTCACAGTCAGCGGGACTCACGATTATCGGAAGCATCTTAAACACTCAGTACACAACATAAACAAGGAAGAATCAGACTGTAATGGTGTCAGTGCGTAGATTAAGGTACATCCTTTCATGTAAAAATAAGATTATTGAGATATCTTAGCATGTCTTTTTTAATTTCAAAACGGTACTTACTTAAAAAACACGCCTCGTACTTCATTATGTATGGCCTGAGAATATGTTCTAAGAATCTACAGCTGATGCATATCAAGGATATTGGATTGTAAACTTGTGGATCATTTGGATCATTTCTTCTACCTTTTTTGTAGATGAGTGTGACCCATGTTTTCTTCAAACTAGGGCGCAGTTTTTTGTTCGAGGAATCTGCAGTTTAGTACGTTTAAAACAGCAGTTAACTTAGCCACAAAAAGTGTATAGAATTTTATAAGATTCCATTTGTTCTTGGAGCTTTCTTCAACTTTATCGCTATCACCTGTTTCTCAACATAACTGACACTCATATCTGTACTGCTCGTCTTTGCAATGGTACAAGAATTAAATTGGGGCAATACTCCTGGACCTTCCTTTGTAAAGGAACATTTGAAAATGGATTTCTGCTCTTGCTTTGCTACCCTCAATTTCATTTCCTATGTCATCCTTGAGTGTATGGATACTAGCTTTGATGACACTGATAGCCTTCACATATGTGCAGAATTTCTTTATGTTTTATTGGGAAGTTAGTTAGATTTGTATTCCATGGATTGTTTGTATGATTCATTGTTAAGGTGTGGAATGAGTCATTTTACATTCATGTTACATATTCATATATACCATCCCCCTGCATGCTATCATGCCGCTGTTGAGGTACAGAGTCTTGCAATGATGGAAAGATGAGTGGCTGGAAGTGACAGACAGTAAGCTCCATCTAGTAAAGCCCATAATGTGGCTGTCATGCACCTCCTTCCAGCCATGCAGATGGGATGAAGTTCTCCTTATGCATCTTCACGTAGGCCACAACTGTGTGACACTTGGCTTCTTTCTCTGGTGAGAGGACCTTCCAATGTGTGGTGCTTGTGATGTACAGATCACTGTTCGCCGCATTTAATTAGAATATGTTTTATTTTCCGACCAAGGTGCTGCTGCAATTTTGCTGTCAGATCTGCCCTCTGTTTTAAGTAATGTTCAGACAAATATGGTGAGAGCTTTATTTTGTGGTTTGTCCAACTTGTTTCCAAAAAGTTTAGGGAAATATTCTTAATGTGTTAATAGGGTGACTGGTCCACCCCTTTCATTTGTAAATGGCCAGCCAGTCACATTTCCCTTTGCCTTTCTTTTAGCTCTTCTGTTGTTTTACTTCTATTTTATTCCCAGTGATAGTACATTTCACCCTTCTCCATTGTCTTAGGACCTGCTGCAGTGATTGTGTGGGTCAGTGTGATTGAGGTGGGAGTATGCGCACGAATGCCATTTTTTAGGTTTCCTCTAAAGAAGAAGTTGAACTAACTTTTTAAGTTTGTTTTCCGTTTTAACTTTGGTGTCTGTCAGACATTTTATTTCATTTGGTAAATGATCAAAAATTCTTGTAACAGCATTATGCACACCGTTTTTGCTAAAGACAACACTGATGCGAAATAATAAATGCCATTTTTTCTGGTATTGTGATTATTGTACATCATTGTCCCTTTTGAATTGTAGTGGGTTATTTTCAACAAACTACAAGGTGTCCATAATTGAAGTTCCAGTTTCAAAACACTGTAGAAAGAGAACCACTGCTCATAATTACGTCAAATTAGAACAGCATGCTATTGGCACAGGGGTAAATCTCATAGGGGGAAAACTTGAACAATAGATGGCACTTTGTGGATCAGAATATGCACACGAACAGATGCTAGACACACAGATCTTCCTCAGTTGGCGTTTGAGACACCAAACATGACTTGTGTCTATGAAGGATTGTGTTGTGCTGGTAAAGCTCTTTTATGAGGATGCTGAGTGTGCACCAGTAGCCCTGCAGAAGTTCCAGGCACTCAGGTATGTGAAAAAAGGCGTTTCTTCTAAGGGTCTGGAGAAAATGATTACAAAATTAAAAAAGTACAATGTGGCAAAGGGAGGAAAGCAGTTGATCTGTTGTCTGTCGAATATGTGGCCACAGCACTGCAGGAGGGGTTGAGCGGTGTTGTGCAAACATGCAGTGCTCGGGGAATTGCCTGAATGTTGGACGTGCCTGTGAGTGCAGTGCATAAAATCCTACAAGACATCCTGCATTGCTATCTGTACAAAATCAACTGTGTTCAGGAGTTGCTCCCTGCTGACCTGCCAGCAAGACAGACATTCGCTCTGGAATTTCTTGCTTGCATTGGAAATGGAACATTTCTTGCTCAGGCGAATCCCCTTTCCATCTCCAAGGACATGTCCATGAACAAAATTGGAGACTATGGGAACAGAAATTCTGCAAACACGTCAGCCTACATCACTTGATTATGCAAAGGTGACTGTGTGGTGCAGGTTGAGATATCGTTTACTGTAGGGCCATATTTTTTCACGGAGGTGAGACCTGCAGTCCCTGTTACCTGTACTGTCACTGGTAAACACTATGAGAGTCTTTTGCGCACCAATGTCATTCCAACCCTCGGCATTGTAGACGTGTGTGCAGGATCATTTTTACACAAGATGGTGCTACTTTCCACATTGCACTTCCTGTGAAGCAGCTGCTACAGAGGTATTTTGGAAATGCTAGAATTAATCAGCCTTCATTTCCCTACAGCCTGGTCTTCCAAATCACCCGACCGTTATCCGCGTGACTTCTGGCATTTGGGATTATCTGAAAGATGTTGTGTACAGTGCACCAATTACATACATAACTGAATTGAAGGCAGACATTGCTCAATGCATTCTGAACATGAGCCCCAAGACACTCTGATCTGTTGTGAAACATGCCATTTCCCAATTTCAACTTATGGCAGAAAACACTGGACTGCATATTGAACATGTCTTGCAGCAGTCTCATGACAGTTAGAATCCAATCTTGTTTTGCTTCTTATGCATTTTTGTCTCCAGGACAATTAAAAACCTATATCAGTTTGCTTTATATGTGGTTTCTGGTCACAGGACAATTAAAATCCAATGTCATTTGGCCTTTTATGCATTTTTTGGCCTTAGGATAATTACAAGCTAATTTTTTCCATCCAACATGGAATGAGCTTGCTGTGGGGGTGAGCTTACTTAACTAACAATGCCATAACTGTTAACTGCTGAATTTGTGCATTCATTCACATTGAACAGTACGGATGTGTGATGTTCAACTGAAACCATAGCCGTTGCATTTGATTCATCTTTTATTTGTAGCTGACCCCATTTATGTTAAGACACTTACAGCGCCATCTTTTGGTAAAATTGTCATTAAATTTTTTTGTTCCACAACGTTTCCCCTTGTGCGAATAATATGCTGTTCAAATGTGAGGTCATTCTGAGCAGTGCTTCTCTTTCCACAGTGGAACTTTAATTAATGAGCACACTTTACATGAAGGAATAAATACGCCATCTGATCAAAGGTATACAGACCTGTCTTAGTGAACATTAGTGTAGGGTGCATCGATATTTTGCCTTTTTGACAGCTTCACTTCTGCTTGTGACACTTTTAGTTAGGTTTCTGAATGTTTGTGGAGGAATGTCAGCCAATTCTTCCTCAAGAGCCAAAACCAGAGAAGGTGGAGATATTGGACGCTAGGTTGTGGAACGAAGTCGACATTCTAACTCATCCCAAAGGTGTCCCATTGGGTTCATGTCCCGACTCTGGGTAGGCCAGTCCATTTTAGGAATGTTATTGTTCACAAACCATTGTCTCACAAATGCTGCCTTATGACAGGATTCAGTTTCATGTTGGTACAGTCAATTCTCTCTCAACTCATCCTTTACTGTATGCAGTATGCAAAGCTGTAAAATGTGTTTATGTTCTTCCACATTTAGCATTTTTTAAAAGTGCGATAAGGGGACCACACACTAACCACAAAACACACCCCAAGCAACACTTCCTCTGTGCTTCACTGATGGTCATTCCATGTTAAGCGATGCATGATTGTAATGTACTTTGATTAAATTTTGAGTGAACATTCAAACATGTTTCCAATAGACATTGATGAAGTTTCGCTATCACCAGTTCAATGCTTGCAGAGATTTAGACATTTTTCAACCCCACAATGCAGCTTTCAACAGTATATCCTGAGTTTTTGGCAACTTTGAGACGTAATATCTCTGGCAGTATTTTCCTGAAAGAAACAAAATGTGATCATCTTCTACAACAACAGCAAGAAGCTTGTGGTTCGATACCGAATGTGAAACAATAACACATGAAAAAATGAAGCATGTAAAAGGACATCACAGCCACATTGTACCAGGAGGATAATGGAAGAATATAAAGAAAAACAGAGAATTGAGAAAAGGATCCATTAAAGGAAAAAGAGAGAGTGGATGAAGGCAAATATTGAAGAAATGGAGCTTCAAAGTGCAAACGAGGCAAGGAAATTTTACAGGGAGGTTAATAAGGCACGGATATCTTCAAGGGTGGAACAAGTTTAATAAAAGATGAGAATGGCAAAATTGTAACTGAAGCGAAGGGGGTGCATGAGAGGTGGCATCACTGCTTTGATAAACTCCCTAATCCTAGATCAGTTGTACCAAGAAACCCAACAGAAATACAGGAGGAAGAGGACCCAGATGACAGTGTGGACCCACCTAACTTAGAAGAGATAAAATGAAATGAAATGTCATGTCATGTCATGTCATGTGGCTAGGGCCTCCCGTCGGGTAGACCGGTCGCCTGGTGCAAGTCTTTTGAGTTGATGCCATTTCAGCGACTTGCGCGTCATTGGGGATGATATGATGAAGACAGCTCAACACCCAGTCCTTAAACGGAGCCGGGAATTGAACCCGGGCCCTTTTGCACAGCATCCTGCCACGCTGACACTCAGCTATTAAGGCGGTCAGAAGAGATGAGAATTACTGTGAGGAAATTAAAGAACAACGAGGTGGCAGGAACAGACGACATTCCAGCAGAACTTTTCAAGCAAGGAGGCTCTGAATTGGAAATGAACATCCTGAAACTGGTTAAACTAATATTGAAAAAAGAGGAAATGCCTCAGACATGGAAAGAGGGAATTATATGCCCTTTATATAAGGAAGGAGACCAGATGGAATGCAGTAACTATAGAGGGATCACACTGCTTAATGTGGGATATAAAATCCTCTCTAACATACAGTATGACCAACTCATTCCAATAATTGTGAGGGAAATGGAGCCGCATCAATGTGGATTTATCCCCAGTAAGTCAACTATCGACCATATATTTACTCTGAGACAAATTCTGGAAAAAACAAAGGAATATGGGGTCAGAACATATCATATTTTTATTGATTGTAAAGTGGCCTACAACAGCATAGACAGAGAGCAACCATATCAAGTTCTAGGTGAATCGGGTATTAAAAAAAAAAAAAAACTGATGAGAGTAGTAGGATGACAGTGAGAGAAACGCAAGGTTCCATAAAATCTGGAGGAATGTTGTCCAATACTTTGGAAATTAAAAATGGAGTACAGCAAGGTGATGCGCTGGCTTGCCTCTTATTCAACACTGCCTTGGAGAAGGTGTGAATAGGGGAATGATTTTTCACAAATCTGTGCAGACACTGACCTATGCGCACGACATATTAACAGGAACTCTGACAGCAATGGAAGAGACATTCACTGCACTTGAACAGGGCGGCAGAAATATATGACTAAATATCAGTGAGTAGAAAACATAATAACTAACTGCTGGGAAAGTGCACAGGGAGAACATGCCAGCCAAAATAATGATGGGTAGTTATACCCTTGAAAGATCTGATCACCTCAAGTACCTGGGTTTGACTGTAAGCAACTTAAATGATGCCAAATACGAAATAAAGCAGAGACTAGTTGCAGCCAATAAAGCTTAATTCGCCTTAACCAAAGCTTCTATCTTCAAGGCTCCTTACTGGGACCAGGAAACAAACCATTTATAAAACACTGATCAGACCGATGCTTGCATACACCACTGAAACCTGGCTCTGACAGTGAAGGACGCTGAATCACTGAATGCGTTCGAGAGAAGGATACTCAGGAGAATCATTGGCCCAGTTTGCAGAAGGGGAACATGGATTAGGAGATACAACGATGAGTTGTACGCCATCTGCATAGATGAGCCTGTTCGAAGAATTGTGAAGTCATCGAGCCTGAGGAGGGCTGGACACGTGGCACAGAACTACACAGACACGTGATACAGTATTACCAAAAATGATTTTACAAGGAAAGCCTGGTGGACAGAGACAATGTGGTAGACCGAAAATTGGATGGGAGGACGGTGTCATAGAAGACCTTCGGAAGATGGGCTACAGGAATGGGAAAATGCTAGCAAGGAACCAGGGTAAATGGAAGGAGATAGTTGAAGTGGCCAAGACTCATCATGAGTTGTAGAGCCGCAGAAGAAGAAGATTGTTCACTAACCATTGTCTCAAAAATGCTGTTTTATGACAGGATTCATGCTGGTAAAATCATTTGTCTCTGAATTCTTCCTTTACTGTATGCAGTATGCAAATGCTTTAAAATGTGTTCATATTCTTCCAAATTTAGTGTTTCTAAAAGTGTAATAAGGGAACCACACTCTAACCACAAAAAACACCAGTTCCTCTGTGCTTCACTGATGAGTCATTCCATGCCAAGTGATGCATTACCATAACATATTTAAATGAAATTTTGTTGGAACATTCAAACTTGTTCCCAATAGACATTGATGAAGTTTCACAACCACCAGTTTGATGCTTGCAGAGATTTAAACATTTGTTCGATCCCATAATGCAGCTTTCGACAGTATATTCTGAGCTTTCGACAGTATATTCTGAGGTTTTGGTAACTTTGAAACCTAATATCTGTGGCAGTATTTTCTTGAAACAAAATGTGATCATCGTGTACAACTTTCTCTTAAGTGTAATAATAATAATAAGAGATTTCATAAGCAGTTTTCCTATGGACAATATGGAGTAAAGTTGGCTGAGAAAATAGCTGCCTGAAAACGATGAGAAGTTTAACTGTTTACATCTCCAGAAGTAAGTGCATGATAAGCCTGAAATTTTGCAAGTTACGACTTACCAAAACAAGATTTTAGAATTTGTAATTTCATTCTCCTATTGCTTTCTGGTGGTTTACAAATTTATGCAACAAAGTTGACAGTTTTTGTACAAATGCCAAAAATGGGCATTTTTTTGTCCACTTTAACAAAAAAGTATAGGCATATTCTGAAAGCACTTTTAAATCATTTTTGTTAGGAAAACCATGTTCCAAACCACCTAAAAAAGTAGATTTGGCTGTGCTGTGAGAGCCTATAAGGCCCCAAAAAGCAGTAACAGGTGGAGGCATGCTGAAAATGTGCACTTATCCTGCTGGTACTCAAATTAAATCTGACATCCTTTATTCAAACAATGGAAATTACAGGTAGGAATATCAACAGTTAGGAAAAGACAGATTGCTAGTTACTGTAAAGAAGACACGTTTATTGCAGACAGACACAAAAAGTGTGAATGGTGTTTTTCTCTTTTACTAATGAAACTGTGGCCAAAACCTGTGCAAGTGTCTTTTAATTGTGTCTGTGTGCAACTTGATATCTCTTAAGTAGCAATCTGTCCTTTACTACATTGTTGACATCTTTTATTATGGTTTACAGTTGTTTAATACTGTCTGGGTAAGATAATATCAAAAACCCTGATGAATAAGAAGTGAGCTCAAGTCTGAAGAACTCAAGGAAAGTACAAGACAGAAGGGCATCATTTGTCACAATACGTCATGACATATTTTAACCAGTGTTAATAACTACAGAACAGAATCAAACTAGTTGAGAACTTCAAAATTCAATTGTGCATTACCAAGCCACTGGAGATCAAAAGAGTAAGATTGTTGCAGGACAACTTGAACACACATTCTATAAACCACCTTCATGGTTTACACCATTGTCACATTGTGTAAATTTTGACGAAGTACATAGCATTGTGCCTTGACCTTTTTTTGCAAAATGATTTGTGTTAATGAGGATTTTGAATGTGTCTTTTCATTTTGCAAAGCTGTTGACATACTAATTTAATTCTGGTCTAAAATATGGCATTATTATTATTAATTTTTTTTTCACGTAGTTTGTGCCTTGTGTGGAACGAAGTTGTGTTGAGGAAAACGTATATAAATATGTTGCTGTGGTCCATTGTGGCTGAACCACTGCTGATTTCTTTTAAAGTGGGAAAAACCAACACCCCTATCACTATAGGGCTTGTGGCTGGAGCTGTGTGACAGCAGCCTTGGATGGGTATCTTTACTACAGGATCCCTAGATGATCCATTGCTTTTAAGTGTTCCAGGCCAAAGTAGAAGATATTTTGTTTAGGATCTTAAGCTTAAGTTTACTCCAAGTTACTTGAAATTTTTAGTGGTTTTGGTCATTTGTAGTATAATATCACAGAGAAAACTACACTGCAATCCAGACAGTGGTCACAGATGGAGATTAAATAATTGCAATAATGTACTGTTCTGGAACAAACACTTGTCACTCCTTGAATGCCAGTAGAATTAATTTGCTTAGCCATTTGGGTGCCTGTACCTCATTACAGCGTCTTTCTGCTCAGTGGAACGGTTACAGACATTTCCCATACACCACTCTTTTTTCACAAATGCATGCAGCATATTGTCCTGGCTGGAAGTTTCATGTTAGTATACGGCCGTCACTACGGTCACTAATTTTGATCAGAAAAGGTGACACATTTTTTCAAATTCTGCTGATGTGAGTTGTTGTTTTGTCAGTTCGCAAAAAATGATGATTTTTCTCTAGTTCGTGCTTGATTATACCCACATTAAAAACTCTCTTCTTGTGACACTTTGTCTTGTTTGATTTCTTCTATGCTGATGAAATCAAATTTATGCTTGATTTTAAATTTTCTTGGTGTAGGAAGATCTTGAATACTTCTCACGTATTTAACTGGGTGGCATCATTCAGTAGGTGCGATATTTCGGCAAGCCGACATCTATTAACAGGCTCCTGATGACTGACAGTCTTCTGTTGGGTTCCATCCATCTTTATACAACCCCCCACCTCCCTTTAACCTCTGGCCAGCCATCTGTAGGTGCCGACCTCACATGTTAGTGGGCAAAGAGCATTGCTGGAGCTCAGTTGGACATTTTCAGTCCCGCTGCTGCCACTACCGGTATGGCAACTAGACATTCTCATTCTCTTCAGTTGCCATGATGGGAGTGGATTTCCACACAGATTGCCCTTGAATTTTGACCATCCTCAAGGCCTTGCTTAACTGAAAACTGCCATCTTTGTTTAGTTGTTCATTGTGTAGCCGGATCTCTAAAGCATCTTTTAGAATGGAAATGAAGTCCCATGCTTGTTTACAGAGCGTAGGGGAACGATGCGGGAGACCCGCACCGCCTTACTAGGCAAGGTCCTAATGGAGGTGGTTTGCCGTTGCCTTCCTCCGACCGTAATGGGGATGAATGATGATGATGAAGACGACACAACAACACCCAGTCATCTCGAGGCAGGAAAAATTCCTGAACCCGCCGGGAATCGAACCCGGGACCCCGTGCTCGGGAAGCGAGAACGCTACCGCGAGACCACGAGGGGCGGACCATCTTTTAGAATACAGTCGCAAAAGGTTTTGGATTGTTGCAATAACTTTGTGCCATCATAACTCATGACATGCCTGTGAGATGTGCAGTGATTTTTCACAGCAGAATTTGTCAGTTGTTTGTTGTCTGTGTGGCATTTGTGCTCAGTGTCTCTCTCCTTTACCATCAGGTAGTCTGGCTTACACACATTTTTTTTTTTACACCGGCAAGGGATGAGGTAGACTCCCAGTTTCCAGATTACTGGGTTATCCTTGACTGATCCCAACAAAGCTTTTGTTTAGGGCTGATGAGCAGAACAAGCATTTGATGTAACATTTCCATAGTATTTGTCCCATTTTTTGTGATATGTTCCCAGTATGTGCAATAATCCCTGTTGCAACAGGTTTCACTTCATCCTCAGCGGGCTGTGGCCTATCTTCTTCGGTATTATGGCAAGTTGTATCTGATGGTTGCTGCAAATGTTTGTATGGAACACTGCTTGTAGGTGCTGCAATTTGCCTGCTAGACGGTCTTGATCCATGATTTCGTATCCTCTTTGCACAGGTGTGCTGAGGGCACCTTGTTTTGAAGGGGCACAACAGCTGGAGACATGGAAGTACAAATCTGCATGTATTGATTTATGATAAATGCTGTGTCCTGGTGTCCATCTGGTCTTCACTTGACGAGCACAACCAGAAATAGAAGTTGATTATTTTTTTCTGTCTCTGTCGTGAATTTGGTGTTTTGGCACAGTGAATTCAGGTGTCGCTGGAAGTATTGTAGATGACATTGTCCTTGCATTCAGGCAATGAATGTATCAGTTACATACTGGTATTGAAAATGCACTAGGGCTTGTAAACTTCTGACTCAAGGACTTCTTCAAATGCCTCCGTAAGCATGCTGACTACCAGTGGTGATGGTGGGAAGCCCTTAGCCATTCTGTCTGTACTTGCTGTCGAATAGAAAATAGGTTGACATAAGCATGAATTCAAACAGTTTATTTAGGACTGTCACAGAGCTTTTTTTCCTATTAAACTTAGAGACTCTTTTACTGGTACCCTTGTAAAGAGAAGTACCACATCGAAGCTCATCATGAAGTCTTCTTGGCCCAGACGGAACTTCTGGAGCTTGTGGATGAAATGCGCTGAATTCCATATGTGGTGCAGGCATTTGCCTGCAAGGGAGGCTGAGAATGGCTGTCAGGTGTTTTGCTAATTAATATGTGGGTGCACCAATGTTGCTGATAATTGGGTGGTGTGGCATTCCTTCTTTGTGGACTTTAAACAGTCTAAAGTCTAGGCGACCTAACTGCTTAGGGATGAAGTCTCTTCACTGCCTTCTTATCTTGAAATGTGTGTTGGAGAAGCTTGATGGTTTTCTTCTTCAGTCAGTTAGTAGAATTCTCTTCATTTCTTTTGTGGGGTTGTCCTTTAATAGGTCATACATTTTTTGCTTGTATATTTGGCATGGTAGCAGGACTTTTGTCTGATGGGAGGATAACTGTCTCAGAATCTTCTCGGAGGTGCTTAAGTAATTCCCTATCTTCCTTCAAGATGTTTAGCTTCAATGGAACAGCCCTAGTAAGCATACAGCATGTTTCACGCTGTATTTGTTCCGCAGCATCCCATGGAAGTGTTAGCGCAAACTTGTACCGCTGTGCTCATAAATTTGGCGGTTGGTAGAGTCATTGTTGTCAGTGGAAAATTAAGCCCTTTTCCTGGTGCAGATAAGACAGTATCATCAGTTATTTTTTCTGTGTTACAGTTCTCCATGGTTCTTCTTGCGGTAGTTTAGCCACAAGGCATTTGTATTTAGCAGCTCGTTGGCAACTGGCTGATTGTCATCCTGTGTTAGCGAGAAACAAGCTAACTGTATCTATCCAGCCCCAAGACTCGGGGTTGGATGCTATTGCCAACTGTAGCTGGAGTGTGAATAGTTCTCTTGAGGCCACGTCAAGTGTGCGTAGAGTGTATAGAATTCTCTACCTGACTAGAGCCAGGCTGCCTTTTCGAGTAAACCAGTTGGAGAAGGTGCTCTGATGAGACGGGTGACCTACACAAAGATAGTATGATTCGCCCCTCCTGGCATCTCAGCAAAAAGGTCAGGGAGGCTGGAAGGCCTTGCATAGAGGTACTTGGTGTGTGATTTTAGATTTTTTGACATGAATATTTTGAATATTTCTCTTGAACTGCCTGTCCTTTTTCACTGAAAATTTTTGCTTACTCTTGGCACTGTATCTTTCTGTAACAGTCTCACCTCCAGCTTTAATTTGTGAGAGATCTTTCAATAATATTCTGCTACAGTAAACTTTGAGGCTTCATGCATTGCCCTCGTGATAGCCAAGCATGTGTCACTCAGCGCTTCTTTACCTATAGCACTATGCTTTATTTATACCCATTTTGCAGCAGTCTCTATTTCTTTTGAAGTTTCTTAACAGTGACTCTAAACCATTGACTGTCTGTCCCATCATCAACTGTTCTACTAGCTAGATATCTATCCAGTACATAGTCAACTATAGTTTTACACCTGCTTATACATGCTCTTGTCCAGAGCTAAATGTCTCAAGTTCCTCATTAAGATATGATACTATTGCCTCATATAAAGTGTACTGTACATATAAATCTTTGTACTTGTTTTAGTTGTCATTTTTACTTACGTAACGATTGTTGCTATGATGGCCTCAATGTCACTCATATCAGTTTCAACATGACCACCCTCAAAGAGGTCAGATCTGTTTTTTACCATTAGATCAGATGGTGATAAATGGGTTTCTAAACTACCTGTTACATGTTATTTTCAGAGCAGGTATTTAGTATTGTTTTGCTGGATGTCTTGTAATGCGTAGCTCCTACAAAACTGTAATTATTCCAGTTGATTGTTGGATGGGTAGAGAGTACCAGTTATGATAGTATGATTTGGGAACGTATGTGCTGGCGAACTGAAGTTCTCTCTGATGTTTTCGATTACATCTGAAGGTGAGTCTGGTTGTTGCTAGAGAGATCCATTTATAATTTTATGCTCATCATTGATAATGTGTCTTGCACAGTCTCACAACTTCAATTTCTGTCTCAGTGTATTTGAGTTTCTAGTCTACTGTGACAAGTACACTACCTCCACATCCCATCATTGGCCTTTTCCTTTCAATATACGCATAAATTTTCCCCAAAAATATCGATGCTGTGAATTTCAGGTTTTTGCTGTCTTTTTGTGAAAGGTATTCTGTGAGCTCCACTGCCTTTTAGGAGCACTTTAAACTCTGGTATTTTTTGTGAATGATAGAGTAGTTGATAACTAGGATTTTAATCCTTCCATCTGCCCGTCTGCGAAGGCATTTCTTGGGATCTTATGCCAATGCCTCTGGGGTCTACTACAGCTATCATAATCTGGACTGGATGGAGAGTCGCTTAAACGATTAGATATAAGTGTAGCAGCCTCCAATGTGTAGCCCACAAATGACCCATGTAGGGGGCTGTACAGTTGCCAAAGCTATTGGATAAGTCTAGGAAGTCACAGCCTAGCTTATAACAGAACCTTTTGAAGTCTTTGGTACTAAACTTCCCCTCAACTCAAAATCAGGGGGCTACAATCAGTTCTGCAGATTGTGAGCTTAATTGAAACTCTGAGAGCAAGGATGGTCTCTGCCAGTCGTTGGAATGAACCAAGTATGACCTTGTTGCCTAAACGGCAGGCATTTATTGTTCTAACATGCACCACAGTTTGCATTTGACTGCATCCTGTCCCCCAAATGGTTGCTGGAATAGCCTCTTCAACATGTTGAATGGTGCCTCCAGGTATACATCATGAGTGTGTATGGCATCATTCTTATCTCTTATTGCCATTTCCATCTGGGTACCTTTATGTACTGTACATTTGAAATGCTGATGACTGTGTGTGCCTCACATCAAAAAGGTACACAGCTACTTTATAAAATGTGAAGTGAGTCTCACTGGTTCAGATTCAGTTTCAGTGGAAGACAGCACTTCAGACTTTTTAATTATGCGGATGAGTGTAATGCCCTGAGTTCTGCTCTCCCTTTGCCTTCCCTTTATTGATTAGTGGCTAGGTTGATTTGGGGGAGGGGACCAAGTGTTGAGGTCATCGGTCCCATCGGGCTAGGGAAGGATGGTAAAGGAAGTTGGCCGTGCCCTTTGGAAGGAACCATCCCGGCTTGTGCCTGAAGAGATTTAGGGAAATCACGGGAAACCTAAATCAGGATGGCTGGACGTGGGTTTGAATTGTCGTCCTCCCGAATGTGAGTCCAGTGTGCTAACCACTGTGCCACCTTGTTCGGTTCTCTGTACTGAGCCTCTAGACCTATCACAGACATGCCCATCACAGTCAGTTGGATGAGTAGTGATAGATCCTTTACATCCTGTAGAGGAGATAATATCCATAGGGGAGGAGCATAATGTGTAAGGTTTCTTTAGTATCTGTTGTGCACATGTTTTGGTAGCCCTGTCAACACACCCATTCACAGCAGCTTCCTGTCTTGTAGCTGTAGTCAGGGCAGTGGGTTGCAGCGTCTTACAAACAACAGTAAATCTATCCCATGTCTGAGAACAGCATTCACGTTGGAGCTGCATTGTGATTAGCACAGAGTGTCTTATAAAGCAGTTTACTTATTTTAAACACCTGGAACAATTAACATTTAACAAAGAGGTTTTTGTCATGTCAGCAGAAAGATCTGGGAAAGAAGTTACTGATTCCCTGAAACCACATTTTTCGAGAAAATTATGGTCGCAAGCAGACTCATGTAACAAACTCAGAATCAGCTTTATGATAAATTATGTCAACGCACTCCCATGTTGAGAGCTATAATACACTAATCAAAAAAAAGTTTTGCATCACCTCAGTTCTGAGAGTTCCGGAATCTGTACAGAAAATTGGAATAGAGATCAACATAAACATCATTTCTGTCCTTTTTATTGCTCATGAAAACCACACATTGCATGTTGTACAACCACACAGCGAGACCTTCAGAGGTGGGGCCCAGATTGCTGTACACACCAGTATCTCTAATACCCAGTAGCACATCCTCTTGCATTGATGCTTGCCTGTATTCATCATGACATACTATTCAAAAGTTCATCAAGGCACTGTTGGTGCAGGTTGTCCCACTCCTCAACGGCAATTTGGTGTAGATCCCTCAGAGTGGTTGGTGGGTAACGTCGTCCATAAACAGCCTTTTTCAATCCATCCCAGGCATGTTCAGTAGGGTTCATATCTGGAGAACATGCTGGCCACTCTAGTCGAGCAGTGTTATTATTCTGAAGGAAGTCATTCACAAGGTGTGCACAATGGAGGCGTGAATTGTTGTCCTTGAACATGAATGCCTTGACAATATGCTGCCGATATGGTTGCACTGTCGGTCGGAGGCTGGCATTCACATATCATACAGCATTTATGGCGCCTTCCATGACCACCAGTGGACGTCGACCCCGCACAATGCCATCCCAAAACAGCAGGGAACCTCCACCTTGCTGCACTCACTGGACAGTGTGTCTAAGGCATTCAGCCTGACCGGGTTGCCTCCAAACACATCTCCGACAATTGTCTGGTTGAAGGCATATGCGACAATCATTGGTGAAGGGAACGTGATGCCAATCCTGAGTGGTCCATTCGGCATGTTGTTGGGCCCATCTGTACCGTGCTGCATGGTGTCGAGGTTGCAAAGATGGACCTCGCCATGCACATCGGGAGTGAAGTTGCGCATCATGCAGCCTGTTGCACGCAGTTTGAGTGTAACACGATGTCCTGTGGCTACACAAAAAGCATTATTCAACATGGTGGTGTTACTGCCAGGGTTCCACTGAGCCATAATCCACAGGTAGCAGTCATCCATTGCAGTAGTAGCCCTTGAGCAGACTGAGCGAGGCATGTCATCGACAGATCGTGTCTCTCTCTGTATCTCCTCCATGTCCGAACAGCATCGCTTTGGTTCATTCAGAGACGCTTGGACACTTCCCTTGTTGAGAACCCTTCCTGGCACAAACTAACAATGTGAACATGATCAAACCACAGTACTGACTGTCTAGGCATGGTTGAGCTACAGACAACACGAGCTGTGTACCTTCTTCCTGGTGAAATGACTGGATCTAGCTCGTGCATGGTTGTTTACATCTTTGGGCACGTTTAGTGACATCTCTGAACAGTCAGAGGGACTGTGTCTGTGATACAATATCCACAGTCAATGTCTATTTTCAGGAGTTCTGGGAACCACGGTGATGCCAGACTTTTTTTGATGTGTGTATATACACTACAGTAACTATTACTTATGAAATATTTTGTGTACAAGCCTCATAATATACAAAAGTTACTAAAAATATAAGTTTATTCAAGTAGATGTATGGTACTCTGAACTTTAGGATGAATGGTTCTTTTAAACAAAGGTACTTCTGCCAAAACTGTATAAAGCACAAACATGGGCTGAAACTGATGCTATAGAACAAAGAAAGTTCTTTGCAGCACTCTATGTTTGAAGATACATCAGTATCACAACACATGCAAAGGTTTTGATGTAATTAACAGGGAAAGCAAGTGTAAATTTTACAGAAATTTTTAGAATTTAGGTTTTCAAAGCAAATTTATGTGAGACCCATGGTTTTGCTCAGACACAAAGGAAACAACAGAAGTTGGCTTCTGTACATAAATATTTTCCCTTGCCAAAGGAATGTAGTTCAGTTGCAAAGGCAGATATATCAGCATCTCTCATCTGTGTACCTATTTCACAGTAAAATAGCAAGTTAGGTAAATTTGCCATTAAGTGAAATAAATCTGTGAAACAGAATTCAGAATTTTAGCATTTGCTTTGGAATAACTGCTTGTACAACTACTGATATCTTGGATAGGTGGTGGGATGTACCAGAATGGAAATGAAACATGAACCCTTACAGTTTGTAGGCAATTCTCTTACTGAATGTAAATTCTTGGCCATACTCAGAACCCAACACCTCTGCATCTATTGTCAGTTCCCAGTTCCGCACTTGTACTTTTCAACCTCCTCAAACTCCCCTGCATACAATGTGAGACTGACACTTCTTGAGAGCAAGGCTACTGCAGGCTATACCTCATCCACAATCACTTTCTCTCGCTTTCCTTTAATTGGTGTTGTTTTATTCCCCCCTTTTTTTGTCTTTTGTGTTTCCCTGATTCAAGTCAGATTTTACTTCTAGAGAGGAAGTGTGGGCAGAAGGGAGAGAGTGAGAGCGAGAGAGAGAGAGAGAGAGAGAGAGAGAGAAAGTGCATTTGCCTCCCTAAAACTTCCTCATTTCCCTCAATAAAGAGAGTTTATTTTGCAGCTCAGCCATAATCAGTCAGTATCTCCCTCCCCATCTCTCCTATTAGTGTATGTCAGTCAGTGTGCCACTCATCTCTCCATTTTCAGGGTTCTCTTGGTCTGTCCTCTCAGTCAATATTTTGTATTTTACGTATTGGTTACAATTTTTATTCAAACATTTTTGTTGCTCTATGAAAATTTTTAAGTTGAATCCAACATTTTAAAAATTATTCTGTGGGTGAAAATGAATTCTAATGTGATTGAAATAATTCACATACCTCCACTTAAATAGTAACAAAACTATGTAGGAAAACCTATAATGTTTCAGTAAATGGAGTTATGCAACACTACACAGAAAAATTCTGGGAAGTACTAGACACAATTGTGAATTATTTACAAACAAGTAACTAATGAGTCAATTTGAATCCGTAAAAAATATTACTTGTGATTCCATCTCAGCAAGATACCAGCAGAAATGAGGTTTTTTTAAAGGTCCGACAAAGATTTACACAGAATTTGTGTTGACATGTTGCCATGCACAAAATGAACATGGACAACACTTAACCTGAAGATAAAAGATGTGGGGCATACAGGTAACTGCATGTGCAAGTGAATCTGGTGAAAGAATGAAAGCAAAAGACCAGTGCCATTATTTGTATTTATTTATTTTCATGTTATGGCCTTTGTTGGTCAACTTCAGTGAATCTTATAAAAAGGTTCCAATTTTCTATGCGAACAGTACTGACTTATTCTCTCAGACTGCAACTTTCCATATTCATCTGTAATTATCTTTTGTATTGTCCATGGACATAGTCATATACTTTCTTAAGATTTACAAAGACTTGTATTGTTTCCTGTAATATGATGAGAATAATTTTAAAGTGATGATATGTTCTGCACAGTTTCTTTAGGATGTGTGGCCTCCTTTGTATTCACTACATCTTGCTGTAGTTGTTGTTTAAATCTACTATAGAAAATACTGGAGAAAATGTTGTGGACACAGTCCAAAAGAGACTACCTCTGTAGTTATCTGGATGTATCTTACCTCCTTTTCTTGTCTAGTTGGTGGATTACGTATCATAACACTGGATGAGACGTGGACCACAGGGCCACATCGTACTTGCCAAAACTGATGTGCCAATCCAACGAATGGCGTCATTATGGCTCGCCGCGAAAGTCGAAAGTGCCCTAGTATGGTGAAAGTTATGGTGATTCTCATGTACGACTGTGGTGGTGTTATCCTAACACATTATGATCCCCCACGGCAGACTGTCAGTGGACAGTATTATTGTTCGTTTTTGGAGCATCACTTGCGACCAGCTTTGCGCAGGAAGCGGCGACACTTTCTGCGCAACCCACCCATCGTTATGCACGACAGTGCGTGGGCACGTACAGCGCAAGCTACACCACATTCCCCGGACTTAAGTCCTTGTGACTTTGATTTGATTCCGAAGATGAAGGAACCACTTCATGGTATTCGCTTCAGAATTGTTCCAGAGATTCGATAGGCAGTAGACTCCTCTATTCACACCATCAACAGAACAGGCTCTGCTAACGGTGTACTATGCCTTCTACATCACTGGCAACAGGTTCTACACAACTCTGGTGACTACTTTCAAGGACAGTAACAGGTGCAAACATTTAACTCTTTCGCATCGGTTGTGAATAAATAGTTACCCCTATTTAAGTTCTAACCCTCATATTTATAGGAAAGGAGTACTGCGTGCTGTGAATAGTAGTGTAACTGGAAGGTCAGCACAACAGTGCATGAGACACCTGTGTCTCTGTTTTGTTTTTCCATTTGTAGTGGGTAGAGTGTAGTTTCTTGGTGAAGTTGACAACATAATGCCACAAAGATGCCATTTGGACCCAGTTTTTCAAGGTAGAATACTAGGCTGCTCGCATGCAGGCCAGGCACGGACCAAAGTAAATGTGCCACAAAGTGTCATTTCGAGGCTTTGGTGATGGTTTTGAGGTACAGGTGGTGTTTGTCACAGGCCAGTATAGGATTGATCAAGAATAACTTTAACAGCTGGACTAAATTGAAGCACACCTCCAAGACAGTTGGCTGCAGAGCTTGCAGCTGCCTCAGAAGTTCCTGTTTGCTGACAAACTGTGTTTTGGGGGGACAGAATGGAGAACTGTTTGCCATACATGCAGCTGTTTGCATCCCACTCACCCCAGCACAGAGATGGGCACGTGTATTGTGGAATCGGCAACATCAAAATTGGATCATGAATGAGTGAAGGAATGTGCTCTTGACAGATAAACCCTACTAAATTTTGCAAAATGATTCTTGTTGGACATTAGAGAGAACCTGATAGTCAATACTACCACAGGAACATAATAGGAATAGACCATTTTGATCATGGCATCATGTAGAATGGCTGTAGGAAGCTGCACATCTCTGTTGGTGGTCGGAGAGATATTGTAAACACTCTGAGTTAGAGAGATGAGGTACTGCTACCACAAGTTTGCCTTTGCAGCAGTTTGGTTGGTCGAGAGTTCTCTTGTGATAATGCCCATCCACATCAAGCTGCTCTGGTAGATGACTATTGGAGGTGAAGATATCCATTGCTTTGACGGGCTAGTGAGAATCCTGTGTCTGAATCCTATAGAATGTTCCTGGGATGCACTAGGGAGGAAATTGCCTCCCTTCAGTCTCAACCAAGGACGCTTCCAGACCTCTGCACCACTCGTGCTGAGAAATATGAGGGTTTCCTGAAAGTAATGCACCACATATTTTTTTCTTCAACAGTTCTTTATTGAACGTAAAGAATGGGGTTTCATCTACACACCCTATTTTTCCACTTAATCTCCATCCTGTTCTGTGGTCTTCCTCCAGCACGAAACAAGGGTGTGTATGCCCTGTCGGTACCTATCCTTGTCCAGGTGGTGGAGCCAGTGCTTCACTGTGTTTTCTATCATCTCCTCATTGTCCTCAAAATGTCTTTCTCGAATAGCATCCTTAAATGGCTCAGACAAGTGGAAGTCCAAGGGGACTAGGTCAGGGCTGTAGGGTGGACGGGGTAACACTGTCTAATCTTGTGTTGTGATGTGTTCAGCAGTCCTCAGACTTGTGTGGGGCCGTGTTATCGTGTTGCAGCAAAACACCTCATGGTTTTCTGTGGTGCCAAAGTCACTGGAAATGTGTCTCGAGTTTTGTTAATGTGTTGAAATATGCTTCTGAATTAATGATACCACCTCTTGGCATCACATCAATAAGAATCACACCTTCACAGTCCCCGAACACGGTGGTCATGGCCTTACTGGTGGAAAGAGTTGCTTTGAATTTTTTCCTCTGTGTGGAATGTTTCTATCAACTGTCATTTTGTTTTGGGCTCAAAATGGTGAACCCAGGTTTCATCACCTGTCACAATCCGGGACAAGAAGGCCTCCCCCTCAGCTTCAAAACGTTGCAACAAATATTTTTTCTGTGCAATTTGTGATCCACAGTTAGACACCACGGGACCCATCTTGCACACACTTTTAAATATCAAAGAGTGTGGATAATTGCAGATGCAGTGCTAATGGCTGAGTCATAATGCATTTAGCCTCACGAATGGCAACATCAGCTTGCTGCAACATTTCAGGTATGACAGCCATGGATGATCTCCCCGACCGCTGCAAATCGTAGAGCTCCACCGAACCGCCTTTTGATGACCTCCTTCTCCGTGCCCAGTGACTAACTGTATTTCTGTCGACATTAGATGCTCCATAGACTTTACACAAGTGTTTGTGAATATTCTCCACAGTTTCTTTCTCTGCAGTAAGAAATTCGATGACAGCATGTTGCTTCTAACGTACATCACCTACAGATGCCATTCTGAAACTGTCCTGCAGCTACGCTACCTATCAGAAATGACGGAAACTTGGCGTACTCGCTCAAGAAACTTCAGATAATAGACACTTAATGTTTCCCATCCATAACATTGTTTTTGGCTGGGAAAAAAAATGTGGTGCATTACTTTCTGAGCAACCGCGTAGGATCGACTGCCAAGAGAGGTCTTGAACCGTCTCGTAGAGAGCATGCCACATCACTGAGTAGCATGTGTGGCTGTTGGGGATAATGGTATTCCTTATTAACAGCTTCTTTCATTGTGGAAGAGATTTCCCAGTTGTTTTATTTTCTATAATGTGTATCTTAGCTATCACAACGTTTTTCTAACATTATGTTTCGGGAACTGTTTTGTGCCAAATGCAATTTAACTAAGCTGCAGCTTGTTCAGTAATCGTTCTCACATCCTGATGTTCTCTTTTCATGATTATGCTTAACTTTTGGTCCCTAGTGTATTTCAAGCAGTGGGCAATACCACAAACCTGTTTCCAGGTGTAAGGAGACAGCCGTACGGCTGGTACCCACTTTTGCCTTCCATCTGAAGATCTGTGACCCCGGTGCTGTTCTTGATAAGAGAGTAAGGCCTTTTTTTCATGGTTATACTTTATTTTTGGACACTAGTGTACTTCCAGCAATGGGAAACACCTCAAACCCGTTTTTTAGGCATGAGGGGAGACTCACGCAGCCAGTACCCACTTTTGCCTTCCACCTTTTAAGATTCATGACCTCACTGCTGTTTGCCAGTTACCGTCAGGTGAGTGTCGATTGGCCAGTGCATGCGAATCGGAAGGTGGTGTGGCATTAAGGATCCTAGGCAATGCAATGGGCTCTAGAGGTGCCAAAGCATTCGTCTCACGTGCCCCAGCTCCACTGCAGCTCAAGGCAGTAGCCTGGAGCCTGTCGACTGTGTCCAACACAGCTCAGAGCTGGTTACAGACAGTGACCAATACCCCTGTAGCTGTACACAACAGGTGCTGTCTGTATCCATCTTTGATAAGTTGTTGTTTATATCACAAGTAATGCAGCACCAACCAATAAGTCACAATGTGCTATCTAAGTTTTACTGATACGCTACTTCTAGTTTATACTACTCTAAAAAGTCGGCTCAAACTATAGACGATGCACAAGAATTTATGAAAAAAACCTAGAATAAATTAGTAAACAGTAGCCTACACAGAAAAATACACAGGTACAATTCACTTCTTCACAGAAATACATGAAAACAGAAAGTAAACAAAGTACTATGTGTAAAATAGAAGGTTCTGCTAGGGAACTAGGCACAACTGCTTGTCTTCTGGT
The DNA here is from genome assembly GCF_023898315.1 of Schistocerca nitens. Taxonomy (NCBI): domain Eukaryota; kingdom Metazoa; phylum Arthropoda; class Insecta; order Orthoptera; family Acrididae; genus Schistocerca; species Schistocerca nitens. Next base: position 346,909,237 of record NC_064617.1, read on the forward strand.
CAACTTTTTAATATGTGCTGTTTTCCTGACTTCACTTTTCAACATTAGTGAAAGGGTTTTTTGTTAGTTGTCTTCTTCTGGGTCGAGCCCATCTCTTGATCTGCCTTCTAATTTGGGCAATTTTTTTCTGGGTTTGAGGTTGACACCATGTTGTTCTGTTTTGTAGGTTCGAAGTTAACCATAGCTGGTGTCTTTCTTCGATTAGTATCAGTTTTTCTAAATTGTCTGTAATATTATGGTTTGTGTGATTTCTAGTGAATTGACAGCAGTTATAATTCCTATGTTCTTTGTTTGTTTTCACTTACTATACTTCTCCTGCAGAGATGTGAATTTAATTTTAATTTTGGATGGATAGTGGTGTGAACCAGTTCCTGTTAGTAACTTAATATTGTACATTTATCTGTGATAGGATCCGTCCGTGTATACATAATAGAGCTGCCATTCCCCGTTTCTCCAGTAAAAATGCTGCCAAGTTTTAAGTTTGTTTGGCCTCTTTTTGAAGTATGTAAATTTAAAGATGAAGTTACTTTGTCCACAAGTTCAACACTGGCATGTTTCTGTGTGCCATTTCCTGACTGTACCTCAGTATTATTATTCTGTTTGGCATTGAAGTCCACTTTGCTCTTCTTTCCTGATCTTCATTAGAAAATTTTTCTCATTAGTAGGGAGCATGGGCATTCGTGGAGGTATACATTTTGTTTGTTGTTTTTAAGGTTAAAGTTCCAATTTTTGGTGAGGTGGCTTGAAAATCAATTAGCTATTAATTTTTATATTTACATGCCCTGTTCCTAATTAGCTTGTTCTTTCATGACCTTTTGCTGGATTTCCTTGTTATAAATTCTGTATCCTTGGGATCTGAATGGCTCTTCCATGATACTTATTTTCTGGAACCCTACTATTAATTTTTTTTTTAATTTTAGGTATCACCCAACATTCATAAACAGGTTTGTGGCTGCCTGTCATCACTGTTTGTACACTGTTCCCAATCTGGAATTTCCATTTTAACAAGCATGTCTGTAAGTAATTATTTCAAACAATCACTACAACAATATTTGAAGGTGATAATGTCTTAGTGAGTGTGCATCTAACAGGGCTAATGTCTTTGATGTAATTGGCATAGACATTAACAGATGCAAAGGTGTCATAAGACATATTTTAGTGGAACCAAATATATAATTGTTACAATGAGAAAAGATTAGATAAGTTACATAATGAGCAAGTCAAGAACTGCCAATTTTCTAAGCTCCAAATAAGGAATTCTGCTGAAGAATCTGTAAATGAGCATTGATACAATTTCAGACCTTTCATTCAATTTGTGCTGAGTTTATGTTTGTATACAAAAGTGAAGAGTGGTGTTAAATATATACTGTTATTTAACACAGACACTATAAACCTGCTTAATCAGTAGTTAAATTAAACCATAATGAATACAAAGAATGCATAAAGTTTTTGGTGGGTTAGAAAGCTGAATTTCATGTTCATGGTTGCAAAAAATTTCATGGACTTTTGTTCAACTATGATATCAAATAAATGAGCAAAATTATCTATGAGCCTTCTCAGTATGTCTTTTCTTTTGTCTGTACTATTTAGTCCTATTTGTTTATTTAAGCTCTTGTAGCCCACTTTATACATTCACCATATCCATTTTAGTCACCTTTTTCCTCCGATGGAGTAGGTGCAGCCAGATTCTTTTATCCTGTTGCTTTTCTACTCTTACGGAGTGTCTCAAATCAGATGAGTCAATGTTAGTTCATTTTGTTCTTTTATACATTTAGACAGATTCATTTAGTAACAATTGTATTGATGCAGTTGCCTGTTGAATGACTGACTTCAAGGTGTTACATAAAACATGTTTGAGCAAGTAGAAAAGTTTGTAGACTTTTCACAAAGTGTTTCAAAATAGCCTAACATGTTCTTTAGCTCATAGGTATTATCTCTTTTAAAATTTGAGTTCATTAAGTATTTATTTCATTTATTGTTTTAGGACTATGAAGTCTTCAATTTACTTGGGAAAGGTGGCTTTGCAAGTGTGTACAGGGCACATTGTCTGAGAAATGGAAGAGAAGTAGCTATTAAAATGGTAAGTTGCTGTGGTGTGTAGTCTAATTCTTTGGAGAATATTACTCAACCCTGTTTCAAAACATTTAAGGTGATATTATATCAATCACATTAAAAGAAAATCACATTAACTACTAATTGAAGGCACTGTGGAAAAATGAGATATAGTTAGTGTATAATATGTGATTGATTGATTATGTTCTTTTATTTTTTATGAGACAATCCCAGAGGTATTTGTGATAGTGTTAAAAAAATAAAAAACTATGTCAGTAAATCATCAAGACTTGTCAGATGTCACAAGCTGTAAACTCTAAATTTGTATTTGTGTTTTAAATAATGATGATTGTTGAAATTAGTGTCTCATTCAAGAGTGTTAAGAGTGTGTGTGTGTGTGAGTGGGGGGGAATGGGGGGTGCAGGGGGGAGGGGGAGTGGGAGATTATTTTGATTACAGACCTGCATGTATTATCCAATTGTGTGGTAGTTTCTGTTCTGTTTATGCATTTTCAGGAACTCAAAGGAGTTATCAAATTTGTTTTCTACCATTCTTGTTATCATCAGAGACATCCTCTTTATCAGTATCATTGTACTGCTCAGTGCCTTTCAGAAATATGATTTTTTGAGTAACTTATTGCAGTGTAATATAGTAAGGACTTCTTTTTTCAGTTGTCATATTTCAGATGCTACTGTACGATTGATACTGGTCCATATGAAATAAAGCCCATTGTATTGTGTCTTACCTCGCTGAATAACCCACTGCTTTGATAATAAGGGACGGAGTCATCTCAGTAAACATTGCGCTGTTTTCTTCCTTCCTGTGCATTATCAGTGTGTTGCTGGCCTGTGCTCTTAATATTGATCCTTAATTGCAAAGCTTTCACCCTAACATTTGACCTATAGTTGCAAGTAACTGTCTCTGAAGAATGTTCTTATTATGCAGTCTTACCAAGCACACTTGCTACCTATGTGTAATTTATACATTATATAACTAATATCATACAACAGCTTTGTAAACTCTACTGTTGTTGAAACGGTAGATGCTTTAATTTTTTTGAATTTGGGTAAGCACAAAACTAGAGTGAAACAACTCGTTTCATTGTTCTGCCCCCCCCCCCCCCCCCCCTCCCACTCACACACACACACACACACACACACACACACACACACACACACACATATTCCTTGTAACAAGTGAGGTGAACTTGCATTTGAGAGGAGTGAGATTCAAATCTTCATCTAGTGACTGAGATGTAGGTTGGTGTTTTTTTTTTTTTTTTTTTTTTTTTTTTTGTGGCTTCCTTAAATTGTTAAAGGCAAATTCCCGGATGCGTCCTTTGAAAAGGGCATGGCCAATATCCTACCTCAAGCCATGTACTGTCCAAACTTATGCTTGTTCTCTAATGACTTCATTGCTCAAGGGATTTTCTTTCCCCCTTTGCACTTGGTTGCATCATCTTAAAGGTACAACTTTATCTTTGTTTTATGTAACTAATCATTTTGCAGATTCTTTGCTGTCCAGAGTTTTTTGTTGTGTGCTACACTGTTTATATTATTGTTGGTAACTGATGGAGTTCATCAATGCAGCACCTTCTTATGCTTCCTATTACTCTATATGTTATGAGCACAAGACTTTTTGAATAGCTGAGTAGTACATGCATAAATAGTTTGTTCTTCTGACCACAGATAGATAAAAAGAAGATGAAGGCTGCTGGAATGATAAGTAGAGTTCAACAAGAGGTAAACATACATTCAAAACTGAAACATCCTTCTATATTGGAACTACACACCTATTTTGAAGATGAGAAATTTGTCTATCTGGTGCTTGAACTTTGTCATCATGGAGAATTGCAGAAATATCTCAAGAATAATTCCAAGATATTAAGCGAGAAAGAAGGTAAGTATTTATATTGTTTTATGTAAAAAAAAAAAAAACTGTCATCGGCACATACTCCAACACATTAAGATAACTTAAAATTTTAATGCCTGTGCACCACTCAAAAAAGATTTGTGAATAAGTCAATGCTACATGTATTTCTGAAGACATATTTTTGGAAAATGTTTTACTTTCTGTGTAAAAAATTGAAAACTGTGTTTTGTGGATTTGTATTTTTCCTCAACTGTGCAGCTGTGAAACGATTTTGAGGCACGTACTTGTTCAAAAAGATTGCCTCTATCTCGTTTTGTATTTCTACAGTTTGACAATAAATTGCCTATCTTTTCTTTATTGCCTGTAGATATTATGCTTCTTCGAAGATAATTTTGTTACCAGCTGCATTTAATTTGGAAAGTTTAGAATGGAAAATATGCTCACCAAGAACTTAACATTCATTGTACTTTAGGTCATATGTTCCCATATGCAAAATGTGGGTGACAGGATCCTTCCCACCCTGTTTCTGCCCCCACCCTCTTCCTGGTACACTGTGCTGCATCATATTTGAAGTTAACATATGCTTTGTGTTTCTCTTTTGTACACAGTTTATCAAGTCTGCCTCAAACATAATTGTGATTTACATAGTGTTAACAGCAGTTTTCATTTTGTTTAGGAGTCAGTTAGGTATTGACGTTCACAAATCGAGTGACATATCTATAAGTAGATAAGTGCTCCACAGTTTTCGTGATTTTGACTGTAATTAACTGACACTACAGTGTTTGTCTTTGGCGTGTTATTGTAAAAGGTGTCACAAATTCAGTTAAAAAAACATCAAAATGTACATGTCACACGTGTATTCACATGAATGCCAGATACATCCAGTTTGAAGTTGTGGAGTCGAATAATTTATTTTTTGTCGTTTCTGCATAATCTTTCATTGATTGTGCCAAAAAGTGTGTGTGCATCTACAGCTATACTTCAGAAGCCACTTTATGGTTTGTGGCAGGGGTTACTCCTGGTACCACTACCTGATTTCCCCCCCCCCCCCTTTCCGTGTACCATTTGTGAATGGCACATGGTAGGAATGATTGTCAGTAAACCACCATATTAGCCCTAATTTCTCGTACTTTCTCATTCTGGTCACTTTGTGAAACGTGACAGAATTAATATGTTGCTCAACTCTTTCCAGAATGTATCCTCTAAGAATTTCAGTAGTAAATCTCTCTGTGATGCACGTTACCTCTCTTTTGGAGTCTGTCACTGGAGTTTGTTGAGTGTTTCTGTAACACTTTCTTGTCAACTAAATGATTCCATGATGAAATGCACTTCTCTTCATTGTATCAAATTTATTTCTTCTATAAATCCAAAATGGTAAGAATCACAGACTGAAGAGTAAGACTCAAGAATTGGTTCAACAAGTGTTTTGTAAGCTACTTGTTATCTGGGTTGATTTCCGTAAGATTTTTCCCATGAATCTCAGCCTAGAATCAGCTTTTTCTGCTATTCATTTTGTGTGGTCATTCCACTATAGTCACTCCAATTCTTAGTCCTAAGTATTTTATGGTAGTTACTGTTTGCTGTGTTTGCGACCAGTGGTCTAATTGTAGAGTAGTGGATTTCTTCTCCTATGTATGCAAAATATGTTGCATATACAGGGTTATTACAAATGATTGATGCGATTTCACAGCTCTAGAATAACTTTATTATTTGAGATATTTTCACAATGCTTTGCACACACATACAAAAACTCAAAAAGTTTTTTTAGGCATTCACAAATGTTCGATATGTGCCCCTTTAGTGATTCAGCAGACATCAAGCCGATAATCAAGTTCCTCCCACACTCGGCGCAGCATGTCCCCATCAATGAGTTCGAAAGCATCGTTGATGCGAGCTCGCAGTTCTGGCACGTTTCTTGGTAGAGGAGGTTTAAACACTGAATCTTTCACATAACCCCACAGAAAGAAATTGCATGGGGTTAAGTCGGGAGAGCGTGGAGGCCATGACATGAATTGCTGATCATGATCTCCACCACGACCGATCCATCTGTTTTCCAATCTCCTGTTTAAGAAATGCCGAACATCATGATGGAAGTGTGGTGGAGCACCATCCTGTTGAAAGATGAAGTCGGTGCTGTCGGTCTCCAGTTGTGGCATGAGCCAATTTTCCAGCATGTCCAGATACACGTGTCCTGTAACGTTTTTTTCGCAGAAGGAAAAGGGGCCGTAAACTTTAAACTGTGAGATTGCACAAAACACGTTAACTTTTGGTGAATTGCGAATTTGCTGCGCGAATGCGTGAGGAGTCTCTACCGCCCAGATTCGCACATTGTGTCTGTTCACTTCACCATTAAGAAAAAATGTTGCTTCATTACTGAAAACAGGTTTCGCACTGAACGCATCCTCTTCCATGAGCTGTTGCAACCGCGCCGAAAATTCAAAGCATTTGTCATCGGGTGTCAGGGCTTATGGCAATTGTAAACGGTAAGGCTTCTGCTTTAGCCTTTTCCATAAGATTTTCCAAACCGTCGTCTGTGGTACGTTTAGCTCCCTGCTTGCTTTATTCGTCGACTTCCGCGGGCTACGCGAGAAACTTGCCCGCACGCGTTCAACCGTTTCTTCGCTCACTGCAGGCCGACCCGTTGATTTCCCCTTACAGAGGCATCCAGAAGCTTTAAACTGCGCATACCATCGCCGAATGGAGTTAGCAGTTGGTGGATCTTTGTTGAACTTCATCCTGAAGTGTCGTTGCGCTGTTATGACTGATTGATGTGAGTGCATTTCAAGAACGACATACGCTTTCTCGGCTCCTGTCGCCATTTTGTCTCACTGCGCTCTGGCGGCAGAAACCTGAAGTGCGGCTTCAGCCGAACAAAACTTTATGAGTTTTTCTACGTATCTGTAGTGTGTCGTGACCATATGTCAATGAATGGAGCTACAGTGAATTTATGAAATCGCTTCAATCATTTGTAATAGCCTGTATTTAGATTCAGTCTCAATTGCCAGTTTCTGCAACATTCATCAATACCCTGTAGATCTTACTGCAGTTCACTACAGTTTTCTGGAGTTGCTACCTTCTTACAAACAACTGTGTCATCTCCAGTTAACCTTATGGAGTTTCTGACATTATCCTCTAGATTGTTTATATGTAATGTAAACAATAAAGGTCCCGCCACACTTCCTTGGGCTGTTCCTGAGATTACCTTTACGCCTGTTGATTTTTGATCCTTAAGAGCAAGACACTGAGTTCTGTCTGCGAGGAAATCTTGAATCTAGTCACAAATCTGGTCCAATATTCGGTAAGCCCATATTTTTTTCCACTAAATGACCTTGCGAGACTGTATCAAATGCCTTCCTGAAGTCAGAGAACATGGCATCAACCTGAGCACTGATGTCTATGGCACTCGGGAAGGGATAAAGTTCAGATGAGTCTCCCCTTACCTTTATGAACTGTTCCTCTTTCCCTAAAACTCTCTAGTCCTTTTCCTTCAGCCATCTACCTCGCCTTTCAACTTTCTGCCAGAAGAAGGAGCCACTGGCTCTGAAAGGTTTTATAAGTTACACCTTTTGTGTGGGTGTTCTCCTGCCGCCATTTGGTGAGTAGATTTTTTATCTATCCAGTTACATTGTATTGTCAGTAGCTGATTATTTTCGTTGTTATAAATATGATCTTAAAAATAACAAGAGACAAGTAATACAGACTCTTTGACCTGTCAGTTCCATTCACACTATATGACAGTTATGTTATATGTGATGAAGAATTGTGACTACCTGAGCTTAAACAGGAGTAACATACATGAGAACCTGTGTAATGTGAAATAGGACAGATTTTATATCCTGTCATATTAGCATAGACATGGTTGTAATTAGGTTCTGATATTCACATGATTATTTGCTTTCTAGATGCAAATCAAGCTGTATATCATAAAGAATTTGTAACTGACATGCATGTCATTCAGAAAGAGACACATTATGTAACTAGACCTATGTTTCTACTATTATACATACAATTTTTATGTTGTAGAAGTTTATGTACACACACTTGTGTATTCTCTCTATCAGATGCCACTGATGATGGCTTGTACATCTAACATCATTGGCTAATAAACATTTCAAGTGCAGCTCATGGTGTTTAAAATATGATCTATAATAAATCTAAAAGCTACAGAGCATCAAGCACTCAAAATGTTTTATATTTGTCTAAGGTATATCGATCAGTGCTTTTGAATGGTAACCATTTGTGCTACACATCTTCTGCCTCAGAAATGAATATCTGTTGCTGACTATTCAGATACTCTACAATTTGTAACCTGTCACACATGCTAAACAAAAATATTTTCCTACCTCTCTTAACAATTCCTTATAATATCTGTAGTCGTTGTGCTATCACAGCCTTATGATCACTGTTTATCATGAGCTGGTTCTCTTTCTGCTGAATGTAATTTTTATTTTCTTTTTACGCAAAATGTCCCCCCCCATGAACCATGGACCTTGCCGTTGGTGGGGAGGCTTGCGTGCCTCAGCGATACAGATGGCCGTACCGTAGGTGCAACCACAATGGAGGGGTATCTGTTGAGAGGCCAGACAAACATGTGGTTCCTGAAGAGGGGCAGCAGCCTTTTCAGTAGTCTGGATGATTGACTGATCTGGCCTTGTAACATTAACCAAAACGGCCTTGCTGTGCTGGTACTGCGAACGGCTGAAAGCAAGGGGAAACTACAGCCGTATTTTTTCCCGAGGACATGCAGCTTTATTGTATGATTAGATGATGATGGTGTCCTCTTGGGTAAAATATTCCGGAGGTAAAATAGTCCCCCATTCGGATCTCCGGGCGGAGACTACTCTAGAGGACGTCGTTATCAGGAGAAAGAAAACTGGCATTCTACGGATCGGAGCGTAGAATGTCAGATCCCTTAATCGGGCAGGTAGGTTAGAAAATTTAAAAAGGGAAATGGATAGGTTAAAGTTAGATATAGTGGGAATTAGTGAAGTTCGGTGGCAGGAGGAACAAGACTTTTGGTCTGGTGATTACAGGGTTATAAATACAAAATCAAATAGGGGTAATGCAGGAGTAGGTTTAATAATGAATAAAAAAATAGGAGTGCGGGTTAGCTACTACAAACAGCATAGTGAATGCATTGTTGTGGCCAAGATAGACACAAAGCCCATGCCTACTAGCTCTGCTGATGATGAAGAAATAGATGAAATGTATGACGAGATAAAAGAAATTATTCAGGTAGTGAAGGGAGACGACAATTTAATAGTCATGGGTGACTGGAATTCGTCAGTAGGAAAAGGGAGAGAAGGAAACATAGTAGGTGAATATGGATTGGGGGGAAGAAGTGAAAGAGGAAGCCGCCTTGTAGAATTTTGCACAGAGCATAACTTAATCATAGCTAACACTTGGTTCAAGAATCATAAAAGAAGGTTGTATACCTGGAAGAACCCTGGAGATACTAAAAGGTATCAGATAGATTATATAATGGTAAGACAGAGATTTAGGAACCAAGTTATAAATTGTAAGACATTTCCAGGGGCAGATGTGGATTCTGGCCACAATCTATTGGTTATGAACTGCAGACTGAAACTGAAGAAACTGCAAAAAGTTTGGAATTTAAGGAGATGGGACCTGGATAAACTGAAAGAACCAGAGGTTGTAGAGAGTTTCAGGGAGAGCATAAGGGAACAATTGACAGGAATGGGGGAAAGAAATACAGTAGAAGAAGAATGGGTAGCTCCGAGGGATGCAGCAGAGGATCTAGTAGGTAAAAAGACGAGGGCTAATAGAAATCCTTGGGTAACAGAAGAAATATTGAATTTAATTGATGAAAGGAGAAAATATGAAAATGCAGTAAATGAAGCAGGCAAAAAGGAATACAAACGTCTCAAAAATGAGATCGACAGGAAGTGCAAAATGGCTAAGCAGGGATGGCTAGAGGACAAATGTAAGGATGTAGAGGCTTGTCTCACTAGGAGTAAGATAGATACTGCCTACAGGAAAATTAACGAGACGTTTGGAGAGAAGAGAACCACTTGTATGAATATCAAGAGCTCAGATGGAAACCCAGTTCTAAGCAAAGAAGGGAAGGCAGAAAGGTGGAAGGAGTATATAGAGGGTTTATACAAGGGTGATGTACTTGAGGACAATATTATGGAAATGGAAGAGGATGTAGATGAAGACGAAATGGGAGATAAGATACTGCGTGAAGAGTTTGACAGAGCACTGAAAGACCTGAGTCGAAACAAGGCCCCGGGAGTAGACAACATTCCATTAGAACTACTGACGGCTTTGGGAGAGCCAGTCATGACAAAACTCTGGCATCTGGTGAGCAAGATGTATGAGACAGGCGAAATACCCTCAGACTTCAAGAAGAATATAATAATTCCAATCCCAAAGAAAGCAGGTGTTGACAGATGTGAAAATTACCGAACTATCAGTTTAATAAGTCACAGCTGCAAAATACTAACGCGAATTCTTTACAGACGAATGGAAAAACTGGTAGAAGCGGACCTCGGGGAAGATCAGTTTGGATTCCGTAGAAATGTTGGAACACGTGAGGCAATACTAACCTTACGACTTATCTTAGAAGAAAGATTAAGAAAAGGCAAACCTACGTTTCTAGCATTTGTAGACTTAGAGAAAGCTTTTGACAATATTAACTGAAATACTCTCTTTCAAATTCTGAAGGTGGCAGGGGTAAAATACAGGGAGCGAAAGGCTATTTACAATTTGTACAGAAACCAGATGGCAGTTATAAGAGTCGAGGGGCATGAAAGGGAAGCAGTGGTTGGGAAAGGGGTGAGACAGGGTTGTAGTCTCTCCCCTATGTTATTCAATCTGTATATTGAGCAAGCAGTAAAGGAAACAAAAGAAAAATTCGGAGTAGGTATTAAAATTCATGGAGAAGAAGAAAAAACTTTGAGGTTCGCCGATGACATTGTACTTCTGTCAGAGACAGCAAAGGACTTGGAAGAGCAGTTGAACGAGATGGACAGTGTCTTGAAAGCAGGGTATAAGATGAACATCAACAAAAGCAAAACGAGGATAATGGAATGTAGTGAAATTAAATCGGGTGATGCTGAGGGAATTAGATTAGGAAATGAGACACTTAAAGTAGTAAAGGAGTTTTGCTATTTAGGGAGTAAAATAACTGATGATGGTCGAAGTAGAGAGGATATAAGATGTAGACTGGCAATGGCAAGGAAATCGTTTCTGAAGAAGAGAAATTTGTTAACATCGAGTATAGATTTAACGGTCAGGAAGTCGTTTCTGAAAGTATTTGTATGGAGTGTAGCCATGTATAGAAGTGAAACATGGACGATAACTAGTTTGGACAAGAAGAGAATAGAAGCTTTCGAAATGTGGTGCTACAGAAGAATGCTGAAGATAAGTTGGGTAGATCACGTAACTGATGAGGAGGTATTGAATAGAATTGGGGAAAAGAGGAACTTGTGGCACAACTTTCCTAGAAGAAGGGATCGGTTGGTAGGACATGTTTTGAGGCATCAAGGAATCACAAATTTAGCATTGGAGGGCAGCGTGGAGGGTAAAAATCGTAGAGGGAGACCAAGAGATGAATACACTAAGCAGATTCAGAAGGATGTAGGTTGCAGTAAGTACTGTGAGATGAAGAAGCTTGCACAGGATAGAGTAGCATGGAGACCTGCATCAAACCAGTCTCAGGGTTGAAGACCACAACAACAACAGCAACAACGCAAAATGTTGATAATAATGTCTCACGAATCCCTGTCTCGGGCACCAATTTTGATTGCATGATTCTCCCATTCTATAGCTGACAAATTCAAGTCCCCCCTTATTACATAAGTGTGGTCCCAAAACTTATCCATAATATTCTGCAATTCCTCTCTGAAAGTTTCTGCTAGTACAGCTGCTGACACAGGCAGTCAATAAAAAGCATGCAATTATCATGTTTGACTCACCTTTAATGCTTAACTTCATCTAGATTATTTTACATTTGGAATTTGTAACAACCTCACTAGTTTTTATCTAATTCTTTACTTCAATAAATACCCTGCTACCATTGGCATCTAACATACCCCTGTGATATGTATTCCAATCTGTTTTGAGTATTTGATTGCTTTTCTCTTCCTGTTTCAAACAAGTTTCTGTTCTTAATATTATGTGTGGGTATTATTACCTTTAATAATTCGAATAATTACTAGTTCAGGAACCCTACCATGGGTGCTCAGGATATTATTAACTCAGGTTACTAATATTGTATTAACATTTCCTAGTTACGATCTGTGAAAACAAACATTTTCCGAGAATAATGTGGTTGTTCTGTCTTCAATTTAGGCAGCCAAGTCATCACTGAACTGAAGGGTGGTTCCTTTAACCTAAAAAATCCCTATGTGCACATCACACACACTCTGCTGTCTTAGTAATTGCTTTTTTGGTGTAGTGCGTGCATGACATATTGAGGGGAGCCCTACAGTTCTCCACCCAACAGTATATGTCGAGATATTTGTGCGTGATAATGTCACATTATTGCACGAGTCCTTGCTTTGTATATTCCAATGTGCTCCAAACCAAAGAACTGTGTTCGACTCTGGTATGATGCTACAAATAATGAGTTGAGCTTGCATCCCCCCCACACACCCCCCTCCCTGTCGGAGCATGGAACAAATGATGCCCATTGTCTGGGCTCAAGGATTTATATGGATCATTTCATTTGCTGGCAGAGGAGGTTGAGAAGACTAACTAACTTTGTTCACGGAGTTTCAGTGACTCTCAGAAACTGCAGCATTGTTCCCAGTACTGATCATAGCCCTCTGGTTCTGAGTCAAGTGGAAGGCTTGAACCAGAGATTTCGAAGGTTTTGTGACAAGCTAGGCTGTGACTTCCTAGACTTAGATCATATGACTGTGAATGTAAGAACCATCTAAACCAGTCAGACGTGCACTACGTATCACAGGCTGCTACCTGTATAACTGATTATGTGTGTGTGGTGCCCAAAAGGTTTTTTAGGTTTACAGATTTTCAATACAGTCTAGGTAACAAGAGTTGTAGGAGATCCAGAAGTATCAGTGTAAGATCCCATGAAATGCTTTCCATAGGCGAGAGTGCCAAAATCTTAGTGGTATGAAATGAAATGTCGTGTGGCTAGGGCCTCCCGTCGGGTAGACTGTTCGCCTGGTGCAGGTCTTTCGATTTGACGCCACTTCGGCGACCTGCGCGTCGATGGGGATGAAATGATGATGATTAGGACAACACAACACCCAGTCCCTGGGCGGAGAAAATTTCCGACCCAGCCGGGAATCGAACCCGGGCCCTTAGGATTGACAGTCTGTCACGCTGACCACTCAGCTACCGGGGCGGACATCTTAGTGGTGAAGCATTCACAACAAAAGTGCCAGAGTTTGAAGTGCTCCTAATAAGCAGTGGAGCTCATAATACCATGTACAGAAGACTGGCTCGTGTATAGAAAGGGTAGGCAATTGGAAGTTTGTCACAGTAGACAAGGAATTTCAAATCTACCGAGGTAGAAGTTGAAAATGTATGCAATATCATTTGGCCAGTACTCACAAGGAGAGGTCCCACGTCCCCAGCAGGATCAACTTTTTGAAACTATATGGATGGTGATGTGGCTTAAGATCCCAGGTGTCACATGCTGCAGCCATTCACCCAGGTGTGCCTCCGTTTGTGAGTAGTCGACGCAAAAAAAAAATTCAGAATTTTACGTGATGCCCGGTAGGCTTAAAAGAGAAGAATTTTTTAGACTAGTTGCGTGGTATAATGGGTAGGGTAAGGCTCACATGCTGAAGGTTGTGGATTAAAATATTGTCAGGTGCCTTAATGTTTAATTTTTAAGCCTTTGTTGAAATGACTTTGATCATTATTTTTACTCAGTTAATTGGTTTAAATGTAATTTTTGTTTCTATTCCATTGTCACATTTTAATCATTGTGTGAATTTCTCCATTTATTCTCATTTTTCCCTAATAGTATTCTATTTCCACGGAATTTTTGTGAATGTGAATTTCATTATGTATATCTGTTATAATATTTAAATATTTGAAAGTGTCAATCTATCAGTTTAAAAATACAAAAGATGAAATAATCTATTTATATTGACTGTGCTATAGTGTCAAAAATGTATTTTTCATTACAAGATGTGCAATTTTTTATTTATTTATTTATTTATTTATTTTTGTAATTTTCGTACAGACATTTAAAACATAGTCTAAATGTACTATGGACAAAATAATAAAAATGAAGATTTAAATAAAAGAACGGATTATAATCAGAACGGCATTCAAGAGAAATGAGGAATACAGTAGAAATAACGAATGCAACAACATGCACGAAAAAATACGATGATAAAAACAGAAGAAATGAAATTCAAATTAATATAAAAAATTAATTAAAATCATGTACAAAAAGAATGATGGAAGATGAAAAATGAGGACAAATGAAGAAGCTAGTATGATGATTTAAATGATGTGAGAAAGGAATAGAATTAAAAAACCACATTGAAACCAATTATACAAATAAAAATAGTGATCAAAGTAATTACAATAAAAAAATCAAAAAAAAATATAAATAAAATACCTTACAAGATCCAAACTCACAACCTTCTGCATGTCAAGGCCTTGCCCTATTCATTACACCACACAACCAGTCAATATGATATTACTATTTCAGTGCTGTTGAGCATCATGCTATATTCTGATATTTTTGTCAATATCACGCAAACAAGGACCTATCAGGGTGAATGGCCACCAGGTGTGATAGTCGGGATAATAACCTACACCACCGCATGGATGGTTTCAAAAAGTCAGTCCCAGTGCTGCATACTTCTCCTTGTTAGTATCATAGATGGCATAAAACTATGATTTGATTCTTCTATTGACCACAAACCCAACTCGAGATGTAACTGAAAACTTTAGAAGAAAGCTCAGTTCATTAGTACTTAAGTTTCTTAGTCATACTGTAAGTATTGTTGGTGACTTTAATCATCCAACAATTGATCGGATAGTTATAGTTTTGCAAATGCTGGGCGTGACAAGACATCCTGTGAAACTTTACTAAATGCCTTCTCTGAAATTACATAGCTCTGATGTTTCGAAAACCCACTTGGGATGGAAATATAGTGGATCTAATGGCAACAACCTACCTAATCTCTTTGAGAATGTCCATGTTGAAACTGGTGTAAGTGACCTCGAGGTAGTTGTAACAACTATGATTACCAAAGTCTAAAGGGCAACTAAAACAAACTGAAAAATTTGTGTGTTCAGCAAACTAGATGAAGGCGCTGTAGCACCATATTTGAATGAGGAGCTCAAGACATTTTCTCTGAACACGAGCATGTTGAAGAACTATAGCACAAGCTTTAAACAATAGTTGCGCTGGACAGGTATGTACCTAGCAGAGGGTCCCTGCTTAGCATTTTAAATAAACAGAGACTATTGCATCACACGTGTAAAACAGAGCTGGGATGAAATGGTTTTGGCCTGTCAAACGGAGTAACCATCTGTAGCAACCTAAAGTGGAATGACCACATATATCAGATAGTTGGAAGATCAGATGTTGGACTGTGATTCATAGAGAGAAACTCATCGGGGAATGTAGTTCAGC
Source organism: Schistocerca nitens (assembly GCF_023898315.1). Taxonomy (NCBI): domain Eukaryota; kingdom Metazoa; phylum Arthropoda; class Insecta; order Orthoptera; family Acrididae; genus Schistocerca; species Schistocerca nitens. The sequence continues at coordinate 346,924,757 of NC_064617.1, forward strand.
CACAAACGAATGGCTTACAAAATACTCATCAACCAGTTCTTGAGTACTGTTCATCAATCTGGGATGCTTAACAAGCAGGGTTAATAGAATGTATAGGAAAGCTCTGCCAAAGATGATTGGAGACAGCACATTGTCGAGGAGAGACTCCTGAGGAGAGCTAGCCCATGTTTACTAGTAACAAGGACTTCACAATAAATGCACCAAGGAATTCTAATACTGTTTTGGCAATGGTGGGACCTGAGGATGGTGGTAATGTGCCACCGAAACTAGTCTTGTGAGACCATAAAGACATTCTCAAGATACAACTGTGGTGGTATATTTTCTTGTATAATCTACCAAGAGCAGTGTTTTTTGTCACAGGGCCATTTACTCAGCGTGAGAATGTTAAGGAGATGTCTAACAAACTCCAGTGGTAGGTGCTACAAGAGAGAGAGAGAGATTGTGTATCACAGAAATTTTGAGAGTACATTACAAAAGAGTTGGGTAAAGTATTACTTCCTTCTACATGTGTCGCAAAATGCCATGATGGGAAAATCAGAGAAATTAAATGTCATATCGATCTTTATTAACAATCATTCTAGCCCTGCGCCATTTATGAGTGCCATATGAAATGGATGGGGGTCAAAATAGTGGTACCAGAAAGTACCCTCTGCCACACACAGTAAGATTCACTGTGATTAGCAGTTTAAAAAGCTTCTTAACATCTGGAGAATGAAATCCTTCACTGTATCTGTACGGGGATGTGGAAGAACTAGATTCTCAGAACAACGCATAACTTTTAACTTAAAGTAGCCTACAACCTGCAGGTAGTGCACAAGGAAACTTCATTGCCACTATGTCTCCCAGACCAATATCTGAGAAATCCTCCATAATTTTGATGCAGACACGTGTGTCACCTTATTGCATAAAAATCCTCGGATTTTCTGTATAAAATGTTCATATCACAGTAAAGAATATTGTCCCACCATGTCTACATGACTTTTATAAATGTCTTTGAGACCAAATTACCTATGTAATATTGCTTGATGGAGCCTCAGTGATTTGAGTAGTTATTGAGCAGTATTATGTGTGCTGAAGGCGGTGTTGCAAATGGCTCTGAGCACTATGGGACTTAACATCTGTGGTCATCAGTCCCCTAGAACTTAGAACCACTTAAACCTAACTAACCTAAGGACATCACACACATCCATGCCCGAGGCAGGATTCGAACCTGCGACCGTAGCAGTCGCGCGGTGCGGTGTTGCAGTCAGCACCATTGATTCTGTAACAAATGCTGAGTAGGAAGGCATAGTGTGCAGCTAATCTGTGACCAACATTGAGATCAGTTCATGCAAGGTTGCTGTGAGGAAGTGAAATAATGGTAGAACCAGAAAGAAAATTGAAGTCTTGTAAACCAGTGTATAAGTGTCTGACAGTAAAATAAACAAAATGCCTGTGGCTTGTTAACTTGCATAGTAGGCCAGAGTCTAGATATTGATGATATTATCCAGTGGGAGTTTAAATGTTTCCATTTGCATTTGCTGTGTGGAAGATATCTAGAACCCATGCCCTTTTAGCCTGCATCTATGGCCGACAAACTATATCTACTTCTGCGTGACTACTCTGCAATTCACACTTAAATGCTTGGCAGAGGGTTAATCGAACCTCCTTTAGACTTTCTTAACTGTTCCACTCTTGGATAGCATGTGGGAAAGATGAACATTAAACGCCTGATTTCACTTATTTTGTTATGATGAACATTTCCCCCTATGTATGTGGGTATCAACAAAATATTTTCGCATTCGAAGGAGAAAGTTGGTGATTGAAATTTCTTGGAAAGATCTTGCTGCCACAAAAAAGCCTTTGTTTTAATAACTGCCACCCCGTATCGCATACCCATGACATGTTCTCCCGTTTCACAATAATACAAAACCAGCTGCCCTTCCTTGAACTTTTTCTATGTCCTTCATCAATCCTCTCCGGTAAGGATTCCATACTGTGCAGCAGTAATTCAGAAGAAGAGAGACAGGTGATGTGTTGACAGTTTCTGTATTAGAGCTGTTGCAACTTGCAAGTGTTCCGCCAGTGAAACACAGTCTTTGGTTTGCCTTCCCCATGTTTTCTATGTTATGGTTCCAGTTTAAGTTGTCTGTAATTATAATTCCTAGGTATTTAGTTGAATTTATCTTGTAACCAAATTTTAATGGATTCCTTTTAGTACTCGTGCGGACCACTTCATACTTTTTATTGTTTAGACTCAATTGCTGCTTTTTGCACTATGCACATACAGACATTGTGTCTGAATCATTTCACAGTTGGTTTTGAACTTCTGATGACTTCACCAGACAATAAATTACAGCATGCTCTGCAAACAGTCTAAGAGGGCTGCCGGATTGTCTCCTAATCATTCATAGAGATTTGGAATAGCAGGGTACTACCACACTTCCTTGGGGAATGTCAGATAACACTTCTGTTTCATTCAATAATTTTCCTTCAGTCAATGAAAACTGTGGCCCTTCTGAAAGGAAATCATAAATCCAATCGCACAGTTGTGACAACACTCCATAGGCATGCAATTTGATTGGAGGAACACTATTAAAACCTTCTGGAAATCTAGAAATGTGGAATCAGTTTGAGATTGCCTGTTTTTCACAAGAATGATATTTTTTGAACCTGTGCTGACTGTGTGTTAGTAGATCATTTTCTTTGAGGTAATTTGTAAAGTTCAAACACAATATACTGTATTTACCTGATTATAAGATGAGTTTTTACCTACATTTGTTGTGTAAAGAAATATGAGGTCATCTTATACAGTAAATCTTTGTTTATACGTTTTCCAGTGGACTACAGAAAAAAAAGAAAGAAAAAACGTATAAGTGTGAAAATGTATATATGAAATATAGCACAATACTATCAAATTAATTGGTAAACACAAATGAAAAATCCAGTAAATAAGAAGTTACATTCTACACAACATTATATAGGCTTACTAGGTACCATACTTAACAAAGATATAAAGAAAAATGTAAACCTCTATGCCAAAAAAAGTGTGTAATTTTTTACTTATTTTTTTCTTTGACACGGCAATAGCGCACACTGTACCCTCAAAGCGGTATAACTCTGTCATTATTTCGTCAGAAATATTGTGGCACATGACAAATTGTTTAATTATTTCTAAGGCATTTACTGCATTGTTAAACGTCACGGAGGAATACTGAGGCTCTTCTGTATCATCCTCATCGCCAGTTTCCTCCTCATCCTGGTCCCGTGATGCATATTGAACTATCTCGGCGATAGTCATGGGTTCTGTAGTGACGAGGTTTTCGTCAACATTCACATAATCCTCAAATGATGCCTACTCTTCAAGTCGATTCCATTTTTCATCATTAGGTGAAATATCGTCAGTATGATCATTTCCACCATGATCATGGACTTCATTTCCAAATCTGGCTTTTCGGAAACAGTTCCGAATGGTGTCGTCTGAAACTCTGTGCCATGAAGCTGCAATTTAGTGCATTGCCTGTCAGAAGAAACAAACTCATTAATAATTTCTCGAAGTGTTCTTTGGCGCTGGTAGCACAACATTTATTCCTTTTTTTTATGATGTTTGCACACCTGATGGCATGCTGCATGAGCATTTATGCAACTTGGAATTTTGTATTACTCCAAGGTCAAGTGGCTGGAGCTCATGCATGCAATTCGCTGGAAAGAATTCCACTGTCACATTTCTCAAATAGGAAGTAAGGGGAGGATGTGCAGCACACCTCTCTGTGAACAATAAAATCTTCCGACCTGCTGCACCATTTTCGCATTGACTCTTCGAAGCCAGCTTTCGAAAACTTTTGTCATAATCCATGATTTCTTGTTACTAGTGTATTTTGTGTGAAGTGTGACAATGTTCTTAAAACAGCGGGGCTTGGCCAATTTCCCGATCGTAAGTGTGGGGAGCTTCTCACTCTCATCACCGTTAGCACATAACAGCACTGTTACACTTTGTTTACTTTGTTTTCCTCTGTGGCTGTTCTCGCCTTTGAATGCCGTTGTGCAGTCAGGCATTACATTGTAAAACAATCCCGTCTCATCTGCATTGAAAATGTTTTTAAGGTCATATTGGGATGTCAATTCTTTCAAACGGGTTTCCTTCCAATCTCACACTGTCTTGGGATTGACACTTTTGCTTTTGCCACATACATTCTGACAGCTGATGCTGTGTCTTACCTTAAATTTATGCAGCCAACCTGATGAAGCACTGAAATTTTCTACACCGAGTTGAATTGCAAATTCATTTGCTTTTTCACAAAGCATTGGGCCGCTAATAGGGCTAATAGGAATGCCTTTTGTCCTATGTTACCTTAACCACTGCAACAAACAGTCTTCCACGTCTTCATATTTTCCGCCCTGAATGCGTGTCCACTTACTAGTAGAAATTCCGAACACACATGCAATTTCATTTGCCTTTGCTATTATAGAATTTAAAGTAGACGCAGAAATTCCTAATTCCTTGGCAATATCCACTCGCTTTCAGTTACTGTTTTCCCTCACACCTCTCAAAATTCGTAGCTTTTCAGTGATAGTAATGATTTTCTTTTTTCTTCCACTCATGTTACCAGTTCTCAAAAGAATTAGAAATACAGTAATATTTCCTATGCAGTATGAGGTGTGATGTGTTTTGGGATTCCCGAGTGACATGCAACAATTCTTGTCCAGTTGTACCCTAGTTTGGCAGAAGCCCTGTAAGTTCAGGAAAACAAATGGGTGCTACACCTACTACCAACCTTCCCTACAGCTATCACCACTGCCATAATAGTAAGCTTCATATTTTATACTGTGCTTTCCAATACTGTACAGTCTCTGTATAACATCTGGTTTTTGTGATGACTCTATTAATGCAGTTTATACCGTTGTTGCATATCTGTGAATCTGTAAAACAATCTCAAGTTTGTCACATTAAAAATCAAGTGTTAGTTGGATTCGGATGCTCGCAGCAAGGTGATTTTGTACTTGGTGCTGTGTTAATAGATGCAACTTAGGCCAGTATTATACTATCAAATTTTCTTTGACAATGCTCTTCGACATGGCGCAAAAGGGGGTATTACACTGTCATCAAATATTTCGTCAAAGTTCCTTCATAATGGCCAATGGCGGCTTAATACTATTTCTGCAGTTCAATTTTACTTACAGAATGGGTAGTGCAGTGTGTTGATGTTGGCAACACCATCTTCATATAATGCAAATGTTTTTTTTTATGAAATGTTCATTTTACGAGTATAACTAATTTACTGAGCGGACAAGGGTACTTACAAGAACCTGTCCACCATAGAGCAAGAACAGATTTAAGTATTTACTTTGTGGTGAAATGAATTCCCAGCTATGAATGGTTGTTGCCAACATCAACACACTACACCACCGGTGCTGTAAGTAAAATTATACCTGGTATGCAGTTGCGTGCACTGCAATTGCATTGTCATTGCATTTGCAAGAGAAGCAGAAGAAAAGGAAACCTATTGGGTGAAGCCATGGACTTCACACTAAGATACGAAAGATATGCATCAAAATTTGCTGCAGGAGCTGTAAGTCGAGGATGTGAAGTCGCATTAAAATCCCTTTTGGAATGGACGAGAGTACATTTCAATAAGTGGTCTACTGCAATTTCTAGCTACTCTAGTTTACAGTACTGGTATAGCGCTCTAATGCTGCAGTGCACATTGATAAAAATAATATCAGAATCATTTGAAGCTATTTATAATGCACTGAAGGAGGAATATGTGAAGGCAAATAAATTTAATATGTACTGCAGTCATGAAAAATTTTTGTTTCCACAGAAGTTATAGATTTTCTCCTTTATATTCTCGGGGTACAGCCTGACTGTACCTCACCTCTAATGGCATCCACAGTTTTTTTATAACTCTCACTTTTTTAATTCTGTTTTTGTATTTGGGATGTCGTAAGCTACACAGTGCTTCATCTACCTTGAATATTTCTATCAGTTTTGTTATATATGAGACACACCATGTAAATTTGAAAGTCATATTGATAAACATTGTGTGTCAGACAGCTGCAGCGATGCTAGCACTCCAAGAGGTTGATTTCTCCGTGCAGTAAATATAAGATGAACGCTTCCTTTGATCAAATCTAAAGCAGGGCAATAGATTTGATCAAAGAAAATTTGACCAATGCTTAACTTTGACCATATTCCTTATTACATTGTCAAATTTTATTATAGTCTTATATCGGCCTTACCAATCCCCTTCTCGGCAATCCACTCTGAAACACTGTATCATAACTTGTACACACTTTGGATATTTTACCGGGGAGGGGGGAACCACGTATAAGTGAAAAATGTATAAGTGAAGTTTTACTGTTTTCACAGATCAAACTATTGCTCCAGAGGTCAGTGTTTTTACATTGCTCAATAGATTGATGTAGGAATTGTCGTACATTTACAGATAAGGCTTTGACTATTGAGGTTTCATATGAATTTATGTTGAACAATCCCAAAGAGGAGGGCATATCAAACAATACTTGTGTTCTAATAGGCTCGAGATTTCTCGATGCACAGATGTGCTCCATACAGTATTGACCTCGCTTGAACAGTCGTATGACATTTGACTTGCAGCACTAGTGAAAGGGGTACTGTGAACTAGTCTCAACAAAAATCTGATGCTGTGTAAAAATTGACAATTTTGTTAAACACAGGAGTAAATAACATTAAATTCTTATCAACTTGCAAACTTTTGTCGTATTTGAACAGATTTTAAATAAAGCTCTGCAAACATGTATGGATACTGTATGCATACATTTATGTTGCTTTTTAAGAAAAGGTAACATTCATTCAAAGATGAAAATCTTGTTCTTCAAAAACCATTACTTGAATCTAAACTGAAATCAGTATTTTTTTTTTTTGGTTATGTGAAACTAATGAGTTACCAGGTGAATTGCAAATGAGAAATTTGGTCTCTGTACATTTATTAGAATACCGGACGAGCACCAGAGCATAGGACTGGAATGTATTAAGACGGGTATCACGAGGGTCGTGGGCCCATGCAACAAGCGATCACAGCACCAGGGAGGAGGGTGCCATTACCATTTTTGTGTTACCACGAGCAGATCAGTCCCAATGCAGAGATGAGGCTGGAACCACCGGTGATGATGGCTGAGGCGACAATGCCAAGTGCGCCAATGGATGCGGCCCAACTGGAACGTCAGGTAGTGGCAACAGACCCAAGGCCAGAGAAGGACCAGCACCTCACACTGAGCATCTGGAACCCCAGGGCAATGCATGTGGAGAAGACAGGCAGTGGGATGGGGCACCTCCACATTAGGGGACAAAAGGCTCGAGGAGTAGGCAGCAGTGTGGACTGCGGCAACAGAGGCTGCACCCACGAAACAGTAGCTTCTGGGGGAGGAATAGGGACGCAACTGATCAAAGTGGTGTACCACCAACTCATCAGCGATATGGAAGTCACAAAGACAGCATCTCTGGAAGCAGTCAATAGTGGTCAGTATTTACTTGGGCCAGCGACCAGACCCTCACACTTAGAGCGGTGATGGTGCAAAGCGGCTGGACAAACCCCAACCGTGGGAGGTGCAGCACAAGCCACAGAAGGTGGAGGAGCATGTGCGGCTGCCAGCCATGAACCAACTCTTCCAGGCTCCACAACAGGTCATTCAGAACCGTTAGCATATCGCTGAGCTAGGACCGTGCTGAGGCCATACTGTGAGGCATCAGTCGCCAAAACTATGTGCTGGTCTGGAGAGAATGTAAGGAAATGATGAGCCGAGAGTAGTTTGGATTTCAGTGTTTGAAAAGCATGTTTGCAGTCTGGGCTCCAGCAAAAGGGTACAATCTTGTGTAACAAGGCACGCAACTGGTGGGCCAATGTGGCCATCCCTGGCAGTAATTTATAGTAGTAGTCTATCTTCCCTACGAAGGTCTGAAGCTCCTTGTGGATGAGGGGCAAGGCATAGATGTAACAGCAGAGATGTGGTCTGGAAGAGGTGAACTCCATCCTGTGTGACTTTGAACTTCAAATAAACAATAGAGGGCTGAAAAAAAAAAAAAACAAAGATTTCCTGAGGCTACATAATAAACCTGTGGACTGTAAGACAGAAAACAAAGTGCACAAAGTTTCCAAGTGTTCAGCTGAGGAGGAGCTCATAATAACAGTATCATCCAGTTAATTAACCTGGGACAGATATAGTCAGTTGCTCAGCAGGGGCACTAGCCACACTAGAAGGAAGGTGCAAATATTGATACAGGCCAAAAGGTGTATTCAAAACCAGAACTTGCCGAGACTCTTTTTTTTCCTCAGGAACCTGCAGATACTCTTCAGACAAATCAATTTCAGAAATGTACTGGTCACTTGGTATTTTTATTCTGCCTGGCGTGGGAGAAGATATGTATTGACAACTGAATGCACACAGACAGTAGAACTGAAGTTGCCCCAGAGGCGAAGTTTCCCCGATGGCTTCCATACAACCAGCGGAGATGACCATTCACTAGCGATAACAGGTTGCACAACCCCTAGAGACTGAATTCAGTTAAATTCTGCTTTCACTTGATCTTTCAGGGCGTCAGGAATAGGATGCGCATGACAAAATTGAGCCCAAGCTTTGGACTTCAAAGAAATACAAGCAGAAAAATTCATAGGACACCCTATGCCATCTGTAAACAAGTCCGAAAACTCCTTGCACAGTGTTTCCAGGTGAGAGTATGATACAAGATCAGACACAAGATGAACTGTATCAGTGACAGGAAATCCAAATACCTGAAATGCGTCCATCCCATACAAATTCTCAACACCGACATCAGCAACCACCAAAAATCCTATGGAATGGACCCACTGACTTGTAAGAGGCAGATGCCACAAATTGTACCAACAGCACAATGTTCTGTTTGTTATAATTGAACAACTTCTACGTGACCAAAGTCAACGGCGGCGAGCCTAAACTCGCATGCCTTTAGAATTCAATGATGTTACTGCAGCACCTGTGTCAACCTTTAGCTGGAGCACTTGATAAAAAAACACTTAACTTGGTAAACAGCTTGGGAGAAGTCACAAGCTTTGGAGTCTGACAGGTTCCGTCCATGTCCATGTTCTGAGCAGCCTTCAGGGATCAACACGTGGAGGCGCTGTGGTCTTTCTTCTGGGAAGCATTACAATTAGCCTAGTGCTTAGGGCATGCCAAACGTTTATGCAGGACAAGACGGGAACAGAGAACGCTCACACTGCCACAGTGGCTGTCGTGGCTGCTCAAGCTGGCCTCGGTTTACTCAGCTCGGGACGCGCATTTTTACCACTGCCACTGCCTCTTCCTCATGCGAGCTATTTGTTGTCCTAGTGGACCCATCTCGTGACACTACTGCCACATTGCCCCTCGCAAATGTTTGCTCACCCACTGCCCAAGAAACTTTAAAAGATAGTGCTACATGGAAAACTTTTGCCCACAGGGGTTTATCACAGAGTAAAGCCTTCTGGTGCACTTCCTTGTTCGGAGCTAAACAGATAATTGCATCACGCACCATAGAGTCTGCATAAGAGTCATTATGGGCATCAGTAATGACATAAAACTTATGGCTAATGCCATGAAGTTTGACTGACGAGGATCTGTATGACCAGTTCGATTTCTTGCGGCATCGGTAGAATTCAACTTGCCCCACTGTGACATGCATTCGTTTGCGATGGTAGTTGGACAATAAACTGCATGTGCGATCAAATGTAAGAGCTGCTGATTCTTGTAAATGGGCTTATGTTGAATCTGCAACAGGAATATGGCTTTGCACAAATCCGAGTCTGTCTCACTGAAAGCTGTTCTGAGTATTTTGTCGTAACCTTTCCAGTACTCAGCTGAATCATCATGCGGAGAAAAAGTGGGTGGATAGACCGGTGGAATAGTACCCTGTCTTGTTAATCGATGCCTACAGACTGGTCATTGCCAAAATAAGCTGTTGGATCAGAGCCATAGCATTGCGTCCGTAATGACGAAACCTGATGAAACTGTACTTAAAAAAGACTGCGCACATGGAAACTGTCTTGTTATCATTGCCATTATGTAGTAGCCAATTAAGACAGTAACTGATCCAAGTAACACAAATATGGCTTTATTCATAAACCTCTGAAGAATAACAGAGATAATCCTCTTCTGACTCTACACATAACAGGACAAAAGAGCTGTACAGAAGGTGCAACATAAGCGATACACAGAAAAATTTATGTGAGTGGTAGAAACAAAAACAATATAGCGATAGTGAGTCAGTGCTGCTCTGTGATTGTATAGGCCTGAGCTGCTGGTAGACGGCACGATGAAGACCCTGCTGTGTGCACGCTTCCTGCAGGTGGCTGCTAGGGCCGGCCTTTGATGATACAGTTGGCAGTTGATCAGGCACTCACGCACAACACTGCTATGCTCGGTGTGCTCACACTCAAGTGCACTAGTAGCAGATACAACAGTCTTCCTCATCTGTGCCTTAAGGAGTGTGTCCACTAACAAGTAATCTTCCACAAGTTTTTTATAGAGCTACTTCTCGCAGTTCTCTGACATGTAAAGACCCCCAGCAAGTCAGCCTTTGCTAGTATCCTCAACGGCCAGGAGTAGTGTTGCAAGTCAGTGGAAACAGTTTGTTGCATCTTATTGCAGTTTCTTGCCAGTTGCTGTAAGCTTTTCTGAAACTTAGAGAAAATTTTTTGTTCAAAACTGATATAAAAATGCCAGTAATAATAAAGAAAAACCATCTTCATCTGCAAATCGTGATTTTATCAAAATGCACAGTGCATTTCAAGTCCTGTGGACTCGTCTTCGCCTACTTTGACAGTCTGCATCAACTTTACATATTGTTTAATTCTGGGCCTGGCAAGATCACATTGTTATATTACAAAATGCAACATTATGAAATGTAAGATTATAAAAAGGTGTATAATTCTGGAGAATGTTTATGTTCAAATACAAACTTTCTATTAAACAGCAGATCTGTATCAACATTTTGACACAACAATTTTTTGAACACGGTTCAAAACGAGTCCAAGAATCTTGACCGTGAAATTGCTGCATTTTTACAAATACACAGACATTATTTACAAGGTGTTACTGTTATAACTTCAAGTTAAACAAATATACACTCCTGGAAATGGAAAAAAGAACACATTGACACCGGTGTGTCAGACCCACCATACTTGCTCCGGACACTGCGAGAGGGCTGTACAAGCAATGATCACACGCACGGCACAGTGGACACACCAGGAACCGTGGTGTTGGCCGTCAAATGGCGCTAGCTGTGCAGCATTTGTGCACCGCCGCCGTCAGTGTCAGCCAGTTTGCCGTGGCATACGGAGCTCCATAGCAGTCTTTAACACTGGTAGCATGCCGCAACAGCGTGGACGTGAACCGTATGTGCAGTTGACGGACTTTGAGCGAGGGCGTATAGTGGGCATGCGGGAGGCCGGGTGGACGTACCGCCGAATTGCTCAACACGTGGGGCATGAGGTCTCCACAGTACATCGATGTTGTCGCCAGTGGTCGGTGGAAGGTGCACGTGCCCGTCGACCTGGGACCAGACCGCAGCGACGCACGGATGCACGCCAAGACCGTAGGATCCTACGCAGTGCCGTAGGGGACCACACCGCCACTTCCCAGCAAATTAGGGACACTGTTGCTCCTGGGGTATCGGCGAGGACCATTCGCAACCGTCTCCATGAAGCTGGGCTACGGTCCCGCACACCGTTAGGCCGTCTTCCGCTCACACCCCAACATCGTGCAGCCCGCCTCCAGTGGTGTCACGACAGGCGTGAATGGAGGGACGAATGGAGACGTGTCGTCTTCAGCGATGAGAGTCGCTTCTGCCTTGGTGCCAATGATGGTCGTATGCGTGTTTGGCGCCGTGCAGGTGAGTGCCACAATCAGGACTGCATACGACCGAGGCACACAGGGCCAACACCCGGCATCATGGTGTGGGGAGCGATCTCCTACACTGGCCGTACACCACTGGTGATCGTCGAGGGGACACTGAATAGTGCACGGTACATCCAAACCGTCATCGAACCCATCGTTCTACCATTCCTAGACCGGCAAGGGAACTTGCTGTTCCAACAGGACAATGCACGTCCGCATGTATCCCGTGCCACCCAACGTGCTCTAGAAGGTGTAAGTCAACTACCCTGGCAAGCAAGATCTCCGGATCTGTCCCCCATTGAGCATGTTTGGGACTGGATGAAGCGTCGTCTCACGCGGTCTGCACATCCAGCACGAACGCTGGTCCAACTGAGGTGCCAGGTGGAAATGGCATGGCAAGCCGTTCCACAGGACTACATCCAGCATCTCTACGATCGTCTCCATGGGAGAATAGCAGCCTGCATTGCTGCGAAAGGTGGATATACACTGTACTAGTGCCGACATTGTGCATGCTCTGTTGCCTGTGTCTATGTGCCTGTGGTTCTGTCAGTGTGATCATGTGATGTATCTGACCCTTGGAATGTGTCAATAAAGTTTCCCCTTCCTGGGACAATGAATTCACGGTGTTCTTATTTCAATTTTCAGGAGTGTATTTCAGGACGACGCAATACATGAAAGTCACAGATCAAGTAAACAGAGTAAGACGTGTGTCACTTTAACAGTCAAATCATAACTGAGTCCGAGTCTAGCGGCCGCTGGCTGGCTGGCTGCTTAGGTGGCACTGCTGCTGCATGGCTGGCAGACAGCGCCGCATGTAGATGACGCGCGTAACTGCGCGGCGGCACTTTGAAAGATCGGCGAGTCACAACAGTTACATTATTATTTATATAGATGTCCTTGATAATACAAATATCCGTGAATGTGCCTATATTTTATGAAATGGTTACATTATTAAATACTCATTTCTGCAGGAAAAAGTAAACTTTTAAAATTACTGAAAAAATGGTGACTGCTAAAGTCTGTTTATTCATTCAACAAGTTTTCAGAAGATTTTTCTTTATGTAACATTATTTGTAATTGCTCTAGCAGGTCAAGTTTTTTTACCATTGTTTTCTGTACAGAGTACAGCTAAGCTGTTATGGATGTCACTTATTGGTACCTTTTAAGGTACACGTGGCTGAAGCCTGTTATTTTTTATTATTATGAAAGTAATACAGCTTCAGAAGAAAATCTGAAAACAATGGATAAAGTTTTATAAAATGTCAATGGTAAAAATGAGATTGTCACAAAGACAAATGGGCCGAAAAACACACCAATGGAACAACAAACATAGATAATTGGTACCACCTGCTAAGGAAGCTCTAAATGGTTTTGCTGAGTACTTCATTTCATAAGAAGGGAAAGTAGAATGACAATACAAGCATTTTTAAATGTTAGCGTAAACATAATAGCATTAAATTTGCAAAAAAATAATAAATATTGTTTGTAGAATTCACAGTAATTAAAAGGCCATCTCTTAATGACCTTATATTTAAATCCTATTTTCCAGCATTTGATTAATAAATAGACAAGATACGTTGAAAACTTATATAAGGTATTCTCAGAAAGTCTTTAATTTGAATGGAGTCATCTGATTTTTATTTCATTTATGTTAATACCTCTGCAAGTGCATGCAGGAGTTACTTGCAAAAGTTACTCACTGGTGGACACACCTTTAAACATCTACTCCACTTCTGAGTTATACACTGAATGGAAAAGGTTTGTGATCAGATCCCATGTACCATACTGCTTACAGAAGATCTTTAAATTTTGAGGAGCTGAAATGAGGACCATTGTCAGAAACTACAGTATTGTGTGTTGGGAAAAAGTTGTAGGTATTATCCAGAATGCGTTATGTGTGATAATTGTGGATATGTGGCTAATGTAAGAGAAATTGGAGAGTGAATCTGCTACCAAGAGCAACATTGTTCCCTTGAATGAATGGCCCTTGAAATCAGTATTCATCCTTCACCAGCACTGCTTTGTCTTTGGACCAACGTGAGAATACAGTTCCTGGCCCACTTGGTTTTACACCCAGTCATTGCAGGCTTGTACAGTTACTTAAATGTCACAGTCAGTCTCACACCCATAGATAAGGCACCTTTGTGTCATCCCTCAATGTGATTGATGTAGCAATTTGTAATATTCCCTTATCCTCCAAGATACGTATACCACTTTCATAGGGTGCCACCCCAAGACAAATTGTAGTATGTATTGCTTGAATATTGAGGTCTCATCAGTTGATTAATGACTGAAGCACTGCGATACAACTAGACCTTCCTATTTTTATTACAGTTTTTTTCACAGTCTTTATATAACGCGCCACTAAACAAATGCTGTATATTTACAAGGAGCATGTTACAGAGAGTGATTCTACCATTAACCACAAGCATGTCAGGCTAAGACAACTGGCGGTGAAAGTTCACACAATAGAACTCGAATAGAAGTGACACTTATGTGCAGTGCCAGTTGCCATGCATATGTTCGTGTACTGTTGACCCAGAAACAGCTACTTCCTGCCTTATTGTTACAAATGAGTATGGTATGCTCTCCTGTGCTGTATTACAATTATGCAGATCAGGCTAAATATCTTACATCTCCTAAGAGAAGAAATTTAAGTTTTTTAAATCATTTTTTGATTTTTTAAAAAAGAATATCAAACATTTTACTAAAATTGCAGGATAGATAATTTCATAATTTGTAAATGTTCATGAATATTGTTAAGTTATTCCCAAAATCTTGTGAGAGATTGCTCTAAAATACATTACACAAAATCCTAATTCAGTAAATACATTTTTTAAATAAATGAGGATATTAAAAATTACTCTCACTATATGATTAGATTAGATTAGATTTTCGTTCCATAGATCCGTGCTGAGGAGATCTTCGTGGATGTGGAACATGTCAATTTATTTATTTATTTTTTTTTTTTTAAGCTGAAATAACAATACTAATAGTATGAATATATACAATACATCATTTGTTTCTATTAAAAAATTCGTCAATGGAGTAGAAGGAGTTGGCCACTAGTAAGTCTTTCAGGCTCCTTTTAAACTGATCTTTATTTGTAACTAAATTTTTTATGTTTACTGGCAAATTAATGAAGATGAGTGTTCCTGAGTAGTGGACCCCTTTTTGAACTAAAGTAAGTGCTTTTAAGTCCTTGTGCAGATCATTTTTGTTCCTGGTATTGTATGTATGAACTGAGCTGTTTGTTGGAAAAAGAGATATATTATTTAGGACAAATTTCATTAATGACTAAATATACTGAGAGGCAGTAGTTTGTATACCCAGTTCTTTGAAGAGGTTTCTACAGGACGTCCGTGAATTTACTCCACAAATAATACGTATTACACACTTTTGGACTCAGAAAACTTTTGTTTGACTTGAAGAGTTACCCCAAAATATGATACCATATGACATTATGGAATGAAAGTAGGCAAAGTATGGAAGCTTTTTCATTTTTATGTCGCCTATGTCTGCTAACACTCAAATTGCAAATACAGATTTGTTAAGGCGTTTCTGCAGTTCTGTGGTGTGCTCTTCCCAACTGAATTTATTATCAAGTTGTAATCCCAGGAATTTAAGACTGTCAACCTCTTCTATCTGCTCTTCTTCGTATTTTATGCATATGCTGGGTGGAAACCTCTTACAGGTTCTGAATTGCATATAGTGAGTCTTTTCGAAGTTTAATGTCAGTGAGTTGGCTTTAAACCATTTATTAATATCCATGAAAATATCATTAGCAGATCTTTCTAGAACTACACTTGACATACTATTTATTGCAATACTTGTGTCATCTGCAAACAAAACGAACTCTGCTTCTGGCAGTGTAACTGATGAGAGATCATTAATGTACACAAGAAAAAGCAATGGCCCTAAGATGGATCCTTGTGGGACACCACATGTAATTTCTTCCCATTCTGATGATGACTGATGACTTAATTCACTAGTCCCTTGCACTGACACCCTTTGTTTCCTGTTAGTGAGGTATGACTTGAACCATTTTGCAGCACTGCCTGTGACACCATAGAATTCTAATTTACTTAAAAGGATGTTGTGGTTCACACAATCAAATGCCTTTGACAAATCACAGAAAATACCTGCTGCTTGTAATTTGTTATTTAATGAATTAAGTACATTTTCACTGTAGGTGTAAATAGCCTTCTCGATATCAGAACCCTTCAGAAATCCAAACTGTGTTCTTTATAATATGTTATTTGTGGTCAGATGGTTGAGCAGCTGCCTGTACATTACTTTTTCTAAAATTTTTGAGAATGCTGGCAAAAGTGAAATCGGTCTGTAGTTTGATGGTATCTCTTTATCCCCTTTCTTGAATAGAGGCTTAACATCTGCATATTTTAGCCAGTCAGGAAATGTCCCAGTTATAATTGACTGGTTACACAAGTAACTTAGAATTGTACTAAACTCACAAGAACATGCCTTAATTAACTTTGTTGATATTTCATCGTACCCACTAGAATGCTTTGTTTTTAAAGATTTTATTATGGAAGTTATTTCTTTTGGTGAAGTGAGTGATATATTCATGTACTTGAAGCTATTTGTGAAGGCCAGTTTCAGATATTCAAGGGCATTATTTACTGATCCTGAAAGTCCCATTCTATCAGTAACGGATATAAAGTACTTGTTAAATAGATTTGCCACACTATGCCCATCAGTTACTAATGTGTCATCTACCCTTAGTGCTATTTGCTCCTGTTCCTTTCTGGTTCTACCAGTCTGCTCTTTCACTATATCCCACATTGTTTTTATTTTGTTCCCTGACATTGCTATCTTCTTCTCGTAGTGCATTTGTTTAGACGTCTGAATTACTTTTTTTTAATGTTTTATAGTATTCCTTGTATTTAGCTAAATCATCAGCATTGGAGCTATACTTGGTTGACAGATACATTTTCCTTTTTGTCTTATAGGAAATCTTTATTCCTTGTGTAATCCATGGTTTTGTTATAGACTTCTGTTTAATTTGAGTAACTTTTAGAGGAAAACAGTTTTCAAACATGGTACTGACATTGTTCATGAATGTGTTATATTTTTCATTCATGTCATGAGCACTATAAACATCTTTCCAGTTCATATCTTTGAGCAGTTTTCTAAAACACTCAATTTTTGGTTGATTGACTACTCTCCTGTACTCAGATTTAGCAGTCATGATAATCTGCTTAGAATTTACATCTAAAACAAGGAGCTACATGTCATGATCTGATAGTCCATTTATAACAGGTTTTATGATATGATTTTGTTCCTTTGATTTGTCTATAAAAATGTTATCAATGGCTGTCCTTGAGGATTTAGTGATCCTAGTTGGAAAGTTTACAGTGTGAGTTAGATTGAAAGACAACATTACTAACTGCAGTGAATGTTTACTGGAAGATTGTATTAGAAAATCTGTATTAAAGTCACCAGCAATCAAAATATCTTTGTTTCTTCCTGTTAAATAACCCAAAAGAGCTTCTAGATGATCTAATAATAGATTATAATTTCCTGCATGTGCTCGGTAAATAGTTATTATTATATACGATCTGTTATGGAACTCTACTTCTGTTGCACATGCTTCTAGATGCTGCTCTAAACAGAATTTATTAATGTCAATGTTATTGAATTTATGGCAGTTTTTGATAAATGTGGCAACTCCTCCTCCATCCATATGTACTCTGCAGAAGTAGGAAGCTAGCTTAAATCCTGAAATGTCTAACATATCTATATCAGAGGTCACTTGATGTTCAGAGAGGCAGATTATATCAATTTGGTTAGATGAATTCATTTCATCGATACAAATGAGTAGTTCATCAACTTTATTTCTAAGTCCCGGAATGTTCTGGTGTAATAAAGATAACTGATACTGCATATTAATGGGATTGTAACTGCTTTGGCGAAGATGAACTGGCAGTTTCTGATTACTTTCTGTTAAACACTGTTTAAATGGAGGCTGTATGATAAAATCTGACTCCTGTTCATCTGTTTTCTCAAACTGAGTATGTCTGCCAATCTCTCTTAAAACTCGTTTTCTTTCCCCCTTCCCTATCCTAAAAAAGGCATCCCTCTGACACCTGTGACCACTGGTATTTTACCACTTGTGCCAGTGTCCCCCCTTAAGTTTTCTGCAATCAACCCAGACAGTTTTCCCTTCCCTTTCCTATTGAGGTGAAGGCCATGCCTAGTGTAGTCCCACCTATCGATAGCATCCACAGGAATCAAACCAATATGGGACCCTATATCCGTCCTAAGCAGCCTCTCCAACTCCAAGTTCACCCTCCCTACGGAAGAGTTCAAATGAGGCCGATCATGGCATCACAACACAGACACAAATCCCACACTCGTATGCTTCGTTGCTGATGCTATCTTCACCAGGTCACTCTCTTTGGAATATTCAGAGTCTCTGTCAATGCTATTTCCTGGACCACCCACTATAACCACGGCATTCTCCTTTGTGAAATCCTTGCATAAAGCACCTACATCCTCTGTTACCTGACCCAGATCTGCACTAGGCTTGAAAAAGTTTGTGACCTGGTACTCTGGACCTAGATTTTCCTGTAGTAGTTGGTCAACACCTCTACCATGGGAACTACCTAACAACAGAACTTTCTTTCTCTGTACAAATTTCCCTACCTTTTTCAAGTCCTTGAAAGCTTGTTGTGCCCTTTCTACAGCTTCAGCTACATGAGGCTCATCCGATTCTGACTGAGGCAACAGGTCAAATCTATTTTCAAGATTTATGACAAAGCTGTCTGATGCTCTCCTTTGCCTGTTCCCCCTATTACCTGTTGCCACTTCCCACCTCTGTTCACCCTTCTCCCTCTTTAACCTGTCCAGATCCTCCCTTGCCTTGTCTAGGTCAGCTTGAAGAGCTGCAATTTTCCCTTCCTGTTCCAGTATTTTCCTACCTCTACTGCAGAACCTACAATACCACTGGTGAGCCTCATTTATGTCCCCATTTCCCACGCCACTACATTCGCCCCAATGAAAGAAACTACAGCACCCATCACACCATACCCCGGAACTAACGATCCTACGGCATGTCACACACTTCTCACTCATGGTAAAAACAGAAATCGTATAAGCTGATTTAAGTAGTGACTAAAACGTAAACAAAGGACCCTAGAACTATTCAGGCAGATATAAATAAATTGAAAGAGTACTGAATAAAAAAACTGGTGATTACATATAACTCACGGTTTACTTACGATACGCGCGCGTGAAATTAAGCCTAAAATCCGTGCTATAGGCGCGAGAAGGAAAATAAACTTCTTACCCCGTTTAATCTTCTTTAACACTTCACTAACACTTCCACTAATGTAACAACACTTATATTATATTTATACCAACTGGAAACGTTTATCTATAAGTTTAATTCACTGCTTACTTACGATTCGCACGCGTGAAATTAGGCCTAGGTTTCATGCTACAGGCGCGAGAAGAAAAATACACTTCTTACCCCGTTTGATCTTATTTTATACTTCACTAACACTTCCACTAATTCAACAGTACTTATATTATATTTATAACACCTGTACATGTTTAAAATAGCTTAATAACAACGCTTTTTATAATTATTTAGTGCAGCAAATACTCGAAGAGTCCGCGTCGGCGCAGTGTTGCCAACTTGTTTGTGCATTTCGTTCTGTGTAGGTTAAGTTTCTGAAGTAGTCAGAAGTATGTACAGTACATTAGATAAAGTTTTTCTGCTTTTGTATGTACAAATGCTCATGTAATTGGATATTAGTATTCCTGTTTACACAGCCAGCATAGTTTCATATGAAAAATATTACTTTCATCTTGTGCAAATATCCTAATGAAAAACAATAATTACATTTGTGTTATCCTCAGATGGCACGTAATATACTCAGCACATAGTAAAAAGTACATGATGCAAATTAAGAAACTTTTCTTCACTCCTTACAAATAAAAAAGACCTTTCCATGTTCAGACATGTACAGAGTATCCTTCAAAAGTTACCACCAGTTTTGAGCTATTGTTCAGTCATAGAGAATGCAAGAAAATTTACTCTAGTTCCTTTCTGAATCTGCCATGAGTAAGTAAGAAACATCTGTAGTGTTCAGTATACCTGCACGGAGAGTCAGCTTAATGACCCTTACATAGGTATACACTATAAAAGAAAGAAACAATAGTAAATCAAAAAGATACCATCAGTGACTACAAATTAACTAAGTGGCACATGTTGACAAACTCCTGATGAGAAAAACAAAATATATTGATAGCAAAAAATATATATATTACACACATTTTACAGCACTGTATCCATGTGGTTTTGTTTTTATTTTTATTGAACACACCGAAATCCTTACAACTTGTGCACTTCACTTGAAAGAAATAAACAAAAGATTTTTCCCTGATCCCCCTCCCCTATACTAATTATGCTACTGTCACTTCACATGTAAATTTCTTAATGTCAGGGGCCCTGAGTAGGACTACCAGAACCTCAAAGTTAAAGGTCACTGAAGGTAAACTGACCTTGTATATACGTTTCCGGAATAACTTCATGCTTCTTTGAACGTCATCTCACTTAAAAGACTTTGCCGTCTCTCGGCACTCCCCCTCCCCCCTGTCATGTATGGGGAATGTAGCAGGTGCAGTCACAGTTGGAGGTCAGTCCCACATTCCGATGCAACATTTAAAAAATAAATAAAATAAAGCCTATGTCAGAACATTTGTCATAGCTGCCCCATGCGTTTCTTATCACAAGAGTATGAAAAAACTGATCTAGTCCTCACCTTTTCTGCAAAATAATAACTCATACACCACACAAGCACAGAGTTTCTTGACACAGTCAAACATGTTCATGATTTTTTTTTTTTTTTTTTTTTTTAAATTGTGTCCCTTCGAAATGCACAGTCCACAAAATAAGCACTTACTTCTAGAACTTCAGTTGAACACTAGCAGTCTCTTGCAAACTTACATATTACATAAATTATTCATCCACATAATTCACCTTCTGCAAATATGTTAACACCTCACTAGCTTCTTCAGTATTCTCATTTGTACTTTTCTACCATCGTCTTCCTTTAAATCGAGTTATTGTACTACTGGAGCCATATGCAGTTTCATTCCTTGAAAAGCTTTCTTCAGTTTCTTTTCTACAGCCATTAGGTATCCTTTCCTAATATATTTGTCAAAGGCAAATCTGCTACATTTCAGCCATCCAAGAATTTTATAAAATACCCTCAGAGACCAAGAAAAGCTTTTAGTTGTTTCTGGCATTGTATTGATGGAAAAAATGTTTACAGCAGACAGCTTAGATGGTTCCAGTTCAGTTCCCCTTGGTGAGATTATATGCTCTAAAAATTTTATTTGTTTCTTTGCATTTCTAATGAGGGGAAGGCCACAGACACAATCAACAAATTTGGCTGATATTTGGCAAATCTCTTGTGTGCAATCTAAAATACAGAACGCTTAAGATACTCTCCCCGCTCCCACTTCCCCCCACCCATCCCCCCCACCCCATCTGTTCGTGAAATTCATGGTGCATCATTGGCTCAAAATAGACTGTTGCAACTGCTAACTATGTACCTGTAAAATAAATGCTGTTCAACAAAAGTGTTGCTGATGGAGCGACCAAGGCATATCTGGCTGGGGAGGAGGGAACCTGTGTTCGATTCCAAATACATTCTGCACCCGCCCCCCTCCCCGTATTGACATTGGTAGGAAAGGAGGGTTAATAAGGAATAATAATAAGATGTTGTTGTTGTTGCTGCTGTTGTTGTTGTCGTTGTCTTCAGTCCTGAGACTGGTTTGATGCAGCTCTCCATGCTACTCTATCCTGTGCAATCTGCTTCATCTCCCAGTACCTACTGCAGCCTACATCCTTCTGAATCTGCTTAGTGTATTGATCTCTTGGTCTCCCTCTACGATTTTTACCCTCCATGCTGCCCTCCAATACTAAATTGGTGATCCCTTGATGCCTCAGAACATGTCGTAGCAACCGATCCTTTCTTCTAGTCAAGTTGTGCCACAAACTCCTCTTCTCCCCAATTCTATTCAATACCTCCTCATTAGTTATGTGATCTACCCATATAATCTTCAGCAATCTTCTGTAGCACCACATTTTGAAAGCTTCTATTCTCTTCTTGTCCAAACTATTTATCGTCCATGTTTCACTTCCATACATGGCTACACTCCATACAAATACTTTCAGAAACAACTTCCTGACATTTAAATCTGTTGTCGAAGTTAACAAATTTCTCTTCTTCAGAAACGCATTCCTTGCGATTGCCAGTCTACATTTTATATCCGCTCTACTTCGACCATCATCAGTTAGTTTGCTCCCCAAATAGCAAAACTCCTTTACTACTTTAAGTGTCTCATTTCCTTATCTAATTCCCTCAGCATCACCAGAGTTAACTCGACTACATTCCATTATCTTCATTTTGCTTTTGTTGATGTTCATCTTATATCCTCCTTTCAAGACACTGTTCATTCCGTTCAACTGCTCTTCCAAGTCCTTTGCTGTCTCTGACAGAATTACAATGTCATCGGCGATCCTTAAAGTTTTTATTTCTTCTCCATGTATACCTACTCCAATTTTTTCTTTTGTTTCCTTTACTGCTTGCTCAGTATACAGATTGAATAACATAGGGGAGAGGCTACAACCCTGTCTCACTCCCTTCCCAACCACTGCTTCCCTTTCATGTCCCTCGACTCTTATAACTGCCATCTGGTTTCTGTACAAATTGTAAATAGCCTTTTGCTCCCTATATTTTCCCCTGCCACCTTCAGAATGTGAAAGAGAGTATTCCAGTCAACATTGTCAAAAGCTTTCTCTAAGTCTACAAATGCTAGAAACCTAGGTTTGCCGTTTCTTAATCTAGCTTCTAAGATGAGCTGTATGGTCAGTATTGCCTCACGTGTCCCAACATTTCTACGGAATCCAAACTGATCTTCCCCAAGGTCGGCTTCTTCCTATTTTTCCATTTGTCTGTAACGTATTCGCGTTAGTATTTTGCAGCCGTGACTTATTAAACTGATAGTTCGGTAATTTTCACATATCTCAACACCTGCTTTCTTTGGGATTGGAATTATTGTATTTTTCTTGAAGTCTGAGGGTATTTCGCCTGTTTCATACATCTTGCTCACCAGATGGTAGAGTTTTGTCAGGACTGGCTCTCCCAAGGCTGTCAGTAGTTCTAATGGATTGTTGTCTACTCCAGCAGCCTTGTTTCGACTCAGATCTTTCAGTGCTCTGTCAAACTCTTCACGCAGTATCATATCTCCCATTTCATCTTCATCTACATTCTCTTCCATTTCCATAATATTGCCCTCAAGTACATTGCCCTTGTATAGACCCTCTACATACTCCTTCCACCTTTCTGCTTTCCATTCTTTGCTTAGAATTGGGTTTCCATCTGAGCTCTTGATATTCATACAAGTGGTTCTCTTTTCTCCAAAGGTCTCTTTAATTTTCCTGTGGGCAGTATCTATTTTACCCCTAGTGAGATAAGCCTCTACATCCTTACATTTGTTCTCTAGCCATCCCTGCTTAGCCATTTTGCACTTCCTGTCGATCTCATTTTTGAGACGTTTGTATTCCTTTTTGCCTGCTTCATTTACTGCATTTTCATATTTTCTCCTTTCATCAATTAAATTCAATATTTCTTCTGTTACCCAAGGATTTCTACTAGCCCTAGTCTTTTTACCTACTTAATCCTCTGCTGCCTTCACTACTTCATCCCTCAGAGCTACCCATTCTTCTTCTATTGTATTTCTTTCCCCCATTCT
The DNA here is from genome assembly GCF_023898315.1 of Schistocerca nitens. Classification (NCBI taxonomy): domain Eukaryota; kingdom Metazoa; phylum Arthropoda; class Insecta; order Orthoptera; family Acrididae; genus Schistocerca; species Schistocerca nitens. The sequence continues at coordinate 346,948,412 of NC_064617.1, forward strand.
TGTCAATTGTTCCCTTATGCTCTCCCTGAAACTCTGTTCAACCTCTGGTTTAGTCAGTTTATCCAGGTCCCATCTCCTTAAATTCCAACCTTTTTGCAGTTTCTTCAGTTTTAATCTACAGTTCATAACCAATAGATTGTGGTCAGAGTCCACATCTGCCCCTGGAAATGTCTTACAATTTAAAACCTGGTTTCTAAATCTCTGTCTTACCATTAGATAATCTATCTGATACCTTCTAGTATCTCCAGGATTCTGCCATGTATACAACCTTCTTTCATGATTCTTGAACCACGTGTTAGCTATGATTAAGTTATGCTCTGTGCAGAATTCTGCCAGACGGCTTCCTCTTTCATTTCTTATCGCCAATCCATGTTCACCTACTCTGTTCCCTTCTCTCCCTTTTCCTACTGACGAATTCCAGTCACCCATGACTATTAAATTTTCGTCTCCCTTCACTACCTGAATATTTTCTTTTATCTCATCATACATTTCATCAATTTCTTCATCATCTGCAGAGCTAGTTGGCATATAAACTTTTACTACTGTAGAAGGCGTGGGCTTCATGTCTATCTTGGCCACAATAATGCATTCACTATGCTGTTTATAGTAGCTTACCCGCACTCCTATTTTTTTAATTCATTATTAAACCTACTCCTGCATTACCCCTACTTGATTTTGTATTTATAACCCCTGTATACACCTGACAAAAAGTCTTGTTCCTCCTGCCACCGAACTTCCCTAATTCCCACTATATCTAACTTCAACCTATCCAATTCCCTTTTTAAATTTTCTAACCTACCTGCCCGATTAAGGGATCTGACATTCCACGCTCCTACCCGTAGAAGGCCAGTTTTCTTTCTCCTGATAACGACATCCTCTTGAGTAGTCCCCACCCGGAGATCCGAATGGGGGACTATTTTACCTCTGGAATATTTTACCGAAGAGGACACCATCATCATTTAACCATACAGTAAAGCTGCATGCCCTCGGGAAGAATTACGGCTGTAGTTTCCCCTTGCTTTCAGCCGTTCGCAGTAGCAGCACAGCAAGGCTGCTTTGGTTAGTGTTACAAGGCCAGATCAGTCAATCATCCAGACTGTTGCCCCTGCAACTACTGAAAAGGCTGCTGCCCATCTTCAGGAACCACACGTTTGTCTGGCCTCTCAACAGATACCCCTCCGTTGTGGTTGCACCTACGGTATGGCTATCTGTATCGCTGAGGCATGCAAGCCTCCCCATCAATGGTAAGGTCTATGGTTCAATGGGGGGAGAGGGGGGGGGGGGGGGAATAATAAGATAGGCCAATAAATTTTCTCAAACACATTGGATTAACAATTAATTATAACAACTGTACTGCCGTGGCTGGAACAACGCACCACAGGCCTCTGTTATGATTGCAGTTGGGGGGCATGGCACTGGCGGCAGTGGGACAGGACAGTGCCTTCTCTCAGTAACTATCCCCAGCTATGGCTGTTGGTGTCAGCGACTCAAGGTCCCCGACTCTGGCTCTGATCATGGTGTTTATGGAGGCAGTGTCCTTGGGCGATGACAACAGTGCATTATCACAGCGCACCCCAGGTAATGACTCCCATTATAGGCACCTGCCTGTTGACACTGTCTGACGATAGTGACGGTGGTCACTACAGGGACAGCATCACTCTGGTGCTTTATGATGGTAATCGTTATGATGACTGCGAAGATACTGACGACTCCGAACTGGTAGCGGTGCTGAGTGACACAGGCGCTGTGTCAGTTCAGTGCCTTATAACGGCCAATGATGAGTTGACTGTGGTCCTTAAATACGGCTTTCTGCCACTGATGTTTGCGATTCTTTCTCCCCAGTAGGTCAGTGAAATATTCTAGTGTTGCTCAGCTATCATAACTGACCGATTACTACCCACAATGTCGACACCTTGGCATGTGGCGAACTGCTTCTTGTAATGTCCTCTGCTGGTTGGTGACATAGTGTTCTCCTTCGTGTTGCTTAACTTGGCGCTCCACCGACCCACTTGCGTCACGGTACCATACCACTGAGGTGCGCAACAGAATGTAACACTTACAACTTCTGGCTTCAGTATTCTTTCATATTTTAACTAACTGCATTACTCTAAAACACCTACCTTTAACTAACTTAATCGCTCTAATCATTTGATCCTCTACACTCACCATCTAGGAAAATATGCATTTCTGGACCCCGTATATGATGGTGAAAAATTCTCAGTATTCAGTTATCTATTGATCTTGAGTGTATTGCGAATCATCAACTTTAGGGGTGGTTTTCTCAAAACCAGAGGGACTTTGAGCCATAGTATCGTAGAGGCTTTTATTTTAGGTTGTACATAAGCGACCTGCCAATTATGAGGAAAATCGGTTGCCCATGTCTGAGGCCTTCATCTTGTAGGTTCAGTGCCACTCTCACATTTCTGATATATTTGTAGTACTTCTCCTGTGATGGGCAGATTCTATGTCACTGTTGAACAATGATATTGTCAATAAAATTTATCACCTTTCTTAACTTCGTTATCCAGTACTTGATGTAATGCCATTATAAACACCAGTAGCATGGGCTGTTAAAGAAAAGTACTGCGTATTTGCGACTGTTAGGATCCATTCACAGCCACTAATAGCTGCTCATTAAATCCATACTAGTTAAGACGTGTGCGCTTTTGAAATGTTGCGGTAGTTCCTCCATATTCTTAAGCTGACCTCATTGTGGCACGATTATTTTACTTATTTCTCACGCATCAATGACTAGGCGTAGCTACCATCCTTTTACGACTGCGTGTAGTGGTTTACAGTACCCACTCTCTGATCTCTCAGTGATATCTTCTTTCAACAATATGGAAGGGATAGATTGGTACTCACCACATAGAGAAGGCTTTGAGTTGCAGGCAGGTACAACGAAAAACACTGTTAAAAGAATTAAGATTTCAAACAAAGTCCTTCTTCCAAAATAGAAAACACACACAGTCACACATGTACACAACTCACAGACTCCTGGCCACTGGACCCTGGAGCTTGACTGCATGTGCATCTGATGTGAGCAGCAATCTGTGGATGCAGTGGGGGCTAGGAGGATGCATGGATTGGAGGAGGGTAGCAGGGTAGGGTTGGGTGAAGATGCTGTGCCGCCAATGGGAGTTTGCAGGGATGTGGTGGGGGCAACATAGAGCTGCTAGATTGGTGTTTGGGGTTCTGCAGGGGGGGAGGGGGGGGTAGAGGAGGGAAGGGGAAAAGTAGTAGCTGTGTTGGTGGAATAGAGGGATAGAAGGTCCATGTAGTGCTAGAGGGGAAGCAGGGAAGGGGATAGGTGATGGAGGACAGGGACTAGCGAAGGCTGAGGCCAGAGGGTGTTGTGGAATGAAATAAATGTTACAAGTGAGAGACTATCTGTTTATTCTTTGTATGAGTGGCATTTGCGTGAAAAGGCCTTAACGGCAAGATACTGACACAAATTGTGTGCAGAAGAATGGAAAGACGAGTAAAGGCTGTAAATAAATAAATAAATGTCGTGTGACGAGGGCCTCCCGTCGGGTAGACCGCTTGCCTGGTGCAAGTCTTTTGATTTGACACCAATTCGGCAACTTACGCGTGAATGGGGATGAAATGATGATGATTAGGACAACACAACACCCAGTCCCTGAGCGGAGAAAATCTCCGACCCAGCCGGGAATCGAACCCAGGCCCTTAGGATTGACAGTCTGTCGCGCTGACCACTCAGCTACTGAGGGCGAACAAGGCTGTCATTAGGGATGATCAGTTTGGGTTCCAGAGAAATTTAAAACGTGATGCAATACTGTCCTTATGAGTGCTATCCCTGCTATACTAAGGCAGCCAGTGCATAGTATGTACTAATATTAGGAATATCACTCTTCTCCTATGTACTATGATTCAGATCTTTTCGTATATAATGCTACCTTAACAATGTGAATCTTTCCCTAATATAATACCTCCCCTTTTAATCAATGCATATCATTCATTTGACACAATTTAATGATACAGGGGTTTCATCATTCGTTTTGAGAAAAAACATATCCCCATCACCTAATTTATTTCTTAGCTGATGTAGAATTTTGTTAACCTATGTGTCCAGTGTACTAATTAAAGTACACCTGTGCATATCTGGTTTACCATAAAAGTTTGGAAAAATTGTACCCAAGACACTTCTCTATTGTTTTCTTTCTTCTCTGTCAATAGATGCTAAAATTTGGCCCGTATCAGTACTAGTTGACATTCTTGTCTCCCCCTCCCATTGTTTCCACTTTCTCATCTTTCATACCGTGTATGTATCTTTTAACTTGGTTGTTTTGTGTTTCTTGTTACTTAACTTAGAAACCTTAAAGAATTTGTAACTTCCCTTGGCTCCAGTATTCCACAGTTTTGTATATATTTTCATTAATAAATTTATCCAGCATCATTTTCTAGTGACTGTAATCTACTTAGCTTCAGCAGCTGATGATTTAAGCTGTCAACTTGTTTTGTTATGCACTTGTTTACAATATTTTATTGCCAAAGCTTATTCTTTAATCCCCCTTGTAATTTTACAACTATTTCTGTTTACAGTTCTTAACTGTTTTCTTTTTCATTCTATAACCTTTTGATCAGTTTATTCCTGAGAGAATTAAGAGAAACTACAGTTTTCAATAACTATTTACCTCCATCATATTCCTCTTTAGTGGCTCAAAATATGATTCTTTTGCAATTCATAATGCACTTATGACACTGGTTCCAAGGCCTTTTTCATGTGTGTTTCTATTTTATTCAGTTTATTACTTTCAATAGGTTACATAGTGGCCATAGCATTTGTTCCACCCCTCACATTCTTAGGACAATCCCTTCCTCTCGTATTAAGAGGCGGCTATTTTGACCACATGGTAGTCTACACATTGTAATGGTGGTTCATAGAGGCAGGGGTCTTGAACCACTCCTGAAATCTGAGTGTTGAAGAACCTCAGCCGCCCTCTCAGGTAAGAGCTCCTGCAGTTGTGTATTCAACAACATCAAGTTACCAATCATGGCAGACTTGTGAAGTTAACAGTTGAGAAGCAGAAGTTCACCGAGCAAGACGGCACAGTGGTTAGCACACTGGACTTCCATTGGGAGGACGTCAGTTCAAACTCGCATCCGACCATCCTGATATAGCCTTTTTGTGATTCCCCTAAATCGCTTCAGGCAAATGCTGGGATGGTTCGTTTGAAAGGGCACGGCCAACTTCCCCATCCTTCCCTAATCTGATAGGACCGAAGACCTTTGGTCCCCTCACGTACACCAACAACAGCAGCAGAAGTGCACACTCAACACATACAAGTTGACTTCCAAGTCAGAAGAAATACTCCATGTGTCTCAAATTCAGTTGTCATTAAACACTTTTTGTAATACCTTTTCTAACTTAAAATCGCAATTTGTGTCATCCTGAATCTGGTTCCACAGCCTCCAGCTTACTCCTTAGCATCATTGGAGAGTAATTTATTTCAGATTTTTACTTTGCCTTACTTAAAATCATTATTAATTGTTCCTTTCATTTGGTATTTCTTTTGACTGTGGAATTATTCTCAGAAAAAGGTCTCGTTTAGCGTATATTCATTAAAATAGTTGTGTAAAGATTTTGCTTGTAATTTTTATGCAACCATGCTAATGGTGAAATGAGCCTTTCAGCTTGTCTGCAATCCAAATATTGGATTATTCTTTCTTATGGAGAACAAAGACATGTAATTAACAATATGTCTAAATAACTTTGTAAATGTTCTTTACTTTTTCATAAAGTATAAAGTGCTGTATAAACTTCATTTACCATCATTTAGTTTTGATCAGCGCAAAACATTTTGTGTGCACATTTTTTTAGTCATAATCCTTTATAACCCACTTAACCCACTTCTTCTTTGTGCTGTATAGCAGCCAGACTGATCATATTTGTAGTATTGTCTCCTTGTCCTCACATAACCCCAAGTAATCTCTTGGCCACTGAATTCATTCCCATAAAGGACTTCAAACAGAATACCTGCAAGAATCAATACAAAATAATTCCAGCTGCTACTTAAAATTAAATTTTTTTCTCATGTATTTTAACATTTGCTAACTAAATACTTTTTTAAAAAAACTTACATGACAATTTTAGTTTCTGTCTACCAATCTGTTTCTTCATAAGCAGCATAATATAAATTGTAAGAAAATTCATAATTTTCCGCTATATTGTAGACAAAAGACTTTTAGGAGTAATGTTATTTATTTTTAAAATTTAATTTTATCTTTATCATTGCTGTGAGAGCAATAAATATGTCCTCAGTCGTAGCAAATATTAGATTCCTGCAAATGATCATAACAGTGACACTGTGAATAAACGAGCCTTGTCTTCCTGCATTTAATGCACATCCATTTGACAGATACATTATTTGTCACAGCTGCCTACATCATACGCCAAGTTGTGGAGGGCCTTTTATACCTCCACTCTTTTGGAATTCTCCACCGAGACATGTCACTGGCAAACTTGCTCCTCAATGCTGACATGCATGTTGTAAGTAATATTTATATCTTCAGTTGTGTGATGTGCATTATATTCGTTGTATTTGTTCATAAATGAAGAAATTTTTTTCCAGAAAATTGCTGACTTTGGCCTAGCTACACAGCTGACACGTCCAGATGAGAAGCACATGACTATGTGTGGTACACCAAACTACATATCTCCAGAGGTTTGTTACAAGTATTTCTTTTTTATTATTTTCTTAATATACACTGAGTTGGCAAAAGTCACAGAATAGTAATATGCACATATACAGATGGCCGTACTACCACGTACATAAGGCATAAAAGGACAGTGTATTGGTGGAGCTGTCATTTGTACTCAGGTGATTCATTTAAAAAGGTTTCTGACATGATTATGGCTGCATGATGGAATTTAACAGACTTTTAACATGGAATTGTAGTCAGAGCTATATGCATGTTACATTCCATTTCAGAAAACATTAGGGAATTAAGTATTTCGAGATCCAAAGTGTCAAGGGAGTGCCAAGAATACCAAATTTCAGGCATTACCCGTCACCACGGACAACGCGTTCACTTAGTGACTGAGAGCAGTGGCGTTTATGTAGAGCTGTCAGTGCTAACAGATGCGCAACTTTCTGTGAAATAACTGCAGAAATCAATGTGTGATGTACAATGAATGTATCTGTTAGGACAGCGTGGGGAAATGTTGCATTAATGGGCTGGGGCAGCAGACGACTGACATGAGTGCCTTTAGTAACAGTATGACCGTGCCTGAGGCACCTCTCCTGGGCTTGTGACTGTTTCAGTGGGACCTACACAACTTGGAAACTGTGGCCTAGTCAGATGAGTCGTGATTGCAGTTGGTAAGAGCCGATGGTAGGGTTTGAGTGTGGCACAGATCCCGCAAAGCCTTGAGCCCAAGTTGTCAACAAGGCACTGTGCAAGCTGATGCTGGCTCCGTAATGGCATGGGCTGTTTTTGCATTGAGTGGACTGGTTCTTCTGGTCTAACTGAACCACTCATTGTCTGGAAATTGTTATTTTCGGCTACTTGGAGACCATGTTCCCAAACAATGATGGAACTTTTGTGAATGACAGTGTGCCGTGTTAACAGGTGACAGTTGTTGTCAATTTGACAACATTCTGGACAATTCAAACTAATGATTTAGCCATCCAGATCACCCAATGCGAATCCTACCAAACATTTATGGAACATAATCAGGAGGACAGTTTGTGGACAAAATTCTGCACCTGCAACACTTTCACAATTATGGATGGCTAAAGAAACAGCATGGCTCAATATTTCTGTAAGCCCATGCCATGTTGAGTTGCTGCTGCATACCATTCAAAAGGAGGTGCGACACCTTATTAGGAGGTATCCCATAACTTTTGTCACCTCAGGTGTGTGTGTGTGTGTGTGTGTGTGTGTGTGTGTGTGTGTGTTGCTTAAATATGTCAGTGTGTGTGTGGAATAGCTCATGAATTCTTAGTTATATGCCCACCAGGGGATTATTCTTTATATGCATGATGCTCCTGTCATATTCAGTGGCAGTGTGGTTTTCTCAGTGACTGGAGCAACCTACTGTATTTTATCATATGGTATGTCATCACTCAATTTTCCATCTTTTAATTTTAACGTAATCTGCATTGCTTCACTTTTAACTTCAAAACTTACTTGGCCTGAAGATCTGATGATTACTGGTACCAGCCTAAACTAGCAATTTATTATTGAAATAGTGTGTGATAGTGCCAGGAAATAAAGCATTTCCAAAATAAGTCAGCTGAGTTGCAGTTATAAACGGGAAAATTGAATTCTGTAGTATTTGTCTCATACTCCCCCCTCTCCCTCTCTCTTTGTGTGTGTGTGTGTGTGTGTGTGTGTGTGTGTGTTTCTCTGATTTGCCTACAACAGTTGTTAGATTTTGGATATGTATTGGAATGAATGTGAATGAGCAACACTGAGTTTTATCTGCCTGCTTAGGGATGTTGTAGTTGGGCTAGAATGAGTGTGCCAAACTTTGCATCCTCGTAATGTTTCATTCATGATGTTTTAAATTAGTTGGGACTATGAATGTTACAAAGCATCTGTAATAGACACTTCCCCTCTCCTCAGCACATACCTTGTTTATGTAAGTGAACTTTGTCCTTTATATAGAATCTTTTTCTTTTTCTTGTTTGACTTGACAGCAAATGATTTTCTCTGTTTGTACACAACATTGAGAAAACCATAATGTGTAGATGACGACGACGACGACGATGATGATGATGATGATGAAAGAGCTCATAGCAAGAGGATCGGAAGACAACCTGACTGACGATTTGCATTGTTATGTTAAAAATGATATGGATTGAGTAGAAGCAACATCACACCTAAATCAGAGATTCATGGAGATTTCACAGGGCCATGGCTGGCTGGCTATGTGTAAACACAGCTGTCATCTAATGTTCAAGAGTAGCTTGGGTTGCTGTTCACTACAGCAGAGCCATATTTCTGTTTTGTGTGTGTAGTTGCGTTTTTTCATTCAGTCATTCATTCCACCACTGTCTCTAGAATCCATGAACCAGGAGAACCTTCAAAATTGTCAAAGTATATATAAACAATTGGAAAAATGCTGCTATCGGAGCACAAAAAAAATGCGAATATGTTCCTGTTTATTTCAAAGACTCTGATTGAAAAGTGTGGTACCAGCTGCCTCATTCTACCTTCCTTAGAACCCTTTAAAATTTTTGTGCTTTCTTTAACATGCAACTCACCTCGAACTCCCACAGGCTCCATTAATTGTAACTTGTTCATACCCACTAGTCCATCACTGTAAGTGGCTCATACCCATTCTCTTCCAATCGCTCTTTCTCATTCACGCATTCAGGCCAACTCAATGTCATTATCTCTTTGTGCCTTTCAGTCATTGTCTCCTGTGTCACAGCCACAGTTCACTTCATACTGCCCTATTAGTACAGTAGTACAGTCTCCTCTCACTCTCACTGTCTCTTACTGCTAATATTGCATTCCTCCCTTCCTACCGCTGCTTGCTCTACTCATTGTCACTATCTTTCTCTTCCTCATTGTCATTGTCATATACTCAGTCTCTCATTATCACTGGCTCTCACCTAGTTCCACTTCCTCTTCTCTCCTCCCTCCCACCGGCACTATCTCCTTCATTCTTTTCGTAGCACCATTCTGTCACTTGTTAGCTACGTTCTACTGTCTCAGTGTCTGTCTCGTTTGCTCTTTCTGTAACACAACCACTGTTTACTATCTTCCAGTGTTTGTTACTTTTCCATCTCTTTGCCAATTCCACTGTCTTCTACTCTCTCAGCAGAAAAAGTGCAATTATGTTTAAATGCCAAAATGTTTTGGGAAAATTTTAAAGGTGCTAAAATAATGCAAAACTAATTTTACATCTCAGACCGCATGCTACATGCAAAAATATTTGGCATGTGCTTCAACATGCAGTTTCCAGGTAATAACGGAGACACTTAACAGCATATTTCTCCGTGCTGCATTTTTTTATAAACTACATTTTTGCCTCCCACTGGTTTTTACGTGTGTATTTAATGTGTACAATTGGGTAACTTTTAACTCGTGTATCTCAGTAATGGATAAAGATATGAAGAAAATTTTCTAGTTTGTTCGAGACCAGAATCGTAGGAATACATCGTAAAAATTATAGCCATTTGCTGAGCATAGCCATCTTGGAATTCACATCTGGGTTTCTGTTTAAAAAAAAAAAAAAAAAGCTTGTTTTTCAGGTGTTCCTCAATAACAGATAAAATTTTTTTTTTTTTTTTTTTGGGGGGGGGGGATGGCTCCTCTAGATAAGTGCCTAGAGAATATACCACTAAAATATGAGCAATTTGCAATGTTATTTATTATTTAGATTTTGCCTCATCGGATTTTGCATGTAGAAATGGGGTAACTTTGAATGTCTATATCTTGGAAACTAATAAAGGTATCAAGATTTTTTTTCCCCAGGTTTTACAAGATCAGGCTCTTAGGAATATATTGTAAAAAATTTGCCCATATGCTGTGCGTAGCTATTTTGGAATGAAAATGTAGTTTTAAAAAATCTTTTTTTGCAGTTTTCTGAGAAACCGTCCATGAATTAATGGTGCAGTTCCATCAAGCCCACCACAAACCACACCAGATGGAGGGGGGGGGGGAAGAAAAAAAAAACGAATCAACCAATTTGCTCAGTTTGCCTAAGCTGGAGGAAATGTGTAACATTCATACTTTGACCCTGTACTGGAGGATAGTGACTCCAAGATGATCGCTCTGTTGCATTTACAAATGGTCCTGAGCCCAAGGACTATCGAAAACACTTGACCCTACCTTTTTATCACCAATAGAACCTGAAATATTAACTCCGGAAAAATCCCAATTCTATGCGCGGCAGGAACATATTAGATATGCATGCTGTCACGTGCATAATGATTAACAAAAGCAACCAAGTCATACATACCTAATCTGTACGTTGTATTAACAGTATACTAACACTATACTAAGTCTGACAACCCCTGGCTAACTAAACAATCTGTCTAAACGCACATGCTGTAAATGACACAAGGTTGCCGTTGCATTGTCAATATAAGTATATACTAATATAATAGAGGGAAACATTCCACTTGGGAAAAATATATCTAAAAACAAAGATGATGTGGCTTACCAAACGAAAGCGCTGGCAGGTCGATAGACACACAAACAAACACAAACATACACAGACCTGCCCAAACTCTTCGTCTTTGAATATGTCTGCTTGTGTCTGTATGTGTGGATGGATATGTGTGTGTGTGTGTGTGCGCGAGTGTATACCCGTCCTTTTTTCCCCCTAAGGTAAGTCTTTCCGCTCCCGGGATTGGAATGACTCCTTACCCTCTCCCTTAAAACCCACATCCTTTCGTCTTTCCCTCTCCTTCCCTCTTTCCTGACGAAGCAACCGTTGGTTGCGAAAGCTAGAATTTTGTGTGTATGTTTGAGTTTGTTTGTGTGTCAATCGACGTGCCAGCGCTTTCGTTTGGTAAGTCACATCATCTTTGTTTTTAGATATAAGTATATACTAATGTTGACAACATAACCGAAACCTTAATGCCACCACATGTAGCATATGCATTTAGACACTGGATTGTTAATACTACCAAATGCATTATGAAAAGATGTGTAATTGTTGTTACAAGGAAATAAAGGAAGATAATTAGTTAATATCTTCTTATGCAATGGCAATATATCCTTTTTTTCCAGACTGAAGGGTTTTATGACTCAGGTGGTAACTAAGTTTCAAATCTTGATTGAGATTTGTCCTTTGAATTAGGTATAGCTCTCTCTTGCTAGCACAAGAGAGAGCTAGGAGTTGCTTGTCAATTGCCCTTTGTTTGTTTTTTGGGAAAGCAAGACTGAAAGTGTAAGTATGTGTTTAAGAAAGTGTTAATTTGTCATCTACACCGTCTGCTTTATCAGTTCCTCATAGCTTTATCAGTTTCTCGTTGCTGTTCGTCCCGTAATTTCTCTCTACACATCATGAATGGGCCATTGTTTATGTTTTTGTGGTACAGTAAATTTCTTCAGTGTTCTGCATGTAACTAATCATTATATTTTATTGTTAATTTTCAGTCATCGTGATGAAATGTATCAATGACCACCGTTTAAGTATAAATCAGTCAGTGCCTATTGCACTATGTCCTTCAATCCTCTTAGGAAGTTATACTGTGGGACACGATCCAAAGCTACATATATCTCTAGGCATGCTCGATCAATTCTATTTTGCGGAGTATCAACACTCAACATTCCCTAACATTGATTTTCCACTTAAATCTCTATACTTTATTGCAACTATCTCTTGCCGCTTTATGAAGCTTAAGATGTTTCCTGCCAGTAGCTTTTAAACTGTCAGTGAGCTTATGCCTTTTTCTAATGCTCTCTTATGGCACAGATTTCGAACAGCTGCTCACCATGATATGCAGTAATCTGAAGGGTCTGGGACATAACTCCATTTCTTGCATTATAGCCACTCTCCCTTTTGTCTTACAGTTTCTACAGTAGCACAATATGCTGATGTAGTCATCAAAATGAATATGTTGTATTTCAGCAATTTCCACATGACCTTGTAATGTGTACAGCATATACACTGATGTTCCATTGATTCTTTTTTTTTCCTGTATGAATATGAGAAATTTATTTTTGTTAATATGACTTCTCGTGTTGGAAGGCACTAAATTCATTTCCTTTTATATTCATCGAAACAACTACTAGCAAAACAGAATATCTCAGCTTGAACCAAGCCACAAATTTTAAAGAAAATGCATTTAATGCCTGCCAATGAAACATCAGAAGACTCATTAATAAAAAGATGAACTTCTCTTACTCAGTAAGTGATAGACAAATGGAATAGCAGTAGATATGTTGTTCATGTTAGAAGATCATATGGAAACTCTTATTCTGCAGCTCCGTCTTTCAGATGATTCTGTCCTAAAAACACTTAAGAGAATATGTTGGAAGTCTGTGGGATACTATGGATGCTTCTTTGGTCACTGCAGTTGGAAGACGAGAATATATCAACTATAGCCTGCAACTATGTAGGAGACTAACTTAAAATACATAGAAGAAGGTGCAAAGGTGCCACATCATAAAGTATGAAATCCCTCTGATAACTGGAGCTGGAGTGACAGATACTTATACACAGGCAGTCTTGAAAGAAGTGAAAACAGACGGTCCCACAAAATATCCAACAGTGTCAAGAAAAGTAAATGTAATTTCTCTCGTCAGAACGACATGGGAAGGGAAGGAAAGATAGATGGGCGTGCAAGATACTCTATCTCATTCCTCCATAGGCTCAGCGCCTTTGGAAAATTACTACTATGTTTGTAGCAATGATAGTACAGGGGTATCCATATTATCTTACTTGATCTGTGAAGCAAATGAAACACAGTTTTAAGTGAACTTAATGGAAAAATTTTGTTGCCGCGATACTAACAACCAATACACTTGGATCTGAAATAAAGGTGCATTTGCTGTTAGAAAATTAATAACCAGTGTAACTAGTACATTATTCAATCTGTGCTTCATGGTTAATATCTTTTTAAGGTTCTGTACTTCAGTTAGTAAAAATGGAACCCTTACGGGATCGCTTTGTTGTCCATCCATCTGTCTGACCGACCAACTGTTAAGTCTGCTTTCTCTTAGAAACGCATAGACATATCAAGCTGAAATTTATGTCACATACTAAGGTCTAAGGTCCCTTGGTGGTGTAAAAAATTTAGACTTCTAAATCAATGCAAACAAACAATACAGACATTTATGTCACATATTTTGATGCTTTCAAACTCCCTCATCAAAACCTATTGACATACAATCATAAAATTTGGCTGAAGAAATGAATTAAAATTTGTGCTGCAGCCGCGACTTGAACCCAGGTCTCCTTGCTTACTGGACAGAAATACTGACCATTATACAACTGCAGCAGCATGCTCAACATTGCTGCATGAACTACCCAAGCTGAGTGCCCTCCTCAACCCAAACTTCAAGACACTTGGGGAAAATATAAGGTCTATAAGATCACCGCAGTAAAGGAAACAAAAGAAAAATTCGGAGTAGGTATTAAAATCCATGGAGAAGAAATAAAAAATTTGAGGTTCGCCGATGACATTGTAATTCTGTCAGAGACAGCAAAGGACTTGGAAGAGCAGTTGAATGGAATGGACAGTGTCTTGAAAGGAGGATATAAGATGAACATCAACAACAGCAAAACGAGGATAATGAAATGTAGTCGAATTAAGTCGGGTGATGCTGAGGGAATTAGATTAGGAAATGAGACACTGAAAGTAGTAAAGGAGTTTTGCTATTTGGGGAGCAAAATAACTGATGATGGTCGAAGTAGAGAGGATATAAAATGTAGACTGGCAATGGCAAGGAAAGCTTTTCTGAAGAAGAGAACTTTGTTAACATCGAGTATAGATTTAAGTGTCAGGAAGTCATTTCTGAAAGTGTTTGTATGGAGTGTAGCCATGTATGGAAGTGAAACATGGACGATAAATAGTTTGGACAAGAAGAGAATAGAAGCTTTCGAAATGTGGTGCTACAGAAGAATGCTGAAGATTAGACGGGTAGATCATATAACTAATGAGGAAGTATTGAATAGGATTGGGGAGAAGAGAAGTTTGTGACACAACTTGACCAGAAGACGGGATCGGTTGGTAGGGCATGTTCTGAGGCATCAAGGGATCACCAGTTTAGTATTGGAGGGCAACGTGGAGGGTAAAAATCGTAGAGGGAGACCAAGAGATGAATACACTAAGCAGATTCAGAGGGATGTAGGTTGCAGTAGGTACTGGGAGATGAAGAAGCTTGCACAGGATAGAGTAGCATGGAGAGCTGCATCAAACCAGTCTCAGGACTGAAGACCACAACAACAACAACAACAACAAAGATCACTGCATGTACAGGACTTCCCCATTACGTCCAACATTAGAGTGCTGTTCCAACATCAGAGAGCCCTGGAAATAGTGACAGTTTAGGGGGAAAATAAGCTGAAGATATGAGCTGAAGTTTGTGTTGGGTATGGCACTTGGGTAGTCCGTGCAGCAATGTTGACCATAGTGCTGCGGTGGTGTAATGGTCAACATTTCTGCCTAGTAAGCAAGGAGACCTGAGTTTGAGTCCCATGACAGCACAGATTTTAATTCATTTCTTCAGCTTCCATCATTATCGTAATAAAATTAAAACATTATTGGAAGTCTTGGAATTCAGTGACCAATATCCTGATCTACATGAAAAAAAGACGGGATTCACATCACTGGAATAGTTAGTTTACTTGACAATAATTATGCTAGTCCATAGCCACCGAATCATAAGTTCAGTCTACCAACCAGTCCCCACCTCCCCCTGCTGCCCTCCCCCACTCCTGCTCCCAGGACATAGTCAGCTTGGCAGAACAGAAGCATAGTCCACTTCGTTATTTGGGAGGGTCCAGAAATATAGTGTCGTCATCAATGGATATAGTGACTAGGTAAGAAGTAAGAAAATGATGTCGACTGACTCGGAGAATAAGAACAAACTAATGGTCGCTTGGGAATAAATGGGGCAGCTATCTGTTCTTTTGTGATGGGTCAGGCGGAGATTCTATGTGGCAGCAAATAAACCTCATCTCTTTGAATATGTCCATTAAAAGACTAGTATTAGTGCCCATGGGACAGTTGTAAAAGCAATGATCGCTGAAAGAACAAAGACCATCTGAAAAGTGAAGGAATATATACATATTTAGCAAGTTAGACAAAGAAGCAGTAGTGTCACATCTCAAACAGGAACTCAAAATAAGAGTTTATTTTTACCCACCTCCACCAACTGTTGTAAAGATGTTCTCAGTGTGAAGGTTGGTTTGAACACTACGGCACTTTTCTAGGCATGGTCATATAGGAGTCATCCCTCTATCATATGAAAGTGACTTATGCAGTCAGTTATAAGGGTACTTACAGGTTTATATGGGATCCAAACTGTGGTAACACTTAGAATTTTTCACATATAAAATAGATGTTACCATGGATGAAAGAAACAAATTTGTAATGGAAAAACCCAAGAACTGACTGAGAGTTGAACTCTGGACCTATGGCTGTGTAGTGTGACACTTAGCCGCTGAGCTACACTTTGGCTATACTTTGTAGAGCTATACTCGTTTTATGTATAGCATTCTGTGTGAGCAAGTAGCCAAACTGCCGAACTGAGACCAACTGCAAACTTGACCATCCAGGTACCGAACATGCTGCTCACTACAATACAAATGACTTAACAGCTGCTTCAACATTTAGTCAATTTGGATACTCCTTTCCAGCACAAGTTTCTCTCAACTACACAGGTGGAAATTATCTCTCCAGTATATCTTTCGCTCTCATGATCCCCCTGGCCTAAATCTCCCCTAACCTGTTTCCTACTTCATTTCCTTCCTCTCATATCTCTATGTCTTTCATCCCCCTTCCAAATCATATACTGCCTTCTCCCACCACTCTTCCTACCCCCCACCCCCCAAAAACACCCCTGTTTTCTCCTTTTCTACCCCTCTCCCTCTCACTTCCCCAACTCCCTCTTAATCTCCATCTTCCTCATCCTTCCTCCCGGCCCCCATTTCTATATCTCTTGTATTCTCTACCCTGTGAACTCCTTCTGTCTTTTTGTGCAGCCACTGAATCTTTTGTTGAAAGACCTCCCTTGCTCCATCCCAGTACTGCATCTTTGCTTTGTGCATCCTTCCCTACCTCCTCCTCACCAGGCAGATGGTCTCAATAATTAATAATAATAGGATATCTGGAAAACTGATTAAAATGGCAGTTTCTTAGGAAAGGCAACCATTTTACAGTAAACCAAATATTCAATAGAGTGATGGCGGTGAGTACATCTGCAATAATATGGCCCTCCTGCATGTGAAAATAGCGCAATTACTATGTTTTTGTATGTATTGTTGCTTCATGATTGAAACGGCTACTCCACCTGGGATCACACTTTACTGTTATCCAAAGAGTTTAGCTATATCTTAGTAGGTTCTTTTTCTCAGTCTTGCAATTGAACTGTGGGCCCAGAACACTTTTACACATTAATGATGATGTCCAAAATTATGAATTAGAATTCTACATGTTAGTGGGACCATTGATATTGTTACCACAATAACCAAAGATTCTACAACACGCCTTTCTCACAATTTTTGCACTACTTTCTGTTTTTGGATGAACCAGTCTGATATTGCTGTATGTAATTAATAATCTTGTTTTCACTTTAAATCACTGTTAATTCTTACTAAGTCTTATACTTTTACAGTTTTGAACATTAATGGATCTTTTCCATTCACACCCGTAGTCATTAACTGACTGAGAAATTTTCATTGTGATATATGATTCTCACAGTTATAGTTTGTCTTGCATTTTATGTAGGTATTGGTAACTGACATTTCTCAATTTTAATTAATTGCTTCTATTGTAATTAATGAGGATAATGCAGTGTTAATAGATACTGTATATGTTATCTAATTTTGTAAAAGAAGACACCTACAATGCAAATACTTTTCTTCATTAATGAATTCTCACTTTTATTTCTCAGAGATTAATGTACAGGCCACATATTGCAAAATTTAAAATCAACAACATTAGGGGAAGGATACATTGCTATTCACCGTAAAAATGACATGTTGAGTTGCAGACAGGCACAACGAAGGAGTTCTTCAGAATAGAAAACACACACACACACACACACACACACACACACACACACACACACATTCACACAACCAAGCACACATCACACGCACACACACATGACCACCACCTCTGGCAACTCGGACCACAATGCAATTGTTACGTTGTGTGGCAATCTGGAGTGGGGCATGTATGGGGGAGGGTTAGCAGAGTATGAGAGGAGGAGAGAAAAGCACCACCTAGCGGAGTGTGCAAGGACTAGGTGGAGGCATGAGGAGACTACCAGGTGCAGCATCAGGAGGCTGTGCAGTGGGGGGTGGGGGAGAAAAGAAGCAGGGAAGGGGAAAGATTTGCTGGTGCATTGGCAGAGGGCGGCACACGGTGAGGATGAGGGGACGTGAATAGGAAAGAGGTGATAGTGTTGGGTGCAGGGTATGGGGACAGTTGGGTTACCATAGGTTGAGTCCAGGATAATTTTGGAAGTGGAGAATGTGTTGTAAGGATAAATTCCATCTTTGCAGTTCAGATAAGCTGGTGGTGAAGCTCGGACCTGAATGCAGCTGTCACATTGAGTGGCATTCTGGAGTGGTACGAGGAAGGGGAGGGATAGGAGGGTATGGGTGGGGAGAGAGAAGAGCACTGTCTGTGATGCTCACCCATGCAGCTCTTCTTCTTTCTCCCCCACATTTACTCTGCTATCCCTCCCCCTACGCTGCTCCACTTCATATTGCCACTCAATGTGACCATCGCATACTGATCGGAGCTGCGAGAGATGGCGGTCATGTGTGCATGATGTGTACTTGCTTGTGTGAATGTGTGTGTTTCTTATTTTTTGAAGAAGGGTTTGGCCAGAAGATGAATGTGTAACAGTCTTTTTAATGTGCCTGTCTGCAACTGAACATGACATCTTTATGGTGATTAGCAATCTGTCCTTTCCCTTATATTGTTAATATTCCAGCCTGGAGTTCCATTGCTTAAAAATTTAAAATCAGTTTGTTATGCTGATGTGATTTCTTTTGTGGCCATCCAACTGAACTGTCTCCGCAGGAACTGACACATCTCTTTACAACACAAAAAATATTCATTTACTTGAATTTTTGTAATAATAAGCAATGAACTCTGGACACAGATGGAAGCATCTTCCTGCAATACATGGCTGACCAATTGGCTGAAAGTTGTCCCAGCATCTGTACGTCACGAAAAATTGCCAGAAGACCCGTCATTGATGTCAAGACTCCATGTGATACACGAAACAATCATAAGGGACATTTACATTTTGTAGCATTTACAAAATATAGTTAATGTAATAAATTGTCAATAATTTATTGAACCAAATGCATTAAACTACTGTACCATGTATCATGGGAGCAGTGAAATTCATAGTGAACCAGCTTCCAAATTGAAACACTACAATACCTGAGCAGTAGAAGTAATTAGTCTTACTACTGGTGCTCTAGTTTATTATTATTATAATACAAAAGGTTTTGGGGTAAACAAATGATCAAATAATAACCTATGTCTTCTAATTCATGAAAGATTTCATTGCAAATGAAAGAATGAATTAATGTCATGAAGCAGAAGGGAAACATGCATTATTTAAGTCAATTAATATAGTAATTCTGACAAATTTATGTCATTGCAAGTAGTTGTAAATGGATACTTGTTGCTACCACTAAGTGATCATAATTTGTCATTTGTTCCCAGGTTGCAACACGTAGCTCACATGGGATGGAAGCTGATGTTTGGGGAGTTGGTTGCATGCTTTATACTCTCTTAGTTGGTAAACCACCATTTGATACAGCTGCTGTGAAAAGTACACTAACAAGAGTGGTGATGTCCAACTATGAGGTATTAATTGCCTTTTGTTTATTTATTCATTCCTTTTTCTTAATTACTTTAATTAATTTCTTGTTCTAGTCTTGAAACTGTTTCCAAGAAACCCAAAGTTTTTCTTCCCTCTACCCCCGTTCATACTTATAAAGCTTTGATTGGCATACATCACACAGTCTAAGTTCATTATTTCTGCCTGATTGTATTTGCAGAGTAACTCTGCTGTGGTTTGGACTCAACTTTGACACAGGTAAGTCATGGCCATTAATATGCTAGAAGTAATTATGACTTCCAGTATGCACATATTTGCAGATTTTAAATTCTCTTAGCAACACTGAAGATAATCAATTATCTCGGAACTTGTACAATCCAAATAAAATACATAAACAAAAAGTGACTGCTTGCAGATTTACTTCATTAGCAACAAACAATATGAGTGCCAGTTGTAAATAAGTGACTTGACTGTACAGAAACGTTGTTCCATCAGGATGCACAGAACTAATAAGTGCCTAGGACGAAAGGATTGAAAAGAGTCATAAAAAATCATAGAATCAATAACTTTATGTTCAAATCAATATGCAGCAACATTGGTGAAACTAGAGTATTGTCTCTGCCACCCAGCTGAATCGATGTCCTTGCTGAAAGAGATGTCATAAAGATTAAAGAGATTTTCATAGCAGCTGTAGAGCAACTCAGGTCATCTGCTCTAATTACAACACAACTCTGCTCTTTGGTTCTATTTTTTCATCCCGTAGGATAAAGTATTCCAGTTGTGTTTTGTAATACATAAAAAACAAACCCACTGTTTCATGAGTTGGAGTGAGAAACAATAGATCCTCTCCCTAGGCAGATTAGGGAACTTGAAAGGGAAATGAATAGCTTGATGTTACAATAGTAGGAATTAATTAAGTGCAATGGCTGGAAAAATGGTATTTCTGGTTCTGCGAGTACAGGGTTATCAACACAAAATGAAATTGTGATAACTCATAGTAGGACTAATAACGCAAAAAAAAAAAAAAAAAAAAGGAATTTGGGTAACCCACGTTGGATGGCATAATGAGAGTATTGGGATGTTTATGCTGCGGCCTCACTGCTCACTGCTGGTACACTGCATTTCCTTACTTGATGGGAGGAATGTTAAATTCATGCTGCATCTTCACTGTTGGCATATTTCTGGTCTTCACCTTCCTTTCACCACCAATCTTGTTTCCGGCCAGGAATCTTAATTCACTAATTGAGTGGATTACTTGCAGTGTATGAAGCAAAAACAACATTCCCTGCGTCGTATGATGAGGATAATAGTGGTTTGTTTACACCAAGTCATTATTGACAAGGAGAAAGGAGGAGTTGTAAGGATGCATCCTTTCAATGCATATCATCCACAATGCAGATACATTCAAGAGTTCTAACAGCTCAAAAATTATCCATAGCACTTTTTCGAACAGTTAACAAATCTCAAAACAAATTTTCCAGTTCATTTTAAATATTGATCCAGAACAGTTGAAGATATGAATCTTTGTCCCAATGTTATTAATTTAATTTCAGTGGAAGAGCGATTCACAGGCCTACTGACTCTGTGGTAATATTTCGTCAGTTTTTATCCATCTCTATCACAATGCGTTTTCCGTATTTTAAAGACTGTAAGACACACTTTTTTCTTCGAAAAGTTGTCTCCAAAATTCAAGTGTGTCTTATATTCGAAATTAATATAAAAATATCCAGTGTTTGATTTAAAATTCCCATCAGTCTTCAAAATGGCCACATATTTGATGCCGCAGGAAACCTATTGCTATCTGGCCACAATGGGTTCAGCTGACAGCAGCAGCACACCGATGTGACGAACATGAGTTGTGGGGATTCACAAGCTTGCTAACACATTCTCCCTCCCACCCTGCTGTCACAAACCCAGAACACTGTATCCTGTGAGGCATCATTGCAGTCTGTGGTGCCAATAAATGGGAAATAAAAGTAATTTGTGTTACCAGTAGCAGTTGCAATATTTTTGTTAGTAGCTAGTTTCATAATGGAAAAAAATAAAAGGTATTCATATGATGTGAGCTATAAATAGAAAGTAATAACATATGCAGAAGAACAGGGAAATGGAGAAGCTGAGCGGCATTTTGGTCCTCCACCAACAGAAAAAATAACCATTTGTGATTGATGGGCTAGTAAAGAAGAAGTGAAAAAAATGAAGAAAACTAACTGTACAAAAAGAAAACTGAATGCAAAATGACCAAAACTAGAATGGCATATTGAAGTGGATTCAAGGACACCGTCAAAATGACAATGGAATTAATACAGAAATGATTCAAATACACTCTCATAAGCTAGCACTACAGAGGAACTTGACAGACTTAAGGGTAGAGTTAGTTGGTTGTTGGTTGGTTATGAAACGTCATGGACTTAGCATGTGAAACAAAACCAATTTCCCCCCCTCCCAAATAATTTCGGGCATGTAGCTGGATCCTGTCGACATTCTTCCATGATATTTCGACCCAGAGACATCCAGCCATCTTCAGGTGAGTAGATAACTACTGAAGAGCCCAGATGCATTCACAATATTTATGCCAAATCTTGCACATGCGAAATGTGCTGGCGCCTTACAGCACATGCGTCAGGTGATAACATGCATCGGACAGCCGAGTTGTGTGTGCTGCCTCTGGTGGTGGAAGTAAGAGACCATCTAATCGTTGAGTATCGAAAGACCCTGTCAATTCTGCTGTGACTGGACAATTTTAATTATAAGATTCCAATTTTTTTCCAGTTAAAAGCCATTGTCACTTTATAAGATTATTGCCAAGACATTTTTCCACCTGTTCTTTGATAACTGCATCCCAAAAACTAGAAACTGGAGCTAAATTTTTGTCCTATTGTTTCCCATTGACTGTCCCATGAGAAATGGAAATAGCAAGCATTTACAAAATTCCTCATGAGCGTGGTGCCACAGATACACGCCAGACGACACAAACTGTCCAGTAATGTTGTACAGAACACGAAAGATGCATCTGTCTTCAGCTGTCATTAAAATCAGCAGTAGCAGGATGCTGTATTTCCATGGGACACTCAATGGAATACAATTGAACAAAAATTTTAGCACCAGTTTCTGGGATTCAGTAAATGAAGAATTGATGTTATCCAGTGACAGCAGAATGAGGCCAGCATACACAAATCAACTGTCGCACACATGTCATCACCTGACGCATGCGCCATAAGACACCAGCGCATTTCTCGTATGCTGGACTTGGCATAAATACCATCAATGCATCTGGTTTCTTCAGTAACTGTCCACTCGCCTGAAGATGGCTGGAAGTCTCTGGGCCAAAATATTGTGGCAGAATGTCGATGGTACCCAGATGCACACCTGAAAATTATTAGGAAAAGAAATACGCCAGGAAAATTTCAGAAGTTACAAAACCAAAATACACTCCTGGAAATTGAAATAAGAACACCATGAATTCATTGTCCCAGGAAGGGGAAACTTTATTGACACATTCCTGGGGTCAGATACATCACATGATCACACTGACAGAACCACAGGCACATAGACACAGGCAACAGAGCATGCACAATGTCGGCACTAGTACAGTGTATATCCACCTTTCGCAGCAATGCAGGCTGCTATTCTCCCATGGAGACGATCGTAGAGATGCTGGATGTAGTCCTGTGGAACGGCTTGCCATGCCATTTCCACCTGGCGCCTCAGTTGGACCAGCGTTCGTGCTGGACTTGCAGACCGCGTGAGACGACGCTTCATCCAGTCCCAAACATGCTCAATGGGGGACAGATCCGGAGATCTTGCTGGCCAGGGTAGTTGACTTACACCTTCTAGAGCACGTTGGGTGGCACGGGATACATGCGGACGTGCATTGTCCTGTTGGAACAGCAAGTTCCCTTGCCGGTCTAGGAATGGTAGAACGATGGGTTCGATGACGGTTTGGATGTACCGTGCACTATTCAGTGTCCCCTCGACGATCACCAGTGGTGTACGGCCAGTGTAGGAGATCGCTCCCCACACCATGATGCCGGGTGTTGGCCCTGTGTGCCTCGGTCGTATGCAGTCCTGATTGTGGCGCTCACCTGCACGGCGCCGAACACGCATACGACCATCATTGGCACCAAGGCAGAAGCGACTCTCATCGCTGAAGACGACACGTCTCCATTCGTCCCTCCATTCACGCCTGTCGCGACACCACTGGAGGCGGGCTGCACGATGTTGGGGCGTGAGCGGAAGACGGCCTAACGGTGTGCGGGACCGTAGCCCAGCTTCATGGAGACGGTTGCGAATGGTCCTCGCCGATACCCCAGGAGCAACAGTGTCCCTAATTTGCTGGGAAGTGGCGGTGCGGTCCCCTACGGCACTGCGTAGGATCCTACGGTCTTGGCGTGCATCCGTGCGTTGCTGCGGTCCGGTCCCAGGTCGACGGGCACGTGCACCTTCCACCGACCACTGGCGACAACATCGATGTACTGTGGAGACCTCACGCCCCACGTGTTGAGCAATTCGGCGGTACGTCCACCCGGCCTCCCGCATGCCCACTATACGCCCTCGCTCAAAGTCCGTCAACTGCACATACGGTTCACGTCCACGCTGTCGCGGCATGCTACCAGTGTTAAAGACTGCGATGGAGCTCCGTATGCCACAGCAAACTGGCTGACACTGACAGCGGCGGTGCACAAATGCTGCGCAGCTAGCGCCATTCGACGGCCAACACCGCGGTTCCTGGTGTGTCCGCTGTGCCGTGCGTGTGATCATTGCTTGTAGAGCCCTCTCGCAGTGTCCAGAGCAAGTATGGTGGGTCTGACACACCGGTGTCAATGTGTTCTTTTTTCAATTTCCAGGAGTGTATCTCAGAAAATGCAACAAGAGTATAAAGAGAAAACTTATCTTATTCAGAACTTAAAGAAAACCAGTGTGGAACTGGCTTTGCAGTCTAATATAATAAATGGTAAAATTGCAGTTTTTTTAAAAAAAATTGCTTAAAAATTAAGGTATGTCTTATAGTTTGTAAAATACGGTAGCTTTCCGCTCTTATTAACTCATGCACAGTGTTTTGTCAGTAACCTCTGTCTTGTATATTACTCATCTTCCACCCTTGAACTTTCACGTTTTCAAATATTGTCTGGTGCAGTCCCCAACAATCATTCTTTCCTTCTCATCCTGTCCAGTAAGTCTCCCCTGACCTGAGGTTCTGCACAATTTTTCCAAACTCTCCCCATTTCCTACACTTCATCAGTCCTTTTCCTTCACCCCTACTCCTTCCCCTTCAATCCTCCTGCCAGAAGAGGCGGCCACTGGTTCTGAAAGCTTGCAGATTTCCGTATATTTACATGTGTGTTCTCCTGATGCCGCTTGGTGAGTAGATTTTTTATCTATCAAATTACAAATTATATCTTCATGTACTTCTCTGCTACTCATAGATTTCAGAGCTGATATTCTGTCAAAGAAAAGAAAATGACAAATCAGGTGAAACAGAGAAACCGATTTCCAAAAAAATATATTATCTATCATGAAGCAGTTGAGATGATATGATGATCGGTATGTGTCTGGTCCCAGATAGCTTTGTCTGTTAACAGCTGAAATAAGTACCTGTTAAATATCATCACTTGTAGTTATTGCTCTTGAAATTATCTCATAAAATCACAATGATGCATATGGTGGTTTTATAGGTAGGAAACTGGAAAAATGCAATCAGTCTACTGAGGAGAGGATCCAAACAGGAGTATCAGCATACACTGAATGTATACAAAGAAAGGCGGCACCAATGGCGACAAATTTGATCCACAAGAGTGTGTCGTGGGAATTCAGAAAAGCTTGAGGTGGCAAATGCTTAAAAATAAACACAAACTCTCTCTCAAAAGACTACTTACAAAGTTTCAAGTACCAGCATTAAGAGATGAATTGTGGAATATCGTACAACCCACTATGTATTGCAGTTGCAGTGATCCCAAAGACAAGGTCAATCTAATTGCAACATGCACAGAGGTGTTTAACAAGTCGTTTTTCCCATGCTCTATATGTTTATGGAATGGGAAGAAATTTCAATTTGTGATACTGTTGGAAACACTCTCTGTCATGTACTGGGTGAGCACAAAGTCTTGCCTTGATTATAAAAATTTATAACAAAATAATCGTTTAACGTAATAAGTTACGTAGGTAAAACTGCAGTTTTTTTAAAAAAATTGCTTAAAAATTAAGGTATGTCTTATAGTTTGTAAAATACGGTAGCTTTCCGCTCTTATTAACTCATGCACAGTGTTTAGTCAGTAACCTCTGTCTTGCATATTACTCATCTTCCACCCTTGAACTTCCACGTTTTCAAATATTGTCTGGTGCAGTCCCCAACAATCATTCTTTCCTTCTCATCCTGTCCAGTAAGTCTCCCCTGACCTGAGGTTCTGCACAATTTTTCCAAACTCTCCCCATTTCCTACACTTCATCAGTCCTTTTCCTTCACCCCTACTCCTTCCCCTTCAATCCTCCTGCCAGAAGAGGCGGCCACTGGTTCTGAAAGCTTGCAGATTTCCGTATATTTACATGTGTGTTCTCCTGATGCCGCTTGGTGGGTAGATTTTTTATCTATCAAATTACAAATTATATCTTCATGTACTTCTCTGCCACTCATAGATTTCAGAGCTGATATTCTGTCAAAGAAAAGAAAATGACAAATCAGGTGAAACAGAGAAACCGATTTCCAAAAAAATATATTATCTATCATGAAGCAGTTGAGATGATATGATGATCGGTATGTGTCTGGTCCCAGATAGCTTTGTCCGTTAACAGCTGACAGTGTGACTAATAGATGGCGCGCTAGTGCTCCACAACACCGACACGGTCTGTTAGGTCATGTTAGTTGCTGGCGAAATGGCATCGAAGCAGGAGAAAGCACAATGTGTGCTTTGGTTTCACGAAACAAAATCGCCCATCAGTGTTCAGCGTAAATTTTGGGCTTCTTCTGGATTAAGCTCTCCTGACATAAAATCAATAAAGCGATGGTATGCAAAGTTTAACGAAGCAGGCAGTGTTGAAGATCATCCTCAAAGTGACAGGCCTTGGTTGAGTGATGCAACTGTTGATCGTGTTCACCAATCATTTCAACAGAGTCCCTCTATATCAACTCATCAAGCATCACGTGAACTTCAAATACCACAAGCAAGTGTGGTGAAGATTCTTCATGAAAGGGTTAGGTTGCATGCTTACAAAGTGCAAATTGTCCAGGCCTTGCAACCGAGTGATTTGCTGTCATGTGCTGAATTTGCAACTGAGATTCTCAACAGGATTGATGGTGCTAACGATTACTTAAATCACGTAAGCTTTACCAATTAATCCGCCTTTAATGTCAGTGGAATGGTAAATAGGCATAATGACTGTATGTGGAGTTCAGAGTCTCCACATGCGGAAAAATTCGTTACCGTATTTAGTCGAATCTAAGCCGCACCTGAAAAATGAGACTCGAAAGCAAGGAAAAAAAATTTTCCCGAATCTGAGCCGCACCTGAAATTTGAGACTCGAAATTCAAGAGGAGAGAAAAGTTTTAGGCCGCATCTCCAAATCGAAACAAAGTTGGTCCATTGTAATATGAGACACAATTTAGGTCAAATGAATGATGATACAGCTACAGTAGTTTGGTTCGAGTTGTAAGCTTAGCAGTTAAGCTTTGCCAGGCAGCCATTGCTATGCGTCAGACGCTCTGTCCGTATTTATGCAGATACCCTTCCTTTTTCCCGTGCTTTGTCTGGTTTGAATCGATTGCTTATTTTTCTTTGATCTGATAAGTGCCGTTCTCTTTGTTATAGGTGTTTACGTCACTCTAAGCTGAAAATGCATTACTGTACTGTGTCACGCATTGTTCGTCACATTCTGGTAATGAGTGTTCACGGCCTGTCGCCGCTCGCTGCATGTCTTGCTTTTATGCACGCTGCTGCCGTTTATTTAAAAAAAAAGAAAAAAAGAGGTGGGGGGGGGGGGAATCGTCTCATTGGCAAAACAATGGCAAGAGACTGCTATTTGTTGTTACTTACACCGCTGCTTTCTTTGATAATGATCAACAAGAATCAAATAATCGACTGCGTATGGTAGAAGATTTTCTGAACGAGAGTTTAGCGAAAATTTTTCTCCGTTTGAAAATCTTTGCAGATGCCTTATTAGTACATTACATTCTGCACAGAAATTAGAGTCATCTTAGATTTATAAATCTAGTCAATTGCCGTGCTTCATTTCTGACTGTATCACAATTAGGCTTAAGAATAATACAAATATAAATGTGACATGATATGTATATTCTTCCGCGTTTGCTGTTGTCTCACTCTAGTTTCGTAATTTATTAGGCAGACAGGATTTAAATGAGATAGCAGCAAACACGAAAGAATACATGGCAAAATGTTTTATATTTGTGTGGTGAAGAGAATACTGCATGTGATTCACAATTCATAAAAGTTCCTATTAGCAACCACCTCTTCTCACGGGTAGGAAAAAATTCAGAACCTAGAGTTGGCCATATTGACAAACCAAGACCATCTACAAGATGTATTGTAGGTGGTCTTGTGATAAACATCCCAAACAGTCTTGCCAGTCGGATTTTCGTAGTACATTGAAATGCTGCTACATTAGAAGATGAACAATACAGAATTTGTATTTACTTTGTTGGATAATGTATGAAAATGCAGTGATCGAAACTCGGGGCGGAGAAAAAAGCTCGTCTTCCACTTTTTTAAAAAAAATTTATTTACTGACGCAGAGATTTTGGCGCCAGTATTTATCTTTGTGCCTGCAAAGCATGCCTGTGTAGTGCTACATATATTCGACGTCAGAAGTTAGTTGTGGCGGCACCTACCAACATTTTTCAGAACTTCCGCTTACTTTGCACTCAATTCTAAGCCGCAGGCAGTTTTTTCGATTAAAAAACCGGAAAAAAAGTGCGGCTTAGATTCGAGTAAATACGATACCTCTAACATTTACTTAGACGTTTTGCAACACTTCATTGCCCCACAGTTAAAAGAATATCAGCCATGGATAATTTTCCAGCGAGATTGAGCACCCCCTCCCTCCGGACTTTGATAGTATGTGATTTCCTGGATGAAACATTTCTGGATTGGTGGATTGGAAGGAAAGGTCCAACACCCTGGCCATCCTGCTCTCCAGAAATTACGCCCCTTGACTTTTTTTTCTGGGGCTATATCAAGGACAGAGTCTTTGTCACACCAGTTGCTGACATCAACGAAATGAAGGCTAGGATACAAGCTGCTGTGGGTACTGTGACAGAGCACGTTACAAAACACCTGGCGGGAACTGGAATACCGCCTCGACATTCTCCGAGCTACCAAGGGAGCACACATTGAGGTTTATTAATGTAAGTGGTCTTAAAGGGGAGGGAGGAGGGGGGGGGATGACAACTAGTAACACTAACCTATGTAGCAGCATCAAATGTAAATTGTTACTTCTAACAGTTATTGTGTAATAAATTGGTTATAATCAGGGCAAGACTTTGTGCTCACCCTGTACTTCTCAGTGGTTTGAAGAGTATGAAAATAGATGGAGATATAGAAGTAGACATAAGGTGAAGGTCTATAAACAATGGCACTGCTAAGTAACCTTGAAACATCCAACCACAGCACACGTTTCAGGACTGACAGCAGTAGTTGCTGCTCCAAACACAAATCATCTTGATATCCTCACCAGCGAGGATTGTAGCAAGCAGCACAGTGCTCAGCGGTGGTGCAGGTTAAATGCGCCAGTAAGGCTCAGTGGGTTTGACTGATCAGTGCCAGGCCATGCTGGTGAGCAGGGAGGTTGCAGCATAAAAGCACTCTTATTGTAGTCAAAATAGACACAAAGCTAATACCCAACACAGTAGTGCAAGGTTGTTGATGTTTCAAAGGAAGTTGACTGGACCAAGAGAAAGGAATGCAATAGAAGATGAATTGGTAACTGTGACAGGTGACTTAGTGAAGATGGCAGTGGATAAACTAGTCAAAAGACAAGGAGTGGTAGAAATCCATAGAGACTGAATTTAATTGACAAAATATATAAAAATGCAGCAAGTGAACTAGGTGAAAGGAATTTGCTAATGTGTAAAAATGAGACAGCCAGAAAATGAAAAATGATAAAACAGAAATGGCAAGAAAATAAATTCAAAGCTTTAAAATGTGTCTGGCTATGGGAAAGATAGATAGCTTTATCAAGGAAAATCAAAGAAGCCTTTGAAGAAAAAAGAAGGAACTGTGTGAATATCATGAGCTCATATGACAAGCCAGTACTAAGCAGAGAAGGAAAACCTTGATACGTAGAATGCATAAATAGAAGGCTATACAAAGGAAACAAATGTGAAGACAGTATTATGGAAAGGAAAGTGGAAGTAAATCAAGATGAGAAGGGAGAGATAATACCCCATCAGGAATCTGACAGTGTACTGGAAGTCCTAAGTCAAAACAAGGCACCTGGAAAAGATGACATTCCCTCAGAACTACTGAAATCAACAGGAGCAGCAACTGTGACAAAACTATTCCACCTGGAATGCAAGCTGTATGAGACAATCGAAATACTCATAGACTTCAAGAGGATTGTAACAATTCCAGTACCAAAGAAAGCAGGTGCAGATTAAGACTATATTATATTCAATTCAGTTTTCGTTCCATTGACCCAAAAATGAAACAATTCTCTTGGGTGTGGAACAAGTCAGAAAATAAAACATAAAACATTTGAATATAATATCCACTATCCAGATCATTTGTCAGGGGATTGTCAAAACAGGTGGATACATTACAGTAAACTGGAATTCCTAATATTTACAGAATTAATTCACTGTCAGAATGAAACATAGTGTGTAACACATACACAAAATACCTCATCTTGACTGTTGTGACCAAGTGGGTATTTTGACTGTGACCCAGTGCTGCCAAAACTGAAATCTAACAGACATTTTTACTTAAGCTGGTCTAATGGCCCCTGTTAAGATATTCATCTATAGAGTAGAAGGAGTTGCCTGTCAAAAGGTCTTTCAAACTCTGTTTAAACTGTGCTTTATCTGAAACCAAGTTTTTAGTGGTTTCTGGCAATTTATTGAAAATGTGTGTTCCAGAATGTTGGACCCCTTTTTGGACCAAGGTAAGTGATTTTAGGTCTTTATGTAGATTGTTCTATTTCCTAGTTCGGATACTATGTATTGAGTCATTGGTTGGAAATAGAGATATATTAATTGCAAAAAATTTCATTAAGGAATAAATATACTGAGAAGCAGTGGTTATAATAAAAAGTTCCTTGGACAAGTTTCTACGTGGTATTCTTTAATTTACACCACAAATGAGCCTTATTACATGCATTTGCTCGCTAAAAATGTGTGCTCCGTTTGATGAGTTACCCCAGAATATGATACCATATGACATAATACAATGAAAGCAAGACCCCATGCTTGATCTAAATTAGCCCTCCTAACAGAAGAGTTTAAACGAGGCCAGTCACGATGCCTCAGACCAGAGACAAGCCTGATGGTAGCTGTAGTATAGGGGGTAGCCTGTGGATGCAGGAGGGAAGATCAGTTTGGCTTCCTGAAGAGTATAGGAACACACAAGGCAACACTGATCCTACAACTTAGAAGATAGACTGAAGAAAGCCAAGATTTAAAAAAAGGTTTTTAATCATGTTAAATGAAATTCACTCTTTAAAATTCTGAAGTCAGCTGAGATAAAATGCAGGGAACAAAAGGTTGTTAACAACGTGAACAGAAACCAGACTGCACTTATTAGAGTTGAAGGGCATGAAAGTAAAGCAGTAATTAAGAAGGATTGTAGCCTATCCTCAAAGTGATTCAGTTTGTACATTGAGCAAACTGTGAGAAATTTGGATAGACGATTGAAGTTCAAGAAGAACTTTAGAGTTTTCTGATTACATTGTAATTCTGTCTGCGATGACAAAGGACTTAGAAGATCAGAGATGGCAAAAGACTTAGATGATCAGTTAAACAAAACAGACAGTGTCATAATGAACACAAACAAATATAATAGAATCTAGCTAATTTAAAGGAGGTGATGCTGAGGGATTTAGAGTAGCAAATGAGAGATTGAAATTGGTAGATAGGTTTTGCTATTTGGGGAGCAAAATTACTGGTAATGGCAAATGTGGGCAGGTTCTTGTTATGGACCACGGTTCAGTACATACAGATAAAATAGCAATCAAGAAGACTGGTAATAACAACATATTTATTCAGGATACAGTTACAGTAAGAAATAACACTTATCAGACAGCTGTACTGTCTGTGGGTTTCAGGAAGACATGGCACTTAGCACATAACCACCAGGCTGGTAAGTCCGTTGATGCATGATGGAGCCCAAAAAATGAGGCACACTCCATGTCCTACGTCTGTGAGTCGGTGTCTCAGGTATTACTCTGAATAAGGAACTGCAGAATGGTTGGTGCAGTTGCCTAGCTTAACACTTGACATTGGCTCCTCGGAGGCAGTGCAGTTGGTGTAAGTACTGCCGAGGCAGAGGTATACAGCATAGATTGTTTTTAGTTACATAGCTTGCTGAGGCATTGAGTAATAGTTTGGTAATGGAGGGAAATTTGGGGACAGTAAAAATTGTAGAGAGAGAGACAAGGACTTGACTACAGTAGGTAGGTTTGAGTGGATGTAGACTACAGTAGCTGTGCAGAGATTAAGAGAAGTTTGGAAAAGATAGGTGAGTGTGGAGAGCTCATCAGACCTCTCTGAACTGAAGTGAAGACCACAACAACAGCAGCCATAGGGGTAACAGTTTGCTTCTTTTCTTTTTATAATCGTGCTGTAACTTCAGTGCAGAAGGTGCATACATCAGTTTTGAAGGTATATTGTGTAAGGCAATATAAATTTGGGTGTCATCACATGACTCGTGATGGTATTTTATTTGCTTAAATTAAAAATACAGTACAACACTGCACCAGCAAGTTTCTAGGATATATTTCTAATGTTTTGTAGTTGTGGACGCTGTACAATTTAGTAACAGATGAAGCTTTTGTTCATATGATTTACACTATTTACCAGTCTTTATGTGATACTGGCACAGTGACTTGGCTTTACTCAATCGATTACTCATAGAGCACATTTGTAATCCAATTAGATAGTGTCCTCTCCACTGTCAACAATAGAAGCAGTCACTGTGGTAATAATGATTTGTTTTTATTGTTTCTGTGAATGACTTCCCTAAAATTCCTTGATATGGCTCTTGGCATTATTTCTAATTTCATTAACTTATAATCACAGTAAAATTGAATAAAATCATTACTTTGTCTCCTTGTGGTGCTTCTAAAAGCCAGTGTCTATTTCATAATTTATGTTGATTTTATCTCTGACAATAACTTATAAATATGTCAAAAATTCATCTACTGTAGTACTGCATCAACTGGGATGAAATGTTTACTTGACACTGCTTCCTGACAAATTAAACTTTTATTACAGATCTTCATATAATGTTTTACAAGATAGACTGTATATTTATATGTTCATTGAATATAGCTGCTGATGAAAGGGTCTGGAGTTGTAATATGCAGGATAACATTCTATTTTCTTCCATGGAACACCTCCCATTTCTGTTGGACAGGACAGTCACTTGGTATACTGCTTAACCTTTGGGCAGCTCTGCTCATACAGCATTTCATGTAGTTTTGTTTCAATACAGTAATAATAATAATAATAATAATAACTGACTAGTAGTAAAAATAAGAAATACATTTTAGCACTGGAAAGGATAGCTCATCATAACAATATCTGTATTAAAAACTGAAAGATTTCACTCCCACGTTTTATGTATTACACATCTATAGTCAGCAAGGCAAAATTGAAGAACAATTGAAAGTCACAAAGAAGGACCCATAGCAAGAGTTTCTGTAGTCTATTAACCGTTTGACATCAGTCACTGAATTATAGGGTTTGGCAAAGTTAGTTTTGAAAAAAAAATGAGTGTATAGTTTGTCAACTGCAATATGGGGCAATGTAATCCTCAATCATGCCATAGGAAATGGCCCAGGACCCAGCTCTTGACACACTACTTTCATGATGTGCTGTCTTCTGTTTACCTGATTTCAGGCTCTTAGACCTACCAAGAAGCTAGGAAGAATAGGAGAATTGACATTAAAAATCTATAACCAGCTTTTTCAGTGTGGTAGCTGAATATCATATTACCTGTGGCCCAGGATACTGCTTCTGAGCTGGACTGTTTCCCTTATGGCATGCTGTAACATTTTAATCAAAATTTGTTTGTGTTGATTGGAATTTCAAAATTCCAATCAACACAATCTGGCACCACAACACCCTAATTCAGTAGTTAACCTTTCCTCCAAACCTCTCTCCCAATCCGAAACCTCTGTCCTATGCAAAGGCCTCACCTTCAGCCCCACTCCCAGATTCAACCATACAGCCCTCGTCAAAGATTTACTGTCCTACACTCGTACTCTCTGCTGGAGGTATCACTTTGCCACGAAGAAAAATGATCCTAATCCTACCCCTAATGATCCAACTCCCCAAGACACTATCCAAATTGAACCCTGCCTGGAACACTTCCGTCCTCCGTCACAGCGGGACCCACCTCCTCTTCCTCAAAATCACCCTCTCCAAACCTTCCAGGAATTTCTGACTTCCAGCCTTGCCTCTCAATCCTTCTTAAAAAACCTTAATTCTACTCCCAACATCACCACTGCTGAAGCCCAGGCTATCCGTGATCTGAAGGCTGACCGGTCCATCGTCATTCTTCCGGCAGACAAGGGTTCCACGACCGTGGTACTTGATCATCGGGAGTATGTGGCTGAGGGACTGCGTCAGCTTTCAGACAACACCACATACAAAGTTTGCCAAGGTAATCCCATTCCTGATGTCCAGGTGGAGCTTCAAGGAATCCTCAGAACCTTAGGCCCCCTACAAAACCTTTCACCTGACTCCATCAACCTCCTGACCCCACCGACACCCCGCACCCCTACCTTCTACCTTCACATCTTGGCACAGTGTTACACCGTCCGGGTTATCTGGATACTTCCCACTAACACCAACCTATCCGAACTCCGGAGATGGGAACTTGCTCTTCAATATATCCTCTCTTCCCGTTATCCACCAGGCCTCAATCTCCGCTAATTTCAAGTTGCCGCCACTCACACCTCACCCGTCATTCAACAACATCTTTGCCTCTTCACTTCTGCCTCGACTGACATCTCTGCCCAAACTCTTTGTCTTTAAATGTGTCTGCTTGTGTCTGTATATGTGTGGATGGATATGTGTGTGTGTGCGAGTGTATACCCGTCCTTTTTTCCCCCTAAGGTAAGTCTTTCCGCTCCCGGGATTGGAATGACTCCTTACCCTCTCCCTTAAAACCCACATCCTTTCGTCTTTCCCTCTCCTTCCCTCTTTCCTGATGAGGCAACAGTTTGTTGCGAAAGCTTGAATTTTGTGTGTATGTTTGTGTGTCTGTCGACCTGCCAGGACTTTCATTTGGTAAGTCACATCATATTTGTTTTTAGACATATTTTTCCTACGTGGAATGTTTCCCTCTACTATAACCATATATATATATATATATATATATATATATATATATATATATATATATATATATATATATATATATATATATATATATATATATATATATATATATAGGGAAACATTCCACGTGGGAAAAATATGTCTATTAATATTGTCTGCTTGTGTCTGTATATGTGTGGATGGATATGTGTGTGTGTGCGAGTGTATACCCGTCCTTTTCTCCCCTTAAGGTAAGTCTTTCTGCTCCCGGGATTGGAATAACTCCTTACCCTCTCCCCTAAAACCCACATCCTTTCGTCTTTCCCTCTCCCTCCCTCTTTCCTGATGAGGCAACAGTTTGTTGCGAAAGCTTGAATTTTGTGTGTGTGTGTTTGTTTGTGTGTCTATCGACCTGCCAGCGCTTTTGTTCGGTAAGTCACATCATCTTTATGAGGGAAACATTCCACCCGGGAAAAATATATTTAAAAACAAAGATGATGTGACTTACCATACGAAAGCGCTGGCAGGTGGGAGAGGACACACCGGCTCTTCAGAGCATCCTCCTACAGGCCAACCGCAAATTAGAACAGCATGCCACCCTTCACCTCAAAAAACTATCCAATCTCCTGGTTTCCCACCACCGGAAAGGCAACTCACTCACCCTTCACAACCTTTCCAGCAAACCTCAACCACCTCTCATTGCACACAAACCCAGTCTCTCCCATCTACTCAGTCTCCCACTTCCAGCTCCACTCCCTCCAAAACCTCAAAATTCCAAGCAACACAATCTGGCACCACAACACCCTAATTCAGTAGTTAACCTTTCCTCCAAACCTCTGTCCCAATCCGAAACCTCTGTCCTATCCAAAGGCCTCACCTTCAGCCCCACTCCCAGATTCAACCAAACAGCCCTCGTCAAAGATTTACTGTCCTACACTCGTACTCTCTGCTGGAAGTATCACTTTGCCACGAAGAAAAATGATCCTAATCCTACCCCTAATGATCCAACTCCCCAAGACACTATCCAAATTGAACCCTGCCTGGAACACTTCCGTCCTCCGTCACAGCGGGACCCACCTCCTCTTCCTCAAAATCACCCTCTCCAAACCTTCCAGGAATTTCTGACTTCCAGCCTTGCCTCTCAATCCTTCTTAAAAAACCTTAATTCTACTCCCAACATCACCACTGCTGAAGCCCAGGCTATCCGTGATCTGAAGGCTGACCGGTCCATCGTCATTCTTCCGGCGGACAAGGGTTCCACGACCGTGGTACTTGATCGTTGGGAGTATGTGGCTGAGGGACTGCGTCAGCTTTCAGACAACACCACATACAAAGTTTGCCAAGGTAATCCCATTCCTGATGTCCAGGCGGAGCTTCAAGGAATCCTCAGAACCTTAGGCCCCCTACAAAACCTTTCACCTGACTCCATCAACCTCCTGACCCCACCGACACCCCGCACCCCTACCTTCTACCTTCTTCCTAAAATTCACAAACCCAATCATCCCGGCCGCCCCATTGTAGCTGGTTACCAAGCCCACACAGAACGTATCTCTGCCTACATAGATCAACACCTTCAACCCATTACGTGCAGTCTCCCATCCTTCATCAAAGACACCAACCACTTTCTCGAACGCCTGGAATCCTTAGCCAATCCGTTACCCCCAGAAACCATCCTTGTAATCATTGATGCCACTTCCTTATACACAAATATCCCGCACGTCCAGGGCCTCGCTGCGATGGAGCACTTCCTTTCACGCCGATCACCTGCCACCCTACCTAAAACCTCTTTCCTCATTAACTTAGCCAGCTTCATCCTGACCCACAACTTCTTCACTTTTGAAGGCCAGACATGCCAACAATTAAAGGGAACAGCCATGGGTACCTGGATGGCCCCTTCATACGCCAACCTATTCATGGGTCGCTTAGAGGAAGCCTTCTTGGTTACCCAGGCCTGCCAACCCAAAGTTTGGTACAGATTTATTGATGACATCTTCATGATCTGGACTCACAGTGAAGAAGAACTCTAGAATTTCCTCTCCAACCTCAACTCCTTTGGTTCCATCAGATTCACCTGGTCCTACTCCAAATCCCATGCCACTTTCCTTGATGTTGACCTCCACCTGTCCAATGGCCAGCTTCACACGTCCGTCCACATCAAACCCACCAACAAGCAACAGTACCTCCATTACGACAGCTGCCACCCATTCCACATCAAACGGTCCCTTCCCTACAGCCTAGGTCTTCGTGGCAAACGAATCTGCTCCAGTCCGGAATCCCTGAAGCATTACACCAACAACCTGACAACAGCTTTCGCATCCCGCAACTACCCTCGCGACCTGGTAGAGAAACAAATAACCAGAGCCACTTCCTCATCCTCTCAAACCCAGAACCTCCCACAGAAGAACCACAAAAGTGCCCCACTTGTGACAGGATACTTTCCGGGACTGGATCAGATTCTGAATGTGGCTGTCCAGCAGGGATACAACTTCCTCAAATCCTGCCCTGAAATGAGATCCATCCTTCATGAAATCCTCCCCACTCCACCAAGAGTGTCTTTCCGCCGTCCACCTAACCTTCGTAACCTCTTAGTTCATCCCTATGAAATCCCCAAACCACCTTCCCTACCCTCTGGCTCCTACCCTTGTCACCGCCCCCGGTGTAAAACCTGTCCCATGCACCCTCCTACCACCACCTACTCCAGTCCTGTAACCCGGAGGGTGTACACGATCAAAGGCAGAGCCACGTGTGAAAGCACCCACGTGATCTACCAACTGACCTGCCTACACTGTGACGCATTCTATGTGGGAATGACCAGCAACAAACTGTCCATTCGCATGAATGGACACAGGCAGACAGTGTTTGTTGGTAATGAGGATCACCCTGTTGCTAAACATGCCTTGGTGCACGGCCAGCACATCTTGGTACAGTGTTACACCGTCCGGGTTATCTGGATACCTCCCACTAACACCAACCTATCCGAACTCCGGAGATGGGAACTTGCACTTCAATATATCCTCTCTTCCCGTTATCCACCAGGCCTCAATCTCCGCTAATTTCAAGTTGCCGCCAGTCACACCTCACCTGTCATTCAACAACATCTTTGCCTCTGCACTTCTGCCTCGACTGACATCTCTGCCCAAACTCTTTGTCTCTAAATATGTCTGCTTGTGTCTGTATATGTGTGGATGGATATGTGTGTGTGTGTGAGTGTATACCTGCCCTTTTCCCCCCTAAGGTAAGTCTTTCCGCTCCCGGGATTGGAATGACTCCTTACCCTCTCCCTTAAAACCCACATCCTTTCGTCTTTCCCTCTCCTTCCCTCTTTCCTGATGAGGCAACAGTTTGTTGCGAAAGCTTGAATTTTGTGTGTATATTTGTGTTTGTTTGTGTGTCTGTCGACCTGCCAGCACTTTCATTTGGTAAGTCACATCATCTTTATATATATATATATATATATATATATATATATATATATATCCACGTGGAATGTTTCCCTCTGTTAAGATGATGTGACTTACCATACGAAAGCGCTGGCAGGTCGATAGAAACACAAACAAACACATTCATACACACAAAATTCTAGCTTTCGCAGCCAATGGTTGCTTCGTCATGAAAGAGGGAAGGAGAGGGAAAGACGAAAGGATGTGGGTTTTAAGCGAGAGGGTAAGGAGTCATCCCAATCCCGGGAGCGGAAAGACTTACCTGAGGGGGAAAAAAGGACAGGTATACACACACACACACACACACACACACACACACACACATATATATATATATCCATCCGCACATACACAGACACAAGCAGACATTTGTAAAGGCAAAGAGTTCGGGCAGAGATGTCAGTCGAGGCGGAAGTACAGAGGCAAAGATGTTGAAAGACAGGTGAGGTATGAGCGGCGGCAACTTGAAATTAGCGGAGGTTGAGGCCTGGCGGAATACGAGAGGAGAGGATATACTGAAGGGCAAGTTCCCATCTCTGGAGTTCTGACAGGTTGGTGTTAGTGGGAAGTATCCAGATAACCCGGATGCTGTAACACTGTGCCAAGATTTGCTGGCCGTGCTCCAAGGCATGTTTAGCCACAGGGTGATCCTCATTACCAACAAACACTGTCTGCCTGTGTCCATTCATGCGAATGGACAGTTTGTTGCTGGTCATTCCCACATAGAAAGCTTCACAGTGTAGGCAGGTCAGTTGGTAAATCAGGTGGGTGCTTTCACACGTGGCTCTGCCTTTGATCGTGTACACCTTCCGGGTTACAGGACTGGAGTAGCTGGTGGTGGGAGGGTGCATGGGACAGGTTTTACACCGGGGGCGGTTACAAGGGTAGGAGTCAGAGGGTAGAGAAGGTGGTTTGGGGATTTCATAGGGATGAACTAAGAGGTGCGGGTGAAATTAACTCCCGTGCCTTATTTTTCATGGGCACATATGAAATAAGGAAATAATGGTCTTATCTTTAGTAGAGATGTATTTAGATGACTCCTCTTTAAGATTCTTTTGTTGCAAGAACTCTAAAGGCATTCCCCTTATATTTTTCTTCAGAGTCCTTACATATGTTTACTTCCATTTTTTCAATTTATCAACAACTTGTATTAAGCTGAAGTAATTGTCAGCTGTCCAATTGACTTACACTTTGTGATGGTATTGATAATTTCTTCTCCTCGGACAACAGATCAATTCCATCACTGCCTTTTCCTGTGTGTGTGTGTGTGTGTGTGTGTGTGTGTTTCAGGGTTGAAACCATATACACTTTAAATCTCCATCATCCATGAAATGAAATGCTAGCAACATTGCATCAATACAAGCTATTACTCCAATGCGACAGCAGCCTCGACTGTCTTATGCAAGTGAATTAAATATATATTAAGTTTCATCTGCAGGATCGGTTTATTGTCTCTCATTCCTAGCTCTGGATTCATTTAACTGAAGACAGATTAGCAGAACCAACATTCATTTCAATGACATAGGCCAGCGAAATACATCAAGACTGGTACTCTCAGTAGCAAAGGATCATTTCACACTTATCCAGCTGCTCTGTAAATGGAGCCAGTACGCAGTGGTTGGGATGTACATTGCATGAGACATTTCATACTCACCCGGCACAGGTGAAACGGCACACAGCTGCTGGGCTGCTGCTGTGGGTAGCCAACAGCCCCTACCATCACAGCCAGCTGCCAGAGACAGCAAATCTAGCCAACCGATGGAATAGCAGCTATGCAATATTGTTAGTGATCTCATCTGGTGGTACTTGATGTTTGTTGTGGTAGTCCTCAGTGCTTTTGTGTTCTTCCATCTGAAGTTATACTTGTTCTTACCTTTTTTAATCATGATGGCTGTTGAAACATTTTAGAAATCAACATTACTTAAAAGAAGTAAATCAGACCATGTTGAACTTTAAATAGTGCCTTGATGCAAAAACCAGATCGGTTTACATGATTTTTCCAAGCGTAAATCTGTCCTTAGATGATTATTATGATGATGAAGTAGTGAAATTCCAGAAGAGAATGTCACAAAGCAGAAAGGCCAGTATATGCAAGTGTGGCTGCTTATCCTAACATATGCTATAGACACCATTCAGGACAGGGCAGCCACCACCGTACTCTACAGTCCCTTTACCAAGACTGCACAGGGACATTTTGCACCCTTGCTGTCTCAGCCACTCTGAAACCTTATCATTTAATTTGTTTAGATTCTCAATTAAATCTCTAATTTTTTTTAAACTTCATTTTGCATTTAATATTTTTGTGTATTACAGCATTATATTATTTTAATACTTACATCTTTGGTTCTTAAATATATTCCACATCCACAATGCTATATAATATATTAAAGTCCATTGAAAAAAGGAATAGAAATTATAATCTTATTTAAAAGGTTTGTTGTTTTCCCTTATTGTAACTGCCAACATACATATGGGTTGCATACATTCTCTGAAGGATATTCCATTCACAAATAGAGCGAGGGTAGAAAGGAAAGTCTATGTGCCTCCATAAGAGCCCTAATTTCTCTTGCCATCTTGTTCCTTATCCGAAATGTATGTTGGCAGCAGTAGAATTGCTCTGCAGTCAGCATCAAATGCTGGTTCTCTAAATTTTTTCAGTAACTTTCTTGGAAAGCTGTAGAGAAAATCCACACAAACCAGCAAATTCGTATGCATGTGCAGTGCTAATGACACCACCTAGTAGAGATGCAACCAAAACAGCTCCTGCAGCTAAAATACTGACATCGCAAACAATACAGTTCATAAAGTCAAAA
This sequence comes from Schistocerca nitens, assembly GCF_023898315.1. NCBI lineage: Eukaryota > Metazoa > Arthropoda > Insecta > Orthoptera > Acrididae > Schistocerca > Schistocerca nitens. Next base: position 346,989,619 of record NC_064617.1, read on the forward strand.
ACAAATGAAGGGGCAAAAATATTGCAACAAAAACTAATGGCCTTAATAAACCCCATCAAAGAGAAAATTTGTGTAAGGAAGATCAAGCAAACCAATAATGTATTCATAGTGGAAACTGCTACACAAAGTGGCATGGAAAAATATTGAGCAACAGAAAGGTGCAAGAGACACTGATTTGTGAACAGCCTAGAAAAAAGATACTTTTAATGATACTGTATGACATCCCAGAGGACACAGATGCAAAGGCACTGAAAGATGATATACATGCAGAATGTTGATGATGATCTAACTAAGGAAAGCTTCAAAAACAGCTTTACAGTACGATTCAGGAGAGGACCAAGGGGAAGAAAAGTGGTCCATCAAGTTATTGAAGTGATCCCTGAGGTTAGAACAGCTCTCATGAAGTGACAAAAAGAATATCTTGAGTTTTGTTCATTTTCAGTGAAAGACTATCTTTTAGTGAGTAGTTCAATGCCAAGACCTTGTTCATTTGGCAAGTCATTGTGATAAACTAGTAGTAATTTGTGGCAAAGGAGGTCAGATCAGAAAAGACTGTAAGGAAATCCAATAAGCAGTAGTGTGTGTGCCATCACTTAACACTTCTGGTCTGAGATGCCGTGATCCATACATAGAACTCTGCCCTAACGTTTCGCCTTTGACTGCGGAAGGCATCTTCCGAGGACAATCGGCGAACTGCAGATAATGATCAGTGTGTGTGTCTTTTCTGAAAACCTTATGACCCAATGATCCGTCCTCTCGTTTGATTACAGTCACATCTAATTAGTTCAGGTGGCCATCGATTTCCTTTTCCATAGTGAATTGAATTCTTGGATTAATACTATTCAGATGTAACAGGAAGGCATCCAGTTCCTCTTCCCCATGGGTCCATATATGTTGGTGGAACTGACAGTCATGTTAAAAATTCATATCACTTCATCGATATTATTAGGGAAATTAGTGTGGGCCCTAATGATATCCTGGTCAGCTTTGATGTGGTTTCGTCGTTTACCATGATCCTGGTGAATGAAGCGATCACATGTATAGCGGACATTGTTCCTAGTGACATTTTGGCATTATACAGACATTGCCTTACAACAACTTATTTTCAGCATATTAATGTTTTTTTATGAACAAATTGACGAGGTGGCTATGGGAAGTCCTCTTAGTCCAGCTGTGGCCAACGTGTTCATGGAGAACTTTGAACAACGAGCGCTGCAAACAGCTAGAAAAAGACCAGCCAGATGGTATCATTATGTAGACAATACATTTGCTATATGGATCCTTGGGGAAGAGGAACTTGATGCCTTCCTGTTACATCTGAATAGTATTAATCCAAGAATTCAATTCACTATGAAAAAGGAAATTGATGGTCACCTGAACTTCTTAGATGTGATTGTAATCAAATGAGAGGACGGATCATTGGGTCGTAAGGTTTTCAGAAAAGACACACACACTGATCGTTATCTGCAGAAAGATTCTAAACACCACCCAAGACATAAAAGAGGGGTGATTAAAACATTAATAGACAGGGTGCACAAAATATGTGATCCGGCTCACTTGGATGATGAGATTGAACACAGAGTGACCTTCAAGAAGAATGGGTATTCCAACAGAGAGATAGATTGTGCACTATGCCCTAGACTGACAACCAGGACAGACAAGGATTAACACCAACCCAAGGGGAAAGTGTTCCTACTATTTATCAGTAGGGTCACTGATTGCATTGGAAAAATCTTAAGCAAGTACGATGTAGAAACTGTTTTCAGACCCACCACGAAAATAAAAGAATTTTTAAGATCCGCAAAAGACATACGACATACTCTAGCTACACCAGGTGTCTATAAAATTCCATGCAGTTGTGGAAAGGTCTATATAGACACAGCAAAAAGAAGTGTCAGCACCCATCTGGGTGAACATAAAAGGAACTGCTGCCTCGGACATATTGATAAATCGGCTGTAGCGGAACGTGTGTTTCAGGAAGGTGATCATGAAATAAAGTTTAGTGAGGCGACCGTCATAGCAAAGACATCGCATTATTATGCGCGAATGTACAGAGAGGCCATCGAGATTGCCAAACACTGCAATAATTTTAATAGAAAAGATGAAGGCATTAAACTGGATATGATATGGATGTCAACATTGCAGCAACAGCGTGACAATTGATTAATTTCAATTGAGAAAGTTGGCAATATCAGAGATCATAGCACAGCCGACGTCACGTGATTGACAGCGGCGCCCTCTGGATGGCTTATATGTATGGCGCTTACTCGTGCTCTCATTGCAGTTCACCGATTGTCCTTGGAGGATGCCTTCCGCAGTTGAAGGCGAAATGTCAGGGGAGAGTTCTGTGTATGGACCATGGCATCTCAGCCCGGAAGTGTTAAGTGATGGCAACACCTGCCGTGAAAGCCTTCATTCTATGTGTGTGCCATGTAAATAAAGGGATAAAAAGATGCACAGGGAACAGAAACGAATGTCACATGTATCAAACCCTCCTAACAAGGCAGGTTTTAAGAATGCATTATGGGTAGGTGTCTCATAACAGTAGAAATCAGTGAGGACTGTAATGACACCATCAAGTTCCATCTATGTAAGAAACATAAATTACCATCAAGGAGGAAGAGGGATGCTGGAAGGGCGAAGAGTTTCTGGCAAAAAGTGAGCAGTAACTACAATAGAACAGAGCATGCAACACAGACCAAAGTAGAACATCATACACCTATGAAAAAGCAGGAAAGGCATTTTTTAACAAAAATTCAGACCTACGTGATAGAACATAGAAGCAAGATCAGAGACGGATTTAGGAGTGATATATAATACAAGTGAACAGGATTTGGTGACACAAACTGGGCAGTTGTATGTAGAATGTGACAACAAATGTCCCGAGGAATACACTGCACTACCTGCAGAAGTAAAAGAAGATCCGCCAGTGCAGGAAGTGAATCTGCAAAAAAAGCAGTACAAGACGCAGAGCCAACTCATACAGGATACAGATACCTTCTACAAAGACGTAAACAATAAAACATGGACCAGAACAAATCCGTTAAAGCATAGAGTACATTATGTAACTCAGTAGACTGGAGGAGCCAATGATGCTTCCTACAGCGTTAAGACATCTAGTAAGGTATAAGCTTCCGGAAGGGGAGTATATTACTTTTCCGGTACCTGATTTCATAGATAGAATCCATCTCAGCGTGAACAGCCTGCCAACAGAAGCGGAAAACCTAGAGAAGTTATTGAAGCAGGCTTCTGCCATAAGAAATGAAACATTCTACTTTGTACAAGCAACTTGTAATGACGCATGGTCATTTAGCATTCGATTGCAGGCAAGCAGGGAAAGACTGTCAAATATATACCCATCACCCGTAATGAGATAAAGATAGGACAGCTTAATGCCATGAGAAGTGTCAGCATATTGCATGAGGCTAGAAGAGTGGCAGAGGAGTTGCAGTTAGATGTATTATTCTCCAAGAATTATATACAAAGGCAGGAAAGATCCCCATTATACCAATAACTGCCGAGGTAATCACACAACGGCAGTGTCCTATGACAGAAATAATAGTACTTAACAAGACCATAACAGTGACAAAAATATCACAATACTGTTCAGAAAACGTAATCTGTGTGGCATGTTAACTGGAAGGGAGAATTGCATCCTGGTTTCCATGTATTTTCAATTTAGTGATGAGATTGACGAGTATCTGCTAAGACTAAAGGGTATTAGTCACATAGGATGAACTAAGCCTCTTGTGTACTCCATTGATGCAAATGCGAAGTCTGTGTTGTGGCATAGCTGCCTGACGGATGACTGTGAAAGACAACCACAAGAAGCCATTATGGAACTCTACCTACAGGTATTGAATGCACCTCACAATTCTCCAACCTACAAAGGGAGGTTTGGAGCAACCTCAGACATTGACATCATTTTAGCAAATACAACAGCTGTGCGCCGTGTGAAAGGCTGGAAGATTGTGAGTGGAATGACATCGAGTGACCACAGTATCATAGATAGTACCATCACTGGAAGGCAAATCCAAGATGACACGAAAACGTGCACACAAGGGCCAAATATAACATCAAAGACACTAACCGGGCAGAACTAAGAAGAGTGTTTTAGTGTTCAGGAAGTCCATCGCTGTGTGACAATGGAGATGTTAAAGCGCACGAACTGACAGCCACTATACATAAGGCAATGAAGGCATCTATACCTATCAGCAGAGATAATTCTGAAGGAGTACCTTGTATCTGGACAGAGGCGCCGCAGAAATTAAGATGCGAAGCAAGAACAGCCAGGAAACTATACCAGAGCAGCATGATCCAAGAAGAAAGAGTCCAAAGCTTGCACAGATACTGATACTTTAAACATTTTAAGGAAGAGGTGTGGAAAACAAAAATGGAAAGATGGAAGAAATTTGTGGAGGCTACTTAGAAACCGATCCCTGGGGTGAACCATACAAAGTAGTCTGTAAGAAAATACAATCCACATTCAGAAGGAATGATGGGATTGTCACAGAAAACTGGGAACAATGTACCATATAAAACAGTCTGCGAAAAAATACAATCATCAGTGTTTTTATCTGTGCTCCCAAGGATGGGATGGTAACAGAAAATTGGGAACAGTCAGCTTGGCTGCCAATGGAAACGCTACTTCCTGATGGTGGAGAAGAAGGGGAGATAGTTGATCAGTAGGTTACTGGAAATGTTATGGGAAGAATATACGAACAGTAAACTTGTGTACCCCTTCACACAAGAAGGAATTATGCGTATAATTTTAAGACTGAAGAAGAAAAATCTCCAGGACCTTACGGGATCCCTGCCGTAGTAGTACAAGCCTTATATGACCGATTAGATAGTTACTTGTGCGATGTGCACAGCAAGTGTCTCCTGCAAGGAAGCGTCCCTGCACCGTGTAAGAATGCTGAAGTGGTAATTAGTAAATGGCAAGATGATACCTAAATTCTACAGACCAGTTTGTCTTTTGAATGTTCTCAGCAAGATATTTGAAAAACTATTACACAAAAGATTACAAGATCACAAACTGCCACACAGGATGAGCCCTCACCAGTACGGATTAAGAAGAGGCAAGTCAACTGAACACACAATTAATAAGGTGATTTCGCTAGTGACAGATACTCATTCTATGTATGCTCTAGTGATGATAATTGATTCTGCTGGCACTTTCGATAACCTACGGTAGCCGTCTTTCTGTTGTCGCCTTAGGGATTTGGAGTGCTCAGAAGTATTGTATAATTGCCTGAGAGATTATTGCCATGGGCGACATGCTTCTTTAACATGCCTAAGAAAGAAGATAACCAAGACAATAACAAGAGGCTGTCCACATGGATCAATGTGTGGTCTGAGAGGGCTGTTATCAGAGTGTTAAATTTTCACTAGCACCTCACAAAACAACATACCCCTGCTGAAAGGGAATCTAATAAGAAAACCTAAAATAAAATTTAATGTAACAATTAGGAGAAGTGCAGTAACAAAATATCTAGGGGTATTTCTGGACGAACGTTGTAACTTTGCATATCATGTAGATTAAGCAGGCAGGAAAGGTACAGATGTAATGAATAAAATTATAACCATTGCAAATAGACAGTTTTGGTTTCCCTTGAAGGCAATCAGAGTATACCACCAGTGTATACAGTGTGAGCGTCTGGGCTCATAGACTGCAGCTAGTGAAGCCAGCTGCAGTAGTGAGAAGAGTTCAACAAGGCACCTACTTCACTACTCCAAATGATACTTTGTTAGTAATTCTAGAAATATGCCCACTGGACATGGAAATTTGGAAAAGGGGAGCCTTTTACTGGTTAAATAAAGGCAATCAAATGGAAGTATGAAGGGTGCTAGAAACTGAGGCCAATTCAGAAAAGTCAACAAAAGATCACATATTACAACTGTGGCAAAATGAATCTTCAGGCACTGGCATGGGAACATACGATTTCTTCCCAACATCAGGGAGAGATTAGAAATGAGATTTCGTAACCCGTCAAGTGGATTGATACATTACTTGACTGGCCATGGCCCTTATGCCATGTATCTATATAAAATCGGAAGACAGATGAATGATAGCTGCACCTGCGGAAGTGTAGGCACAGCAGAACACACATTGTGGGACTACACACATTATGAAGATGCAGCAGGTAATGGACATCAGGTATTAAGGATATGGGATCCCAAAGCAGCGCTAAGGAGTGAGTCGACCTGGCACATTGTGTATTATACTGCAGCCGAAGTATCCAGGAAGGCCAAGGAAGACTTCACAAGGCATTCAACCATAGGTCATCACGCTACCGTCCAGGCTAGACAACATGCTCTGCAGATGGAGAGAAGATGACTGAGGTCGGCGACCTGATGATAAACTGTCCCAAGAATCTACATTGTGTTGGTGTAAGTAATCATGGAAGTGTGGACTTTAAGAAGTAACAGTGATAGGTGGAATTACTTGCTACAAGGGTAACGCTATTGACATGCTGTCCGATGCCCGAGGAATCCAGCAGACTGTGGCTGTTGACCGCGGTACCGTGAGGGCGGATCCAGTAGCAGAAACAACCATCTATCTATCTATAAGTTAAATGTGCCAAAATAAATGAACCAATAGAGAACAAATTCTGTAGTGTTTGTAATAGATTAGTAGCTAGATAATTGGTTTAGGGTTTTAATGTAGTTTTGTAGTAGTGGGAGTAGTAGTTTTTTTTTTGTTTTTACACTCTCTCTCTCTCTCTCTCTCTCCCCCTCCGCCCTTCTTCGTCTTCTTCTTCTTTTTATTTTTTATAAATTAAGTATCAGAAAGAAATAATTAATACATAAGTTATAACTATCTGAGGAAATGTTATTTGTATGGCCTATTTTAGCTTTTTAGATAATAAGCAGTAATTATGAAGAATAAATAAATAAAATAAACAGTGAAACGTCTCTCATTTCGGTTTTGGTTTCAACGGCATATCTATTCTGTATTGTTTGACTTTCTCATTTGTGTGTGTTACAACTTCAGTTAGCATGTCATCTGAAAAAGTGGATTCCCATACTGGCATTGATGTACAAGAATGGTCAAGACATTGTACATTCACTGTGAATCCAGGAAGATGTGCTACAATATTGTGAGCAGGTGTTCAAATATTTCTCTTAGGTTCTTCTACTGACCACTTACATTGGTTGTGAGCATAGAAAGTTTTCTGTTTTGTTCTTTCACTAACTTGTTCACACTCATCGCTATGTGATAAATAGAGTTCAGATTCAGTATTGTGTTCACTGTTGCATTCAGGATCACTTTCATTGGCAGTTTCAATGTCACTGTCTTCAATATTTCTACCTTATGTAACCATTTAGTGACAATAGCTACAAAATCTTGATCTGAACACCCACTCTTCCATGTTTAGCCATGCTAAGTGATATTATGTAAGTAATGAAAAATATAAAGTGTTTAAAATTACTCAGTTCATAATGTAACTTGTGTGGTGGGTCACATCATGCCCCCAGTAACTTATCCTACTTACCAAGTCAAATTAACAGCAGCTCACAATGACTATTCACTACAAATGCTCATAACAAAGTGAATGGAAGCTAAGCAGAGGCAATATGGGAAATCTACCCGCCAACGCTGACTGAGGGTTAACATTAAACCAGTCAACTCTATAGCAGTGAACAAGCAGGATAATACATGTTTTGCTCTCGCTCCACTCGAAAATTTTTGCACAAAATTTAACACAAAAGAATGAGATTCATGCTGCAAATCAGTGTACCTAGCAAATATGTTTATTTTCCAGTTCATTCCATCAGTAGACAAGTTCATTTTTACTTTTCTTGAATTATTTTGCTATATTCTAAGTAAGTTTCAATGTTGGATGGAGGTTTAGAAGATGCAGAGTAGGGGGTTATGTTATTCCATGAAGTCGCAAACGTGCTTAATTGTCTTAGTATCTGGTGAGTCAGAGGTACGCAAATTATGAAGTCCAGCCTTCGTGATATGAAACATTCCTACATGGAATATGTGCAAAAACTACACAAGGGGACCTTATTGGGTAGCCCTCTCCAAATTGTTTGGTACTTAAAGGTTTGAAGGTTGGCTCCCAGATATCAATTTTCTTTATCAATATGACACCTTTCCCAAAAAAAACTCGAAAAAATTACCTTTGAAAACAGAAGATTTCTTAGCAAAGTAAACATTAGTAGCACATTAATGAATTCATTGGTAGCTAAACATGTGGCATGATAGGATTCAAATCATAAAGTCAATGCCTGTAATCTCTCTAGTAACATACTGTTTTTTTTATTTCTATGTTGTTAAATAACTAAGATTGAATCATATTTTTAAATAAAACTTAACATATCTTTATTTTTAATTACTATGTGTGATTATTCCAAAGAATCTCACGTTTGACACTACACATGCACCTGTGCGTGCACACACACACACACACACACACACACACACACACACACATACAGGTAAAGCCATGATTAATTTGACTGTATGGTAGTAATCAACTATGCCCTTGGCATATTCCCCCACCCCACCCTATCCTTCAGTCCATGGGCTCGTCAGCTGTTTCAGTTGCTTGGTGCTTTTTCATTGTTGAACCATTGATAGGCATGGGTGACATCTACTGGAATAATGTATGATTGTAAGAATATGGGTCATGGTTATGAGGGTTGTTGAGTTGACCATTGTTATACTGATGTTCAGGTGCTCTTCACTGCTGTGTCATCAGGAATTTATCTATCACTTGCAATGGCCATCGGACTTCTATTGCCTTCCATGACTCTACCAATGACTTGACATCTATTCATATTCACACCAGCCTCCATACATTTTGCCTCTTTCATTTGTCAAATGTGTTTTCTAGTGTGAGGCTGCAGCTCACATGGTCCATGATCTGTCTTTTAACAAACACTGATAAAGTTTTTCCTGTAGGATGGTTATGTGCCTTATTTAATTACTAACTGGCTAGCCCTGCCACAACATGCCCCAAGGCTGCTCAGTGATTTATTGTAGGTGTGTGGCATTATTGACAATATGATCATTAATTTGTGATCACAAAGAGCATAATGTTAGTTACAGCACAAAAAAGGAATCTAACTTGTAAGTTTTAACACTTGTTTTAATATGTGACATTCTTAATTGTGGGCTATATCATTTGCACTATTTATATTGAATTAGTTGATTTATAACTTTATTTACCAGTAAGTAATATTTTGAGTTATTGTGTTACATAAACCTGCCCATGGGCACCACAAGCTCTTTCTGACTGTCTGTAAATAATTTGTCACCTGTATTGAGCCTTATTCATTTTCATTTAATGTTTATGGTTTCCTTTTAACAGTGTAAGATTGGATGGGATGTGTAATTAACCACCATTTTCCTTGTCCAGGCCAGTGCAGTCCTTGTTCACTAAATTTTGAATCATGTACCCCTTCATTGTTCTATGTATGTGTGACAAGCCATTGGTTGCTTTCATCACTTTTGATGTTTCAAAATCATTTTCTCTATTTGAATTAAGCGGCATGTGTCGTGAATTTATTATACAACTTTTGAACTATCTCTGATTTCAGATGCCATTTAACATATCAGCAGAGGCAAGAAATATAATAGATTCTATGCTGAAGAAGAATCCTAAAGATAGAATATCTCTGCATGATGTACTGGATCATCCATTCATGAAACAAACAGAGAAACCAAAATTTTTGCCACAGGTTAATAAGATTTACTTACCATTATATAATATAATTTTATATCAGTTCATTATTTGTTTTACAAGTATTTCTTATTTAATTATTTTCTCCGTTGCCAGGACTATAATGTTTGTGTAAACATTCTTATCAAAGGAAAAATTCATTCGAGAAAACGTAAAATTAAAAAGAGGAAACAATGGCTCTCCTGTACTTACCTTCAGGAGAAGAAATTTCAGTATCATCAATAGACAAATTCAAAAGTGAAAAAAACTAATCATAGCTTTTGGAACTGTTAGTTTCTTCCTCAGGGAGAAACAAGTGAAAAGTTCAGGAAGGTTAGAAAGGATGAGTAAGTCACTCAGATCTAAGTGTGGTAATGACGCTACTGTTGCCCTCAACACATCCTGGGGTCTGAGTGATGTGCTCCTCCTTTCTATCCTTGCACAACTTGCCCATCTCTCCTTGCTGTGAAAAGAACTAATAATTCTGAAGACTAAGATGAGTTTTTTACTTTTAAATGTATCTGTCAGCAGTACTGGAATTCCATATCCTGAAGATAATTATTGGCCAGCAATTCTGTCACTTTGTTGTTCCAACATTTGTCTGTGACCCGTAATTCAAATTTTATTTTTCTCACAAATGACATTGCATAATGGATTAATATATCTTTATATGTGAACATGTTAAGTTAATTACATATATATATCTAAAAATGAAGATTATGTGACTTACCATACGAAAGCGCTGGCAGGTCGATAGACACACAAACAAACACAATCATACACACAAAATTCTAGCTTTCGCAACCAACGGTTGCTTCATCAGGAAAGAGGGAAGGAGAGGGAAAGACGAAAGGATGTGGGTTTTAAGGGAGAGGGTAAGGAGTCATTCCAATCCCGGGAGCGGAAAGACTTACCTTGGGGGAAAAAAGAACAGGTATACACTCGCACACACACCCATATCCAACCACACATACACAGACACAAGCCGACATTTGTAAAGGCAAAGAGATTCGGCAGAGATGTCAGTCGAGGCAGAAGTACAGAGGCAAAAATGATGTTGAAATACAGGTGAGGTATGAGCGGCGGCAACTTGAAATTAGCGAAGGTTGAGGCCTGGCGGATAACGAGAAGAGAGGATATACTGAAGGGCAAAATCCCATCTCCCGAGTTCTGACAGGTTGGTGTTAGTGGGAAGTATCCAGATAACTGTGCCAAGATGTGCTGGCCTTGCACCAAGGCATGTTTAGCCACAGGGTCATCCTCATTACCAACAAACACTGTCTGCCTGTGTCCCTTCATCCTAATGGACAGTTTGTTGCTGGTCATTCCCACATAGAAAGCTTCACAGTGTAGGCAGGTCAGTTGATAAATCACGTGGGTGCTTTCACACGTGGCTCTGCCTTTGATCGTGTACACCTTCCGGGTTACAGGACTGGAGTAGGTGGTGGTGGGAGGGTGCATGGGACAGGTTTTACACCATGGCCGGTTACAAGGGTAGGAGCCAGAGGGTAGGGAAGGTGGTTTGGGGATTTAATAGGGATGAACTAACAGGTTACGAAGGTTAGGTGGACGGCGAAAAAGACACTCTTGGTGGAGTGGGGAGGATTTCATGAAGGATGGATCTCATTTCAGGGCAGGATTTGAGGAAGTCATATCCCTGCTGGAGAGCCACATTTAGAGTCTGATCCAGTCCCGGAAAGTATCCTGTTACAAGTGGGGCACTTTTGTGGTTCTTCTGTGGGAGGTTCTGGGTTTGAGGGGATGAGGAAGTGGCTCTGGTTATTTGCTTCTGTACCAGGTCGGGAGGGTAGTTGCGGGATGCGAAAGCTGTTTTCAGGTTGTTGGTGTAATGGTTCAGGGATTCCGGACTGGAGCAGATTCGTTTGCCACGAAGACCTAGGCTGTAGGGAAGGGACCGTTTGATGTGGAATGGGTGGCAGCTGTCATAATGGAGGTACTGTTGCTTGTTGGTGGGTTTGATGTGGACGGACGTGTGAAGCTGGCCATTGGACAGATGGAGGTCAACGTCAAGGAAAGTGGCATGGGATTTGGAGTAGGACCAGGTGAATCTGATGGAACCAAAGGAGTTGAGGTTGGAAAGGAAATTCTGGAGTTCTTCTTCACTGTGAGTCCAGATCATGAAGATGTCATCAATAAATCTGCACCAAACTTTTGGTTGACAGGCCTGCGTAACCAAGAAGGCTTCCTCTAAGCGACCCATGAATAGGTTGGCGTACGAGGGGGCCATCCTGGTACCCATGACTGTTCCACCTGTGGTGGTGTGTGTTTGTGTTTGTTTGTGTGTCTATCGACCTGCCAGCGCTTTCGTTCGGTAAGTCACATCATCTTTGTTTCTATATATATATATGTACAAAGTTTGCCAAGGTAATCCCATTCCTGATGTCCAGGCGTAGCTTCAACGAATTCTCAGAACCTTAGGCCCCCTACAAAACTTTTCACCTGACTCCATCAACCTCCTGAACCCACCGACACCCCGCACCCCTACCTTCTACCTTCTTCCTAAAATTCACAAACCCAATCATCCCGGCCGCCCCATTGTAGCTGGTTACCAAGCACCCACAGAACGTATCTCTGCCTACGTAGATCAACACCTTCAACCCATTACATGCAGTCTCCCATCCTTCATCAAAGACACCAACCACTTTCTCGAACACCTGGAATCCTTGCCCAATTCGTTACCCCCGGAAACCATCCTTGTAACCATTGATGCCACTTCCTTATACACAAATATCCCGCACGTCCAGGGCCTCGCTGCGATGGAGCACTTCCTTTCACACCTATCATCTGCCACCCTACCTAAAACCTCTTTCCTCATTACCTTTGCCAGCTTCATCCTGACCCACAACTTCTTCACTTTTGAAGGCCAGACATACCAACAATTAAAGGGAACAACCATGGGTACCAGGATGGCCCCCTCGTACACCAACCTATTCATGGGTCACTTAGAGGAAGCCTTCTTGGTTACCCAGGCCTGCCAACCCAAAGTTTGGTACAGATTTATTGATGACATCTTCATGATCTGGACTCACAGTGAAGAAGAACTCCAGAATTTCCTCTCCAACCTCAACTCCTTTGGTTCCATCAGATTCACCTGGTCCTACTCCAAATCCCACGCCACTTTCCTTGATGTTGACCTCCACCTGTCCAATGGCCAGCTTCACACGTCCGTCCACATCAAACCCACCAACAAGCAACAGTACCTCCATTATGACAGCTGCCACCCATTCCACATCAAACAGTCCCTTCCCTACAGCCTAGGTCTTCGTGGCAAACGAATCTGCTCCAGTCCGGAATCCCTGAAGCATTACACCAACAACCTGACAACAGCTTTCGCATCCCGCAACTACCCTCGCGACCTGGTACAGAAGCAAATAACCAGAGCCACTTCCTCATCCTCTCAAACCCAGAACCTCCCACAGAAGAACCACAAAAGTGCCCCACTTGTGACAGGATACTTTCCAGGACTGGATCAGACTCTGAATGTGACACAATCAGAAACAAAAGCTGACAGATAAATTAGTTTCCAAATTCAAACCTTCCTTCATCCAATAAAGAATCAGAATTAGTATGAGGGAATAAAACTTTAAGGTATTAAAAGTAATGTCATGTTTAACTCAGATAAGCGGAAAATGAAATTTTAAAACCTCAAAAGTTATGTTGCTGGGTAACTGGAAAGTCATAGCTAATGGTAGGACAAACTGAAGCATAACACTTTTTTTTTTTATTTTGTTTCTGTACTGTCCTACAGTGTCTCTCTTACCCTTACCTCTAATTTAATATTTGAACCGACCACCTTTAGTTGGATAACGGACCCTTGTGTTTAGAAATTGATTGTAGCAGCTTTTGTATGTATGTTTCTCTTTAGCTACCTGAGACAAAAGTTAGTTTTATTCCAGCTACGACAGTTGTTCATATTATGGCCATTTCGGTGGGATAACTACCAGTACGTGTCCTTACAGTAAAAATTGTATTTAATTTGTTGCAAATCGGAGGAATATTTGTGTTAGTGGTTGTTGCTGCGCAGGAATCAAAGACAGACAGCATGTCATACACCTCATTGAAACAGACATAATCAACTGTTCTTGGATTTTCTATTAACCTGTATTGTTATGACTACCTGTTAATTTAAAAAACAGCTATTTTCTGCAGCGTGGCCTGCAGCTATGTGATTTGGGAGTAGCCATTAGGCTGCCAGAGGTGCCTAAAGTGATCGTGCATACAATGGCTGGAAGATTTTCTGGCTAGGCACTTTGATGTAAGTGATCCACTGATTCTCATTTTGAGTTAACGATTTGTAGGTCAAAGTGGGCTGCTTCTTCCTTTTTTTCGTCACTGTGTAGATATGTGTCTCTGGCATTATTGATTGAATAACACAGATTGATAGCATTACTAAGAAAGAACTTTATATAAAATTTTAGTTTGTCCATATACTCTGATCAAGCAAAACATTATGACCACTGACCTACTATTGATATAATCCCAATAGCAGCAACACCTGGTGAAGAATGACTGCTAGTCAGATATGTGCACTGTGCATGCAATATCAGTGAGTGTGCTGTCCGTGTGTAGAACGGGGAGGGCACGCTATCTATCTGAGTTTGACCGAGGGCAGATTGTGATGACTCCATAGGCTCTTCATGAGCATTTTGGAAACTGCATAACCTGTTGGGTGTTCAGGGAGTGGTGTGGTGAGTGTCTTCAACACATGGCGAAATCAAGGTGAAATCGCATCCAGACGTTGTGGGGTTGGGCAGCCACCCCTCATTACAGATGTTGTGTGTCGTAGGCTGGGCACACTGGTAAAACAGGACAAATGATGAACTGTGGTGAATCTAACATCAGACATTAATGCTGGGCAGAGTACAAGTGTATCTGAATACAAAGTGCACTGAACGCTGCAAACGATGGGTCTCCACAGCCCATGAACCATGCATGTGCCAGTGTTAACACCACGGCATTGACAACAACGACTGAAATTGGCATGTGAGCATTGGCCGGACATTGGCACAGTGGTGGAGCATTGCATGATCTGATGATTCCTGACACTTTCATCATGCTAATGGGAGGACTTGAATCCATCGTCTTCCAGGGGAATAGCTCCTGTACTGCAGGACGGAGACAAGCTGGTGGCAGCTCCATTATGCTCTGAGGAACGTTTACGTGGGCATCCATGGGTCCACTAGAGCTTGTGCAAGGTACCCTGATTGCCAAGGAGTATCGTACAGTGGTTGCAGACCACGTACACCCTTTCATGACAATTATGTTTTCCGATGGCAGTGGTATTTTTCAACAAGATAATGTGCCAAGTCACAAGGCCAGGTGTGTGGATGGAATGGTTCGAGGAACACAGTGGGGAGTTCCAATTGATGTGCTCGCCCCCCAACGTGCTGGATCTGAACCCAATCGAACATGTCTGTGATGTGATTGAATGTTATGTCAGAGCTCATCATCCCCCCCTCCCCCCTCCCCTCTATAATGTACAGGAATTAGGTGTTTTGGGTGTGTGGATATGTTGTCAACTCCCTTCAACAACCTACCAAGCCCTCCTTACTTCCATGCCACAATGCATCACCACAGTTATCCATGCCAAAGGTGGCCATACTGATTATTAGGTAGGTGGTCGTGATGTTCTGGCTGATAAGTGTATGTTTAGCTACCTTTAAAGTAGGTCACTTGTTAACAGCATGGCTTGGCCAGAAATGAAAGTGAGTGGGAGCTCCAGATGACCAAGCGTTTAGAAAAAACAGCACTTTTGATGCAGATTGGGTTAGTCATGAGCCATTTACGTTAACATTGTTTGCAGGAAGTAGTTGGTGCAGCAGGAAGACTAGAGAACAGCAATCCAAGGGTCATGGGATCGAGTCTATACGGAAACAGTTTTTTATTTATTTATTTTTAATTTAAAGGTTTTGCTGTACTTATTATCTAAATAAATTGAAATAATGGTCACTATATTGTATATATTAACATTTTCATAACCGGCATGAAAAGAAAAGCAAAATATCGTTTGGGATTGCAAATAAGTTTCCATTAGGGTATTGTAAAGTGTACACGAGAACTTTGTATATAAAATTACTTTTATTATTTTACAGGTGATGATATGCACTTGTTGATTGTAAAAACAGGGGAACAGTAATTTTCTCAGCATCTGACACACATTATAAATGCCACATTGTTGCAGTAACATGTTAGTTTTAAAATTCTTTCAGGAAAAGCAAACTTAGTTTACATTGATAAAAGATTCTGTCTCATCACATAGTTTGTTAGAAAACCACACGTAACACATTTCACAAAATATTAGTGAGTATAGCTGGTGCAGTCTTCTTTGGGCATTATTTCTTACTGAAGCTTCTTGATCAAATTCTTTACAGAGTGATAAAAATGACTTTGTAGGGTTGCACTAGCAGAGTTTATTTGGAGCGAATCATTTTAATAGTGTACAATGGCAATTCTTCTAAATCTTGAAAAATCTCATCATATAATTGTGGATTTGTTTGTCCTCCCCATGAGTCAGTTAACAGAAGAAATTTATTACTCTGTGTGTAGGGCTTTATCACACCAGTCAAAACATTTTTGTGTAAGCCTGTTGTAAGTTTCCCAGATTTTGGCGAAGTAATGGCATTACTATATTTTGCCATGTACACTTCCACTACTTTTTGAATCCCTGGTACAAATGAGCCAAACCTCACATAGGCACACGTAGACTGTTGGCAACAAGGGGGTCACCTTGTTCATATCCTGTCCTTTCCCGGTAACTGCTTTTGCCCCTCAGTGGTCCAGTGTTCAGCTGTAAGTTGACAGATACTGCAAACCTGAAAACAGAACATACAGAAGTTAGTATTTTATCGTACATGACAATAAAAAGAGTATTTTAATTGATGTTGATGAATGAGAATTCTCGGCTTACTTTTTTGACCAGACACTTTAATTACAGTCCCTTCTTGGAAAGTTATTTGCAGAGTCCTCATGGGTCCTGTAAGTGCAATCCTGCCTTGGAAATTTTTTTGCAATCCAGAGTTTACATTTGCCTTTTTTTCATGCCTTTGATGAACGTATTAATAAATACAATATATTGAGCATTATTTCAGTTCGTTTGCATTATAAGTAACATAAAAATTGAAAATTAAAAAAATATATATATATATATATTCCAAATAGGGGCTCACCCCCATGGCTCTCGGAATACCATTGTGTACTTACCTCACTGCGCCAACCTCTGCTTAGAAACTTCGCTAACACAAATGGCTCATGCCTCACTCAGACCGTGCCAAAAATACTAGTTTTTCTAAACGTATGGCCGTCTGGAGCTCTCACTTTTTCACTTTCATTTCTGACCAAACCTTGCGTGTACCAAAAATTTGGACAAAATCGGTGATAACTAGTAGGCACGGTCACCTTGTGAGAAGTCAGAAAACTCTGATGCAGTAAGTATTTTGCTGCACAGCTACGTAATATTTTAATCTGATAGCTACCTTGATTTAATATATGTTTTATTTTGCTGAGATAATAGATGAAGAAACTAGATAGAGGATTACTGGATTCTGTAAGTTCCCTTTGAAAAATAGAGATGTGCTGGAATAGAAATTTAGGGTATCCAAGTAACTGCAAAATAGCTTGTTGTTATTTCCACTTTTCAGTTAAATCATTTTAAGTTACCACATTGTGTGTAAACTTGGACCTGAAAATCTGAACTTGTTCTTTCAGAATATTTCGCAAGACCATTCTGACAGTGGAGTGGGAACGATGTCAGCTGGCAGCACTAGAGATAGCTCACGTTCTAGTGAGCAAAGATATCAGCACAGAAACAACTTACGTTCCAGGTTTGTTACTGTATAACATACTAGAAGCAGGCAGAATGAATGAAAAGATAATAGTGAAGAATGTTTAGAAATGTATAAGGAAAAGTTATGTGGTGCATTTCCTAAGTTTTAAGACTGACGTCAGAAGGCTTTTAATATCGTTGTTGTTTTCCAGCTCATGCTTCCCAAAGGCAGCACACGGGCACTTACCATGTGTCTTTGTCATTATACAGTAATTTCTTCCCTTCTGGTTTCACATCAGGCCTCATTTGAGCACTTAACGCTTTTCAAGTTTTCAGCTTAATATTTTAAAAATGGTGATTGGCAAATAAGTCAAAATCGAATTTTTTTCCAAATATCATTCTTAGGCATTACCTTAAAATGAAACATATACTAATTTAGTGAAAGAAACATACTGGTACCAAATATCTTAAATCAAAATTTTATGTAGGACAAAAAATAAAAATAAAATAAAAATAATCAGAATGTGTCTTTTGTAGCTATGCTGAAGAGATGACTTATGTGTACACAACAGTACTACTACAGTTTAAGGGAAAAAGGAAGAAAACAACATAAAATGATGGAGAGAAAGTTCGTTCATATTCAGCAGTACACAACTTTACAAATGCATAACCCTGGAGATATGAGAGCTGCCTTTTAAGTTTTTATGAAAACAATTAAAGAAAAACATTTTTTGGTACAGATGATTTTATTATTTTTCAGAAATTTGGCCTTTAAAATTGTTTACTCTTTTACATGGGTTCAAACCAGTCCTGAAAACATTTTTTTTTCTTTTTTGATGTTAGCACCTCAAAAACATGGTTTTGGAAATATTCAACAGCTTCTTGAGATGATGAGAATTGCTGTCTACACATGTTTTGTTTTACTTATGAGAACAAAAAGAATTCATAAGGCGAATAAATTGGGTGAATTTCGTGATGTAATTTGCAACTTGCAACAAACAAATTGTTTATGGTTTTTGGTTTTAACTGTTCTCTAAAGTAATGATCATGAAATATACAGTTTAATCAAAGAAACCTGCCACTATTTTCTTGGAATGGATTCAGAAATGAACCACTGTTGTTGATTTTGATTAATCGGGGAACATGCACACTGTTGATTAATGATTACTTTCCAGTTTCCTCAAATTTATCCAAGTTTTGTTTTCCTTACACTGGTGTCATGAGCCTGCTTTGAGCTTCAGTCAGATTGTTCTGAATCCATTATGAACAGATCTTTGTTACTGCTAAATGTTGATAAAAAAGCTAATGTACTGTTACGTAGTAAAATACACATTGTTTTGAGAGAATCATTAAAGATGATTCTTGCTTCAATTACTAACACTTCCAATGTTCTCTTGTACGTAATTAGTACATCCATATCAGCTTGCAGCCAACAGTATCTGCACTGTACAAATTACAAATAGGTGGTTCATTGTCTAACAGATTTTGATATGTTAAATTTTCACACAACATATTCAGTGGTTAACATAGTTCAGTGGTAACAAAAATTTGACTATATCAGTTTCATAGATAACATGAAGTTGCAGCGAAGTGTGTGGATTTCTCACATTAATCTCTTCCTGCACAGTGAGGAGACAGAGTGGCAGTTTTTCTGGAAGCTGTTGAATTCTCAGGAAAATTAATTTTCCATGAGAAAGTCTGGGAAATATCAGAAAATTCTAAAAGACTTGCAGAATTGTGAAGCACTCTTTGGGGATTTCAGTATTTCATTGACTGAAAGAGCTGTACAGATATATCTGTGGATTCTGCTTTGATGAACAATCACTTGTGCAGTTGTCACATGAGGAAAAACAAAGCAAAGCCTTGGGTCTTTTTAGTGTGTGTTGCTTGTTTACAGCTGCCTCCAGTGTACTGACTGGCATTAGGAGTCTTCATTATTATCTGTAGGTATGTATTTGTGGCAAAAGGTGGGTTCCTGTGACCCTGGGGTCCGAGTGACCTGCCTCTCCTTTCTGACCCTCCCCAACCTTTCATGTTTCCTTTTCAAGGAAGGAGTCAGTAGTTCCAATGGATAGGATGACATCTTGTACTTATTTTATTATGTGCCTGTCGACAGTACTGAGAAATTTACCTTCTGGAGGTACCGTATTTACCCGATTATGAGACGGTGTTTTCCCCCACATTTGTCATTTGAAAACTATGGAGTTGTCTTATATTCACACATTATACTATTGCTCCCGAGGCCAATGTTTTTACATTGTTCAGTAGATTGATATAGCAATTGTCTCATACTTACAGATGAAGCTTTGGCTATGGAGGTTTTGTACAAATTTATTTTGTACAATCCTGTAGGGTAGGGCGTATCTGACAGTACTTGCATTTGAATAGACTCGAGGTTTCTCGATACACCAATGTGCTCAGTACGGTATCAACCTTGATCAAACATTCACATTACATTTTAATTGCAGGGCTAGTGAAAGGGATGCACAAGAAACTATTAACTAGCTACTAAAATAATATAAAGCTCTGTTTAAAAATTGACAATTTTGTGAAACACAGGAGAAAATAACATTAAATTCTGTCAACATAAAAACTTTTTTTTTAACAGGTTTCCAGTAAAGATCCTCATACATATACAGATACCATTGGCATACATTTATGTTGCTTTTTAAAGTAAAAGTACCATTCAAAGTTAAAAATCTTGTCCTTTAAAAACCATTACTTTGTTCTGACTGAAATCAGTATTTTATTTGGTTATGAGAAACTAATGATTTATCAGGTGGATTGTAAATGAGAAACTCGATTGCTGTACATGCATTAGAATACTGGAGAATATCGTTACCGGCTTTTAATCAGCTTTAGAAGATGATGAGAATGAGATGGAATGAGAAGGAAAATTAATCCAGAATGAAAAATCTAACAAAGTAAATAAATCATGTTAAACTGATTGTTGCAGCTGTTGTGAGAATAATTGTAGCAGAAAGACCCATTGTGGAGCAGTATGAACAGATGTTACTAGATTTGGCTGAATGGTGATTGCAGTCTTGTACTTATGTGTTAGCTGCTGTTTATCATATGACCTGCAACCTAGAAGATATTGCCTCCCATGTTTTACTTAAGCACAGCACTACAGAAAGTTTGAGAGGGAACAGTTACCCAGTTTGGCTGAGAACTACTGTGCAGCTGACTTTGGGAATGTATACTACGTACTTTGGTTTTTTACAAACATGTACCATATTTAAACTGCAGTTTGCCTGACTCCATTTGCATTGATAATCAAACTGACTTTAGAGTTGGATAAATACTCAAAGCATACATCTCTGCAGGAGACACAAAAAGTGTAGATGGGGGCCAGTGCTTGCTTACATGTTTTGTGCACCAATGTTCTCAATGTTCATTGTGAGGTATGACAGGAACAATTGGGGGTGTGTCAGGTGCCGGGTCTATAAAGTCGATGGGACAGCAGCAGGCAGACAATATGTTTGGAAGCAAGAGACGTTAAACATATTCAGAAGAAACACTCAAATATTTGTGATAGTGGAGGTATAAGTTTCACAACTGTCCTGTTAGGATAATGATGATTATTAAGAGTAGTGATACCACAGATGACAGGCTAAGCAAACAAAACCAGTAGTGAAGATACAAATTAAAGTAAATAATTTTTTTGTTTATTTTATTTCTCATTGTATTCTCAAAATGTAGACAAGCAATAAATGGTGTAAATTTAGAATAGGTGTAATGTTAACTATTTAGACAGATCCATTACATCAATAAAAGTTTGTAATTTTGATTAGTCAGAATACGTTAAATAAATTTTTCTTGAGGAGGCTTTTAAGAAAGGGGGGTCATCTTATATCCAGGGTCATCTTATACTTGGGTAAATACAGTGTCATCTTATACTTGGGTAAATATGGTAAGTGCTGTGCTAATATACGAACAGGTATGTTTTGTTGATCATCATTAAATATTTTAGCTTTTTAACACTTTAATGACTTAACTGCAGTGTCACACTTAAAATAAACTGCGACAATCGCACAAGTGCCTGTTTAGAAAATTGCTCAACTCGTATAATCAAAGTATATAATGTTACATACCATAATGTCAAGTCACGCACTCAGTGTGACACAGACTACATTTTTTTTATTTCGTTGGCATATGATGTCAAACCGTTCTTTTGAGAATTTAAGTTTTATTTTGCATACAATGTCCTGAAGTCTGTTTTTAAAAGATAAGTGGAATCATTTCTGAAGCCAGAAGTATTGATGAATGCCATATTGATAACACATCAACATGTACAAAATTATGGTAATTTCGTCTGTACAAAACTTTGATACTTGTAAGTAACTAAAGTTGATAAATCATTGAGACAGTAGAATTGCTTCAGTTTCTAAAAGAGTGTAAAATATCTCTAGAGTTCATCAGCAGAGTATTCCTCTGCAGTCTGTTTTCGCATCTATTGACAGAAACCTACAAGTACTCTGGCTTCTAATCTGATGGAACAAATCTTGATTTGAGTCAGAAATAGTTGGATGAATTCTTTTTGATACTTGTAAAAAAGAATTGTTGTTGCATTTTAGCTGTTGCTGTTATACAAGGTGGGTGAGGAGTTTGATCATTTCTGAACAGGAAGTCTAGCAGAAAAAATATACAAATGATGAATTTCAAATGGTTTCCAGGTTCTTCCACAGCAATGGTATGTAAATAGAGCTCTCTTTGAACAAAGTCTGTCTGAAGATATTAATCATTGCACACAAGAAAGTCTATTACACATTCATATTTAGGTTCAGTTTTCTTGTCATTATTATTGTGGTCTTCAGACTCAAAACTGGCTATTACCAGCTCATCATACTAGTCTGTCCTGTGAAAGTCTCATTTTGTAACTGCCGACTCAAAAAGAGGTTGTTATAAGTTTAATGTGTATGTCTGTCAGTGGCATCATATCTCCTAAATGAAATGTCCAATTTTAATGCCTACCCTTTTTTTTATTATTATTTAAAGTTGGCTTAATTGGGATGGTTCTTAGCTAGTTCGATGAAACTATGTTCAGCCATTTAAGTTTCATCAGCTAAATTGTGTAAAAATGTTTTCCACCAGTGCCCTCTTTTGATATACGCTATATAATATATAAAAGCTATGTGAAGTTTCATGGTACCTGATGTAGAACTCAAAAAGATTTAAATAAAAGTCTGAGAGAACATATGTTTGTCTTTTATGGTTGCTCAACAATGATATTTTTTGCCTTTTGAATCCAGCCATTTCAGCACCTACAATGTAGATAAATGGTGATTGTGACTCAGCTGCAACACATGAGTACAATGAATTCCATTCTACTAATCCTCAAAGTCATGGTTGTTTCTGACAGAATTACAGTATCACTGACAAACCTTAAAGATTTTGTGCATTCAAACTGAACTTTTGGTTTCCCTTTCTGCTTGCTGTATGTACAGATTGAGTAACAGGAGATATAAGTAACAATCTTGCCTCACTCTTTTGTCAAGTTACTTCTCCTTTTGATGTTGTTTGACTCATAATGAGTCTGCTTTGTGTACAGGTTGTAGACCACCTTTCACCTACTACCTTTTACCCTTGCAACTTTCGGATTGCAAAGAGTGTATTCCAGTCTACGTTGTCAAAAACTTTCTATATACTGTATCTGCAAGTGCTACAAAAGTAGGTTTGTCTTCCTTCAACCTGTCTTCTTAGGTAAGTCATATTGTCAGTGTTGCCTCCATAACCCAAACTGATCTTCCTTGTACTTGAATTCTATGTCATCCCAAGCTTTTGCACATAATTCTTGTTAGTGTTTTGCAGCCTTTACTATTGTGGTTATTACTTTCGCCTTGAAATCTGAAGGTATTTTGCCTGTCTTGAACATCCTGCATATCAGATGGAGGGGGGGGGGGGGTTGCCCTCACCATTTGAATGAATATCAGTTGAAGTTTCAGAATGGAAACACTGGGAAATCTTTTTTGGGAATGTAATCACCACACAGAGAGAGAGCTAGAAATGCCAGTAAAATAATGGTGTGTATTTTTGTGCTGCAAGTGGACAGTTAAAAACAACCTCACCGAATGAATTTTGAATGGTTGGTGGTGTACGCTGGAGTTTCTTTTCCCATACTTCTCAAGTGAATACAAGAGAAGCTTGAGTAAGGTGCAAGTAAGGTGCATTTGCATGATTTTGTTCTGCCATGACAATGTGATTGCTAGCATTATTTGGAGAGCGTCTCTTGCAGTGTAGACTCAGTGACTTGTCCTCCTAGCCAGCCAATCCTTCTTTCCTTTCTGAGGAAGGAACATAAAAATACCAAAAGCTAGGATTAGTAACCCCTATGTTAAAGTGTATCCTATACTACTACTAGGAATTTTGTCTTGTGAACACCCAGCCATTCTATCTCCTTGTATTTTTAAATTTTTCCCTTAAATATAATTATTTTGTGAGCTTGATAAATTCTCATTGTTGGTGTATCCAAGGGGCAAGGGATCAAAATAATTGTTTCAATGAGACAACCTTTTTATAACATTTGCAGTTGTTCAGTCTGGCATTACCTATAACCAGTCTCCTCATTTTTCAGATCTGAAGAACGTCACAAAATTACCCAGCCACAGTTTGAATCGACAAGACATATGGAACAGAAACGAAGGAATATAAACCAGTCACCATCAAGCAGCAACAGCCAGGGGCTTATTCCATCTCAACCACCTCGATTAGCACGAGGATCTGCAGGGCTTATTACTGGTGCACATAATCCCCATGGTTACTTCCTACGCCCTACATCTTGTGACTACATCCCTGAAGAATCTCGTGCCCTTCACTGTGTCGCCCAAGAAGAGTCCTGCAGGAGTGGAGCAGCAGTGAAGAAGGTTTTTAGTGATTCCCTTCTACCCTCTTTGAACACCAAGTACTCATCACCTTCTTGTCATGAGAATGTGCATTGTAATGTGCTTGGTCGAGAGGACAACAGTATTTTGAGTAGTTCTGAAAGTGATCTAGAACTCCGTAGACTGGAAAACTATAGAAAAGAATTTATGAAGAAACTTCGTATGGGAGGTGGTTTTAATTGTAATTCTGATGTACATGTTGATGTGCCAACAGAACAGTCTGAAAACCAGAGTGTTAATTTCAAGAAATATGATGAAATTCGAAATGATAGATGTTATTCTCATAGATCTACTTCTGATTGTGACTGCAGTACTTGCTGTAGAAAGATGGAGATTAGAAGTGGGTGTCAGAGAGAGAACGGTGAAAGGATAGGTGTCTGCCAAACATCCCACTACAGCCACCATTTCCATAGTAATGACCAGAACAAATACACTGTCAAAAAGCCCTCTGATAGTGATAGATCAACCACAGGACCTACAGCAACACCACTTAACACCTCTCGCCTGACGCCAATGCGACACAAATTAGACAGTGCCGTGTGTCACATCCTTCAAGATGGAGATGTCTGTATTGAGTTCCTGAAGAAGAAGAAAAGTAAAAGTGAAAAGGTTGTTGAAGTCTGTCGGATATCTGCAGATGGAATTCGTGTACGTATGTCACCTACAAATATCTCTGTCTCTCTCTCTCTCTCTCTCTCTCTCTCTCTCTCTCTCTCTCTCTCTCTCTCTCACACACACACACACACACACACACACACACACTACAAGAAATTCTCTTCTGGGACTAGGAAATGGTGAATTGATTTACAACTATACTACAGAAGAACATATTCTTGCAGCCATCGTAGTCTGAGTAAGTGCATTTTCATACATATACTAGTTAAATAGTTGTTATAACTTTGTTTTCTTCTTGATTTAAATGTTTGTATAGACTTCGTATTGATTTTTTTAACCAAAGAAAAAATAAAAGAAGGGACAGGAAGACTCATAATAAGAACAAACTTTGTAGAATGAAATTTTCACTCTACAGCGGAGTGTGCGCTGATATGAAACTCCCTGGCAGATCAAAACTGTGTGCCGGACCAAGACTCGAACTCGGGACCTTTGCCTTTCGCGGGCAAGCACTCTACCGACTGAGCTACCCAAGCACGACTCATGCCCCATCCTCGCAGCTTTAATTCCGCCAGTACCTCGTCTCCTACCTTCCAAACTTCACAGAAGCTCTCCTGCAAAGGTCCCGATTTCGAGTCTTGGTCCGGCACACAGTTTTGATCTGCCAGGAAGTTTCATATCAGCGCACACTCCGCTGTAGAGTGAAAATTTCATTCTAGAAACATCCCTCAGGCTGTGGATAAGCCATGTCTCCGCAATATCCTTTCTTCCAGGAGTGCTAGTTCTGCAAGGTTCGCAGGAGAGCTTCTGTGAAGTTTGGAAGGTAGGAAACGAGGTACTGGCGGAATTAAAGCTGTGAGGACGGGGCGTGAGTCATGCTTGGGTAGCTCATTTGGTAGAGCGCTTGCCCGCGAAAGGCAAAGGTCCCGAGTTCGAGTCTCGGTCTGGCACACAGTTTTGGTCTGCCAGGAAGTTTCAGAACAAACTTTGGATTGGAAACACAATTTATAATATTGTCTTTTTATATTCAGTTGTGATTTGACAAATATTTTTATCTTTACTGGTAAGCCTCCATCCCATAATATTGATAAAGATGGGAGTCATTTTGAGTTTCAGATTTAGTATTGTATTTAGGAAATGTTTCTATTGCAGCATATATACACTCCTGGAAATTGAAATAAGAACACCGTGAATTCATTGTACCAGGAAGGGGAAACTTTATTGACACATTCCTGGGGTCAGATACATCACATGATCACACTGACAGAACCACAGGCACATAGACACAGGCAACGGAGCATGCACAATGTCGGCACTAGTACAGTGTATATCCACCTTTCGCAGCAATGCAGGCTGCTATTCTCCCATGGAGACGATCGTAGAGATGCTGGATGTAGTCCTGTGGAACGGCTTGCCATGCCATTTCCACCTGGCGCCTCAGTTGGACCAGCGTTCGTGCTGGACGTGCAGACCGCGTGAGACGACGCTTCATCCAGTCCCAAACATGCTCAATGGGGGACAGATCCGGAGATCTTGCTGGCCAGGGTAGTTGACTTACACCTTCTAGAGCACGTTGGGTGGCACGGGATACATGCGGACGTGCATTGTCCTGTTGGAACAGCAAGTTCCCTTGCCGGTCTAGGAATGGTAGAACGATGGGTTCGATGACGGTTTGGATGTACCGTGCACTATTCAGTGTCCCCTCGACGATCACCAGTGGTGTACGGCCAGTGTAGGAGATCGCTCCCCACACCATGATGCCGGGTGTTGGCCCTGTGTGCCTTGGTCGTATGCAGTCCTGATTGTGGCGCTCACCTGCACAGCTTCATGGAGACGGTTGCGAATGGTCCTCGCCGATACCCCAGGAGCAACAGTGTCCCTAATTTGCTGGGAAGTGGCGGTGCGGTCCCCTACGGCACTGCGTAGGATCCTACGGTCTTGGTGTGCATCCGTGCGTCGCTGCGGTCCGGTCCCAGGTCGACGGGCACGTGCACCTTCCGCCGACCACTGGCGACAACATCGATGTACTGTGGAGACCTCACGCCCCACGTGTTGAGCAATTCGGCGGTACGTCCACCCGGCCTCCCGCATGCCCACTATACGCCCTCGCTCAAAGTCCGTCAACTGCACATACGGTTCACGTCCACGCTGTCGCGGCATGCTACCAGTGTTAAAGACTGTGATGGAGCTCCGTATGCCACAGCAAACTGGCTGACACTGACAGCGGCGGTGCACAAATGCTGCGCAGCTAGCGCCATTCGACGGCCAACACCGCGGTTCCTGGTGTGTCCGCTGTGCCGTGCGTGTGATCATTGCTTGTACAGCCCTCTCGCAGTGTCCGGAGCAAGTATGGTGGGTCTGACACACCGGTGTCAATGTGTTCTTTTTTCCATTTCCAGGAGTGTACATAATACATATGCAGACTTCGCCATGTTCGATATAACATGTAGCCAGCAGTCACTGGATAGCTATTGTTGCTCGTTTCAAGGATGCCACGTAACTACCTTATTATCTTGCTGTAAGAAGATCTTGAATGTTAAGACAGCCCCATTATTTGAAGAGACTTTTGAGGTTTTTCCAATGACTAATCTTAATTACATTATGTAAAATATCATAAGGCACACTAAATAAGATGAAGTGCTTGTTTTAAACTTGCACCAATGCTTTTTCACAACCTTTTTCTTTTTTGTATATTTAAAACCTAAAGGTAAAGTTAGAGGTGGTCATCACGGGCATCAATCTTGCTTGTTACTTGTGACTTGATCAGCTGCTCAGGACTGGGAGATATGGTACTGCGTGAAGAGTTTGACAGAGCACTGATAGACCTGAGTCGAATCAAGGCCCCTGGAGTAGACAACATTCCATTAGAACTACTGATGGCCTTGGGCGAGCCAGTCTTGACAAAACTCTACCATCTGGTGAGCAGGATGTATGAGACAGGCGAAATACCCTCAGACTTCAAGAAGAATATAATAATTCCAATCCCAAAGATAGCAGGTGTTGACAGATGTGAAAATTACTGAAGTATCAGTTTAATAAGTCACAGCTGCAAAATACTAATGCAAATTCTTTACAGACGAATGGAAAAAATGGTAGAAACCGACCTCGGGGAAGATCAGTTTGGATTCCGTAGAAATATTGGAACACGTGAGTCAATACTGACCTTATGCCATATCTTAGAAGAAAGATTAAGGAAAGGCAAACCTACGTTTCTAGCGTTTGTAGACTTAGAGAAAGCTTTTGACAATGTTGACTGGAATACTCTCTTTCAAATTCTAAAGGTGGCAGGGGTAAAAAACAGGGAGCGAAAGGCTATTTACAATTTTTTCAGAAACCAGATGGTAGTTATAAGAGTCGAGGGGCATGAAAGGCAAGCTGTGGTTGGGAAGGGAGTGAGACAGGGTTGTAGCCTCTCCCCGATGTTATTCAATCTGTATATTGAGCAAGCAGTAAAGGAAACAAAAGAAAAATTTGGAGTAGGTATTAAAATCCATGGAGAAGAAATAAAAACTTTGAGATTCACCGATGACATTGTAATTCTGTCAGAGACAGCAAAGGACTTGGAAGAGCAGTTGAATGGAATGGACAGTGTCTTGAAAGGAGGATATAAGATGAACATCAACAAAAGCAAAACAAGGATCATGGAATGTAGTTGAATTAAGTCGGGTGATGCTGAGGGAATTAGATTAGAAAATGAGACACTTAAAGTAGTAAAGGAGTTTTGCTATTTGGGGAGCAAAATAACTGATGATTGTCGAAGTAGAGAAGATATAAAATGCAGATTGGCAATGGCAAGGAAATCGTTTCTGAAGAAGAGAAATTTGTTAACATCGAGTATAGATTTAAGTGTCAGGAAGTCGTTTCTGAAAGTATTTGTATGGAGTGTAGCCATGTATGGAATTGAAACATGGACGATAAATAGTTTAGACAAGAAGAAAATAGAAGCTTTCAAAATGTGGTGCTACAGAAAAATGCTGAAGATTAGATGGGTAGATCACGTAACTAATGAGGAGATATTGAATAGAATTGGGGAGAAGAGGAGTTTGTGGCACAATTTGACAAGAAGAAGGGACCGATTGGTTGGACGTGTTCTGAGGCATCAAGGGATCACCAATTTAGCATTGGAGGGCGGTGTGGAGGGTAAAAATCATAGAGGGAGACCAAGAGATGAATACACTAAGCAGATTCAGAAGGATGTAGGTTGCAGTAAGTACTGGGAGATGAAGAAGCTTGCACAGGATAGGGTAGCATGGAGAGCTGCGTCAAACCAGTCTCAGGACTGAAGACCACAATAACATGCTGATTACTCCCTTAATGGTCCCAAGCTGCACATCATTTTGATAAAAGTATCATTCAAATGATATATGAAATATGTAACTAACTAATTAAGTAGCTGAAACTTGGTGAACAGTTCCTTTGGCAAATAAGAAATACTTTTTGAATTTTTGGTGAAACCAAAGGAAAACTTTTTCTAAATCTGTTATCAAAGTATATTTTATGTTCCACCCTCCATTTTAGCTTCATTCTTTCTTGACACTAGATGATATTCCCAGATCTTTGTCCATAATTGAGCATTTTATCTTTGTATGAAACTGAGTTAACGTGAAAAAGATGGTAAGCGAAAGAAATACACCAGTTTCTGCACTTTTAGTGTGCCTCTGCTCAGAATCTATAAGAGGTATGAAAATAAACTTGTGAACTGTGAGTTCTAATGGTTGTAAGAGTGAATAAAAAAAACTTTACGAAAATCCAATCACTTTGGTTTGGGAATTTCATTCATCTATGTTTAACTGACACAAATTCCTAACAAAATGAAGCAACTAGTATCTTGACAGTATTCAGCTGGAACTACCCTGACTTTCTTCCCAGTAGAATGAATGTCTTGTCTGTTAAATGTCGTTGAACACTCTATTGTGTTATAGGATTATGACAAACAACACTCAAGTTTCGGCAAGTCTTATGAGCACCGTGGTAACTTGCAGGCTCTCTGCCACAGATGTCACAAGCATGCAACACTGTAACTGTGAACTAATGAGTGAATCTGAAGGCTCAAATGACTGGTTCGGATTATAGTCAATGAGGTCACGACTTTCTTTTTTTAATAATTTTCATCATCTTCATTTCTAAGACTAATGGAATTTCTTCCATTCTGATTCTCCTCCCTCATTTCATCATCTTTTGAATCATTGATTGGATATGGCATGCTTTTTGAATCCTTTCCTAATGGATTTGCTTGAGGTGCTGCTATTAGGCTGTAAGAAACAATTGCCTACCATGTATATTGAGGATAAGGTCTCCTTGAAAAAACCATTTTTTGTAAAGTTGTCACAGAATACCCTTGAAGGGGCTATTCACAGGAGTATCCATTACTTGAAGTTTTACATGTCTGTATTTACAAGTGTGTGCTGAAAAGTAATGCCTCCAAATATTTCACGTGAAAACTCTTCAAGCTTTTTTCTTTAAGTGTTGGAAACAGATGAAAATTGGGTGGGGCTAAGTTGGAACAGTGTGGAGAATGATCGATGATAGTGAATCCAAGGCATCAGATAGTTGCAGGTGTTACAGCACTCGTGTTGGTCTGTCTCACACACCGCCATGTTACACACTACAATTCAGAGACCTCTAGTGTCAGAGGGCTGCAAGAATGTAGACAGGAAGAATAAAGATGTCGAATGTTTATTTATTTAAAAATCTTTAATAATTATCACATAAATAATTTGGAAGCACTACTTTTCAGCATGTCCTCATACTTCTCAAGACACTATAGTCCAGTAAACAAAGGAAAATTAGTGGAAAAAATTGGTGTAGCCACTAATTTTTGTACAGTAGTAGAGGGGAGTGTCATGAACAATGTACTAAAAATCCAAAAATACCCACATCTGGAGTGTGAGCATTGGGGTGGGGTTTGGGGGGCGGGGGGCATTTAAAGGCCACTTATTACCATTTTTCCTGAATAACTTGAAAACCACAGTTTCTGTTGAAAATGTTCCCCAGTACAAAATTAAACTACATTAAATTTCATGCAGTGAAAGGCCATATTAATTTTTCTCTGTAGCACTAATAGTTTGCGCACTGCAGGAGATGAGAAATATCGCAAAGTATTTAAAAAGGTGTTTTCATGGTATAATTATAATGCTTAATGGCTGTTGAACTTAAAAATAACAGAAAATCTGTGTTAGTTATTTAAAATAACATCTTATCTTGAATGGGTACATTTCAGAAATCAACAACTGTGTCATCATCTTGAAGATTGAGTAAAGGTACATGATTTGTACACGTACCTTGGCATGTGCCGCAGACCATGGAACATATGTCGGATTTTGGCATCCACGTCGTCCCCCAGTAGAACGTTGGCAAAGGACGTTGTTTAGTATAGCTTCAGGTGCTAGTGGGTCGTTGGTTGTCATTGGATAGAGCAATCCATCCTCCCTTCTATTCCATTCCTACTCGGTCTGTGGTAGGTGGTTATTGAGTCATTATTGCATGGTAAATAAGTAAACAAATACCTCTAAGTAACAAGAAATGGTGATCTAAAAAGCATTATACAAAGCAGGAAATTAATACACCTGTAAGAAAACTCTGAAAGAGTGGTGGTGCATAGCTCCCATGGTTGGCGGCTGTGAGGTGAAGTCTGGATTTGCCTTTCTTGATGCTTTTAAGACTGCAGCATACCGGAGTTTATTCAGACATGGCTGATATTCTGGCGCTTGGTACATTTCCAGAAATATTTTCTTACCAGCATGTACGACCTTCTGTACTGGTGCCAAGGGGTTAGTGAAGATGTAGAATTTTGTATTCATTTGCCTAAGAATTTTACTTAATAGCTTAACCATTCCTCCTTCATTTTTGTTGTAAATCGTGGAGGTCACTAAACGCAATGATAAGGAAGATGGTTTCAGCAAAAGATAATCATTGGAATTTATTGCAAACAATTTGATTCAGCCTTACTCCTACCAAGCTTCATGAAGTATATGTTAGAGCCTGGTCGTGAAAAAATGATGAACAAACCAATCAGGTTGACATCTTCCCAATTATCGTGACAGTGTGTGCAGGACAGCTTTCTCTAACACACATCTCCCTACAATTCCATCAGCATCGCCTGTAATAATTACTGTTTCTACTCACCTCACTGTCATATTGTCACTAAGAAATTCTATAAGCCTAGTTTTGTTCTTTCCATTTGTGAGAAAATGTTGCTGTTGTACAATGATAGCCATGCTTTCATTAAAATTGACATCAAGCGAAGTTTTTGTGAGGTACCTTCCCTTCTGTTCTGCTCGTATTGTTCTGTTGACATACCAAAAATCACAATACAATTTTGAGCATAATATGTGAGTACATAGGTTATGTATTGATTGCAAAGTGTGGAAAACTTGGTGCCTGTATTCCATTTCACGCGGTGAAGAAGGAGGCATACGTCTACTAGATTGGCACTTGTTCTTAGGTCATGTGTTGCATAATTTCTTCAGGAAATTGACTTACCTCTTGTGTACTCTTTTCTACAAGATGTATGAACAACGCATGTATGAACAACGCAGTGTTATCTGTTCATGAAATTATCAGCTCTCACATCTTTTCTCAGATAACTGGCATTTACCATTCGATATATTCATTTCTCACAAACATTGAATAGATCACTGACATCACTCTCATGGATTAAACACTTCTCAGCAATTGTTTGTAGGAACATATTCTATATGAAAACTCTCCGAAATATGACAAATAAGTACTCACGTAATAAACTGAAAGTTACTCCACTATTTAAACACAAGCACAGTGAAGTTATTTTTTCTACTCACATAAGAGAACTGGACAAGAAATGCTGAAGAAGGTATACTTGATGATTATTCTGTGTGTAAACTGAAGAACAAGCCGTTATCTTGGTGGGGGAACTGACCTTTCCCGGAAGAAAGCCACAACAGTCATACAGGATGACTAACTATCAATTCCCGTACTAGCAGTGCAAGGCAATGTATAGAGATTTATTTAGATTCTCTTTGCATGTATTATAGTTTTATTGGTATTTAATATCTGTATTCCATTTAATGTTAATGTGTTTTGCGGAAAATAAACTCCTCCCAGACATAGTAGTACCAATGCATTTTGTGGAAAATATACACTGTCCAGTTGTGTCTGTGTACTGCATCACCCGTGATTTACAAGGTGCTGTGGAAGAGTTGGCATAATTGTGAAACAGTATGTAGTTGTTTCCTGTGACATAGTGGGGACTCACTTTATCACTCTTTGTTTTGTAGAAACACAAATAAGGGAAGGAAGTGACCTCATTCCACCCTTCACCCCCACTCACTCCCACTGTCTCCTGTCTCATCGGCAAAACACAGTCTATCCCTCTTGGCACAGTCATTTAATATTTTGTCTTAACCCACTTCATTTGACAGTAAACATCAGTTTTATACCATTAGAACACTATAATTAATAATTTGCAATTTTTCCATCCCCCACAACACAGAAACTATTAGTTCTAGAGAAAAAATGAATAGGAACTTTTTGTGGGAAATATAATGTAGTTTAATTTTGCACTAAGAACCAGTTTTACTAGAAGTCGCCGATTTTGAGTTATTCAAGAAAAACGCAATTAAAAATAATAATAATAATAATAAAAAGACCTTTTATTGTTGTCCCCAAACCATCCCAATGCTCACATGCCACAGGTAGGGATTTTTAGTATGGTGTTCATGACCCCACCCCCCCACCCCACCCTCTCCTGCCAGCACTATACAAACATTTGTGGCTACATGAATTTTTTCCTCTGTTTGACCATTTTTTGTTTTCATTGACTTTGGTACTACGTACTGAACAAGGGAAAAATTACTATGTATATGTTTCAGTATGCATTGTAATCCCTCTCATCTCATCTTGTGGTCCCTACCTGTGGTATAAGATGTAAACAGCAGAATTATTGCACAGTCTTCCTTGAATATCATTTCTTTAAAAGGACTGCACAAGAACAGTGTCCCCTTTCTTAAGATTCTCATTTAAGCTCCATGAAAATCTGAGTTGCACGTTTATACGAGCTATACCGACCTGTTATGATCTAGCACTGTGTCTTTGAATTAGTGGTATGTTTACTTTATCATCATCCTGTAGTCCCCTTCCCAGACACTACTTATTAAGGGCTCCAATTGCTTGACTAGCACTCCAGAATAGGTAAGCTACTAGAAATTATTGCTAGGTGTTTGGCTGCCCTTTGATATAACACCCTCAACTTTCTGGGTGAGTTGTCCACTTAAAGAATCCAGCTCACCCATTAGCAAATGCTGATGTTTGTCAACCAATCTAGCATCCACCCATTTTTGTGGCATCCATTGATAAATCCTGCTGGCAGTTTCTCCTGTGGTATGGTTTTCTTGCGAAGACTCACGTGTCTTAAAATCTACCAGAGCATTTAACATAACTGTTTTTGAGGCCGTTTCGTTGATAGAGTTTCTGATAAACACACTTCTAATGTTCTGCACATCAACTGTAACATTTGAAGTCATATCAAAATTAATGGCATCTGATTGGCATTGCTCACAAAACCTAACAAACAGTCATGTTGCTTTTTTTAGAATCATTACCTGATGCTGAAATGTAAATAATTTTAAATCAAATGCTGGGGAAAATTATGTAAGTAGCATTATTTTTTGGCTTAACATCTCACAGTCTGTTAGTAAATTCCTCCTTATCTTTGAGCTCATCATTCTCAAAACTTCTAGAGCAAAGGGAAACCTTCGTTTCGTTTCCCTCACCACTTTCTGTTTCAGTTCATGAGCCTGTCCCTGCTTAGGTCCTCCAAAAGTTTTATTTGTGGAACAGGTTTGTTGATGTATTCTTCAAGTGCACTACTT
Organism: Schistocerca nitens; assembly: GCF_023898315.1. Classification (NCBI taxonomy): domain Eukaryota; kingdom Metazoa; phylum Arthropoda; class Insecta; order Orthoptera; family Acrididae; genus Schistocerca; species Schistocerca nitens. The sequence continues at coordinate 347,024,420 of NC_064617.1, forward strand.
TATAACATGCACTTTATAAAACATTAAATTATCTTCATGCTGCACAGTTGTCCTGCTTTATTAATTACTTTAAATTAGCATTATATTGCCTTTGTGAACAGTAAACCATTAGGTTCACTTGTCTAAAAAAAAAAGTGGGGTTAAGGTTTCCATATGTTTTGGATCATTACAGTTTACAGCCATTACAGTATTTACACAGAATGTAAACTTAGAAATGCAACTACTTTTAAGAAAATTATTGACACAAAATTCAAATACTAATGATGGAAAATACAATCAAATTTAAAATCAAAACACAATAATCACTAATAGTTTTAATGCTCATTACAAGTTATTGCACAGTGGAGAAACATTGACTCCAGCTGCCAAAGCATTATCTGCAAATGTAAGAGTGCTGTATTTTTCAAATGACAGATGTTACTGTAGGATTTAATATTTGATGAAGACTTATCACAAAGTTCTGATACACAGAAAGTGGAGCTTGTCTTTTCCCAAAGCTTGACAACTAGTTATTGCTGAGGTTTGAGATAAATGATCTGGACAGGCTCACTAGTTCATCCCAAAAAATATTTGAGGTGGTTCAGGTTGGAACATTCACTCGACTTTCTTGTACACATGATGCAGTGTTTATTTCTTTGTGTGTGGGAGCATTAGCATGCTGATACAAAGAGATCCAATTCAAAAGTTTTGGAAAAAATGTAAGGAGATATGTTGTCATCTGAAACGTTTTTGGGAGCGCATGCTTTGATTTTTCAACTGACCAAAACTAATGTCTCTCAGACAGAGAGGGAGAGTTTCAGGCAGTCAATCGACCTCCACCGAAATTTACTGTTATCACAATGCATTCAGATTAGTATTGTTTGCCAGGCATCTGACATGCCCATGCATGCCCATCTGACTGCCACATCACGTGCCAAGGCTCAGTAATCCTTAAAACGTTCCACTCTGGACAGAGCATTTATTGTGTTTTTTTCACAACCCTAAACAATGTTGCACTCCTGTTCTTAAGATCAGTAGTTTCTGTGCAGCAGCACAGTTATTAAAGTCCAAATCCTGTTATTTGTTTAAGATAAACACTACAAATGATTTTAATCGTGTGCACTTTCACTTAGAACAATTGCTTCTGTTTTGCTTTTTGTTTGTGCCATTATTTATGTTGCTGTATCTGTTTGTTATGACAGTAAGAGTGAATTTATTGTTGGGTTAATAAGTATTTCCATTTTACTTATCCCATCGATGTCAGAGCACTTGCTTTGTGACATTTTAGAGATATTTTTCTCTCTTGTGTCTGCAACAGCACTGAAAACATTCTTTATCAATAAATTGTTTCCTCACACACACACACACACACACACACACACACACACTTTCAAGAGGAGAATTGCCAATATAAACTTACAATATAAAGGTAAAGTTATGAGGAATGTAGATATACACAGATAACTTTTTTGTTTTTACTGTTACTGATTTAATCAGACTGTATTTCTCTTGTGCAGATAGTATTATACCAGCCAAATGGTACCAAAGGCTGTACACTGAAAGACAGTCCACCTGATATTCCTCACCAAGGTGCTGATTCAATATTTAGTTTTGAATCATTACCAAGAAAACACTGGAAGAAATATATCTTAGCAGCAAGGTAAGTTATTACCAGATATTGTCATCGCTAATGATCAATTTTGTCTCAGTCATTTGAAAATAATTTCTTCTGTATTTATCTTAACATAAAGTATATATTGGCTACACCATAGTTATGGTAGAAAACATGGAATCTACAGCAAAACGACTTTGAATGAGAACATCATTAACACTTAGAGTTTGTGTCCTGTATGTTACACCCAACCAATATCCACCTCTCTTTAGGTACCAAACTTACCTTTGCATGTCCACAGGCATATATGCAGGGATGCAAAATATCCAACCCCACCCCGTTAAAGGAGAAGTCCATATTATTATGGCTGTAAAATAAATCGTGTTTGCTGAAAATACTGCACAGAAACTTCAGTTCAATTTTTGCAGAATATCCTAGTTAAATAAAAGTGTGTGAAATCTTATTGGTTTGTTTATTTGCATCAAAATCAGAAAATTGTAAAATAAGGACAAAAATGTTTGTTTGTGTAATGGATATTGCTGTGCAACAAATCACTAGAATCGCATGAAGGGTACTATACAAGGACTGAGCAGAATCAACATGTACGCAGGATTGGTTTGCTAATATTCATCTATCAAGATACAGATTTCCTGATTTGTCCTGTATGTTACACCCAACCAATTTCCACCTCTCTTCCATGATGATCAGCAGAGTCAGCTGGATGCTGCTCAGCCAGCTGGCTGTGTTTGAATGCCACTACAGTGTCCAGGACTGAGTGGACTACATCACACGAGTGCTGCACCATTCTGCTGACTTCACCATCCTAAAGTCCTCAGGTCATCTTCTGAGGCAGCTTGTCCCTTGGTAGACTGATGATTGCCGTTCAGTAAACTGGGTCAGGTATGTGGATCTGCGATGGTTTATATGCTGCCCAATGGTGGAAAACCCCACAGCGTTTCGAGTCACGGAAGCCAGCACTCGACATGTAATTAATGAGAGCAAGAAAATGTCATGGCAAGAGTTCCTGGATTCTATCAACCATTCCACTTATTGTACAAAAGTCTGGGAAACCATGAGGAGGATTTCTGGTACATACAGTGGATTACCAACAGTAGCAGTGCTGAAACATGGGTGTCTCCATGCAATGCCCGGAGACATCACTCAGATGTTTTAAGCATTTTGCAAAGGCTACTGCCAATGTCAGCAAGGATTGGCATTCTGTTGGTACCATGTGACTCTGGAGAGGGGAGAGTTGGACTTCAGACCCAACAACTCTGACTCTTACAACTGCCCTTTATCCATGTGGAACTGGATTCAGCGCTGTCTGAGGCTTGTGATACTGCACCCAGTCATGACCAAATCCAGTACAGCATCCTTTGACATTTGCCAGCGGCATCAAAGGGAATCCTCCTTGGATGTTTCAATTTGATATGGCAGATAGGCCACTCCTAACTCATGGGGAGAGGCTGTTTTAATACTTCTCAAATCACGGAAGGATGGCCCCAGCAGTTATTGGAGCATCATCTTGACAAGCCCCCCCCCCCCCCCCCCCATGAACCATGGACCTTGCTGTTGGTGGGGAGGCTTGTGTGCCTCAGCGATACAGATGGCCGTACCGTAGGCGCAACCACAACGGAGGGGTATCTGTTGAGAGGCCAGATAAACATGTGGTTCCTGAAGAGGGGCAGCAGCCTTTTCAGTAGTTGCAGGGGCAACAGTCTGGATGATTGACTGATCTGGCCTTGTAACATTAACCAAAACGGCCTTGCTGTGCTGGTACTGCGAACGGCTGAAAGCAAGGGGAAACTACAGCCGTAATTTTTCCCGAGGACATGCAGCTTTACTGTATGATTAAATGATGATGGCGTCCTCTTGGGTAAAGTATTCCGGAGGTAGAATAGTCTCCCATTCGGATCTCCGGGCGGGGACTACTCAAGAGGACGTCGTTATCAGGAGAAAGAAAACTGGCGTTCTACGGATCGGAGCGTGGAATGTCAGATCCCTTAATCGGGCAGGTAGGTTAGAAAATTTAAAAAGGGAAATGGATAGGTTAAAGTTAGATATAGTGGGAATTAGTGAAGTTCGGTGGCAGGAGGAACAAGACTTTTGGTCAGGTGATTACAGGGTTATAACTACAAAATCAAATAGGGGTAATGCAGGAGTAGGCTTAATAATGAATAAAAAATAGGAGTGCGGGTTAGCTACTACAAACAGCATAGTGAACGCATTATTGTGGCCAAGATAGACACAAAGCCCATGCCTACTACAGTAGTACAAGTTTATATGCCAACTAGCTCTGCAGATGATGAAGAAATTGATGAAATGTATGACGAGATAAAAGAAATTATTCAGGTAGTGAAGGGAGACGAAAATTTAATAGTCATGGGTGACTGGAATTCGTCAGTAGGAAAAGGGAGAGAAGGAAACATAGTAGATGAATATGGATTGGGGGGAAGAAGTGAAAGAGGAAGCCGCCTTGTAGAATTTTGCACAGAGCATAACTTAATCATAGCTAACACTTGGTTCAAGAATCATAAAAGAAGGTTGTATACCTGGAAGAACCCTGGAGATACTAAAAGGTATCAGATAGATTATATAATGGTAAGACAGAGATTTAGGAACCAAGTTATAAATTGTAAGACATTTCCAGGGGCAGATGTGGATTCTGGCCACAATCTATTGGTTATGAACTGCAGATTGAAACTGAAGAAACTGCAAAAAGTTTGGAATTTAAGGAGATGGGACCTGGATCAACTGAAAGAACCAGAGGTTGTAGAGAGTTTCAGGGAGAGCATAAGGGAACAATTGACAGGAATGGGGGAAAGAAATACAGTAGAAGAAGAATGGGTAGCTCTGAGGGATGAAGTAGTGAAGGCAGCAGAGGATCAAGTAGGTAAAAAGACGAGGGCTAATAGAAATCCTTGGGTAACAGAAGAAATATTGAATTTAATTGATGAAAGGAGAAAATATAAAAATGCAGTAAATGAAGAAGGCAAAAAGGAATACAAACGTCTCAAAAATGAGATCGACAGGAAGTGCAAAATGGCTAAGCAGGGATGGCTAGAGGACAAATGTAAGGATGTAGAGGCTTGTCTCACTAGGGGTAAGATAGATACTGCCTACAGGAAAATTAAAGAGACCTTTGGAGATAAGAGAACCACTTGTATGAATATCAAGAGCTCAGATGGAAACCCAGTTCTAAGCAAAGAAGGGAAGGCAGAAAGTTGGAAGGAGTATATAGAGGGTTTATACAAGGGCGATGTACTTGAGGACAATATTATGGAAATGGAAGAGGATGTAGATGAAGACGAAATGGGAGATAAGATACTGCGTGAAGAGTTTGACAGAGCACTGAAAGACCTGAGTCGAAACAAGGCCCCGGGAGTAGACAACATTCCATTAGAACTACTGATGGCCTTGGGAGAGCCAGTCATGACAAAACTATACCATCTGGTGAGCAAGATGTATGAGACAGGCGAAATACCCACAGACTTCAAGAAGAATATAATAATTCCAATCCCAAAGAAAGCAGGTGTTAACAGATGTGAAAATTACCGAAGTATCAGTTTAATAAGTCACAGCTGCAAAATACTAACGCGAATTCTTTACAGACGAATGGAAAAACTGATAGAAGCGGACCTCGGGGAAGATCAGTTTGGATTCTGTAGAAATGTTGGAACACGTGAGGCAATACTAACCTTACGACTTATCTTAGAAGAAAGATTAAGGAAAGGCAAAACTACGTTTCTAGCATTTGTAGACTTAGAGAAAGCTTTTGACAACGTTAACTGGAATACTCTCTTTCAAATTCTGAAGTTGACAGGGGTAAAATACAGGGAGCGAACGGCTATTTACAATTTGTACAGAAACCAGATAGCAGTTATAAGAGTCGAGGGGCATGAAAGGGAAGCAGTGGTTGGGAAAGGAGTGAGACAGGGTTGTAGCCTCTCCCCGATGTTATTCAATCTGTATATTGAGCAAGCAGTAAAGGAAACAAAAGAAAAATTCGGAGTAGGTATTAAAATTCATGGAGAAGAAGTAAAAACTTTGAGGTTCGCCGATGACATTGTAATTCTGTCAGAGACAGCAAAGGACTTGGAAGAGCAGTTGAACGGAATGGACAGTGTCTTGAAAGGAGGATATAAGATGAACATCAACAAAAGCAAAACGAGGATAATGGGATGTAGTCAAATTAAATCGGGTGATGCTGAGGGGATTAGATTAGGAAATGAGACACTTAAAGTAGTAAAGGAGTTTTGCTATTTAGGGAGTAAAATAACTGATGATGGTCGAAGTAGAGAGTATATAAAGTGTAGACTGGCAATGGCAAGGAAATCGTTTCTGAAGAAGAGAAATTTGTTAACATCGAGTATAGATTTAAGTGTCAGGAAGGCGTTTCTGAAAGTATTTGTATGGAGTGTAGCCATGTATGGAAGTGAAACATGGACGATAACCAGTTTGGACAAGAAGAGAATAGACGCTTTCGAAATGTGGTGCTACAGAAGAATGCTTAAGATAAGGTGGGTAGATCACATAACTAATGAGGAGGTATTGAATAGGATTGGGGAGAAGAGAAGTTTGTGGCACAACTTGACTAGAAGAAGGGATCGGTTGGTAGGACATGTTTTGAGGCATCAAGGGATCACAAATTTAGCATTGGAGGGCAGCGTGGAGGGTAAAAATCGTAGAGGGAGACCAGGAGATGAATACACTAAGCAGATTCAGAAGGATGTAGGTTGCAGTAGGTACTGGGAGATGAAGAAGCTTGCACAGGACACTGAGCTGCATCAAACCAGTCTCAGGACTGAAGACCACAACAACAACAACAACATCTTGACAAGATTTGTAGGAAATACCATGGAACAAATGGTTCACCATTGTCTAGCTCAGATGTTAGAGACCAAGCAAATCCTTTGCCACACTCATTGTGGATTCTTGCGATTATGACTCATTGTCAACAATTTGACCCTGCTGGGGGCAGTTATTGAGGAGACTTTAACCAATGCTGTATTGATGTAATCTTTGATATCAGTAAGATGTACAACACTGCTTGAAGACACACTATTCTGTGGCAGCTCCACCAATGGGGCATCCGTGGCCACCTCCTCATCTTCATACAATTCTTCATGTCTAAGCACATTTTTAGGTCCCGAGTTGGTGGTTTGATGTCAGATCATTGTGAACAGGAGAACAGTGTTCCTCAGGGCAGTGTTTTAAGTGTTACCCTCTTTGTAATAGCTATAAACAGCATAACTCATCAGTAAGGAGTCCTGTACAGTGCTCCTTATTTGTGGACAATTTTACAGTTTTCTATTCCTCCTCCAGTATCGCATCAGGAATTCATCAGTTGTAACGTACAATGCATAGGCTAGAGAAGTGGGCTGTGAAGATGGGTTTTCTGCAGAGAAGTGTGCGTATGTTCGTTGTACTCATTCTCGTCATATTTGAAATTTATCTGAATTGCATATTTGGGACACCATTCTCCCTTTGAAGAGTCTGTGAGATTTGTGGGCCTCATTTTTGATTCAGAATTGTCCTGATTGGACCTGAAAGCAAGGCCCAAAGGCCAGTGAATATCTTGAGATGTTGTGGGCACAGGTCTTGGAGAGTGGACAGGGCACGTCTGTTCTAGTTTTATAGAGCCTTCGTGCGATCGCGGCTGGACTATGGGTGCTCAGCGTATGGGTCAGTGAGGCCTACTTACCTGAAGATCATTGACACTATACACTATGAGGGGATCAGGCTGGCCATGGGCGCTTACGAGACCAGCCCCATACCCAGTGTTTGTGCTGAGGCTGATGAACTGCCACTTATCATCTGGCGGCAACCCCTCATAATGCGGCAAGCATGTAAGTTCCTCGCTACTCCCAATTTACCAGCTTACTATACCATTGCTCATCCAGCTACAGAATGGCTCTTTACCAATTGTCCATGGGCAACAAGGCCATTTGAGATCTGCACAAAGTATGAATTGGAGTTACTTGAGTTCAACCTCAAATGCAGAATTTTAACTGCCTAGTGATTTAGTGTAGTGCAGCAGAGTTTTCACTTCTGCATTTGTTTTTAGTACTTTATTTTATGACATTTTGTCTGAGCACAACTCTGTAGCTGTATTTAAGGATGGCTCTAAACAAGGGGCTCTGTTGTTCTCCCTGACCGTGTCCTCAAGATCCAATGGCACACACAAGTTTACTGTCTTCTGTGTGGAATTATATGTGATCTTGTGGGCACTGGAGTGCATGAATGTGCCGTGAGTACAAATTCCTTGTCTGTTCCAATTTCCTGAGTGTTATACACACTTCACACTGCTTGTACCCAGCAAATAAGGTAGTCCAGAATATCCAGGACACCCTCTTCCAGCTATACATGCTGAGGAAGGAGGTGTTACTGTGCTTGGTGCCAGAGCTCATGTGCAGATGTAGCATCCAAGGAGGTGTGTCACAGTCCTCAGTTAATTCAGTGTGCCACCTCCCACTATTGTTTCACTGTTGAGGTCATGCTTCAGTGGGAAGACGAATGGCTGGAAGTGACAGAACATAACCTCCATCTAGTAAAGCCCACAATGCAGCCATGGCGTACCACCTACCAGCCATGCAGGCAGGACAATGTCCTCCTTACTTGGCTTCACATAGACCACAGCCCTATGAGACATGGCTTCTTGCTCCCATGAGAGGACCCTCAAACGTGTGGTGCTTGTGGCATACAGATCATTGTACACCATATTTTATTAGACTGTGTTTTACCCAGGGACTATGTTTTCTTTATTCCAAGGATTCCCATTAAAGATCCTCAAGCATTTCAGTCACAATTTTGTATGGGCCATACCGATCGTAGCAGCTTCTCCCTGAATGTGTTCACTGTCTCTGGCCATGACTACTTTATAGTCTCCAAACACTGGAACATTCCTTTGAAATTGGTCACACTGGTGTCTAGTATGTGATTTCCTTTACAGATGCGTTACCCTTCCAACAAATCTAAATCTTGCATTTGTTTTATCTAATGCCAATTTTACATGATCATCTTATTTCATATTGTTTCATAGTATTACCCATAAATATTGATAAAATGTGACATGCTCAAAAATTTTACCACTAATCTGTAATAAATTCTTTCTCTTTGTTGTAGATAGTATCTTTCATTTATACATAAAGAGAGCTGCCCCGTTCATTACACTGAATGAAAATTATGTTAAAGTCTTTCTGCACTTCCTTATAATCAACCTATAGCAATACTTTCCCGTAGACAACTCCTAGCTGAAGAACCATTTATGTCTATTGAGAATGTTAGAGGACCTATTACTGTTCCTTGGATCACATACATACAAAAGGAAACTTTTCGAAGAATATGGTTGAATTCCTCCAGTTGTGACTTATACCCTTATGCCTGAAGAATAGCAAATGATCTTTGCACTGTCCCATTGCATATACGCTATGTGCTCAAAAGTATCTGGACACCTGGCTGAAAATGACTTACAAGTTCGTGGCACCCTCCATCAGTAATGCTGGAATTCAATATGGTATTGGCCCACCCTTAGCCTTGACAGCTTCCACTCTCGCAGGCATACGTTCAATCTGGTGCTGGAAGGTTTCTTGGGGAATGGCAGCTCATTCTACACAGAGTGCTGCACTGAGGAGACGTATCAATGTCGGTTGGTGAGATCTGCTGGTGTCGTTTGGCATTTATCGGCGTGATGTGTGGCTTATGAGCAGCCGTTCAACCACGAAATCCAAGTTTTCTCACTTCCCGCCTAACTGTCATAGTACTTTCAGTGGAACCTGAAGTAGTTTGGAATTCCCGTGTGATAGTCTGGATAGATGTCTCCTTATTACACATTAGGACCCTCTTCAACTGTCGGCAGTCTCTGTCAGTCAACAGACGAGGTCGGCGGTCTCTGTCAGTCAACAAACGAGGTCGGCCTGTACGCTTTTGTGCTGCACGTGCCCCTTCACATTTCCACTTCACTATTACATTGGAAACAGAGGACGTACGGATGTTTAGGAGTGTGGAAATCTTGCATACAGACATATAACACAAGTGACAGCCAATCACCTGACCACGTTCGAAGTCCGCGAGTTCTGCAGAGCGCCCCGTTCTGCTCTCTCACAATGTCTAATGACTACTGAGGTCACTGATATGGTGTACCTGGCAGTAGTTGGCAGCAACTAATATGAAAAATGTATGTTTTTGGGTGTGTCCGGATACTTTGATGACATAGTGTATGTCTGGGCAGCTCCTGCAAATTGCCATGAGCTCTGGTGCCATCAGTGTGGTGTGGCAGTTAGCATCAACCTATAGCAATACTTTCGCATAGACAACATCGTCAGTGAACAGTCTTCTAGTGTTGCTGATCTCCCGGCTGATGAATCATTTATGTGTATTGAGAATGTTAGAGGACCTATTATTCTTCATTGGATCACATATATGCAAATGGAAACTTTTTGAAGAATGTGGTTGAGTTCCTTCAGTTGCGACTTATACTCTTATGCTTGAAGAATAGTTAATGATCTGTGCACTGTCCCAATGCATATATGTCTGGGTAGCTCCTGCAAATTGCTGCGAGCTCTGGTGCCATCAGTGTGGTGTAGCAGTTAGCATCTGTGACACGCATGCTGCAGGTAGTCAGCTCAAACTCAACTAACAGCAGTTACTTATTATTTCAAATTTATCATTTCTGGAAGTTGGTAACAGCCCCTTAAGTATTTAACAAGTCTCTGGGCTATGGACAAATAATAGAAGAGGGTTGGCAATTTCACCCACCTACATCTCCACGATTACTCTGCAATTCACAGTTAAATGCCTGCCAGAGGATTCATTGAATCAGCTTCAAGCTATGTCTCTACCGTTCCACTCTCAAACAGTGTACGGGAAAATGAGCACTTAAATCTTTCCACGTAAGCTCTGATTTATCTTATTTTATTATGATAATCCTTTCTACTTATGTAGGAGCAAACCAACAAAATATTTTCACACTGAGGAGAAAGTTGGTGTTTGAGATTTCATAAAATCATACTGCAATGAGAAACATCTTTGTTTTATTGATTGCCACCCTGATTCGTGTATTATATCTGTGGCACTTGTATAAAAATATAATTAGTTTGGCGAGAGAAAAGATATGATAGCATTGTACTCAGCAGCGTAAAGTTTTTCTTCTTCTTCTTCTCTTTTCTTCCCCCCCCCCCCTCCCCCCGCCCCGCCCTTTCCCCTCCTCACAATCACCATTCAGGACGTGGTGATAGATACTGCTTTCAATCTTTTGCAACATGAACTCGAAATGATTAGTCTTGAAAGTTCTCTTCCTGTTAATAAATAATTACCTCTTCTCTCTCATAGTACAACAATGTAGATGACGATGTGGCAGTCATCTCCTTGAAGATTATACCTAAGCATCTGAAGATTTGCTGCAATGGTTTATGATGAGCATAAAGGGGAAAAGGTGTATTTGAAGCTGTAGAAATAAAATACTTTTCTTTCATGAGCTATCCACTTTTTAGTTTCTGAACGCATAGACAATAAATATATGTCCGTACACAACAGCGGACAAGAACAGATGAGCTATGTTATAAGCATTAAAACAAGGGATGTTTTGTAAAAAATCTGAAGGTACATTGTTTTTAATTTTTCCACTGCCGTCTCAGGTAACATCAATGCAGCATAATACAAATTAATATACCTTTGGTGCATTCAGAGGGCGCCTGTATGTATTAATACATCGTGTTTGCGTATGCAGATAAACCTTATAGATCTACACACCCTCTATTCACTGAACTGCTCAGGATCTTAATCATGCAGATATTTCTTGACATTATCCTAAACTGATTGACACTGGGACACTGCCTTGCTTCTCACACATCTCCCTAAGTGTGTGTGATATAGTGGGGGGGAACTCCCCGTCAGTTGCCATGAATTGTTACATTCTGGAAGCTTCCAGAAGGTCAGCAATATGACATCTACTGAAAATAGGTGTTGTATAGTAAGGGTATTGACAACGGTACCCTCATAAGGTTCTTGAAATACCTTAAATTTTTGAGTACCTGGAATATTCAATAATTGTATAAGTAACTGCACTCACCATTCAGGGGATCAGTTCTAATCTGGTTGTATGTTGGCGTCAGCTAATAAACATGCTTTTGGTTCTAAGTGTTGTGCTTCATTGATGACCTCGCCTTCAGATTTAGATGTGTTTATAGTTTCAGTGTGACATTGTTTAGTGTAGTCAGCAGCTATCCTCAGGACATTTACATCACCTTGTTTCCAGCTGCATCTGGCCATCACACCAGATCACGTAAAAAACAGATTGCCTGCTCTTGTGTCGAAACAGGCAACCACATAAATAGATTTTCTGTCGGACTACAGATGTCACCACCGACATTGCGATGTTCATTGACGTATAAGTCTCCAGTGAGATGTCATGGTGTGTGGGGGTAAGTTTGTGGCTGCCTAGCGGAAGTTGGCTCAGCCAGAGTGCTGCAACCCAAGCACATTCGCTCCACAGTCAACTGTAGCAAAGTCAGCTGTGTTTCTCTCTATGGAATTTTGTCGAGTTTTTCATTGATGAACGCAGATTAGCTCCATTAATTCTACAAACAAGTTTTATTTCTATTATAAGAATACTTATAATTGCCAACACAGTAAGGAAATTAAATCAGTGAAAAATATCGCCTACAAACATTTCTTGCAATGTTTTGGGTATGTGCAGTCTCAGAGTTTACACACTCATCACTCTCCATGCTATATATGTTTACTCTCTATTGTGCAGCTCATTTGATTTGGATTATGGGGGGTACACAAATCTCCATTTGCATGTACAACACTAGAAAGCTTTCAAAATCTTTACTTTTTTTTAATGTAGTCAGTTAGTATACTCACAAAAATTAAACACATATTGCACCAATGAAGCTATAAAAAACAGTGGTTAATTGTTAGAAATAGATTAGTTTTCAGTTCGAACTCATGTAGAAAATTCAAATACAGCTATCACAGTGTTATGTTTCCAACTTTACTCACTTACAGTTGTTAATTACTAGCCATTATTATCATAATCATTCTCTCTGATTCATATTTACCAGACATTAACAACATTATGAATAAATGTATCCAAATGTAAGCAATCACCAGTGTATTGCAGTGTCCCAGTTGTGGATGGAAAAGTGTACAGGTACCCACTATGGTCTGTTTACTGTGTTCATTTTTCATTGAACTCTCCTGTCTGACTGCATCAAATAAAAATTTAACTGATCAGTAACAGGTGTAGGAGCCTCATTACATCTGGTAATCAAGTAGATGATTTGAGCAAAGCTCCTGTAGTAAATGCGACATGGGTGCCACTGGGTATCATGCTCTGTCACTACAGACATAATACTTCATTTGCATAGTGTGCATACGGATTAGGTAAATTAGAATGGCAATGTAATGTGCACATTGAAACAATAAACAAGTTAAAGAAATGGTTTTTGCTTCCTTTGTAAGTATTTCTATGTGCCTTCTTAACACTTGGGAGACTAGCCATGTTTTGGGATGTTGAGCCTAGGAATCCAGCCATTTATGCCCTTATTTAAAGTTTACTGGCACATATGTAGTTGAATATCTTCAAGAGGAATAGGTACTAAAAAGGACCAAGCTTAAAGATTTATTGTTCATGTTTACTTTAGTTATTTGATAAATTGCAAATTTTAAAATAATTTTCACAGGAAGTCTAATTATCCTCAAAAGAGAGAGAGAGAGAGCGAAATTACTTTCTGAGCTATTGCTTCCTCTTGAGCTTTCAAAATTTCTTGCTTAATCAACAAATGTTACATTTTTGTAGCAGAATTAAGCAAACTGTGAAATCTAACAAGTACACATACGAAATTACATCAGTGCATTGTAAAGGCTCAACCATTCACGAAAGCAGCAGTTATGTTCACTAGTGTTTCTTTCTGAAATAATTCTAGTATTTGACAATAGAAGACAATGTCAGTGGCAGGACAGGTCATGAGATGTCTGTACATTGTTCTCATACAAAATTATTCGAGTTTTAGAGTGATAAGTGGTTCGCACGTCAAGAAAATTGTGGTCCTTCCTGCACTCAGGTGTGATCTTTTTAACACAAAGTTGTGGCCGGAGCTATGCTTGGGCTTGGTCTGCAAAGTATTAACCACTACCATATTTTGCATCCGATTACAGTAAATTGTAAGTGAATGTCATCTATGCACTGAACAATTATATCTTCAAGAAAATTGCGAGATTGTAAACATCTTCAATATGCTGTCAGCACATCTACTGCTGTTATAAATGCTACTATTTTGCTCAGATTTAACATGTTACTTCCTTTCAGCTAAGTGGGTAGAGTGATGAATGGAAAACAGTGAAATCTATTAGTGCATTGTAACTAAGTTTTTTTTATAATTTCATAATTCAGCACGATGTAAATGAACTACACATTTTTTTTTAGTCCCTTAAGTTTTGAAAGAATTTTACGAGACTTATCTTCATACTTCAGCACGATGTAAATAAACTACACATTTTTTCAGTCCCTTAAGTTTTGAAAGAATTTTACGAGACTTAAATCTTCGAATATTGTTCTGCAACTATAATACAATTTGCATTTAGCAAGACAATTTAAAATAAAAAAATCTATGTTTTCCATATTTCTCTTATCCAGCCAGTGAAATTTTTCAATTGCCGATTTTATGTAGTTAAAGATCCTAAACTTTATATTTCTGTTATAAAAAAACTATAGAAAACACAACTCATAAATCCTGTAAAGACATATTTCAATAGCATTGCTGAACTCAGGAGTTTGAGCTCTGAGCCCAGTTGAAGAATCACTCGAATTCCCTGTTAGGTAACTTTTATGGAGAATAAATAATTCCTCTTCTCTTGAAGCTCACTGCTGTAAGGGTTTGTCTTGTACATCTTAAACAACCATTCTTCGAGGTGCATTTATGTGCCAAGTAATCAGTAAAATGTGCTACTGAACACGCTTTGGAACAAAAGCACCATGACTGACCTCATTTGAACTCTTATGTCAGGAGAGTTAATTTGGAGTTGGAACGGCTGCTCATGTTGGGTGCAATGTCACACATTGGTGTGGTTCTTGTTGATTCTCTCAATAGGTGGGATTATACTAGCCATGGCCTTCACCTCAACAGGAAAGGGAAGGGTAAACTGGTTGAGGAAATAGCAGGGAAGTTAAAGGGGGGAGGCACTGTCATGAGTGATAAAATACCAGGGTTGTAGGGTTCAGAAAATACCCTGTTTTAAGATAGGGAGGACAGAAAGAAACCAAGTTTTAAGAGAGGTTAGGATTGAGAGAAACCTTCAGTTTGAGAAAGAAACCAAAAAACATAATTTTAGCTTATTACATCAGCATAAACAGCTGTTGGTTAAAAATTTTCAACAATCAGCAGAAATTTCAACTCTATCCAATTTTTACTCAATCAGTGTTAAAAGTCAACTATCTTTATTGCATCAAAATATTCGAGGACTGAGAAATAAAATTAATGAATTTATTATCTACATAGATGAATTAGAGTCGTCAAACCCAGATGACATAACCTGCCTCTCTGAACATCATGTTACCATTGGTATAGAACTTTTAAGTGTTACAGGATTTAGGTTAGCATCTCACTTTTGTAGAGCAGAAATGGAGAAAGGAGGAGTTGCCACATTCATCAAGAAGTGTCATAAATTTAAGAACATAGACAATCATAAATTTTGCCTAGAACAGCATATAGAAGCATGTGCAACAGAAGTAGAATTTCATAAAAAAGCCTTCATAATATTAAGTGTATATCGAGCACCGGCAGGTAACTTTAATCTGTTCATAAACTACCTTGAGGTTGTACTGGCCCATTTAACAACCAAAAGCAAAGAAATAGTGGTTGCTGGTAATTTCAATGTAGATTTCCTTAAAGACTCTCCCAATAAGAGCTTATTCGAAGTAGTAACACTGTCATCCAATGTAATTCCCACTGTAAAGTTCCCAACAAGGGTAGCCAATTGCTCACAGACAGCCATTGATAATATCTTTATAGAAAAGTCCAATGAACAAAATTTTATTTCAAAACCAATAGTCAATAGCCTCTCAGACCATGACATGCAGTTTCTTCTGTTACATGTTAATACTGAACAGGATATAAAATCTGTTCAATTTGAACTCAAGAGGGTCATCAATAAGCCAAAAATTGATTATTTTAGGACACTCCTCAGAGACATTCACTGGAGTGATGTTGACAGTGCTCATGGCATGAATGAAAAATATAACACGTTTGCTAATAAATTGCTTACCTTATTTGAACACTGCTTTCCCCCAAAACTTATCAAGGTTAGAGCAAAGTCTACAAAAAAGCTATGGATTACTCAAAGAATAGTGGTATCTTGTAAAAGAAAAAGAAAATCGTATCTGTCGATGTGAAACAGTTATGATGTTGATGCTATAGCAAAAAATATTAAAGACTGTAATACGGACACCAAAGTGTATATAAGACAATGTGGGATATAGTGAAGGAGGATACGGTAGAACCAGACACGAAGAGGGGCAAATAGCATTAAGAGTAAATAATATGTTGGTGACAGATGTGTATATTGTTGCAGAACTTTTTAACCAACATTTTATAAGTACACTCCTGGAAATTGAAATAAGAACACCGTGAATTCATTGTCCCAGGAAGGGGAAACTTTATTGACACATTCCTGGGGTCAGATACATCACATGATCACACTGACAGAACCACAGGCACATAGACACAGGCAACAGAGCATGCACAATGTCGGCACTAGTACAGTGTATATCCACCTTTCGCAGCAATGCAGGCTGCTATTCTCCCATGGAGACGATCGTAGAGATGCTGGATGTAGTCCTGTGGAACGGCTTGCCATGCCATTTCCACCTGGCGCCTCAGTTGGACCAGCGTTCGTGCTGGACGTGCAGACCGCGTGAGACGACGCTTCATCCAGTCCCAAACATGCTCAATGGGGGACAGATCCGGAGATCTTGCTGGCCAGGGTAGTTGACTTACACCTTCTAGAGCACGTTGGGTGGCACGGGATACATGCGGACGTGCATTGTCCTGTTGGAACAGCACGTTCCCTTGCCGGTCTAGGAATGGTAGAACGATGGGTTCGATGACGGTTTGGATGTACCGTGCACTATTCAGTGTCCCCTCGACGATCACCAGTGGTGTACGGCCAGTGTAGGAGATCGCTCCCCACACCATGATGCCGGGTGTTGGCCCTGTGTGCCTCGGTCGTATGCAGTCGTGATTGTGGCGCTCACCTGCACGGCGCCAAACACGCATACGACCATCATTGGCACCAAGGCAGAAGCGACTCTCATCGCTGAAGACGACACGTCTCCATTCGTCCCTCCATTCACGCCTGTCGCGACACCACTGGAGGCGGGCTGCACGATGTTGGGGCGTGAGCGGAAGACGGCCTAACGGTGTGCGGGACCGTAGCCCAGCTTCATGGAGACGGTTGCGAATGGTCCTCGCCGATACCCCAGGAGCAACAGTGTCCCTAATTTGCTGGGAAGTGGCGGTGCGGTCCCCTACGGCACTGCGTAGGATCCTATGGTCTTGGCGTGCATCCGTGCGTCGCTGCGGTCCGGTCCCAGGTCGACGGGCACGTGCACCTTCCGCCGACCACTGGCGACAACATCGATGTACTGTGGAGACCTCACGCCCCACGTGTTGAGCAATTCGGCGGTACGTCCACCCGGCCTCCCGCATGCCCACTATACGCCCTCGCTCAATGTCCGTCAACTGCACATACGGTTCACGTCCACGCTGTCGCGGCATGCTACCAGTGTTAAAGACTGCGATGGAGCT
This sequence comes from Schistocerca nitens, assembly GCF_023898315.1. Taxonomy (NCBI): domain Eukaryota; kingdom Metazoa; phylum Arthropoda; class Insecta; order Orthoptera; family Acrididae; genus Schistocerca; species Schistocerca nitens. The sequence goes on from NC_064617.1 coordinate 347,041,820, forward strand.
CCGTACGCCACGGCAAACTGGCTGACACTGACGGCGGCGGTGCACAAATGCTGCGCAGCTAGCGCCATTCGACGGCCAACACCGCGGTTCCTGGTGTGTCCGCTGTGCCTTGTGTGTGATCATTGCTTGTACAGCCCTCTCGCAGTGTCCGGAGCAAGTATGGTGAGTCTGTCACACCGGTGTCAATGTGTTCTTTTTTCCATTTCCAGGAGTGTATTACTGTAAATATGGGGGTTGTCAGGTTCTGCAGATGCTGCCATGGGATACCTCAGACCAGACATTTCAAGTAACTTCCATAGCGAAAATTGTAGAAAAGATAATATACAGTTGGCTTTATAACCATCTTATCACAAATAACATACGGATTTTTAAAGGGTTCTGATATTGAGAAGGATATCTACACTTACAGTGAAAACGTACTTAATTCATCAGACAAAAAATTGCAGGCAACTGGTATATTTTGTGATCTGTCAATGGCATCTGACTGTGTAAATCGCAATATCCTTTAAAGTAAATTAGAATATTATGGTGTAACAGGAAGTGCTGCAAAATGGTTCAGATCTTATATCTGGCAGGAAGCAAAGGGTGTTATTAGGAAAGAGACATGTTTTAAGCTATCAGGCATCTTCCAACCGAAAACTAATTACATGTGGGGTCCCACAAGGTTCCATCTTAGGGCCCTTAATTTTTCTCTTGTATATCAGTGGCCTTGCATCAGTAACATTACCAGATGCCAAGTTTGTTTTGTTTGCCAACGATACAAATGTTGCAGTAAATAGCAAATTAAGTGTAGAAAGATTGGCCAATAAAAAATTTGTGTACATTAATCGCTGGTTCCTAGACAATTCTTTGTCACTAAACTTTGCAAAAACACACTTCATGCAGTTCAGAACTTGTAAGTGGTGTCCCATGAGTATATGTCTAACATATGATGACAAGCAGATAGAAGAAGTGTACAGTGTTTAAATTCTTGGGATTACAGCTTGATAATAAATTCAACTGAGAGGAGCATAGCACAGAACTGCTAAAGTGTCTAAACGAATCTCTATTTGCATTCTGTCAGACATAGGGGATATAAAAATGAAAAAGCTGGCATACTATGCTTACTTTCATTCCATAATGTCGTATGGGATTATTTTTTGGGGTAATTCATCAAGCCAAGCTAAAGTTTTCTGGGCACAAAAACGTGCAATAAGAGTTATATGTGGTGTGAACTCAAGAACATCCTGCAGGGGCCTGTTTGGGGAACTAGGGATACTAACTACTGCTTCCCAATATATTTATTTCCTTATTTGCATTCTGTCAGACATAGGGGATATAAAAATGAAAAAGCTGGCATACTATGCTTACTTTCATTCCATAATGTCGTATGGGATTATTTTTTGGGGTAATTCATCAAGCCAAGCTAAAGTTTTCTGGGCACAAAAACGTGCAATAAGAGTTATATGTGGTGTGAACTCAAGAACATCCTGCAGGGGCCTGTTTGGGGAACTAGGGATACTAACTACTGCTTCCCAATATATTTATTTCCTTATGAAATTTGTCATTAAAAATATATCACTTTTTTCAAACCAACAGCTCAGTTCATGGAATCAATACTAGAAATAAGAATAATCTTCACAAATATTTAAAGTCACTTACCCTTGTACAAAAAGATGTGCATTATTCAGGAACACACATTTTCAATAATTTGTCAACAGTCATAAAAAGCTTAAAACCGATGAAATTTAGTTTAAGAGAAGCCTAAAGGATTTATTGGTGGCCAACTCCTTCTACTCCATTGATGAATTTCTCAATAGAACCAACTGATTTGGTGTGTGTGTGTGTGTGTGTGTGTGTGTGTGTGTGTGTGTGTGTGTGTTTAAAGTACAATCTAAATAAGTATTGTAGTAGTTCTATTATATGTCAGGAGACTTCTGCGTGGACTGGCTTCTGTGGCAGGTAAGGTGATTACGGCAACAATCCTTTTACCTGTGGCAGGGCCGACGGCCATGACACATGCACCTCCAGACACAGCTCGCTGCTACATATCAGATTACGGCAGGGGTGGGGCCTGGGTTTCAGTCACTTCTTACTGTCACTCCGGCAAAGAGCTGACAGTGGATACCGAGAGAGTGTAATCGACAGGAATGTTGTCGGGATGTGACCGGCACCTAAACTCACAGCTGAAATGTTGAGAGTACATGGTGCATTCATTCACCCACTCATTTTAGAACCTGTCAAAACTGCACCAGAGGATCATACGATGCAGGCTTTCACAGCCAGTATTTTGTATCCTTGCTGATTTGTAGGCATAAGACAATGGTGTACGACATGTGCCAAACATTTCTTTTTAACGCAGCAGGCATCGTCAGAAGCTATAAACACACAGATAGTATTTGAAAAAGTCATAATACTCCCTCGAGCTGCTGGTAAAATGCTTTGCTTACACAACCAGTTCCAGTCGTCTGACCAGCATCAGGTTCGTAAAAGTATTCACAGCATCATGTTAGGTGAAATACAAAAGCATTATCGTCAGGTGATAAAATCACAAAACCAGCGTAAATTGTGTGAATCTGTTCACCTCGTTAAAGCCGATTAGTTCTGATGTGAATGAATACCCTGCCTAGTACAATCTCTATAAATTTATGATGCAACTTATATTATGATATGGGTTTTATCACCGTACGATGATGATTTGCTATTTCGCCTAACTTGATGTTGTAAATACCTTTATGAACCTGATGATGGTCAGATGACTGAAACTGGTTGTGTAAATAAAGTATTTTACCAACGGCTCGAGGCAGCAATATGAATTTTTCAAATATATAAGAGCTGTGGGGCACGACATGAAAATATACAGATAGTAGTTTGATACTCAGCCAAGCTCAGCAAATCAAAGTATAAGGGGCGTTCAAAAAGAAACGAGCCGCAGGCATAGTTACAGAAACCAGTAACTGTATGTTAGATATATTGACCCTGACTTTTGAAACACTTTTCCCACTGTGACACAAGGTGGTGAATGGCTGTGATGTTAACCAGTTTCACACTTACAGCTGGACGTTGTTGTCCAAGGTGAATCGTATGCCCCTCAGAGCCTTTTTAAGGGGACCAAAAATGGCTTAATCATGGGGAGACAGTACCAGATTGTATGGAGGGTGGACAAGAACCTCACATTTGAATTTCTGCAGGAGTGCCGCGAATGCGTTGGCCATATGAGGCTTTGCATTGTTGTGGAGTAAAACGATACCACGGGTGAGATTGCCTTGTTGTTTTGATTTGATCGCTTTGCGAAGCATGGTCAAGGTTTGCGAATAACGCTGGGCATACACTGTTGTTTCATGCTGCAGGAAGTGAATCAGAAGGGGGCCATCTTTGTCAAAGAAGAACATCAGCATAACCTTTCCTGCACTCGTGTGGACGATGACGTCCAGCTGTACATGCAGAACTGGTTAACATCACAGCCCCGGGAATTTTATGAGACAGCCATTCACCACCTTGTGTTACAGTGGGACAAGTGTCTCAGCAGCCAGGGTCAATACTTCTAACATAAAGGTACTGGTTTCTGTAATTATGCCTTCGGCTCGTTTCTTTTTGAACGCCCCTTATACGTTGTAATCTGCTTCTGCCGCATTTCTAAGTCCATTTCCTCCTCATCCTCCCACTTTCTGCATTTCCTCATTCCGCTCCCCCACTCCTCCCTGTTCTCGTTCTCCTCCACTCTGTCACTGTCCATCTCTTTCATTTCCACCTCACCTTTTTCACTGTCCCTCTCCTCCTTCCACCACTGTCTCTGTTATTTTCTCCCTCTCCCTCCCACTTTCTGTCCATCTCCCCCCCCCCCCTTCCCCGCCCTCCAACCTCAAGCTTTGTTTATAGTTACTGTGAATGAAACCTGCTGCATCTGTGAGGATAGTAGCTTCAGTGACAGTATTTCTCGTCATAGTTTTAAATAGTGAACAGATAGGGATTGCATAGTTACGGATGATTCAGTTAAAACTGACTGCACGAATAGTATCAAAACCACACATTTTCACAGCACAGCATTTCCTTTCTTGCAGTCAATTGTAAAAGAAAATCTTTACAATGTTGTTTAAAAAAATTATAATGTATGTCCTTCTGAATGTTAGTAGAGTATCGTGTAACAGTTTGAAGTAAAACAATCAAGAAATTTATGAGACTTCTGCTAAGAGCATTAAATCTTTTTGTGTTAAATAAATATTTATATATTACATATATTTAAAAAATACACAGCCAGTGTCTGTCTGAATGTTTATTAGAGCATTGTGTAAAAATTTGAAAGAAATTGATCAAGAAGAGAATATAAGCGCTGCTCCAGCTAGCCTCAGCCGCACTAGAAGAGCCGTGCATTAGAAGAACTGCACCAGAAGACGAGCTGTGGTATAAATTCTATAGCAGTGACATATGAGCTTGTGCGATTTGCTTGCATAGAAATTGTATATACCGAAGGACATTGATAATTTGCATGTCACCAATTGCTTGCAACCCATCTTGTACATACATAAGTTAAGTATTGTCAATTTAATTTACTGTAATAAACTCCATTAATAAGATTTGCTTGAATGTTGTGTAGCTATCTGAGAAAACAACTTCCTAGGCACCCTATGTTAGACGAGTGGGCAGGATCCCACACATGCTACTTCACATCATGAATTATGCCAACAGTGAAGTATCATATAACCATCTCGTGCCTTTTCCATGCCATCTATAGTGGTCCAAAATGAATAGCGTGCTTTTCTAAGTGGCTGGCTAATATTTTTTCCAGTGGATTTAGGATCAGTAATACACCGCTTGCTTTTACTATGAAAAAGTGTTGTTGGAGTGGAGGAGTTTTCCATTGATAAGTCCTTCAGACTCCCCTTAAACTGTTCTTTATTAGAAGCTAAACTTCTTATCACCAAATTTTTTCCTTAATAATGTTTTTTGCCTCCGAAGTAAGTGCTTTTTAACTATTTATGCAGATTGTTCTTATTCATATTATTAGATCCATGAACCAAGCTATTGGCTAAAAAAGAAGGATATATTATCTGTGACAGATTTTATTTAGGAATAAATACACACAGAAACAGTGGTTAGTGTATCAAATTCTTTGAACAGGTGTCTTGAGGATGTTCTTGAATTCACATTACAAATGATTCAACCTAGACACCTTTGGACCAAGCAACTTTGTCTTGGCTTGTGGAGTTATCTCAAAATATGATACCATATGAAGTTATGGAATGAAAGTGGACAAACATCGGGGTGTTTATGAATGTAAGCAGTTTTGTGGTATGCTTATCCCTGCAATGTTTATTATTATGAAGTGTGATTTCAAGAATCTATGACATCATTATATCATATACTTATGGTGGGTGAAAATTGTTCACTGGTTCTGAACAGCGTACAGTGAGTATTTTTCAATTTTAGTGACAATTAATTGGCTGCTAACCATTATATGTCAATGGGAGAATTTTCAACAAAACTTCCTACAACTGCACTTCACTTGCCATTTTGCCCTAGTAGTTTATTATCTGCAAATAAAACAGATTTATTATCTGGCAATGAAACTGTTGGAAGAGCATAAATATACTAAAGAAAAAGCAGTGGTCATAAGCTAGAACTTCAGGGACCTTAAATGTAATTATTTCTCATTTAGAGGTGAATGGCAGCCTAATCCCATGGCTTGTCATGTAAAGACTCTTTTCATATTCTTAGAGATACACAGAGGTGACAAAAGTCATGGGATGGCGATATGCACCTGCACAGATAGCTCTAGTATCGCTTGCACACAGTATAAGAGGGCAGTCCACTGGCGGAGCTGTCATTTGGTCTCAGGTGATTCATGTGCAAAGGTTTCCGATGTGATTATGACCACACAACAGGAATTAACAGACTTTTGAACATGGAATAGTTATTGGAGCTAGAAGCATGGGACATTCAATTTCAAAAATACTTGGCAAATCCAATATTCCAAGATCCACAGTGTCAAGAGAATGCCGAGAATTCCAAATTTCAAGCATTACCTCTCGCCACGGACAATGCAGTGGTCGATGATCTTCAGGAAACGAATGAGATGATCTTCAGTAAGCGACCGAGAGCAGCAGTGTTTGCATAGAGATGTCAGTACTAAAAGATGAGCAACACTGCATGAAATAACCACAAAAATCAATGTGGGATAGCTACGAAGGAAGTATTTGTCAGGACAGTGCGGCGAAATGTGGCGTTAATGGGCTATTGCAGCAGATGACCAATGCCAGTGCCTTTGCTAACAGCGTGACATTGCCTGTAGTGCCTCTCTTGAGCTCGTGACCATATCGGTTGGACCCTGGAAAATGAAAACCCATGGCCTGGTCAGGAGAGCCCCAATTTCAGTTGGTAAGAGCTGATGGTATGGTCCAAGTGTGGCACACACCCCATGAAGCCATGGGTCTAAGTTATCAACAAGGCACTGTGCAAGCAAGTAGTGGCTCCATAATGGTGTGGGCTTTGGTTACATGAAATGAGTTGGTCCTTTGGTCCACCTGAACCACAGTGGACTTTTTATGGATGACAGTGCTTCGAGTCGAGGGGCATGAAAGGGAAGCAGTGGTTGGGAAGGGAGTGAGACAGGGTTGTAGCCTCTCCCCGATGTTATTCAATCTGTATTTTGAGCATGCAGTAAAGGAAACAAAAGAAAAATTTGGAGTAGGTATTAAAATCCAGGGAGAAGAAATAAAAACTTTGAGGTTTGCCGATGACATTGTAATTCTGTCAGAGACAGCAAAGGACTTGGAAGAGCAGTCGAACGGAATGGACAGTGTCTTGAAAGCAGGGTATAAGATGAACATCAACAAAAGCAAAACGAGGATAATGGAATGTAGTGAAATTAAATCGGGTGATGCTGAGGGAATTAGATTAGGAAATGAGACACTTAAAGTAGTAAAGGAGTTTTGCTATTTAGGGAGTAAAATAACTGATGATGGTCGAAGTAGAGAGGATATAAAATGTAGACTGGCAATGGCAAGGAAATCGTTTCTGAAGAAGAGAAATTTGTTAACATCGAGTATAGATTTAATTGTCAGGAAGTCGTTTCTGAAAGTATTTGTATGGAGTGTAGCAATGTATGGAAGTGAAACATGGACAATAACTAGTTTGGACAAGAAGAGAATAGAAGGTTTTGAAATGTGGTGCTACAGAATAATGTTGAAGATTAGGTTCGTAGATCACGTAACTAATGAGGAGGTATTGAATAGGATTGGGGAGAAGTTTGTGGCACAACTTGACTAGAAGAAGGGATCAGTTGGTAGGACATGTCCTGAGGCATCAAGGGATCACAAATTTAGCATTGGAGGGCAGCGTGGAGGGTAAAAATTGTAGAGGGAGACCAAGAGATGAATACACTAAGCAGATTCAGAAGGATGTAGGTTGCAGTAGGTACTGGGAGATGAAGGAGCTTGCCCAGCATAGATAAGCATGGAGAGCTGCATCAAACCAGTCTCAGGACTGAAGACCTCAACAACAACAACAGTGCTTCATATCACCGGGCCGCAGTTGTTCGTAGTTGGTGTGAATAACATTGTGGACAATTCGAGTGACTGATTTGACCAACCAGATCGTCTCACATGAATTCCATCGAACATTTATTAGGCATAATCGAGATGTGAGATCATATGCAAAATCATGCACTACCAATACTTTTGCAATTACGGGTGGCTATAAAGGCAGCATGGCTCAGTATATCTGCAGAGACATCCAACGACTTGAGAGTCCGTGCCATATCGAGATGCTGCACTATGCCGGGCAAAAGGAGGTCCGACATGATATTAGGAGGTGATCCATGACTGTTGTCACCTTGATGTATGTGAGTTAAAACATTTTGCAACATGACTAGTGGTACCATTATATTGCAATTTTCTTAAATGAATATTATAAACAAGGCTCATACTTCTCTCAAAAGTCACAGAAAACACATAATAAGCCATAATTCATCTAACAAATTAAGTTTATTTTCACTGTATACGCAAATAGTGTTTTAAATACTGCCACCCTTCAGAAATTAAAGTAAGTGTGTTGTTTGTGAGCAGATAGTTTATAAGCCACAGAAAACACATAATAAGCCATAATTCATACAACACAGTGCATTTTCACTGTATACTCAAATAGTGTTTTAAATACTGCCACCCTTCAGAAATTAATGTAAGTGTGTTGTTTGTGAACAAATAGTTTATAAGGCACTTATTCACAAATTAATTAATTTTTTTATTTTTGAGAATGCTAGCAAAATTAAAACTGAGTGACAGCTCGGTTTCATTTCTGTATCCCCGTTCTCATGTAAAGGCATATTTCAACATACTTCAGCCAATCAAGGAATGTCCCATTGTTAAATGTCTAGTAACATAAATAACTTAATACATTGTAAAAACAAAGATGATGTGACTTACCAAATGAAAGTGCTGGCAGGTCGATAGACACACAAACAAACACAAACAGACACACAAAATTCAAGCTTTCGCAACAAACTGTTGCCTCATCAAGAAAGAGGGAAGGAGAGGGAAAGACGAAAGGATGTGGGTTTTAAGGGAGAGGGTAAGGAGTCATTCCAATCCCGGGAGCGGAAAGACTTACCTTAGGGGGAAAAAAGGACGGGTATACACTCGCGCGCACACACACACATATCCATCCACACATATACAGACACAAGCAGACATCTCACAAGCAGACATATTTGAAGACCAACTGTTGAACTGATGAAGTTACTTATGAACTAAATACAATAAGGAAAATATAGTGCTGCCATGTGGCACAATGGTTATGTCCTACTCACAATATTATTCTACTTGTTCTTTTACCATTTCACTTGGGTCGACTTCAGATCTCGACTTTTAATGCTTGGAACTTTGACCTCTGACCACAATAAGGAATTGATCTTCAGCTAAGAATAAGGTCAGATTACTTATGCTTGGGGTCTCAAATGTAGATCATTATATTAATCTCAAAATACAGACTTAGGCACTGTAGTCTTTGCTAGATCAATGTATCAACAGAAATGTGAAGATATACGAGACAACACAATGTGTCGTATGAACATTTCCTTAGCTGCTGTATCTATTAGTTCATTTTCCACAGTTACTATTTTCCCTAAGGCACAGGAAACTACACCTCCTTCCCTAAACTTACAGGCAGAGAAGAGAGTCTGGGACAAATTTCTCTGCTGGATATATGAGACACTAGGACATTAATGAACATAAAGGGGACAAAAAAATTCCATTATATGAATTATTTTTCTTGTTCGTGCTCACTTACTGTGTCTTGGGCCTTGATACTGACAAGGCATAAACTTCTCTGGTTAGCATTTGAACTTGTGCAACACTTGGCATTCCACCAAAGAACGATTGTAACCAAAGATGACCTAAAGACACGGGGATGGATAAGTCAATACCATGGTGAATTATGCTTCCAAAGTAATACAGCCAGTCTGCAGATCTACCTTGTTGAGAAACTTCCTCAGGTATTAAACATGTGTACTAGAGCTTGGCTCAAACCTAGACCTCTGCCTTTTGTAGCACATGCTCTTACCAAGCAAGCTACGCAACCACAACTCACAAGCTAAGCTCAAATCCTATCTTTACCTCTTTCCTCTATTGCAATCCAATCTACCCCTCCCCCCGCTCTATAATGAAGGATTATTTCTGGAAACTTTCATTATTCATTCAGAGCCATTACAGCTCCAAAACACACAATTCATTCTGCTGACTATCATGGAATATTTTTCCAGGTAAAGCTGTTCAGCAAAGAGAGTCAGTCTATGAAGTGCTCATTAGAGTGGAGATTATTATTAACTTCACAATGAGAAGAAGTGCCAAAGGTGTAGGAGAAGACTAATAAGTTGATGACAGAGAAGACTCTTTAAAGAGTGTTAAAAAAGCATGTCATACTTAGTTTTTACAAATACAACCCAAACTCACTCACAACAGCCTGATTCCTGAGGCAAGTTGATGTTAAATCCAGTGCACTCCCTATGGTAAAGTTTCAGTGTAAGACAGAGAGAACTGTGTTAGGTGTAAGTAAGAGCAATGTTAGCAACAGTTTCTTTCAGCAACAGGAGAAAGGGATCCTATTAATATTCTAACAAACAAATCTACAATAAAAGAGATGGATGAAGAACTATATATCATTTACAAGCCAAATCATATGACCTTCAGTTTTGTCCCTGATACAGCCACCCTTTGAGTAGAGGTGTAACCTCTTCACTAATAGTTTCAGTAGATTTAAAATATGTCTGCTACAGACACTAGTTTGGGGGCTTCTCTTAAACTAGTAGTCTCAATTTCTTTCTGTTAATTTACTGATGTTACATTGCGCACAGAAGCCATTGTATATAGAAGCCATTTTAGCACCGACTTTGTTCTATATTTCTATTTTACTCTTGTTTTCCATCTGAGAAAAAGCTAACCCCATAGAAGCAACCCTGTGACAGGTGAGAAATATGTTTACTGTGCTATCGTATAGCTTATAGTTTATATTAAATAGTGTATTTGTTGCCACTCTAATATAAAAGATTTCACTCGTGAAGATGAGAAACTGCATCATCCGAGCCAAAATATGTTTATACATTCTCGATATGAGAAACACGAACACTGTTAACTCCTTTCCATTTCAGAATTAAGTAAATAGTTGTAATATTTTATTATTTAGTACCTATTTTTAGGAAATACTCCCACTTTAGATAATTTCTGAAAGAATGTGACCTTTAGGAGTGATTTTGTAAATGAATAATCTGTTTATTCAACAATTCAAGAATTTATTCCTGTTACAAGAGTGTGATTGATCATTTGTGTGAAGTGTTCACCTTGCCATGAGGTTTTTAGCCCGAGATTTGGTGTAATAGTTGTTGCAAGTTCTTTTCATTGCAGCAGTTGAAACGGGATGGTTATGGGGGAAGTAAGTGAGGTACCTCAGTTGTTCTGTAGGACATGCAGCAGAGATAGAAGATAATGAGATGGGAAGGGAAGATTGTTCTTGTCCCTCAGAATGAACCATATGAGGCAAGAAAATACTTGGGCAGGTTAAGGGGAGACAAGATAAAAAGAGAGATGGGAAGTGTCAACGAGGAGGAGAAAGAAGAGGCACAGGATTTTCTTAATCAGTTTTTTCATTACCGTGGAATGTAGAGTGTGTATGGATTTGAAATTTCCTAGGAGTTTAAAACTGTGTTGGACCTGAACTAGAATAAGGAACATTTGTCTTTTGTGGGCTCCATCAGTAGAGCATCTGCTTGTGAAAGGTAAAGGTTCCGAGTTCAACTCCTAGTCTGGAACACAATTTTAATTGGCCAGAAAGTTACAACAGATCCAAGTTGTCTCAGTTAGATGTAGCTGAGCCACATATTAGTATAGGTATAGACAGGACACATAAAACTTTCAGAGATTACTTGAAAAGCAGAATTGCAAGCAAATAAAAAAAGTTATTTTATTGTAACTGCATCTTTTAGCCAGGAACAGTTCAATTGCTGATGTCATATCTATTTACAGGGACTCAAAATATGAAGAAAGCAATTTAAACATCTTTATGAAAATATTTTGAAAAGATGCCACCTCCATCAACAAAATAAAAACAATATGGGGCACAGTGAAAGAAAAGACTGGGAGAACCACAAAGGAGAATGAGCAGCAGCAGATACCTTTAAAAGAAAATGATGAATCCGTAAAGAGTGGTAGATCTCCTCAAAGAGTACTTTTTATCTGTTACTGATAACATGGGGTTCACAGATTGATAAATAATGCCGTGAAATATCTGTGACCAGACTACCAATAACTTCAGTAATATGGATATGTCATATACTTCATCAAAAGTAACACCTGTCATAAAAGTTTTAGACTCAAAAACATTCTAATGATTATAATAAAATATCAATGTGTTGCGTTCTTTTGCGTTTTACAATGTTGTACGACGACGTTGCTAGCGACTACACTGACGAAGCCTTTCTCTCATTTGCCGAGAGACAGTTAGAATAGCCTTCAGCTAAGTTAATGGCTACGACCTAGCAAGGCGCCATTTGTAACATTGCATGTATCTAAAGAGCCTCACTTGTATCGCCACAATCTCCAGATTTCTCATCAAGAACGATGTATACAAGGGATGGATTAAAGTTAAGTATTTTAGAAGCTACGTACTTTTCTTTATAGCATTCATTACGTATCCTGTTTCAGACCTCACTCCATCCTTCGTGAGTTAGCGCGTGCATCTTGGCCGCCTCTTTCAATTAGTGTGCGTAGTGTTGGCAAGTCTGCCGACACTGCAATTACGTCTTATTTATAATGAAATAAGGATTTAAGAGAGATTGAAGATTTTCAGCCGCATTAGTGAGACACTTCATTTTTCTCTTAAAAATAAATTAAGAAAGAAGAAAAAACTTGCAGTTTTATCAACAGTATTATGTTAACAATATTGTTAAAAGGAAAGTTTCTACTCACCATATAGTGGAGATGCTGAGTCGCAGATAGGCACAACAAAAAGACTGTTACAAATAATGGCTTTCGAACAGTAAGGCCTTTGTCAGAATTAGACGGTAAACACACACGTACACACTCATGCAAATGCAACTCCGCTATGTGGTGAGTAGCAACTTTCCTTTTCGCAATATTGTTACATTCCAGCCTGGATTTTCCATTGTGTTTATGTTAACACTGATAGTAGCAGTCAGGTAGGAACATTATCTATAAAATATGTAAAAGGAAACAGGACATGTAGTTGTGACTATTAGATCCTTCGGCATTGAAAATATGGAGAAACTTGTAACTCTTCTAGGGTCAGCTTACTGTTGTTCACTTAAACAACAGTGTTTCCCATGCGAATGGAAAGTGGCACAGGTCATTCTGACCATGAGAAGGCTCTCAAAACTGATGCAGAGAACTTTAGGCTTTACTCATCGACTTCAATTTGTTGTATTATGGGACATATATTATGCTGAAGCCTGATGACTATTCTGGAGGCTAAACTACTCATACGTAAAAATCAACATTGTTTCTGCAACCACTGAATGTGCGGAATGATACTGTTTCACACCATTGCCTAGTAAATATGTACATTCCAATTATCCAGATATGCAGTTAGATTGAAGAGTTTCTAGCAAACAGAAATCTGTATAAAATCTATAATGGAGAGGCAATGTCAGAAGCAAAGATAGTATCTGGCATACCTCAAGGTAGCGTGATAGGATTGCTTCAATTCATGGTACATGCAGGGTTTTTTAAAAAGTGTCCGTATTCTTTACAGATATTTCAGCCTGTTGCCTCATATTGCACTTTAGTAGCCTTTGTCACATTTTTTCAGGTTTGTAGAGAAGGCAAAATCTGTAACAACAAAGATCACATACTTCACTGAATTGGGCAAATGCGAGCTGATGGAGAATGCGCCAGATCCTGACTTCACTGTGTCATTTTATAATGGTATTCCATTTAAGTTTTATTTACTTTTTGCTTTACTATAATTTTTGTTATTGTTTATGCTTTTCCTGTTCTTCTTTTTATTCTTATTATTAATTTATTGTCTTTTCTGTGTTCAAAATGTGTAATTATTGCTTTGTGTGTTCTTTGCAGTCTAATTGTTGTTGTGTTAGTATTATTGTTGACGTAATAGAGCTCTTGTGCCTTTAGAATCTTCTGTATCAATATGAGTAAACAATATCCTTTCGGCTTTGGAGCAGTTTAGTTAAAATTCTGAAGCTTTAGACAGCCCTCACTGCCATTGTCTTCAGGAATTAAAACATTAACAGCCACCGGTGGCAAATTGTCCTCCTTGTACATTCAAAACAGCAGAATTCAGAATCTTCCAAAGGTGGGTCTAACTTATACTTGCGTGGTAAGGAGAGTCTAGCTACACACCGCAAATCCAGCCTTTCTTGTTACCTCTGGGAGTATAAGAGCTAAGCTTCTCCTCGAAATTGCTGTTCTCACCAACTTATCACAAAGCTTTGTTCATTGTTTTTGACTGGTGTTCAAAGACCACCCTCATGCTCTCCTGAATGTCTACACTTAACCACTTTTGAAATTTCTGTATTGTACTCAAATATCAGCTACCTCTTATAGTTAAATTTCAACAAGTTATTGAATGGACCAAATTCTCATCTTTTCAGTAACATTTTGCGGCCTTTCTTTATACACTACTCTGCCACAGTCTACTTGTCTGTCTCTCTCTGTTTTGTATGTCACTCAGATTCAGTACGAAGTCTAGAATTTGTGAAACTGGGACTGATTTGTTACACATAAATACATTTGCAAGACTTACTGCACACTTGTCTTCAACTGACTTCACTGTGTCATTTTATAACAGTGTTCCATGTGCTGCCTGTTTCATGTTTCCATGCATGCATAAATGAACTCTGATGCTTCTTGCATGTTGTCAGTACTTGTAATGTCATAAGACAATTGTGGTTGCAGCTGTTGACGACTTCAGCTCAACTACTGTGGATTAAAAACAAAGAGGACTTTATTCGGATAGAGTTGTTGAGCTCATCTTAAACTTTTCCTGTAACATTACTTCTTCCCTTACATCATCCTTTTATCTAAAGCTGCATTATATTATTGAAAACTATTTGGCGTCTTCTACAGTTAGTGCAGATACGGGTTTAAGAACAGGTAAAATAACGTTGTTCTCATCTGTATCACAGACCTAAAAACCAAAATAAAATGTGACAAAAAACAAAGTCACATGATAATTTCATTTTAAATGCTGTTGATACAAATTCAGTTGTAGAATTTTTACATATAGCGCATTTCCACAGTGAAATTGTTAATTTTAGTTAAAGCATTTCTTGTGTTTATTTATTGTATCGTGAATTTAGGGACCAGTGTCAGATGTCAATGAACACAATACACTTATGACTTACAGGCTGAAAACGAGAGAGAAGCTCACATGGCATATACAAGGCACTGTTTTGAAGCTGTAAGAGGAGACTGTATTGGAAGAGATGTTATGTGTAATTACAGAGAATATTATTGAGACTGATAATCATGTGGATATACAGTGAAAACTCTCTTTTACACTTTCCATGGCACTTTAAGAAGTTGTGTTAGTTGCAGAAAAATATAAATTAAACTCCATCCGAACTTCTCGGAAGGCCCAGGGGTATTGACTGACCGTGCATCATCCTCAGCCGATAGGCATCACTGGATTAGGGTACGAAGAGTCATGTGGTCAACATGCCGCTCTCCCATCCATTGTCAGCTATTGTGACTGGAGCCTCTGCTTCTCGATAATGTAGCTCCTCAATTGGCCTCTCAAGGCCTGAGTACCCTGCTTGCCAACTGCGCTCGGCAGGCCCGAACAGTTACCTGTCCAAGTGCTAGCCAAGCCCAACAGTGCTTATCTTTGGTGATGAGGTGGGAACCAGTGTTATCACTGTGGCAAGGCCATTAGTGCAGAAAAATGTAAACGGTGGGAAATTACTTGCTAAACACTTACTTCAAGAAACATCAATGAAAACCTTTCCTAGGCTCAAAGATTGATTTTAACACCACATTTCTTTATTGGGAGGTGGGGACTCCTATTGGAGGTGATATTCCATTGCCTTTCTCTGATCTTCAAATTGAGTTGTTCCAATAGTTATGGGAAAATTCACAGTTTAATGAGGCTTCCGAATCCTGATGCACCTCAACATTTTTCACATTAACAAACATTGTCAGATATGAAAAAGTGTTGTGACAGATAAAAACCCTATGACTGACCTGGGGTGCAACACTAGACCTTTGAATCTGTAGTCTGACATTTTACCACTTAGCCACCAAGTGTCACAAAACATCACAAACCATTTTATTCACTGTACTGAGTTTTATTTGAAAACCTTGGTCTTAAAAAAATTTTGTCATTTCATAATCATGTTGATAACTCCTTCAATACTACCAAAAAGGTGAGAGTTGTTTTTGTTTTCATTTCTTCTAGTGAAGCTTTTAATCTGATCTTCTAGTTCATACATACATTTAAAAGTTCTGATCCCTACATCTCCAGCAGACATATACAGGGTGTACATAAAGTCCAGGGACACTTTCAATTATTTATTGCACAAGAACCAAACATTGTACAGATATCATACATATGTCATTTTGAAGAGAAACCCTGAAAGCTTTTTCATGTACACCGCCACAGCATAGTTTGGTAATTTGCCGATAGTGCTAGTCGCAAACATCCCCCAGGCTGTGGCTAAGCCATGTCTCCGCAATATCCTTTCTTTCAGGCGTGCTAGTTCTGCAAAATTCGCAGGAGAGCTTCTGTAAAGTTTGGAAGGTGGGAGACGAGATACTGGCAGAAGTAAAGCTGTGAGTACCGGGCGTGAGTCGTGCTTCGGTAGCTCAGTTGGTAGAGCACTTGCCCGCGAAAGGCAAAGGTCCCGAGTTCGAGTCTCGGTCGGGCACACAGTTTTAATCTGCCAGGAAGTTTCCTTCCTCTTCTTCTACATTTTTGCTGTATAATGCAGAACTTTCAGAATTGATACTTTAGAGGAGGCCATGCCTTTCCCAGTCTCCATCAGATATAATGTGTTATCCACAGTGGATTTCATGTTCAATTTTTTGAAAACATGAGTAATACCAACATTTAGCTATACCTTGCAGCTCTCCTGTGCACAGCAAGAATTCCAAATGCAAATTTCATATCTATATCTTTTTACGATTTACAGGGCAACAGTCTGCAAATAGGAGAATTTTCTTTTTATAGGCTCCCATGTTTGCATCAAGACTATGCAACTGTATTTTCAAAAAGTTCTGAATTCATCCATGCTTTGTTTTTGGGAAGCATTGTTTTCACTATTTTAAAACTGTTGTAAATAGCAGAAAATGTTGATTGTGTGAATATAAAAGTAGGGTTACACTGTAGTCTCATATTCTGGTAAAAGGCTTCATATTGATATTGGTTACCTTTTCTTATAGTGTTCCCCAACCCAGTACATGAGCTCCCTGTGGAGGTGTTCGTACTTATATAATCCAAACTGGTGTGATTCTTGAATTTTACATTACTATACAAGTGTCTTTCCTAAGGGTCATCAGGCATGTGTTCTCTAGTGTTTGGCAGATATTTGCACCATATAGGTGGTGTCATTCCAAACAAAATCTGCTCATCACCACTTACGCGCAACTCCCAGTGTTGACAGAAAGTATCGGTTGGTTCCCCGTTAGAAACAAAATTATTTTTAAATCAGGCTTTTAGGTGCCCATTCGATAGAGCACTCCCAGTCTACTGCATTACCCATTTTATCGATATGTATTACTGGGAACAGTAAAATACGAAGAATTATCAGTATTTCACCAGCAACTGAGTAGGATGCTTCCGCGTGGTGGTTGCAATCAGTGTGGGCCAGGGCAGTGCTTTCACTGCTGGAGTACTTCTTATTCCTTGTGTTTTACCCCTGTTAATACATATCAGTGAAACAAATATTGCACTAGACTAGTTTGGGACCTCTCTGTTGAATACCCACATAAAATTCCATTTTAAAACTCATTTTGTTTGTAACAGGAAACAAACCGTTGCTTTTCATTGCCACCAGCCCGCATGAAAGAAATAATGAGCAGTATTTGTTTAGGCTGACTCCAGTTGCACATTGCAAAAGCAGAATTGCAAATGTCTGCTGAAACACCAAAGAAAATGTGCATGATGATTTTTAGGAAGACACCCTTTAAAATGGTAGCTTATTACTACTCTTATGGTTACCAGTATAAGGAGTGATCCTAATCACATGTAATCTTACTTTCTTCCCACGGAATATGATATTTAGTTGATTAGCTGCTAGGCAGTTATTTAGATTTAAGTGTGTGCATTTCACCTAAATAACTGTTTAACAGCCAAAGAACTTAGTGTCACATTTTGTGGGAAGAGTGTACAGCACAACTTCCATCCTAAATACCTCAGTGTTGTCCTAAACCCATCCTCAACTTACAGTGAACACCTTGAATAAGATAGTCACAAATAAAAACAAGAAACAACATCGTTGGAAACTTACTAGGACAACATGGGAGGATTTAAGCGAAAACATTTTGCACAACAACAACAACAACAACAACAGCTACAGCATATTTGACCCTAGAAATATTGTGATTTTTGTTGGTACAAAAATGCACATGTTAAAAAATTTTATGTACAACTGATGAAACCATGAGGATTATAACTGGTACATTAAAAACTGCTCCTTCACCATGATTACCTGCACTTAGCAATATTCTACTATCCGAACGTCCAGGCTCCCAAGAATGGAACAAATTACATTACCCTGATTGACAACAATACCTCCCTTATTGGCATAAACAACCTGACATAGCATCGGTAGAAGTCCCTGAAATCAACTTGGGAAAATATCATAGGTTCAAACTTTGATATTAGTGAAGAATGGAAGAGGACATGGACAAAAAGTATCAACTACATCTACATTTATACTCTGCAAGCCACCTCATGTTGTGTGGCGGAGAGTACTTCGTGTGCCACTATTACTTCCCCTCTTTTGTGTTCCAGTCCCGTACGGTTCATCAGAAGGATGACTGCTGGTAAGCTTTCATATAGGCATGAATCTCTGATTTTATCTTCATTACCTTTTCAAGAGATATAAGTAGGCAGAAGCAATATATTGGTTGACTCTTCTAGGAACATGTGCTCTTGGAATTTTATCAGTAGCCTGCACCATAATGCAGAATGCCTCTCTTGCAGCATCTGCCACTGGAGTTGACTGAGTATGTCCGTGGCACTTGTGCACATACTAAATGAATCTGTAATGAAACACGCTGCTCCTAGGATCTTCTCTGTTCCCTCTATCAATCGTATCTGGTACAAATTCCACACTGATGAGCAATATTTGAGTATTGGTCGAAGCAGTGTTTTGTAAGCTACTTCCATTGTTGTTGAACTACATTTCTGGAAGATTCTCCCAGTTAATCTCAGTCTGGCATCTGCCTTACTTCCAATTAAGTTTATGTGGCCATTCCACTTCATATTTCTCCATACACATACTGCTAGATATTTTATGGAAATAACTGCTCCCAGTGATTGCTCTGCAATCATGTAATCATAAAATAAAGGGTTTTTCTGTCTATGTATTAGCATTACATTACTTTTTTATATAAGTTGTTAAAAGTAATGGTCCTGTGATAATTCCTTGGTGCATAATAACAGGCTGTGTTTGCTAGAAACTTGTCAGTCAAATCACACATGTGGTCAGATATTCCATATGCTCATATTTGGTTCACTAAGCAGCATTGCAGAACTGTACCGAACACTTTCTGGAAGTCAAGGAACACGGTATCTCTCTGGGTGCCTGTATCTACTGCTTTCTGGATCTCGTGATGAACAGAATGAGCTGGGTTTCACACGATGGTTATTTTCAGGATCGATGTTGATTCTTATAGAGGAAATTTTTGGCCCTCAGAAATGTCACTTTGCATGCATAAAACGTGTTCCAAACAGACTAAAGTCAGAGAAATAGTCGTATGTTTTGTGCATCTGTTTGACAAGCCTTCTTGAAACAGGAATGACCTGTGCCTTTTTTCAGTCATTAGTAATACTTTGTTCCTCTAGATACCTGTGGTACACTGCATGTAAAAGAGAGGCAGCTTCTTTCGCACACTCTGCGTAGAATCAGGCTGGTATCCCATTGGGTCCAGTAACCTTTCCTCTTTTGAGCGATTTCACTTGTTTTTCGAACCCTTGGTCTCTTATTTCATTATCTGTCATTTTTTTATTCACATGGCAATTTAAAGGAGGAACACCAGTGCAATTTTCCTGTGTGAGACAGTTTTAGAAAAAGACGTTAAGTATTTCTGCCTTTTCTGTGTCATCCTCTGTTGCAACATCACTATGATCACAATGAGCCTAGACAGATGGCTTTGACCCATTTACAGATTTAACATAAGACCAAAACTTCTTAGGGCATTCTGCCAAGCCAGTGGATAGAATTTTAATTTCAAATATGTTGAAACTTCATGCTTAACCCTCCTTACTCTAATTTTGGTATCATTTAGTTTGGATATGTTTAAATTTCCAGTGGTGCCCCTTTTTTTTCATTTTGTAGCAGCTACCAACATGGTTGTCAAACTACAGTGGTTCTTTTACATCTCTCACAATACTGCTCAGAACATACCTGTCTAAAGTATATTGTATAATGCTCTTGAACTTCGACCATTGATGCTCACCCACTAAGAGAATGCAGATCCCACACAAGAACTTCTGGAAATGAATCTTCTTAGGAACATTTAGATAAGGCTGAAAGAATAAAAACAGGCTATGTGAAGTGCAACTCCATGAAGTGTGGGGTATATCAGTTTCTGTGGTGCCTGACTGTAGGGAATCTGAGCAAATTGTAGACCATGTAGTGCAAGAGTGCCTAGCAAGGAACTATCAAGGACCTATGAGAGACATGACCAATCAGCCATTTCTGCCATTACCTTGTTAATACTAGGAGTGACTGAAAAGTAATGCCTCCACGTTCGTAACTCTTCAATAGTTGGCAGCATTGGTATGTGGCAGGTACTGGCTTGTTCCGTAGCCTCTTCTCTACAGCTCCAGTTGGGGGAAGCCTTAGCATGAACGGTTGTGTTGTTACAGTGTGAAGTATGGAACCTTGCGCAGGCGGACGGTCCATGCGATTTAAGCAACATTCAGTCATTGAATTTCTGATAGCAGAAGATGTCACCCCAAAGGAGATTCATCAGAGAATGAAAGCAGTTTATGGTGATCGTGTTGATGTGAGTACTGTGTGTCGTTGGGTGAGTAAGTTTATAGATGTTGAGGCAGGAACATCTGACCTGCGTGACAAACCAAGAGTTGGACGTCCTGTGACATCAACCACCGAGTTTCACAAGCAAAATGTTGACAGATGATTCAGGATAATCATTGTATCACTTAGAGAGAAACTGCAAGCACAATCGGCATTTCACAAGAACGTGTGGGTCACATTATTGCTTTGCTTGGCTATCAGAAGATTTGTGCAAGATGGGTACCCCAGATGCTGACTCCTGAAATGAAAGCGCACAGACTTGAAATTTGCCGGGAACTCCTCTCGCATTATGAGAATGAAGATGATGCCTTTCTTCTTCAGAAAACTTGTTCATTGTTGGCAGAAATGTATCCAATTGGCTGGTGATTATGTGGAAAAGTGAATATTGGAAATTAGAGATCACATTCTAAGGTTTATTTCTGCATTTCATTTATTAAAATATTCCCATCCAAACCCAATTAACAAAGATGGAGGCATTACTTTTCATTCGACCCTCATAGAAAACTGCATAATTTCCAGAAATGTAAGTAATATTTTTATGATTTTTCATTTGCATATTTTCAGAATTTTGTTATCATGCCATAAATAAATCACCTACACAGAAAAGAAAAATCCCAGTTAAACTATTATGAAATATGCCTCATTTTATACATAATGTAATATGGCACAATTTCCAGAAAATGATCTTTATTATTGATGCTAATGCCATTTATTATTAATGTTTTTATTTATATTTCCAGTGCTTCACTGCAGTTATGTTCTTTTTTTCTTTATATTTCTTTACATTCTTTATATTTTTGAGTTAATTGTAAATTCATTGTTGTAAATATGAATTTCAATATGATTGTATCTTGGTCTTTATGTTAACTTGAAGGTGGAAAGATAAAGAAGAACAATAAGGAAGTTAAAGTGGTGAACTCTGAAGGTGTCCTCACTGTTCTTAACAAAGAAGGCCAGGAAAGTGGATTGAGTCCCGGATCACGTTTGTTGTGGGATCATTATGTCCAGGTACTCTAGTTTGTTCGAATTTTAAGCTTTGCCTCTGTTTGTGCATATCACATAGTAGTGACCACGAGGAAGAATTGAGTTCTATATCAAGTCTGGTATAAAAAGGAATTAATTGACTACTTTTGAAATAATCAAACTATCACATAGTAGTGACCACGAGGAAGAATTGAGTTCTATATCAAGTCTGGTATAAAAAGGAATTAATTGACTACTTTTGAAATAATCAAACTATCAAGTTGAGAAATCATCACTTGTCCATCAAATTGAAGGGTCTGGAGAAGAAAGTGCTAAACCGCAAGAGTATATTTTGAGTTATTGCATGTTATGTGTCTGGATAAATTCAAAGACAATAACACAAATACTATAAGATGAAACAAGTTACATAGTAGATAGCATTCTCTAGCAGTACATGTGGAACTGTTTCTTACCAGTTTGTGGTGAATTTGAAAACATGACAATGTGATCAGACTAACCCATACTAAATTGAAGGTTCGCATCTTCTTCCGCCAGCTGCATCAAAGTAATCAGTTACAAAATTTAATTAATTTTACATGTGTTATAAAATGTTTAATATACAGATGACGGTCTAATATGATACGACTGTACATGGATTTTAAAATTAATATGAGGGTGGTTCAAAAAGTAAGGAAACAAAGCCTCTGTGAGAAAAGGTTTGTTTTGGAAGTCAAAGAGATACACTAAGTTATTAAGGCACTGATACATATTACTTTTCCACATAATCACTGTGATTGTCTATGTATTTGTTCCATCAGTAAATCAGTCTGTTGAAACCAGCATAGAAGAAATCAGGGTCTGGGTGTAGGAGACGTGCCCATATTTCATCCACTGTGACAATACAGTGCAGGAATGGAACACTGTGCACCTTATACTGCATTCAGTGCTAGAAAGGCAGCACCATTCACTTGACTTTTTTGTCATCTGAGAATTACCATGTTACACAACAAGAACCCATCTTCTGGCAGTCCATTGCATTGTGCACGATATTCACTACACTGCCACTGGAGATGTTGAGCTTGTGTGCAGGCTGCCTGACACATATGTGGTGATCACCTTGACTCAAGCTGTTAACACTGCACACGTTATGATGTGAGGTAGACATGTTTGTCTGCTGTGACCTTTGCTTGTCTCACACTGGAGTTCTGCGTTTATCTAATTTCAGACAGCAAAACCACACCTGTTTTTGTGACATGACTATGCAAATTTCCACCAGTTAACTGTGAACTACTGGTGGGAACCATTCCTTTAAATGTAAAATACCGTATTACACTTTGCATTTCAGTCACCAAATGTGTGCCAATGCATCCATCTTGACGCTGTATACAAAAGTGTAACAGTGTAACTACCTCCATCTATAAGCAGCATTTGAATGTTTTGATTGTCTACTTAAACATGAAATTTAATTTACATGGGGTATTAATACACACACGAGAGCTCTTGTTACTTTATTTACTGGACCACCCACTTACACCTGTGTGTTCTCAGAACTGTTGACTTGTTTTATCATACATTCCTTTCAGGTAGTGTGGAATTTTGCTGAACAAATAATCTCAATAATTATGTTTATTAGTGTAAGGATAAAAAGGACTGCACTATCCATTTTGGGTGTTATAAAAGTGGTTTCTGTATGGCTGAGGCCATTAAATATTCTGAATCTTATTGTGCCTTGTTTACTTTTTTGTGTATTTGATATGTTTCTTTTAAATGAAATAGGAGAAATTATTTTGGTTTATGCTCTCATTCCCATGGTACCCTTACAAAGTTTGTAATATTCCTCATCAGACTGTGATGGGCATAAATCATTCTTTTATGAAACACATGTGCTGATTGTTCACTGATAATATAACTGCGATCTTTAATGCTTTCCTGTGTGCTTAAAATTCTCAGTGCCTCAAAATGTTTCAGAACTTTCACTTGCTTCTTTGGTAACTTTGGAACTCTTTTTCACTTCTGTCTTGGTTGTTTTTTTCTGAAAACAGAGCAGAGCTTACAAAGATTCATTTCATTAGCATTCTAATGCAGTTGAAATTGTGGTGGAGGCATGAAACATTGTATTATTAATCTAGGAAGCGAGAACAAGACAATAGTTTTTGAAAAAGCACATTCTCAGTACAGATATAAACATGTAAGTTCTTCACTTATGTTATTAAAAAAACACCCTTGTTCCACCTGCTATCTATGGTGCTTACAAAATTAAATCATTCCATTGAAAAAATCTTTAACGTGCACCAAACAAAAATTCATGGCAACCCTTATTTTTCATTCTAAACTGTTTGAATTCCATGGAATTCCTCACTTAATGTTGAAGTATCACAATAACTATGACAGTTAAATAAATGATAAGCAGTTCATCATGAAGCTGATGAATCAGGCTATGAGGTGTGAGACAAATATAGTTTGTTTAAAATCATTTGAGAAAGGTTACAGAGAATTGTCTTTTGTGCACGCAGTTTAGCAAGCCAGCTGACTGCCATGTTAAGTATTACAGACTTGAGAGGTTTGGCATGCTAGCCAGCCATTTCCAATCTTTGCTAGCCATCAGTCAAATATGCCACCTAGCAAACTTACAGCAAACCTTACTCCACGTTATATGGGCCTTATCAAGGTGAGGGGGCTGTAGCCTTCAGCAGCTGCATGCAGCTGTAAGTTGCAGTGGTTTACCATTAGCTGTGATGTTTCTGGAACATGTTACAGAACACTACAAATTTATTTGTTTTACTGGTATGTTCTTGATGAACTTTTAGTGCCCTCTTTTTCTTTGCTCTCAAACATCGTGCTTCTTAAATATGTTATTATTTGATAGATCTGTATATGAAATAAACAATTTTCTGACGTAGTTAATTGTTATCTCTTTCATGTAAAGACATTCAAACTTTGTTCCTGCATGAATAAAATTATATGTTTTCTTATATACTGAAATGAATTATACATTTTTAGTGCTATGCACACTGCAGGCTGGTGGAGGAAACACTTGAAAAAATCTGCAAGAACTCAAAGCAAAGTTGTTTTCCAGTAACTATTGGACGAAAACCAAATACTGGAGGGGCACGTGCCTTTCAAACTAAGGAGAATCTGGCCCAGTTGCCGATTGTAAGTAGATACCATTGTATGCAGCTTTGAAATATTTTTATGTATATTTCACAGTCATCGAAAACTCTAGCATAAAATTTTTATGCTATATGAGAGGCACAGTCATTCAGAATTGCTGCTTATTTCAGTATTCAACCCATCGTAACGTCCGTCTTACAGAACTGTTAACTTGTTTGGTAGACTAAAAAGGAGAACAAAATTATAAGTCATTTCATAGCCAAGACCTTCAGAAGTTTGTTAGTGTTAGGAATGATCTCAGGGAAATTAAAACATTTTACTTTGTTTGTCTCAGTGTATATTCACTCTAATAAATAATACTGGATTTGTGAACAAGAACAGAGTGTACACATCCAGGGAAATTCAGGAAAAACCTGGAGAGGTTTAAGGAATTTTTCATTGTTTTAGTTTTAAATTATATTTTTGAAATTTTGACTGGTAAGAACTGATACTCTAAAAGAGAATGTTACTTTAGCCACATATTGCAGCAATAAAAAATAAACGAGAGAAAAGTACTAATAGGAAACTTATGTTACTAGAAAATGCGCATATTGTAACAACAAAACACAGTGCACCCACAAGTGTCTGCTGACAGCAAAATGTTTCAAAGGCTTAGGACGAAGACTATGCGTATGCAATACTTCATAACAACAAACTGCTTTTGACGAGCATGGCATCACAACTGTTTAAATTAGGTTCATTCGAGCAGTTGCCAGCGGGCTTATGTGCATGCACCGAGCTGAAGTCGCATATGAGCAGCACCTTCTCCCTATTTGAAGTGTGGCTGTTAGATGTGGAAGCAGTAGCTGCAAGCAGCCAGATTTTTTCTGGCATGCCCAAATGCCAGATTCACACATGCACAGAGCAGTCAGAGCTGTAGTGGGGTGTTACAGAAGACTGAAATTTGCTATTAGTTTCAGTTTTACAATTTTATTCTATTTGCACATTACTAGCTATCAAGCATTAATCACTTTGCAGAACAATGAAGTTATTTTTGTTGGTTTCCCAAAGAAATTTGGCTTGTGTTAATCTTTTTCGCAAGGGCTACATGTATATTACCTGTGTGTGAGGGGGAGGGGCATGCTTACGTAAATATCTTTTTTAATTTTTTTAAGTGTTTCAATCAACACTATTAGCTAGTTTCAACTGTTCGCAGAATTTCAAGTGCGCATTTTAATCTTCTGGCAAGTATGGCATCATGCCATAGTAACAAACCAAACACAAGATTATGTAGTAATGTTGCTCCTAGAAAATTGGCTTTCCAAAAACCACACTGAAAAACTTTAGCAGAATTTTACATGCCTGCCTACTGTGAAAATGTTTTTCGATCACAAGATGTGTTTCAACAGTTGTCAGGCACCTCATCTAGGTTTGATGTTATATCTTAATTTGTACTGTTTACCTCTTAAATTTACAAAACTACATTTGTCAGTGAGCTATAATAGCACACTGTGTTCTATCATCATAACTCCCTACAAGGTTTACATGCACAAAAAAAAGACCAATATTAAATGTGAAAGCTTAGCTTTTCTTGTATCTTAATTTAAATCATGTACTTTTCCTATTTGTGTGTTCACAACAGTTAACAGTGATGTTGCTATTGGCTGACTATATCATGCGTGCTATGTTCTGAATATCTGCTGTCATTTTATAGTGAGATAACAAGACGTGAGCTATGATTGGCTGACAAAAGCGCATCGCAATCTCAATTTCAGTGCTTCGGAAACTAACATGCTCTATTTGGTGAAATTCATATTTGTGCTTTCATAATACAAAAATATGCAGCATTCATGTTGCTGCGCAACAAAGATCTTACCAACAAAGGGTTGATAAGTTTTACTGTTCTGAAGGAGAGTATACCGTTATTTAATACAAAGAAAGTCTATTTTCACCTGCGAAAATGTGCATTTGTAACTGGGAAATCTGGGAATATTTTTTCTTGTCTGCATATACACCCTGAAGAAAACAGTTTTATAGAAGAATATGTTATGCACAGTTTCATTATACTATGGCTCTGCACAGGCATGGTGTTTTTTTCAGTGAACATATATAGAGTAACTAACTGTACTTTATGTATTTTAATTTACTGTTTGGTGAATAAACTCTCATTGTGCTGGCTGTTATGATCCCAATTTTAAAATTTTCTTACATTGAGTAGTACGTTATGTTGTTATTGTTGTAAACATTTCTTCAGCTTCACATTTACTGAATTTTATTTACAAAATATAACTAAAACACATCAAGGTCAAATATTTTTAAAAGGGAAACAGAAAAAAAGAGAGCAGAGAAATCTCAAGTACTGCATATTTAGTAGTCCTCCCTGCATATCTTCCTTTCAAGCTTACACTTCAGGAAAGTGTGTTGGGTCGATTGCTGTTCATTTTGTTTACTAATGATCTTGCAGACAATATTAATAATAATCTCAGACTTTTTGTAGCTGATGAAGTAATCTATAATGAATTACAGTGTAAATGAAGCTGTACAAATATTCAGTCAGACCTTGATAAGATTTAAATTTGGTGCAGTGATTGGCAGGTTGCTTAAAAAAAAAGTATGTGGGTGTGACACTTAGTAGGGATGTGAAGTGGAACGAACACGTGGGCTCAGTTGTGAGTAAAGCAGGTAGCAGAATTCGATGTATTGATAGAATACTAAGGAAATTCAGTCCGTCTGTAAAGGAGACTGCTTATAAATCACTCGTATGATGTGGCCTAGAACATTGCTGAAGTGTGTGGGACACAAACCAAATAGGATTAGCAGGGGATATTGAATGTATATAGAGAAGGGCAGCATGAATGGTCACAGGTTTGTTTGACCCATGGGAGAAAGTGACTGAGATGTTGAAAGAACTGAACTGGCAGACTCTTGAAGAGACGTAAACTATCCTTAGGAAGTCTGCTGACCAGGTTTCAAGAACCAGCTTTAAATGATGAATCTAGGAATATACTATTTATCACCCCCTGCACATTGCTCCCATAGGTATCGTGAAGATAAGATTAAGTTAATCACAGCATCCTCTTTTTCTCATGCTCTATACGTGAAAGGTTTGGGAAAAAGCCCTAATAACTGGTACAGTGATATGTACCCTCTGCTATACACTTCACAGTAGTTCACAGAGTTTAGATGTAGAGACAGGTGTTGGAGTAGGGTGAGGAAAGGAATGTGGCAGCAGAAGGATGAAAACTGTACTAGTCACGAATGGGGATTGGAATAGGGGCAGGCATGGCTCTCGGTGGATGTGGCAAAATGTGGATTAACACGGGAGATGTTCAGTGTTGGGATGCTGAGAAAACTGTAGAAAACGTCAAGAGAAGTATGGTGAGGGCAGTGAGTGACAACATGGCCTAAAATGGATACTAACAGATGTGTAAACCAGGAGACTATAGGAAGTATAGTGTGCTTTTAAAGACTTTGGCAAAGTTATAAGAATATTTGGATAATTTTCACAGCAAACACAGCCTCGTGGCCATGTGAATGTAGTGGCAGCTTTTTGATGTTCGGCTGATGATAGAGGTCAAAATGAAAAGTACTTCTGTTTATTGTTGTCTGTAGAGTGAGTAATGCATTTGAATGTATTGCTTTAGCTATGGTATGTTAACAAATTTTTTGTTAATATACACTTTTGAGCAATGAATAAAATGTGTTTGCCATGTTCAGGAGATATTTGTCCTCATACAAGGAGAATTCTATAAGTAATGCATCCATATTCTTCCCGATGCAATAGGTGGAGGGTGATGTTAACTTCAAAATATGCCTGATATCAGTTTCATCTCACCTGCTGGAGAGTCAGGATGTGCATTCCCATGAACCCAATTTTGCAGTTACGAGCACAGCATGGTGGATCATTCTGTGGAACAACATTACACTATCAGATTTTGTGTTAAATGTGAGAAGTCAGCCACTGAACAGTTTCCATTTATTCAGCAGGTATTTGGGACTGATTGCTTGTCCAAATCACAATTTCTTTGATGGCTCCAGTCATTCAAGGATGGTTGAGAGGATATCACTAACAAATCTGACCATGGACCTCCATCAACCTCCCAGATCAACGAAAATGTGATGTGTGTGCATGATTGTTCGAATTCAGATTGTTGAACCTTCAGTCAATAATGGAAACTTGATAATCATCACAGATACAGCCATTTATCACATTGAAACTGAATATTAGAACATGCAAAAGGTATGTGCCAAATTGGTCCCAAGTTTTCAATGAACAGATGGACATGTGAATGCTCCAGTAGCAAGAACTCTTGGAAATGTGTGAAAATGATCCTAATTTTTTTTATACTCAGTTATGGTTCATGAGTAGGCCCAGAGACAAAAAGACAGAGTGGCACACACCAGCATCACCGTGGCCCAAGAATGCACACATGAGCAAGTCCTGATCATAGCCACACCCATTGTTCTCTTTGGTGTCAGAGACGTTTTCTACTAAATATTTTTACGTATGAGGACCATGCTTTGGAAATGATCTTAAGACTGAAAAGGAGTGTCACACGCCTTCAAGGATGAGGGGTAACTGCCAAGCCCCAGTACCTCCAATGTCACTGAATTTCTGGCCAGGACCCACACCCCATTGCTTTCCCATCTTCCCTATAGTCCTGATCTAACACCCACAGACTCCCCCCATCCCCATCCCCATCCTCCTCC
The DNA here is from genome assembly GCF_023898315.1 of Schistocerca nitens. Classification (NCBI taxonomy): domain Eukaryota; kingdom Metazoa; phylum Arthropoda; class Insecta; order Orthoptera; family Acrididae; genus Schistocerca; species Schistocerca nitens. The sequence continues at coordinate 347,071,290 of NC_064617.1, forward strand.
CTTAAAAGGAGGCCTGAAACATTGGGACGCAACTGAAAACAGTCGGGCTCATGTTATATCATCTCTAAAGGACATTCCAGAGAAGTCTTTCTAGGATGGCTTCCGGGCCTGGAAACGCCACCTCCAGAAGATAATGATATTGGGGGGGGGGGGGGGCTGTTCTGTAAATTTTTGACTACAAATATATTCATTAAATGACATTTTATGGATGTGCTCAAATTACTTTTGGAACCCACCTTGTGTGATGGCGATGTCATTTGTCACTTTTGTCTTTGTCTTAGTGATAGTTGCAAACATTGTGAGCAAGAGATTGTGGCACATTTATTCATGACATGATGCTAGGATAAGTCAGACCTGAAGTGGAATGGACCTCAGTTCAGGTAATATTACCACCACAAGGGCCAACAACATGTGAATAGTACAGATCATCATGCACTAACTTATGTTGTACATTTGGATACACTGAGCATAGAATAGCATTAACTTTGCAGTTTAATGCTTGGGGGGGGGGGGGGGGGAGCAGGTAATCTGTTAATTACGAGGTGTGTTCAAAAAGAAACCGAACTTTTGCTATATCTGCTTTATTGCTTATTGTACAACATTTTAAGCACTGACCCCTTCAAAATAGTCCCCTCTACTGGGAATACACCGTTTCCAACATTTCTTCCAGTTTTGGAACACCTCCTGGAACACATTTTGTGGGATGCGCGCAGGTTTCTTGTCGAATTGTCCTGTATCTCCTCTATGGTTTGGAAACGACATCCTTTCAATGTGTTTTTCAATTTGGGAAATGAAAAAGTCTGCTGGAGCTAGGTCTGGAGAATGTGGCGGATGGGGCACAACGGGTATGTGGTGTTTTGCTAGATAGCTGCAGAGAAGGATTGATGCGTGAGCTGGCACATTGTCATGATGCAACATCCAACTCTGGTTTTTCCACAATTCTTCCTGTGCACAGCATCCCTCATGTGCACTAGGATTCCCTAGAAGACTTCCTAATTTACCATCTGACCACATGGCACAAATTCATGATGGATAATGACTTTGTAGTCAAAAAACTCAACCAACATCACCTGGATCTTTGACCGACTCTTGCATTCTGTTTTTGGACGAGGTGACCATTTGCCCACCCACTGCGTCGACTCCATCTTCGTTCCAGCATCCTAGTTGCACACCCACACTTAGTCGCCTGTTATGATGTTCTTTTTTCTTAGGAATGTTATCATTGTCATTAATAGGAGCAAGCATTTCCTCACACATTTCAACATGGGTTTGTTTCTGATCTTCAATCAACAAATGTGCTACGAATTTTGCACAGACACAATGCATCTTAAGTTTTTCACTCAAAATTTGATGGCATGATCGTACACTGATGCCCACCTCCTCAGCAATTTCCCGTAAGGTTAAACAACAATTTCTGCAAATCACAGCACGAACGCTATCCACATGACCATCATCTGTTGATGTGGAAGGACATCCAGACTTGGAATCGTCACAGACCGACATTCTGCCCTGTTGAAAATGTTATAATCATGCGTAGCACTGAATGTAACTTGTATAGTCCTCCCCATATGCTTGGCTAAGCATTTGAAATGTCTCTGTGAAAGTTTTGCCAAGTTTGTAGCAGAATTTCACACACATACATTGATAGTTCTTCAAGCTCCTTCATTGCATTAATCCAATGAGCAGGTTGTACATGTGCTTACATCAGCAGCTGTGGTTCGCTTGCTAATTGGCCAAGCGACACGAGGCAAATAGCAGTTTGTTGTCTAAACCTGCCGCTAGGTGAGCTCAGTAGCCGCAGTGCACTCTCTCTGCTGGTTGGTGCACTACTTCAAAAGTTCGGTTTCTATTTGAACACACCTTTTATGTTTCTTGCTTATATATATGTTATTTGTCACTTACCCAATGAAACTGATACTCAAAAATGCAACAGATTTGTAATCCAGTACAGTGATGTTTAAGGTTCTCTCCCACTAGCAGCAGTCTTCAAATTAAATTGTTCTTAAAATAGCAAAATGTTCATTGGCATCCAGAGGCTGCTCACATCCAGTGCACAGAATGAACCTAATCTTGTGTGCCATTGTGCTTCCTACTATAGTTAGATAAGATGAAAAATTCATTATTTGCTACATCTTTAATGTCATTACATACCCTTTTTTTAAAAAAATGTGCTTAAATCATTGTTGAAAGTTTCATGGTGACTCTCATAGTGCCTTCATCCCATGTCGTTTCTCCCAGTGAAAAACTGATTCGCTGTTATCGGAATAACATCTATAAGTTGCTGAGGGCTGTGTATATGGCAGTTGTTTGGGGTCAGGCATTTTCTTGTGGAACAATGAAAGAATTGAGGACTTAACTGAAACTACATGTTTCCACTGTACAGCTATCCACAATTTGCTATTGAGACACCATTCCAATGTGCATTGAGTTTAAGTACAGTTAATGAATGCTGTTATGATTTGTGTATGGCTGGTTTTGTTCATTTTCCACTTACAAAGTTGTAAGATGCACTAGGCAAGTGTTATGCAGTGTATTGAAAGTTCATCTACACTGAATTTCACTTTTCATTATGTGTGTCTATTCCATCGGTTTTATACATTTTTTTTTTTTTTTAAATGACAAACTAATAATATTTTGATTTGATTTCAGAAACAGTCATTTAGTGTACCAGCATTGGCAGCTGTTAGCAAACTTTTTGAAGCCTCATATGCAGATTTAGGACCACTGCATGCAGGAACTGTGGAGATCCCAGGCATCGGTATTGCTTCCTTGGTAAGTAACGCTGCCAGGATAGAATACAGTGCTTACATTTTTCCTTCTTTGTTTCTAACCAAAAGGACATAGTAATTTGCAAGTGAGTCAATAAAAAATATACTGCACATGAGATAAAATGCCAGGTCATGTCTCATCTCCTGTCTGCTTGCTCAGATTTAGGTTATGAGTGGCTGCTGTAAATCAGTAGTGACAAAAACTGGCATGTTTTCTCTGTGACAATTTCCTCAAGACAACAGTTTCAGGTATCGCATGACAGTATTAAGTTCTGAGAGTGAGACTGATTTGTTGTCAAAGACTACATTTAAGTACCTTATATAGCTCATTGACATATACCTTTCTCATTTTATGATGAGAAAAAGCTTGACATTTGGTGTGTAATACAATCACTACAAACAGCAATCTTTATTGCTGGCTACATTACCATCATTCTATATGATTCACACAATTTTGATTGCGGTAAACTGATACTGCAATGTTCAGCTTTAGCATGTCAGTGGAGGTGTTACAAATTCATTTAAATAAAAATTCTGTGCAATTTTCACATTTATTTACGTGTATGGGGGCAGTCAAATGAAAACAAGACAGATGGTAAAAAGGAAGTAAACTGTTCATTATTTCGAAAGTAACTGCCATAACTGTCAATGCATTTCTTGCAATGTGAGAGACAATGGACAATGCCTTCATGGAAAAATGTTTGCAGTTACCTACGGAATCATGATTGTACCCTCGTGCACAACTTCATGTGAAGAAAATCAACGACCACAAATGTCTTTCTTCAGGGCTCCAAAAATATGGAAATTGCATGGGGTGAGATCTGGACTGTATGATGGATGTGTTAATGGCTTGGCAGTGGAACTTCTACAGCATAGTCAAAACAACTTTAGCAACACATGTTGTTGTTGTTGTGTTCTTCAGTCCTGAGACTGGTTTGATGCAGCTCTCCATGCTACCCTATCCTGTGCAAGCTTCTTCATCTCCCAGTACCTACTGCAACACACGTCCTTCTGAATCTGCTTGGTGTATTCATCTCTTGGTCTCCCTCTACGATTTTTACCCTCCACGCTGCCCTCCAATGCTAAATTAGTGATCCCTTGATGCCTCAGGACATGTCCTACTAACTGGTCCCTTCTTTTTGTCAAGTTGTGCCACATACTCCTCTTCTCCCCAATTCTATTGAATACCTCCTCATTAGTTATGTGATCTACCCATCTAATCTTCAGCATTCTTCTGTAGCACTACATTTCGAAAGCTTCTATTCTCTTCTTGTCCAAACTATTTATCGTTTCAATTCCATACATGGCTACACTCCATACAAATACTTTCAGAAACGACTTCCTGACACTTAAATCTATACTCGATATTAACAAATGTCTCTTCTTCAGAAACGCTTTCCTTGCCATTGCCATTCTGCATTTTATATCTTCTCTACTTCGACCATCATCAGTTATTTTGCTCCCCAAATAGCAAAACTCCTTTACTACTTTAAGTGTCTCATTTCCTAATCTAATTCCCTCAGCATCACCCGACTTAATTCGACCACATTCCGTTATCTTCATTTTGCTTTTGTTGATGTTCATCTTATATCCTCCTTTCAAGACACTGTCCATTCCGTGCAACTGCTCTTCCAAGTCCTTTGCTGTCTCTGATAGAATTACAATGTCATCGACGAACCTCAAAGTTTTTATTTCTTCTCCATGGATTTTAATACCTACTCCGAATTTTTCTTTTGTTTCCTTTACTGCTTGCTCAGTATACAGATTGAATAACATCGGGGATAGGCTGCAACCCTGTCTCACTCCCTTCCCAACCACTGCTTCCCTTTCATGCCCCTCGACTCTTATAACTGCCATCTGGTTTCTGTACAAATTGTAAATAGCCTTTCGCTCCCTGTATTTTACCCCTACCACCTTTAGAATTTGAAAGAGAGTATTCCAGTCAACATTGTCAAAAGCTTTCTCTAAGTCTACAAATGCTAGAAACATAGTTTTGCCTTTCCTTAATCTTTCTTCTAAGATAAGTCGTAAGGTCAGTATTGCCTCACGTGTTCCAACATTTCTACGGAATCCAAACTGATCTTCCCCGAGGTTGGCTTCCACCAGTTTTTCCATTCGTCTGTAAAGAATTCGCGTTAGTATTTTGCAGCTGTGACTTATTAAACTGATACTTCGGTAATTTTCACATCTTTCAACACCTGCTTTCTTTGGGATTGGAATTATTATATTCTACTTGAAGTCTGAGGGTATTTCGCCTGTTTCATACATCTTGCGCACCAGATGGTAGAGTTTTGTCAGGACTGGCTCTCCCAAGGCCTTCAGTAGTTCTAATGGAATGTTGTCTACTCCCGGGGCCTTGTTTCGACTCAGGTCTTTCAGTGCTCTGTCAAACTTCAGGGCTCCAAAAATATGGAAATTGCATGGGGTGAGATCTGGACTGTATGATGGATGTGTTAATGGCTTGGCAGTGGAACTTCTACAGCATAGTCAAAACAACTTTGGCAACACACGGACAGGCATTATACTGCAGCATGATGATGCCATTTTGACTATGCTGCAGAAGTTTCATTGGGAAGCCCTTACACTTCCTCCATACAGTCTTGATCTCTCCCCATGTAATTTCCATATTTTTGGAGCACTGAAGAAAGACATTCATGCTGCCTGTTTGGTTTGGATGAAGAGGTGCGTGCCTGGGTAGTCACAGTTCCGCAGGAAACTACAACCTTTTTTCCATGAAGGCTTGACCATCTTGTCTTACAGGGATTAACAGTCGTGGCAATTACTTTTGAAATAATGAACAGTTTACTTACTTTTTAGGGTTCTGTACCTTAATCGGTAAAAACGGCACCCTCATAGGGTTTTCTTTGTTTTTAGGGTTCTGTACCTTAATCGGTAAAAACGGCACTCTTATAGGATTGCTTTGTTGACTGTCTGTGTGCAACTGTTAAAAACGCTTTTTGTCAGGAACAGGTACATGTATCAAGTTGAAATTTATGTCACGTACTGAGGTCTGCAGTCCCTTGGCGGTATGAAACATTGAAACTTCTAAGTCAGTGCAGTCAAAAGATACGGCCATTTATGTCACATATTTTAATACTCTCAAACTCACTTATCAAAACATATAGGGTACTTCCCATTGGCCTAGAATCATAAAATTTGGAAACATGAAAGTCTCATAGTACAACCAAAGGAAAAACATCCAAAGAATCTAAATTTGTAAATATATCACATGATTTTTTTTGGGGGGGGGGGGGGGAGGGGGTCTGGCTCTGTCTGATTTATTTCACGTTTTGATACTCGCAAACCCAGTCATCAAAACCTATAGCGTATTTCCTATTGGGCTAGAATCATGAAATTTGAAAAGAATCAAAGTTTCACAATACAAGAAACAAAGTTCCACAATAGAAGCAAAGGAAAATCTGAAATAGGTAAATTTGTAATTACATCACACAAAAAAACTTTTTGTCGTTTGTTATCTGACTGACTGTCTGTGCATCTGACTGTGCTTCTAAGTCAGTGCAATCAAAGGCCACTTACGTCTCATATATTGATACCCGCAAACTCACTCATCTAAACCTGCCTGACACTTTCCTTTGGTGCAGAATCATAAAATTTGGAAAAATGAAAGGTTTCACATTACCGACAAAGGAAAAAAATCTGAAAACTGTAAATTTGTAATTATATCACACAAAAAAATATTTCTCTTGTCATTTATGACCCAATGTGGAACTTGAAATTAAAACAATCAGTAGTTCTCAATTCAGGCTGACTGAGTCGCAATGGTAAAAGTCAAACACTAGGCAAGGAATAACTTCATTGGTCATATGTCGCGTTTTGAAATTTATCCATCGTCAGATATCCAGAAGTCATTACTGCACATAGCTATGGCGTTTCAAGTTGCATGTGAAACAAATATTCGCAGACTAGTCTCAAGTGCTTCTTTAACATACAACTTGAAATGCCACATCTACATGAAGTAGTGGCTGCTGGATATTTGATGGTGAATAAATTCCGAAGCATGTCATATGAGCAATAAAGCCATTCTTTGCTTGATATTTGACTTTTACCATTGTGACACAGTCACCTAAATGGAGAACTAACGATTGCTATAATAATGGCTTCCTGCCTCCTGCAAGACTTGAAGTCACATTTATATTACTGACATTGAAACATTCTTGAAAATCTTGGAATCCTTCAGCTGATATTGTGCCAGTATCAACGTCAATAACAGGCAAAAATGGTCAAGATTCTCAATTTCTAGGTTACATGAACTTACATAATTAAGTTCATATGTAACCTCAGTGCCTGAATCCTACATGCACCTGGCCATTATTATTATTATTATTATTATTATTATTATTATTTTCTTTCAGATTTGAGTAGCCTGCTCCTTATACAAGCCAACTCCCACATTATCCTTTGTGTGAGGCCATGTGTGCCAGATTCACATGCCAATTTGAATTTCTAAATTATGATATTTTATTTTACTGTTCCTTCACTGATTGTGTGAGTACTCACATGTATCGTGAAATATTGTGAATTTTCGAACATTTGCAAGTGCCGCAAAAAACTTGTACTATATTGTCAATTGTAAACATAATTTGTACTTTTTAGATACTTTTTGTCAACAGAATTGTCTTTCAAAAACAATCATTCCATAATTTTATTGTATAACTACTTGAAAAAATAGGTATAGTTTTTAGAAGTTTAAAACCCTTGCAAACATATACTTTTGAGAACTAACCCCGTTCATTGTACTAAATGCTCCAGTTCTTAAAGGAAATTATTAATACTTTTGGCTTAACATATCTAGAAATTAAAAGAGAATGAGCAGAGCTGTTTTCAAGTTATTTATTTACTATTCTGCAAAACATAGCACCAGCCACAACGCAGTACCACCATGAACATTGTTCTTGGACATGGTGTGACTTAGTTCACATTTAAAGCAGTTGGAAATCACCCTGTTTATTGTCAAATGATTGGGAGTTGCTGCAAATTGGTGTGTTGGGAGAGCTCTTGAGACTTGTGTACTAGAGACACCAAAGTTCCTCAACAACTATCCTCTCCTGTGGATCCTGTCTCTACTACAGGACGTACAGGATCTGTCACTATTCATCCACTTGACTGAGTGGCAGGTCAGTAGTAGGTCAAGGCACCCTGTACAAGGGAGACAGGACCAGAAAGAACTCTGTGTGTTATACCAGTCCTCCTAATGAACACGTTCAAGGTGCTGTCTTTCACTGAAACCAAAACTAAGCCTGGAAGTGTCCACCTGTTGGGAAACTTGTTGTGTGCTGTATAAAGAGAGAGCAAATGAAAAATGGTTGGAGTCTATTAAGTGTTGACAATTCAAACATACAGTGTATAATGATAAGGAAATTGGTGCACTCAGTGAGTATGATTCGGGGACTCATTCAGCATGTTGAAAAGGTTAATCTGCTGGCAATTGAGGGAACAAGGTGCAACCAATTGTAGATTTTGACGCACTTTGGAACAATTGATGCTTATCGTCTGGATCATACTTCATAGAAAAGGTTGAGAAGATTAGTCTTGCTACGGAGTTTCAGTGAAGGTCACAATTTGCAGCATAGCCTCAGTACTGATCGTGGCCTCCTAGTTGTAAGACAAGAGGAAGGATTGAACCAGAGTCTTCGGATGTTCTGTGACAATCTAGGCTGCGACTTCCTCAACTTGCACCATGGTCCCTCTAAACACGTCATATGTGCACTTTTACAATCAGAGGCTGCTACCTAGGTAGCTGACTGTGTGTAGGGTGCACACAGGGTTTTTAGAGTAGGCAGCTTGCCATCCAGTCCAGATAACGATAGCTGTAGGGGACCCAAAGGTGACAGCATAAGATCCAGTATTAAAATTGTAGTGGTTAACTGCTGAAGCAGTAGCAATAAAGTGTCAAAAAATTTGAAGCACTCCTAAAATGCTGTGCAGCTCACATTATACTATGTACAGAAAACTGGCCAAGGCCCAAAATTGATAGCAGTGAATTATTTGCGGTAAATTTAAGCATGTGTCGAAAGGATAGGCTAATGGTAAAAAAGGTATTTCTCACTGTTGACAAGAAACTAAAATTCATCAAGATAGAGATATAAATTGAAACTGCATGTGAGATTGTCTGGGCAAGACTCAATACCAAAGATGAGCATTAACTTATAATCAGATCCTTCTATCAACCACCAGAATGACTTCCAGATGTAACTGAAATCTTGAGAGAAAACCTAAGTTTACTAGTAGGTAAGTTCCCCAATCATACTGTCATCATTGGACAGATTGTTGATGAGCCCCATCAAAAAGTCCTAATAAGTGGTACAGTGAGAGGTACTCTCTGCCATCCACTTCACAGTTGTTTGCAGAGTAGAAGGGTAGATGTAGATGATAATGACAATGATGACATCGGTGATGGTGACCTGCTAATATGTTGCACATTCTGAGAATCCTTTCACCCAAGATTGATTAATCTCATGATGTCCCTTTTCCAATATCTTGTCATAGAATCCCTCAAACCCATGAGCAGCACCTCATTCTCTAACAGTAGTAGGAATATCCCTTTACCTCAGTTCTTGGCTTGCAGTTGTTTTTCCTGCTATCAGTTATGTGCAAATGTGTGCCATTGCGTGCACACACACACACACACACAATGAGGGAGAGGGAGAGAGAGAGAGAGAGAGAGAGATTGACTGTAGTGTTCACAAGGAATAGTAAGTATTTCAGGATGTGGTACTATAAACTAATTTGAATAAAACATTCCACATAACATGCATCCAATTTTGATTGGTTACAGAGAGAAGTTTTCAGCTTTCATGTTGGTACTCCATACTCTATGGGTTTATTCACCCTTTTTTTTAGGTTCAAGTCATAAAGCTATTCTTGAATTTACATAATTGATTTCTTTCAACTGTGAATTTTTTGCCAAGTCTGCTGTATTGTGGAATGCTACGCTGGTATTCACTGCTGGAGAGTTCTTAACCAGGGTACCAATTCTGTGAATGTGATCTGTCAGTCATGTGTTTGTATGTTTGTAATTACCTTTATCATTAAGATTTCCCTTTCTACACTCATGTCATTTTTTGAAGTTCTTTGTCCTGCTATGTAGAGCCACTCGTATCTGCATCGAACTTCGTCACCAGTTGCAGGAAAGCACTGTGATAACGGAAGATTAGATTTGCTTCTCACTAGCTACGAAATCACATAACCACTTCTTTTCAAAATCCTTTTGTATTTAACAGTCCCCATAACACTTTCAGCATATCAATTAAACATTCACATTTGAGCTCTTAATAACCAAACTCATTGTCAGACAGATGATTAGTATCCCAAAGTCAAGAAGTAAGTACATAAGTAATTAAGTAATTCCAAATAATCTTCTTGTGTTTTTCTTTTTGAAACATTAGCCATTCTTGCCATAACCTTCTCGTCTTTGGCATCCACGGCACCTCCAAGTCATGACATCAAAAGTGTAAATGGCTTCTTCCCACCAGTAAAATATTCATTCTCCATCGTGCCTTGTGGCTGTACTGTGCTTACATTTGTGTCTTATATCTGTGCATAAAAAAAGTGTGTGTTTAGTATGCTGTCTTCCCTCTACCACTACTTCTTTAATCAGCACAATAGAAAGGAAGTGGGACATATTTCTACCTTGAACACTAACATGTACCGCCACACATCCCCTGACTAACATGAAAGATGTCAGGTAAAATAATTTGAAAAACTAATCACAATCTTATATAGCTGTTACTTTCCATAAATTACTATTAGCTCCACATCAAGAGCCTCTAAAGACAGAGCATTTCTTCCATTTGTAATCACTTGGTTTGCCAAATGTAAATGTTAACCTTTTATATAAATGTATGACAATTATTATTTCATAATTTATGCTAATTCCTTATGGGGTATGCCCTTCTTGTTATGTCTTTGTTCTTTCACCACCACACTCAGCATGTCAGTGAATGTTGTTTTAAACAGAATATTGTAACAGAGACAATGGGAACCATTTAAGGAATTACATGTCTCCATTACCATTTACTCTAATTCTGCCGTAAATCTCAGATTTGCCTTTGTACGACATGCATGGAAAAATGAAGATTCAAAATAAACAATATTAACCACGTAAGTCCATGTGCTTTAACTATTTTGAAGAACACTGTAATTTCCTTACTCTTACTTTACAATATCATACTTTCATAATCAATTTACTCTCATGTGCACGCACACACACACACACACACACACACACACGCACGCACGCACGCAGGCTAATGTCACACGTGTAATAGTGGCACATTCTTCGTATTAACCAAGCAACAACAATTGCCATATACCTTTGTCATCTGTACCTTACCTTGTGTATTTACATTTTGGGACATCATAATATCACAAATTTAGCATTGGGGGGCAGTGTGGAGGGTAAAAATCATAGAGGGAGACCAAGAGATGAATACACTAAGCAGATTCAGAGGGATGTGGGTTGCAGTAAGTACTGGGAGATGAAGAAGCTTGCACAGGATAGAGTAGCATGGAGAGCTGTATAAAACCAGTCTCAGGACTGAAGACCACAACAACAACAACAATATCCTTTCCAGGGTGATACATACTATTCTTATTCCCCCCCTCCCACCCAATAATGTGCCATTCCTAACATGTGCCTTAGGTACGATTGAATTAACTCTAATGGCCTTTGTCATCTGTCCATGGCCATGCATTATGTGTGTGATACCAAACAACTCCGACTTCCTCTTGTGAAAATAGGTTGCAATAGCCACTATGTGGTATGGATAAAGGAAGGGTTACTGCAACAATAACATATGCATCTGGAAAGAGGGAGAATAGTGTTGGTACTCCTATCAGATGAGAGATAGGGAAAGAAAAACAATAGGCATGTTCAGGTCAAAGAAAGAAAGACAATAGACTCCAAAGACTTGATTTCCTTCCCACCTCCCACCCCAATGTCATCTACCTGATGAGTATTTCAATGTGACACTGGAGGACAAAGAGTGGTGGTGTGCCCTACAGAATTGACTTGTCATGGTTTCACTGATAAGGCCCCAGAAATAGATCTTAACACTCCCCCATTCATACTCTATAGAGATGTGGTAGTCACACATCAGTCATTTGTAGTCAGGCATCTTAACATCACTATCAATCACATACTATCGTGTGAATCATATGTATGTATTCACATGATTACGCAATATAGTCCTTGTAAGTAATTTGTATTTTTGTGCTTAATGTTTTATAAGATTTATTCCTTTGCTCTGTGTAGCAATTACACACTCATTGTCTTGTTATTTCTACTGCTGAACTTGATATATGTATAGTAGCTGTCGTAGGGAATTCAATTCCTCTACGAAGGATCACATTCTCCTAAGGTTATATGAATTTCTTTAATGTATCAATTTTATAAAGTCCTGTGTGTTGGCCCTTTCTTTTGTCCACCAAAAACTCTGCTTTAGGATGTGGCATCCCCACTGTCATTAAAGGTCCATTAGATCCACGAAAAAATTTACCCATCTGTTTCTTTAAGTTAGAGTTCTGACAGAATTAAATGATAATTAAATTGACACCCTAGCTTCAAACAGGTGTTGATATATAACGTTAGGGACATGTTGAAAATGTGTTACCCGACTGGGAATCGAACCCGGGATCTCCTGCTTACATGGCAGATGCTCTGTCCATCTGAGCCACCCAGGGCACAGAGGATGGTGCACCTGCAGGGACTTATCCCTTACACACTCCCCGTGAGACCCACATTCCCAACATGTCCACACCACTACATTCGTAGTGCGCCTTATAGATGTTTGCCCATCACACTCATTATTCGTGGCAGATTAATCTACCAGGTCCCGTACAAGTTGGAGCATAGCGTGTGCGTTCGCACAAGGACAGTGGCCGGGTAGCCATATTTTAACTATATATGAAACTAGTATCTGTTCCCAAAAGGACAGATACCATCAATGACCGTGCAGCTTCTCTAGAATGAAATTATAATTAAATCGACACCCTAGCTTCAAACAGCATTGATATAAAACATTGGGGACATGTTGAAAACGCATGCCCCGACCGGGACTTGAACCCGGGATCTCCTGCTTACGTGGCATACGCTCTATTCATCTGAGCACAGAGGATGGTGCACCTGCAGGGACTTATCCCTTGCACGCTCCCCGTGAGACCAACATTCTTAACATATCCACATCACAACATTCGTAGTGCGCCTTATAGATGTTTGCCCATCACACTCATTACTCATGGCAGATTAATCTACCAATGGTATCTGTTCTTTTGGGAACAGATACTACCTTCATAGATAGTTAAAATATGACTACTTGGCCATTGACCTTCTTGTGCGAACGCACATGCTATGCCCCAACTCGTACAGGTTTTGGTAGGTCCACATTAAACATTAGCAGCCACCATGGATCCAGCGACATGACAAACACTCTACAGCTTTTAATGCATATACTTTACACTCAGATTTCACAATTGACATACCTGGTGGTAGAGACTGTTGTGGCGTAGTAAGACAACCACGCCACTTGGAAGTAGCCGAAAGGCACGCGTTACTGACGCAGGCTAGAGATAGGTCTGAAACAGGATACGTAATGAATGCTATAAAGAAAAGTACGTAGCTCCTGGAATACTTAACTTTTAATCCATCCTTGTTGTATACATCGTTCTTGATGAGACATGCTTTATACGATAAGTATCAATTGCTATGTAAGGCTAATGGCGCCTTGCTAGGTCGTAGCCATGGCCTTAGCTGAAGGCTATTCTAACTATCTCTCGGCAAAGGAGCGCGGCTTCGTCAGTGTAGTCGCTAGCAAAGTCGTCCGTACAACTGGGGCAAGTGCTAGTCCGTCTCTCGAGACCTGCCGTGTGGTGGCGCTCGGTCTGCGATCACTGCCAGTGGCGACACGCGGGTCCGACATGTACTAATGGACCGCGGCCGATTTAAAGCTACCACCTAGCAAGTGTGGTGTCTGGCGGTGACACCACAGAGACGATGATTGCCCAGGGGAGACTGAAGCAAGTTTTGTAAATATCACAGACCCACATTAGAGTTGTGCTTAAAAAAAAGGGATCAAATAATTATTTTTTTACATTTTTGTTTCACTTTTAATGTTAGAACTGATTAAAATAAAACTGTCAGAAAACTATTTATTTTTATTATTATTTTTTGCTAATACAAAAATTGTTAGAAACCTTGTAATTTATAGTCATCTAACAGAAAAATATTAAATAGGATCTGTCATTAACCATTAGGTTTGACGTGTTTGAAGTTAGTACCACAGTTTTACCTGACAATGTATTTACTTTAATGAAATGGGCTACATGTGACAGATGCTAGATGTGGTACATAAACTAGAATTAAATAAAAAGTGACAAAGTATTACCGCAGATTCAGCACCAGTCGCTCCTTCACAGAAATTGCAGTACCATTGTTGGTCTGAATTTTCATCTGTTTAGCCATTTCTGGTCCAATAATATTTAAGATATATTGAAAACTGGGTTGCGACATTCGCAACTGCCTGAAGAAGTGCTCTGGATTCTTTTTGAGCTTTCAATAGAACTGGTGAAAGAACCCATACTTACGACATTCTGCATTCATAGGATGCACTCCATACTTCCTCTTTTTATTCTCCTTGGCAATAACCAAAATTACAGCAAACGAATCACTATCGCTGTCATCAGATGATGCATGGAATATCTTTTATGCTTCACACCACAACAGGTAAATGCACACTGCTAATTATGAACAGCTGCAGGGTTGACTACTCCCGGCTGCAAGTAAAGAGATGTGCCAGCAATGAGGGTACAGTGTAAATGCACCAAGGCTCCCAGCAAGGTGCGATGTACCAGCAGCATGCAGCGAGGTCCAATCTATGATGCAGCATATACATACTCTTACCCCCCCACCCCCAAGTCATATGGTATAAATTCTTCCTGTAATTGCTCTATTTCACCAGATTGGAATTGACTTCTTGGGGAGGTTTCCTAAGCCGACAAATGAGAATAAATAAATAGTAGCATGCTCTATTATCTAATGTGCCCTTCTCTCACCAAGGCTTTACTGACAGGTGACTCTCTGGAAATTACCTGGTTTCTAGTAGAAGTAATTTTGAAGATGGAGCTCCACATGTAATGATCTCTGATCATGAAAAAGTGATTCAGTCAAGACTGGTTTCAGATGAAATTTTACAATGCAGTATTATTGTTCATAGGATGACAATTACCTACCACCTGCAGCTAAATGGCCACATGGAAAATTTTAATAAGAAGCTGGTAGATATGCTCTGAGAGTAGGCTGATGTAGAACAGAGAGACTGGAATACTACATCAAGCACAACAGTGTAAAATACTATAGGTATCACTCTTTATGTTCCCTCGTCCACAGATGAGAAAATTAAATATGATGAATAGTTTCTTTCTATTTTAATGTGATGATGCTCAGGATAAGTACATCAAACAGTTTGTCACTAGAACTGAACAAGCAAGACAGTTAGCATACATAAAGACCTTGGACACCCATGGTGAGGATGTGACAGCAAACGCTGTCCTTTGAACTACAATCCATGTGACCGTGTACAGATTTTTACACCGATGCACAGGGCCAGGCTATCATAAAAGCTATTAAGGTGCTACATTGGCCCTTAACTGAATTGTACAAGGTGGACAAAGTAAAACTGGCCCAGAAAATATTTACAGTATGACTAGAGCAGGATTGACCATTGTAAATGAACATCACAGAAGATGCTGTAAGTGGCCACCATTGACTTCGATGCCACACTTCGCTTGATTTATCAAACTGTGACACGCATAACAGCTCTGCCTGAGGGATAACAGCAATAGTGTTTTCAGTGTCCTGCAATAGAACTTGCAGTGTGTGAGGATTATTTAAGTACACTCGACCCTTCAATTTGCTCCACAGGTAAAAATGACAGGGAGATAAATCAGGCAATCGAGATGGCCGGGTGAGTGCAGTACCTCTGCAGATTGTCCTCACCTCATTGAACACGTCGTGTACATGTGACAGTGTTGTCAAGCTGGTGTGTGCTGTTGTTCTGTCATTGCCAAAAATATCCATACAGTCAGTCATCTTCTGTGAGTTGATCCACATATGGACTAAACAGTTTCCAGACATACCCATTAGCATTAATTATTTGGTGAAAGAACTATGATACAATGCAGAGACCAGACAATGTGCACCAAACACCAATCTTGAGAGATTATACACCAATCTTGAGATTATACACCAATCTTGAGATTATAAAATGGCCCTTCAGAGTATTGATGGGGATTTCCTGATGCATAATGTCACTTGTTCTCTGGATTCACAAACCCTGATTGGCTTAACCATACCTCATCTGAAGATATGAAAAACTGAGAATCCAGAACTCCTCATTCTGCTTCATTCAGAAACCAGTGGCAGAAGTCAACACATGGAAGTTTCTAGTGTTTTCTGTGATTAGCAGTTCTCCTTTCATTAACAAGAGTCAGTTCCACTTCAGTCTTATAATTTTTTTCTGCGCCAGTTTTGTTTTTCCCACCTTATAAATGCTTCTCAGATATCGCCAAGGAGGCTGAAGCTACACTGAGGAAATTAAAGAACAGAGATGTCATCCATGTCCTTTCCAGGTCCTATTGTAATTCTGCACCTCAGGTCAATGATAGGGCTTCCAGTACAAGAAGCAAGAAGACTCATCTGGTGATTGCAATACTGTGAGGGAAGTAACTCCACTTGAACTTCACAGTGACTATGAGGACATGCAACACGATCAGCACACAAAGATACATCAGTGTCATGATATGAAGAACTGCAGATTAGATCCAGATCCATGAACCTATAGTCCAGTCTGAAACAGCAGATCACTGTTTCGCAGGGGGAGGGGGGGGGGGGATCCCACATGCTATGCGTCATGCATTGTGATATAACAGTTACAGGCACTGGTTGACTACATATCGGTTACTGTTTCAATTTCCGCCATCTGCAATTATTTATCATGTGGCATTTGTGATTCCTAGAAAGTTTTAGGACATTCTTATTTATGAAATATTCCAATGCATTGGGACATTCTATATATGTACAAATAGCAATACCCTCTTTGGAGTCAGGCAATTTAGTCCAGTGCGTGATTGATAAAGATGACCATGCTCTTGTAACTGGCACTTGATTCCAGATTCCATGTGGCAATATTCTTCCTCTCATTATATTTCCCCTGCACTGATCACCTCATGAATGAAAAGTCACACATTGTCAACACTGTAATATCCAACAGTATCTGCCAAGTAGTTAAAGAACTAGGTCTTGGGTAGATACAGTATGTCGGCACATGATTGAATTTGTTTTTTCTACGTGTGAGTGTAGAGTGAATATATCATTAAAAACATACTTCTTTCAGAATTTATTGTTCTGTCCTCTGTCAAGATTCTTAAGGGATGTGTTATTCATCTGTTAAGTGTCATTGGAGAACTGTATTATAAAACTGCCATTTATCTCTAGACAATTGTTATGTTACTTAACTGCTTGCTTTGTTTGAGGTTCTCTTTCCACCTATATTAGTGATTTAGATATTTAAATTAAACTCAACACGTATTCATTTTCAGAGTCCACTCAAAAATTAAGCTCAGATTGTAGATCTCATTGTTCATTACTCTTTAAAAAATACAGGGAGGCAAAAAGCCATTCATATGATTGACAACTAACAATGACTGTTCTGATCATGAATATGTAGTTTATGGAGACTTGTCCATGACTCACTTATTGGTTACCAACTCGCAATGACTCATTAGCAAAGCTGATCAAGACTGCATATGCCATTGTCCACAGTTCTTGCAGAATTGCTTAGAAAATATTCTACAAATTATTCATAAGATCTTAAAAACCAGAGTAGTTACGTTTTTAATAATGGTTGGGTTGGGCTGTTTTGGGGGAGGAGACCAGACAGCGAGTTCATTGGTCTCATCGGAATAGGAAAGGAAGTCGGCCATGCCCTTTCGAAGGACCCATCCCGGCATTTGCCTGGAACGATTTAGGGAAATCACGGAAAACCTAAATCAGGATGGCCGGACACGGGATTGAACCGTCGTCCTCCCGAATGCGAGTCCAGTGTGTTAGCCACTGCGCCACCTCGCTCGGTTTTAATAATGGTATAAATGCAGAAATTGCTAACTATTTTTTTACAATTTCAGAAATGAAGTTTATTTTATTTAATTATTGGCTGTCTAACTTTTTAAATAACGTTAATGTTGGGTTTTACTTTTATGGACAAATTTTTTAGGCAGACAAATTTATTCCACATTTTCTAATAAAGCCCACCACAGTTATTTCAGAAACTAAATATTAATTTGAAATTTCTCATTAACATGTTTCCTCAGTAATCATATATACTTTTAGCAACAGAACAATCACAGTTACAAAAGAATAATTCCAGATATCCTAATTTTAATTTCTACACGTTGTGGACCTTGTGTTATTTGTGAAAATGTGTTTGAATGTGGCACATTTCAAACTATAACATTTTGAAAAAAGATGTAGAAGACAAAAAAGACTAAAATGAAATACAGGGTGGTTCAAAAAGAAAGAACAGATTTCACTTGTTTGTTATAGACAAATTATGAAAGGTAGAAACGCATTGCACATATCACCAGATAGAGGAAGGTTAGAAGTTTTATGTTCACACAGGCATTGTATCATACACTAAACATGAGCACCATGCATTGCTTGAAAAACATCAAAACAGTAGTCCATTTCATGCCACACACAAATCAACATGTCCTTGTTTTTTGAATCGACAGCTTCAGCAGTTTGATTTCTCAGTCTTTAAAGAGTAGTTGTTGTAGGTGGGACAAATACTGTCTTTTTATGTATCTCCACAGAAAAAAAATTGTAAGGTGTCAGGTCTGGTAGCCAGCCCATGTTTTGGATTTCTGAGGGCTCCATGTGAACACGTCTCAGTTATGCTCGATATTTTCATCAGACATGCATGGCCGACCAATGCTCTTCCCTTTGCGAATTCAACCAACTTACAAGAATTTTGTATACCAATCATAATTCTGCTTGTGTAGAGGTGCTTCTTGCTGAATCGATGCTGGACTGCACGGTGTACTTCATCTATGAATTGACTTCACACAAATTCCAGCACATAAAATAATTTCTCTTGTGGTATACTCACCTGGTTGCTACAAATAAACAACAGCGCAGCTGTGTCAGGACTTTGACTCTTCCTCTATGTTTTATAGTTTGTCTGTAATAAACAATTGAAATCTGTTCTTTCTTATTTAATCATCCTGTATAAAAATGAGAAACATATTAGTGGGTTTGAAATTTTGAAATCTTAAATGTTGAATATGTCCTTGAAAATAAAATATACCTACAAAGAATTTTTGTATTGTGGTAATCAGCAAATTTAAGTTATCCTTTTAGTAGCATAAGCATGAGGACAGTTCATCTTGTAAAATAGTGTTGACATTTCAAGCTATAATTGTACAAATATAAGAAAAGAAAATGAATACCATTTGTATTAGAAATAACATGAAAGCAAGTGGACTCGTTCCACCTTGTCATATTGCATGCTGTATTAAAGTTTTAAAATACTCAATTAATAATGTACATTTTTCTTTATGAGGCCATTGTTATTTTGCGTTTCATTGTATATCATGTTAAATTAATGACTGAAAGGAACGTCAGTTTTTAATTTAAATTTAAAAATCAATACAGAGTTTATGGAGTGTTAGATAATGAAGTGTGTGCTGTGTGGGTATATGCATAATGATCTTATTCTCCATTGCTACTATCTCTCTGTCTGTCTTTCTTTCTTTCTTACTGGTAACATTTCAAAAATTGTGTGGTTGATATGTGTTGTTATCTTGGGTTTCACTTGTATTCTTGTATGGAAAGTTGAGTGTTTGTTGCTACATAACTGTATTATGTTATTGCAGTAAAATATACTATTCTTACTGTAAGAGAGAACATCTTTATTTTGCAGCTCTCTTCAGGAAAGATCCAAATCACATTCAGGGACCATACATTACTCACTATTGATGCAAATAGTAGTGGGATGATGTTCACTAACAGAGATGGGACAACAAATCACTATCACCATAGTGATCCCATCCCTGATGAGCTACATCGTCACTTGGAACATATACCTTGTGTTGTAAAGTCCTTGCTTACAGCATGTAATTCTCATGATTCTCATATCCTTAAAAATACAAAATGAAATGTTGAACATATTGGAGTCAGTGCTGATGAAAAAGAAGTATCAGTACTGATAGAAATCTCAAACTACTAGAAGTACCATTTCTACGTGCAGTTGCTCATTTCTTATATATATCCTGAATACTGTGACATGTTTTTTGTACATCTGGACAAAAACGAAGTAAATTTTATTTACAATAATATTACTCTGTGATTTGCAACAAGATCCCAGTAGCTGTTCTTTATCACTGATAAAATATTTGATTCATGTAAATATGTGTTATATGGAAGGAAATGAATTATATCATATGGTAAGAAATTTTACAGAGTTAGTGCTCACAATATTTCATGCATATGTCTATTTTTATGTAATGCTTAGAATATCCCTCATCTTCATTCGTATTTAAGTTTTGTATATGAGAAATAATAATAATAATAATGTTCCTACCAAGTATAGCAGAATCCACAGTCTACTTTATCATTCACTCATCCTTTGTCACATCCTACCTTCCCCTGTCTTAGTCCTAAAACTTTATGGAACTAAAAACTTCACATTTGCTTTGGAGGAAGAGCAATGAGAGAGTGAAAAGATGGCATTGCCTTGAAAGCTATGTCAAGCTTACACATTAGCTTATGCAAGTTTTTCCTTTTGAAAGTGCTCTTTTCATTAGCAGTATATACTTCCTTCAGTTCAAATGTGTTTTCCTGTCCATTGAACTATGCTGAAAATAATCTGACTTGTTTTTATGTAAAAGTGTCACTTCAGCAATTTCACATGCTGATAGTTTTATTTTAGTACATATATATATATATGAAGGTTATAGTCTCATGGGCTGTGTTTTAAGTGCAATCGGATGTAAAAGAGTATTTTATTGTGTGAGATAGTATTTAAACATATATTACTTCCTGGAAGTAGTAACTGTACCAGACAAAATAACATAATGTACAAATCTGTTTGTGCTATTAATAAGTAATGTATTTTAGAAATTGTTTTATACTTTATGTATTTAAAAAATAAATATGTTAAGATGAAATCCTTATAACCTTATATTTCATGTAGCCTAAAATAAATGCAAATGGGATTGTATGTAGTAGTGAAGTAAAGAAAATTGAATTTGGTTTTTATTATAATGTTGTAGAAACACAACATCAGGATTCACACCAACCATCTTTTATTCTGCTTTCACATGAAGGGATACACTGAGACATTGCTCGAATTAGGAATCAGTACAATCACACTTAATCAGAGAATACAGTAAAGCACAATCTAACAGCTGAGCTTACAGTTGTCAGGTAAACATTAGTCCTGCCGAGGGCCTGATGCGTCAGGGTATGTAAGGCTGTTTTATACACGGTTCCAGTCTGTACCAATGTGCAGCAACCTCGTTAGGTAGGTTGTGAAGATGCAAGCTGTTTGATTTTGTGTGCTCCCTTTGTAGCGTTACAACACTCCTTCCCCCTTGGGTAAAAGTGTTTGCTGTGGAGAATATGTCATGCCATCACCGGAGAGTATGCTCTG
Source organism: Schistocerca nitens (assembly GCF_023898315.1). Classification (NCBI taxonomy): domain Eukaryota; kingdom Metazoa; phylum Arthropoda; class Insecta; order Orthoptera; family Acrididae; genus Schistocerca; species Schistocerca nitens. The sequence continues at coordinate 347,092,783 of NC_064617.1, forward strand.
CAATGGCGTGGGCGTGGCCAGGTGCAGTACTCACTCCCCCACAAGAGACCATAAGGATACACCAGCAATGGAGGCGTAGTATCCATGTCCACATCTGGACAGGCACTTAGCGATGGAGGCAGCAGAGAAGGCGGCAGCAGCGATGGGCTACAGAGATGGAGGAGGCATGGTGATGACTTCTTAGCCCAGTGGTGGCGGCACCGAGAACGAAGATGACACAAGAGCCAGAGAGGGCATGGACCCTGCTGCAGGTACCAATCCACATGGTGGAGGTGGCTGCAGGGGCAGAGTGCTCTCTGGTCTGTGGTCAGTCATGTACAGATGGAGCTGGTCGTAGTATCATGACACCAAGCCATTTGAGGTGCACAGGACGCAAAGGCAGTGGACCTCACCATGATGGATGATCTTCGGTATCCACTTAGAGCGCTGGCCAAACCCTCTGGCCTAGACAGCGGAGTCCAGACAGATTTCCTGTAAGGTAGGCATCGGCAGGTGGTTGGGCATCGGCTGAAGCAGATGGAGTAGTGTACATGGCTGGTGGCCATGAAGCAGCTCTGCTGCCTGAAGTGAACCTATATGAACTCAAGAACCTATCAACAGCTTCCTCAGGAGAAGACTGAGGTTATTTTTTCTTCTGAGTTTTGAAAGTACAGATGAGCCGCTCCGCCTCATCATTGGACTGGAGATGAAAAGGAGGGGTTATAAAGTACCAGATGCCACTCTTTGTACCAAAATCTTGAGAAAAAAGCTATGGGCCGTTGTGCATCACAAGTGTATGCAGCAATCCTTCTCAGGAAAAAATCTTTCAGAGGGCCGTGACCATAGCCGCTGTGGATATGGACACACAATGAACTGCATAAGGGAGTTTTGAGAAAGCATCAACCACTACAAGCCAACAGGAGTTAAGGTACGGGCCCACAAAATCAGCATGAATACACTCCCAGGGGTGGCATGGACCATGGGGAAAGAGATACCCATGGTGCCACCTAATGGTTGACCCACTGTGGCCAGGCTGACAAATACACGTGATCTCATTGTCGATGCCCAGCCAAAACGTGGCAGCAGGCTAGCAAGTTTGTATGAGAAATGCAGCAGGTGGAGAAGGTGGATGATGTCCTGCCGCAATGTGGATGGGATCACAACACTGGTGACGAAGAGCATAATAATTATGCGAGGGATCAGATGCTCGGTCCAGTGGTTTATGCAGCCAGCTTTGATGGACAAATTGAAAAACCTGACATACGACAGGATTGGCCGAGACAGCTGCTGAAATTCAAGAATTGGTAATGGAAAAACCATCCACGGTGTTTTGGTCTTGGAAGTCTAAATGGAAACACAACAGTTCATCCTGATCAAGTGTTGGATCAGTCTCAATTGGCAATCAAGAAAGAGCACGTGCATTAGCGTGTTGGGCAGTGGGTCATAAACGAAGCACGACAAAAACAGACCCCAGCATTGCAGGTGATGGGCTACTTTGTTTGGTAAAGATGCTGAAGGATGGAAAAGAGAAAATAGAAGTTTATGATCCATGATCAAATGAAATTTAGAACCATATTGGAAAACATGGAATTTTGTGAGTGCGTACATAATAGCAAGGGCCTCTTTTTCTATCTGCAAGCACTGCTGTTGCACCTGATATACAGAGTTTTGGAAGCATACGCAATAGGAAATTCAGAACCATCTGCATATTTGTGCATGAGAACGGCCTTGAGAGAGTATTTGGAGGCTTCTGTGGCTAAAAAGAGATGTTGCCTTGGTTGTAAAGTAACCAAGTGTGGTGCCGAGTGTAATTTTAACTTCAATAGGGCAAAAGCATCCTCGTAAAGGGGCAACTGGTGAAACGGGACATCTTTCATAAGAGAGCATGAAGTGGCAGAACCACTGTGGCTGCATCAAGAAAAAATTTATGGTAGTATGCAGTCTTTCCAAGAAAGGCCTGCAACTCTTGACATTGCTAGGTCATGGCAAAGCTGTAACGGCAATGACATACTGATGTAAAGTCTTGAGGCCACCATATGAGACTTCAGAATGGAGATAGATGATAGCTGAAAAAATTGTTATTTGTCCAAGTTACATTTCAAAGAGGCAGCCTGCAGTATCGTGAACAAGGCACAAATGTTCCACAAATGCTCATATGTTGAAGAGCAAGAGACCGCAATATCATCCAGATAGTTAATGCACCCCCAGCAAGGAGGCTGCGAGTTGCTCCAAAAATCATTGGAACATGGCAGGGATGCTAGGTCTGCCAAATGGCTGGCGTTGGTACAGGTATAACTCAAAAAGGGGTATTCCCTACAAGGTTACATTTGGAATCATCATCCACAGGCAGCTGTAGATAGGCTTCTGACATCTCTATTTCGGAAAAATATTGGCCCCCGGAAAACAGTGTGAGGAGTTCACAGATAGGTATCAATACACTGTGAATTTACAGACTTTTTAAAATCACTACAGAACTGAAGGTTACCGTTAAGTTTTGCGACAGTTACCAACAGCGTAATGATTTATTATAGGAGACAGGTGTGATAACACCCAAAGACATAAAGTGATCTAGTTTTGGGTATGTCCATTTGACTCGCTCAGATAAAGCTATTGGAATTGGATGAGTCTATTAAAAAAAAAAAAAAAAAAAAAAAAAAAAAAACAGGCGCATGCCATTGTTTTATTGTGGTTGAAATTTGTAGCACACAGTAAACTTTCTGAAAACACGGAGGAATATTCTGAGTATAGCGTGTCCAGTTGTTGGTACGGAACTTGATCCGATACCAGGTGCACTTCTTCAGAAATAGAGAATCCTGAAATTTTGAAGGCATCTAATCCAAGTAAGGTCTCCGTGTGGGAATAGTACACCACTAGGTAAGTCAAAGGTTGAACAACTGCTTTATACATGATGAGAGTAGAAAACTGTTCCAATGTTGGTATTTGATGTTTGGTGTAACTCACACTGATGTGAGATGAGATAATGCCAGTGATACATGGTCCCCATAGATTTGAAAATCTATATTCAGGAAGATGTAAAACTAGTTCTTTTTGCTGATGATACAAGTATAGTAATCACACCCAACAAACAAGAATTAACTGTGGAAATTGTAAATAATGCCTTTCAAAAAATTATTAAGTTGTTCTCTGCAAATAGTCTCTCATTAAACTTTGATAAAACACAGTATATACAGTTCTGCCCTGTAAATGTAACAACACATCTACACCTACATGGGTACTCTGCAAATCACATTTAAGTGCCTGGCTGAGGGTTCATCGAACCACTTCACAATTCGCTATTATTCCAATCTCGTATAGCGCGCGGAAAAAATGGATGCCTAGACCTTCCCATGCGTGCTCTGATTTCCCTTACTTTATTAAGGTGATCGTTTCTCCGTATGTAGGTCGACATCAACAAAATATTTTCACATTCGGAGGAGAAAGTTCATGATTAAAACTTCATGAGAAGATTCTGCCGCAATGAAAAACGCCTAAGTGTCCTGCCAATAAAACGCAGTCTTTGATTAGCCTTCCCCACAACATTTTCTATGTGTTCTTTCCAATTTAAGTTGTTCATAATTGTAATTCCTAGGTAGTTAGTTGAATTTACGGCCTTTAGATTTGACTGATTTATCGTGTGACCGAAGTTTAACGGATTCCTTTTAGCACTCATGTGGATGACCTCGCACTTTTTGTTGTTTGGAGTCAATTGCCAATTTTCACACCATACAGATATCTTTTCTAAATCGTTTTTCAATTTATTTTGAATGACTTTACTAGTTGATAAATGGCAGCGTCACTGCAAACAACCTAAGATGGCTGCTCAGATTGTCTCCCAAATCGTTTATGTAAATAAGGAACAGCAAAGGCCCTATAACACTACCTTGGTGACTGCCAGAAATCACTTCTGTTTTACTCGATGACTTTCCTCAATAACTGCAAACTGTGACCTCTCTGACAGGAAATCACAATTCCAGTCACATAACTGAGACGATATTCCATAAGCACCCAATTTCACTACAAGTCGCTTGTGTTAAAAGTCTTCCGGAAATCCAGAAATATGGAATAAGTTTGAAATCCCTTGTCAATAGCACTCAACACTTCAGGTGAGTAAAGAGCTAGTTGTGTTACACAAGAACGATGCTTTCTAAATCTGTGTTGATTATGTGTCAATAGACTGTTTTCTTCGAGGTAATTCATAATGTTCAAACATAATATGTGTCCCAAAATCCTGCTGCATATCGATGTTAATGATATGGGCCTGTAATTTAATTGGTTACTCCTACTGCCTTTCTTTAATATTGGTATGACATGTACAACATTCCAGTCTTATGGTACACCATTAATACATATATAGTTTGAACAGAAGTCTGTACCTAAGGCAGAATATTTCAAATTTTTGGGTATGTCCATTGGTGAGAGTGAATGGAAGAAACACACTGGTAATCCACCAAAACGTTTTGAGTCCAGCTACTGATGCTTTTAGGGTTATTGCAAATTTGGGCAATAAACATACAAGTAAATTAGCTTACTATGTGTGTTTTCATTCGCTACTTTCATGTGGCATCATACAGGGTGTTTCAAAAATGACCGGTATATTTGAAACGGCAATAAAAACTAAACGAGCAGCAATAGAAATACACCGTTTGTTGCAATATGCTTGGGACAACAGTACATTTTCAGGCGGACAAACTTTCAAAATTACAGTAGTTACAATTTTCAACAACAGATGGCGCTGCAAGCGATGTGAAAGATATAGAAGACAACGCAGTCTGTGGGTGCGCCATTCTGTACGTCGTCTTTCTGCTGTAAGCGTGTGCTGTTCACAACGTGCAAGTGTGCTGTGGACAACATGGTTTATTCCTTAGAACAGAGGATTTTTCTGGTGTTGGAATTCCACCGCCTAGAACACAGTGTTGTTGCAACAAGACGAAGTTTTCAAAGGAGGTTTAATGTAACCAAAGGACCGAAAAGCGATACAATAAAGGATCTGTTTGAAAAATTTCAACGGACTGGGAACGTGACGGATGAACGTGCTGGAAAGGTAGGGCGACCGCGTACGGCAACCACAGAGGGCAACGCGCAGCTAGTGCAGCAGGTGATCCAACAGCAGCCTCGGGTTTCCGTTCGCCGTGTTGCAGCTGCGGTCCAAATGACGCCAACGTCCACGTATCATCTCATGCGCCAGAGTTTACACCTCTATCCATACAAGATTCAAACGCGGCAACCCCTCAGCGCCGCTACCATTGCTGCACGAGAGACATTCGCTAACGATATAGTGCACAGGATTGATGACGGCGATATGCATGTGGGCAGCATTTGGTTTACTGACGAAGCTTATTTTTACCTGGACGGCTTCATCAATAAACAGAACTGGTGCATATGGGGAACCGAAAAGCCCCATGTTGCAGTCCCATCGTCCCTGCATCCTCAAAAAGTACTGGTCTGGGCCGCCATTTCTTCTAAAGGAATCATTGGCCCATTTTTCAGATCCGAAACGATTACTGCATCACGCTATCTGGACATTCTTCGTGAATTTGTGGCGGTACAAACTGCCTTAGACGACACTGCGAACACCTCGTGGTTTATGCAAGATGGTGCCCGGCCACATCGCACGGCCGACGTCTTTAATTTCCTGAATGAATATGTCGATGATCGTGTGATTGCTTTGGGCTATCCGAAACATACAGGAGGCGGCGTGGATTGGCCTCCCTATTCGCCAGACATGAACCCCTGTGACTTCTTTCTGTGGGGACACTTGAAAGACCAGGTGTACCGCCAGAATCCAGAAACATTTGAACAGCTGAAGCAGTACATCTCATCTGCATGTGAAGCCATTCCGCCAGACACGTTGTCAAAGGTTTCGGGTAATTTCATTCAGAGACTACGCCATATTATTGCTACGCATGGTGGATATGTGGAAAATATCGTACTATAGAGTTTCCCAGACCGCAGCGCCATCTGTTGTTGACAATTGTAACTACTGTAATTTCGAAAGTTTGTCTGCCTGAAAATGTACTGTTGTCCCAAGCATATTGCAACAAACGGTGTATTTCTATCGCTGCTCGTTTAGTTTTTATTACCGTTTCAAATATACCGGTCATTTTTGAAACACCCTGTATTTTGGGGTAATTAGTCATTAATGGAAAAAGTATTCATTGCACAAAAGTGTGTAATCAGAATAATAGCTGGTGCCCACCAAAATCTTCTTTCAGACATTTATTTAAGGAAGGCATGATAGTCGCAGTAGCTTCGCAATATATACTCGATCATCCAGGACAGATTTTTTTCAATTTCTGAGTGTGCTATACTAAAAAGGTTCAAATGTTTTTGTTACCTGGTACGTGTGTGTCCGCTATGTTTACACACAAACTCACTAGACGGCAGGACTTTGCCTAATAACACACCATTTGGGTTCTTGGCATAGTAGTTACAATGACACAATGGATGCTGATTGTGAGCAAAGAGTGAACTTTAAGTTCTGTGTTAAACTTGGACAAACCCCTAGTGAAACATGGACAATGATTAAGCAAGCACAGGCGGAGCACTTTCAAGAAGTCATGTTTTCGGGTGGCACAAAAAGTTTTGTGAAGGCAGAGATTCAGTGGAACATGATTGCAGAGCTGGTCTCCTGTCTGCAGCACATACCAGTGCAAACATGGAGCGTATAAGGCAGTTACTGCAAGAAGGCCATCATGTAACTAAGTGTGCGATATCAGAAAAACTTAATTTGAATTGTGATGTGTGTCATAAGATTTTACACCAAGATTTAGGGAAATGGTAACTGAATGCAAAACTGGTCCCACACACACTAACAGACAAACCGAAAGAAGAAAGATGAAGAATTTCTGTTAAACTACTGGATAGAGCCAGATGTGATCCCACATTTCTATTAAAATTATTGCTGAGGATGAAAGTTGGTGCTAGCAGTATGACCCTCATGTGAAGTGTCAAAGAGCTGAATGGTGGAGTCCTGGATCAACAGCCTCAAAAAAAGTCAAATTACAACATTCGAGAACAAAGACAATGTTGATTGCATTCTTTGATAGTAAAGGATTAGGTCAGCTTGAGTATGTTCCTCCAGGTCAAACAGTGAACCAAGCTCTTTACATCGAAGTCTTGAAACACTTGCAACAAGCAATAATGGTTCTTACTGCATGACAATCCAAGAACCCCCATATGCTTTATCTGTTACCAAGTATCTGACCAAACATTATGTTATTGCCATCCCACATCCACCATATTCACCAGACCTCCCTCGGGACTTTTTCTTGTTTCCACGAATGACAAGGCAACTGAAAGGAAAGTTTCATCACGGTATCACAGACATTCAATGAGCTGTGACAAATGAGCTTACAAGAATCGCAACTGAAAGTTTTCCTGCTTGCTTCCAAGACCTCCAGAAACGTTGCCAATTGTGTGTAGGTAACCCAGGTGACCACTGTGATAGGGGGGGTTAGGATCATTACTGGTAATTGCAATTTTCTATTTAAAAAAAAAAACTTGTTTGGAACCTTTCTGACAATGGGTTGATATTCGGATATGAAATTTGTTATTAATAACCCATCCCAATTGAAAAGCTATAGCAATGTGAATAGCTACAACACTAGGAGATCACTTATCAAATAGCATCGAAAGTCTGACAGGTAGCCAACCAACATTTAAAAACAAATTAAAAGAATTTTGTGGAGTACCATCACTTCACACAGTCTTCCTGGTTGTTATTCTCGGACTGCATGTGCAAGACATCTCAGCTGTTGACAGTAAATGTCAGTAGTGATGATTACACATTGGGGAAGCAGTTCGTAGTACACCACAGTGTCGCTGTTCCACCAGATGCGTAACATTATCTTTTGTGGTTGAGCACAGGTCTTTGTATGGGGAATTGCTGCTATGTTTGGGCTCATCGATTCCTTTCTTTTCCTTAGGTTAGCATAAAGACCCCACTTCACATCACCAGTAATGATGCAGAATAGGAATGGTCGTTGTTGCTCATGAGCCAACTGACGATGAGCAAGCAGAGATACGCATGTAGTACCCATACACCAAATTTTTTAACATTCTTCATTGCACGTAAATGTTGCAGGATTAATGTATTTAAATGATCTTCATCAAAACCCGAAGGTCTTCCTGAACATGAAGAGTCACTAATGTCAAAATCGTCATCCTTAAAAGGAGAAAACCATTTTCTTGACTTGCTTTATCCAATGGCATTATCCCTACAAAAGGAGCAAATGTTTCTGGCTGTCTCCGCTGCTCTCACCCCTCGATTAAACTCAAACAGAAGAATATGTCGGAAATGTTCCAATTTCTCCACTTGGCACTCCATTTTCCAGCATCTACAGCGCCAGTCACTATCTCCAAATGAAAAAATGATAATATGTTAACTCAGATAGCAACAGTGAACTACAAATAAAAAATGACAGTCAATAAATAAACCTGTAGCATCCAGAACACCAACATGCAAAAACAAAAATGCTACAAACTTACGCACTGACCTAAGGTATATGTTTGCTGTGTTAATGTTGGCATAATAGCATTATTATTATGTGGACTTTAATACAAAAAAGAAGTTTGTTTGTCTATGGCTGTTTTAAATAAGATTCATTGTGTGCATGATAAGAACATAAGATAAATGATAAAGTCCATGTTAAATTGAGTTCTTAACCATCCGCAGACTACAAGTGTGTAGCCCACGTGAACACTAATGACTGCCTTCCTGCTCTAGACAGGCATAGAAATGATCAAACGTAGTAGCTTCCTGTAGCGGGTGAGGTTTAAGCCAGTGTAGGTCTGACCTTCAGTGAGTTAACTTGCGCCCTTTGAAAATAAAATCGCTGTAACTGTAGCCCACACACATTACAGTATAACCATTTTTTGTCAGTGTATTTTTTCCACTTTCTTCTAGATTAATGGATTGTATTATTTCTGTTTTAAATACTTCATGTCATATTTCTTTTTTAGTGGGCTGTAGTATATATTAACATATACTTAATCTGTAAACTAAGCATCTATCACCACTTTTTCAAGGTACATTTATTTGTTGTTGTTTTTTTTTTCTTCTTTTTTTCTCCACTGGAAAAATCAGTGTCTTTTGTTTTCTAAATTTAAAGCAGTTCTTATTTTCAGTGAGACATGTCAGAAATTACAAAATATTGAGTTGAACATACTAGTGGCCCGAATATTGTTCTGTAATGGTTGAATAAATATGACAGTGAAGATGAGTCATAGGAGGACTTTTATGAGGAAAGTGAACACAATACAGAATCAGAACAGAAAATTGATACAAATGAACCTCAGAAATATTCAAATGAAAAGGTAGATAATAGTGATTCAGATATATATTATTTTGATGAAAAACTTAACCTTCGATTAGAGAAAAGTTCGTATGGAGTCGTGACTCAAGAGATTCAGACATAATAGAAATTAGAGCTTGTATAGGAATCTATTTATTATTGGAAGCCTGCAAAATTGAAGCAAACATTTGCACCAAATTTGGAATGATTCTGAGGGATAAGGAATAGAATTGTGTTATCTCACATTGAGTGAAGAAAGATTTTGATTCCTCCAACAATGTCTAAGATTGGATGGCATTCACTGCGGAATGTAAAGAAAAGAAGTAGACAAGTTAGCTCCAAAAGATGCTCTTTCAAGCAGTAAATCCCCAGTAAGTGAGCTAAATAAGTTATTGAAACATTGGCATTTCTGGATGTTAAAACTAGCTACATATTCAGTTTAGAAGTCTATGCTGGAATTCAGTCAGGTGGGCCTTAACAGTTCAGCAGTTCAGTAGAGGATGTTGTTCTTCTTTAGTGTAGCCTATAGAGAACACCAACAGGAATATAATTGAGGTAATTGGTTCGCTAGTTATTCCCTTGTATAGCAGTTGAGTGCAAAGAAACTTACGTATGTTGGCACTGCATGGAAAAACATTGCCAAAATACCAAAAGAATTCCTGCTACATAGTAATCATGAACATAAGAGCTCTCTATTCCGTTTTCAAGAACGATCCACGCTTGCATCGTACTGTGCAAAATGAAATAAGGTTCTACTGTTAATCTCAAGTATGCATCATGACAATGCCATTTATGTAGACTCAAGAGAAGAAAAGAAATAAAATAATCACTTTTTATAACATAATAAAGATCGGTGTCCTTAATCACATGATCCATATGCATCATGACAATGCCATTTATGGAGACTCAAGATTTTCTTGAAACAATAGACAATGAGACAAATGGTTAGACCTCAAATCAAAAGAATGGCACGTATTCCTTCACATCCTCAAAATGTTAGACATTGTGCATGGGGAACTTTTGGGGATTTCTAGACCTGAAATCCCTCCCTGTCTCCCACAAACAGAATACTCAAACACTTTGAGAAGATGCAAAATTTGTCCTAGGGCAAGAAATAAATCTTGAAAAGCTTAAAATGTAGGAAATCATTTGTAAGGACAATATCTGCGAAGTATGACCATATTGCAATTAGTTATTTGTATGTACACAAAACCAAATTTCATTCATTAAAAATTTTCACACATAAACTGTTAATTTAATTGTTTCTTTCTTATGATACAATTTTTATTTTTGTTAAAACAATTCCTGGGATTGTCAACATAATTTCCAACCCCCCCCCCCCCCAATCCCTACCCTCTTTATGCATGCTTAATTCATTTTTCTTTGATTTGTGTTAGACAATGTAATATGAGTTAAAAAGGTAAAATGAAAAGAAAACTAAAGTAAAAATTTAAATTAATTTTTTGAAAGTGGACTTCTCTCACAGTCCACACACCTAACCTCGTCCCTCTTTGGGGCGCGATTGATGGAGGGATAATAAATGTAGTGAGTAACAAATTGAAGAACCTAATGTGTTTGGCAAGACAATGTCATTTGCAACATAATTTGTGGCAAAATTTTTAACATGATTTTTTTAAAACTTGAATTCGTCATATATTGTGTTTAAATATAGGCAAAATGTCAACAGTAAATGGACATGAAGGGAATAATCCTGAATGAAGGTAAGTTGGAAATTATTAAGGCATTCATTAAGCTACTGCTGCTTTGGACAGAGAAGACATATCGGGTTTTGTCAAGCTGAAGTGCAATTTACGACTTCTGGTATAGCTGCAGAGGTGACTAAATTTAACTATAGTATATGAGATCTGGTTACAACTGTCGAGAGCAGTAAATATTCTCTGATGAAATAATGACTTTTGACTACATTTAAAGAAAGTGCAGAGTGTCAAATTAAAAATCTCTTGAGTGGTTTAGAACTTGTCCGAGATAATGAGATTAAGATTCTTCGAAAACCAAATAGGCAAATACAGCATGGCAGAAGTATAAGCAGAACAGACTTTGATAAAATAGTAAATATTGCTAGTATCATTTTAAATTTGGTACACGATGTAAATGTGAAAAATATGTTCAGCCAATGGCCAAATAAGTAAAACTAGAAAGGGTCGATCCAACAACACAGGTTCTACCCCAGTACCAACACCAAGGTGCCAGTATTGCGTATGTTAAAGATCATGATGATGGAAGATATTTTCTGGTAGATATCAGCACAGATTTGTCTGTCATACCAGTATCAGGAAGCAAGAAAGTTAAACCCTCCAACTTCAGTCTTTACACTGAGAATGGGTCAGAGATAAAAACTTATGGTTTATAGTTGTTAACCATTGATTTAGAGATCAAATGCAATTTTAAACAGCCATTCATTGTAGGAGACATATCAAAAGGAATATTGGGGGTCGATTTTCTTCATCATTATGCTTTACTTGTTATCTCAAAAATGAAAGGTTGATAGACAACATTGGCAAATTAAACATTTGTGCAGAGGTAGCCACTGTGAATGCTAAATATTCAGTCACTGTATGCTAAACACCACTTTTCCAAACTTTTGGGGAAATTTCCTGAACTAACAAAACCATCCATAGTACCAAAGGCATTGAAACACGAAGTGCAGCATTATATCACTACATGTACTGGTCCACCTGACATAGTAAGGCTCGTAGAATGGACTCACATAAATTACAGATTGCTAAAAAATAATTTCAATTTCTGTTAAATAATTGTGTTATATGTCCATTGCATTTGCAATGGGCTAGTCCACTACACCTTGTTATGAAGCACTTTCGTCAGTGGTGAGTTTGTGGAAATTATTTTCATCTGAATGACAGGACTCTCCCAAACTGGTATCCAGTTCCATGAGTTGATTATGTAAATTTTATGCTTCAAAATTAAAATATATTCTCAAAGATTGACCTACTGAAAGCATTTTACCAAATTCTGTTAGTCAAAGAAGGTAGACCAAAATTAGCTATTATTACACCTTTTTGGTCTTTATGAATTAAATTGTATGCCCTTCAGACTTTGTAATACACCTAGCACAATCCAGAGGTTTATACATGAAGTCGTAATAGAACTAGAGTTCTGTTTGTACTGTTCTCGGGTCTCCAGCCGGGTGCAGTCATTTTCAAACCACGATATTTCGACAGCGTTCCTTGCCGTCATCTTCAGGTGATACCTGCAGAATGAGTGTCTCCGCTGAATCTCCTCCCCTTTATACTCTGATTGCTCCCCACACCTTCCCTCGCGTGCTGCCGCACGCAGCACTGTGTGGAAGGGTGGTGGGGAGGGGCGGGTTGCTGGCTGCTGGATACGAACTGGGGACCATCAGATGTCCTGTGGCCTCTATCGGGCGCGGAAGTCACTTTGGGTCGGTGCTATGCTTTTAGTTGGCCAAGTGCTGGGTCCCAGGCTTTGCTGAGGTTGAACCTGGTGTCTCTGTTGATCAGCTACACGTATTTCAGTCCCCTGTCACCGGTGGTGGCAAACTTGTTTATGGAGGACTTCGAAGAGAAAGCACGGGAAACTGCAGCAATGAAGCCTATGTGCTTTTACAGATATGTTGATGCCACATTTGTAATATGGCCACATGGAAGAGAAAAACTTGAAGAGTTTCTCCTACAGCTGAATTCTCTGCATCCTAACACCAAATTCACCATGGAGGTGGAAGAGAATGGTGAACTCCTGTTTCTGGACGTCCTAGTCAAGCGCAAAGCGGATGGCACCTTGGGAAACAGTGTATACAGGAAAGAAACCCACACTGATCTGTATCTCCACGCTACCAGCTGCCATCATCCTTCACAGCATGATGGTGTACTGCGAACACTGGTACACAGGGGCCGCGCAGTATCGGATGAGGAAAGCCTACAAGGAGAACTTAACCACCTTAAGGACGTTTTCAAGGAGAACGGATATAACGAGAGTCAAATTCGACGTGCTTTCAGGCAGAATGTGCAAGCCCAGCAGAGAGAGAATGAAGAGGACGAGAAGACAATGGCGTACCTACCTTACACCGGCAAAGTATCCAACAAAATTGGCAGAATTCTGGCTTGGTGTAAAATTAAATGTGTCTTCCACCCGCCTCTGAAAACACATGCCCTGCTAGGTACAGTAAAAGATGACCTGGGGCTCCACAAACTGGGTGTTTACCGTATTCCGTGTAAAAGCGGTAAGGCATACATCGGGCAAACTGTACAGACGATCGAAGGAATATGCCAGGAACACAGAAGGCACACTGAACTGAAGCAGCCTACAAAATCTGCGGTTGTGAAACATTACATGGTTACTAGAGATACTATGGAGTATATGGAAACGGAAGTTTTATGGTAGGCCTCATCTTTATGGGACTGTGTTCTGAAGGAGGTGATTGAAATACGTGTAGCTGATGGGCCGATCATCAGAGATGCCGGGTTCAACCTCAGCAAAGCCTGGGACCCAGCACTCGGCCAACTAAAAGCACAACACTGATCCAAAGTGATTTTCACGCCCGACGGAGGCCACAGTACATTTGATGGTCCACAGTTCGCCTCGAGCAGCCAGCAACCTGCCCCTCCTCACCACCCCTCCACACTGCGCCGTGTGTGGCAGGACGCGGGGGAAGGGGTGGGGAGCAATCAGAGTATAAAGGGGAAGAGTTTCAGCAGAGACGCTCATTCTGCAGGTATCACCTGAAGATGACGGCAAGTAACGCTGTCGAAATATCATGGTTTGAAAACGCCTGCACCGGCTGGAGACCCGAGAACAGTACAAACAGTTAATTCGCCGGGAAAGCCTAAGATCACACAACTAGAGTTCTGTTTGCCACATTTGGATGATATTTTAATAGCGTCTGAATTCCCCCTTTAAACATCTGAATGTGTACGGTCTCATATTAAATGTTGGAAAACCAGTATTTGATGTACAACAGCTAAAATTCTTAGAACATGTAATTACACCTGCAGGAATGAATCCAAATCTAGAAAAGATTGTGACAATAGCGAACTACAAACAACCCAAACCACTTGGTGAACTTAGAGCACTCTGAGGTATCATCAATTTTTATTATCAGCATTTGGAACTTGTGGTTAAAAACCAAGTTTTGCTGAATGATTACCTAAAAGGTACAACTGAGAATGAATAAAGATATATTGACTGGACAGAAGAAGCAATTGCTCAGTTCCAAAAATGAAAAGAAGACCTTGCAAATGCTACACTTCCGACATTTCCTGGATTGTACAATCAGTACACATTATTAGTGGGTGCATCATCATATTTTGTGGCAGATGCTGCACTGCAACAATGACAAGATAAACAGCGGAGACCTACTGTTCTTTTTTTCTTTTTCTTTCTTCCCCCCCCCCCCAAAAAAAAAAAATTAAAAAAAATCAAAATGGCACAGAAGAAGTATAACATATACGACAGACAGATATCTGTTAGCAGGAAGAGACTTCATTCTTTATGCTAATGATGCTCCTCTGACATATGCATTTAAACAAAAGAATGAGAAAGCACTGCCAATCCATTTACACTCTCTCCAGTATATTTAGCAATTTACTACAGATCTGTGACATATATCTGGTAAAGAAAATGTTACTGATAGCTATCTCAGGCTTGAAGAATAAGTTCCAGTTAACTATAAAGATATAGCATAAGTGTAAGATGATGACAAAGGACTTCATCAACTACAGTCCAGCCATCATACATCACTTAAATTAAAATCCCATTTGACACATGGAGGAAACCAATTGTGGCGTGATATGTCAAAAAAAAAATTATTCATCCTTATATTGCTGAAGCATTTAGATAACCTATTTTCCAAAACTATCATATCTGGCTCACCCAGGCATTAAGTCAACTGTAAACATGATCTCATCAATGTTTGTCTGGATAAATA
Organism: Schistocerca nitens; assembly: GCF_023898315.1. Classification (NCBI taxonomy): domain Eukaryota; kingdom Metazoa; phylum Arthropoda; class Insecta; order Orthoptera; family Acrididae; genus Schistocerca; species Schistocerca nitens. Next base: position 347,107,978 of record NC_064617.1, read on the forward strand.
TAAAAAAGAATGCCCAAAACAGGGCGAAAACATGTACTGCTTGTCAGAAAAATAAAGTATTATGATATGTTCAAGCACCATTAGGACACTTTCCGAGTAATGATGAACACTTCAAAATAATTTACCTTGATTTGATAGGACCAGTGCCTCCTCCTGATGAATATACTAATTGTTTAACACGCATTGATAGAGTTACAGAATGGAAACATGTAGTACCTCTTCGAAACACACAAGCAGATGCAGTAGCACGAGCATTTTTCAATTTTTGGGTCACTAGATTTGGAACATCATATTTAACTCTGAGATATTCCAACCACTATCAAAAATATGTGGTGTAACGAAACCAAATCTACAGCATATGATCCTCATTCAGATACAAAAATTGAAAGATTTAATTGGGCATTTAAAGCAGCCATCCATGACCATGTAACTTCTAAATGGACTCACACTGTAATCCTTCTTGGTCTTTGATACTCTTTTAGAGAAACTGTGCTACAGTTGCAGAAATGTATTATGGCTAACCCATCAAGATACCAGGTGATTTATTTCCCCAAGAGTATGGCACAAAAGAGATACAGACTTACTCAATTTGTGTCAACTGAAATAGTATATGAATCACCTGAAACTTGTAAAATATACCCAAAAAGCAAAGGAAACACCATTCATATGCAAGAACCTCAGCAACTCAATATGTGTGTTAGTCAGGGTTGATCGAGTGAAGACGGCATTAGACCCTCCATATGAAGTCCCATACAAAGTAACTCAAAGGAGCCCAAAATTTTTTGGATTTAAAGTGAAAATAATATCTCCATTGATCAATTAAAACTCATGTACCTGATGAATGAGAATGATAAACAGCCTGCAGACACTACAGTTGAACTATCAGCACAGGACCAACAACCAGACTCTACAGAGGGTGAAAAACCGAGATGAACAACAAGATCTGATCATGAAATTCAGTTTCCAGCACGATTAGTTGAAATCCTAAACTGACTATGTTATTGATAAGGGTTGATGTAGGAACATGACAAATTACTATTTGTATTCGTATATGTTTGTAAAATGTTTGTGTGATAATGTTGGCGTAATAGCATTATTATTCTTTGGAATTTAACAAAAAGAAAAAATAAGTTGGTTACTATATAGCTGTCATTGGGTGTGCAATAAGAAAATTAAAATAATTAAGAAGTCCAAGTGAAATTAGGTCCTTAATAAACTTCATGTGCGACAGACAACATTCAGTCTTACGTTTTCTTGTCAAAGTTAATGTTATGGAGACGTCGAAGTACTGTCACTGTCACTCGCCTTAATGTGTCACAAAAATAATAGGTGCAGTCCAAATTACAGGTTATGTGAACCAGAGGTGATCCAGTTGTTTATTCAGCGGCACTGTGCACTATCATGTCATGCACGGGGCCTATATGACAATGACAAATGCAGTCGGGCAAAGCTCGTTCTCCTCAAAGTCTCCTCACATAGATATTTCCATTGTGATGCTTTATGTAAAACTGGAAATCATCTTTAAAGACACTTCCGTGTCTTTACGTTGTCATTGGGCACAACACTGTTGGTGGGACATTATCTGCTGCCAAGTCAAGAGAAGCTGTAACAATGGTCACTGTGCTAACAGCCTGCGGCTCTCCGGAAGCTGTCACACTGTCTGAGTGGTTACTTATTTTGCTCCAAACAAGCCCATTTCCTGACTCAAGGTATGTGAACTGTCTTACAATCCTGCTCAAACAAGTGAATGATATGTTTATCATCTGAGGCACTAATCACATGAGGCCAAACAACCAACATTCAGATGTGTTTTGTAAATAAGAAACACGCTGTATTATGATGATGCCTTATACAGGATGTTTCAGGAGGAACTGCAATATTCAGAGGTACGACAGGAATGATTATTTTAACCAAAAGACTTCATATGGACATTTGCCATATTTCGAATGGTTTCCAATATAGAACACATTTGTTGCATACTGCTTTTTATTTTCGGTGTTATTCAAATCACTGTCAGGTTTACACATGTATAATAGTAAACATTACAATATGTGTTTTACAAAGTATCAGATGAAAAATACATATTTTTAACACATTCATCTCTAATCACCATCATACAAGCCATATTACAGCTGTTGTACAGTTCACAATAAATGTTCAAACATCCCACCATCAACTTATTGCATTTGTGCATTCTTGGGAGAACATGTATTGTTTGTCTGAGCGCCTCTACACATTCCCTAATGTGAGCAGCAGCACCCATGATGCAGCCAAGCCGTTCATCTCATGTGTTCACCTTTTGATTGTACACCTCAGACTTCATCCAATCCCATAAACACAAATCTAATGGTTTAAAGTCTGGCGATCTTGGTGGCCAGTTAATTGTACTACCACAACCAATCAGGCAATTAGAATAAGTGGGGCTGAGATGTTCCCTCACATGTTTGATAAAATGTGGAGGAGTCCCATCATCCTGGAAGTACATTGCAGTCCATGTGGCCTAAGGAATGTCCTGAAGATGTTCAACAAACAAATTTTCCAAAAAATGCAAGTAATTCTGTCTTATCATTCCAGAGTGGCGATTCTTCTGGAAAACCTGGAATTCTCAGGGAATTACATTTTATGTGGAAAAATCAGTGAAATCTCAGAGCATTCTGTATTTTTAGTCTAGCATTGAACTTTAATTTTATTGGTTTCTATAAATCACAAATTTTAAAATACTTAATACTTCAAAGTGCGTGAATTATATGAATATTATTCCATATAAATTTTCAATGTTTAAAAACTATTGTTAGTATAGTTCAATTGAGAGGCAAGAAAATCCATTGTTGTTGTATGACATCCCCCCCTAGTCTGCCCACCTTAATTTGCGGGAGCCTCTTGACATCATCTTCATCCTCACACCTGGAATTCTCAGAGTCTCCCCCCCCCCCCCCCCCCCCAAAGTTTGAGTAGCTACTCTGCATTCGCCCTTCTAAAATGACTGGACCTATCAACATGTTACCAATCATGCTGCATCAAACATTAATCGAAAAACAAACTTGGAGACTGGTTTCCACTGTAGTCTCTGAATTTTCTTGTGATCATCAATGTTTGTTACATGTGTTGTTGATTCCATTCTGAGTAAATGTGGCTTCATCAATAAATAGTATTACTTGCAAATCATGTTTGTCATTTAACCAGTGACAAAATTCAAGTCATGTAGCATTGTTGTTAATGTGAAGATTGTGGACAAGTTGTATGTGAAAAGCGTACAAGTTTTCCGCATGTAACGTTCGCCATACACATATTGGTGGGTCATTGATGTATGCATAAAAGTGCCGTGTGCTATTAGTAAGACTATACTGCACCTTTTCAACAACGTGTTGCTGTTCCTTTTTTGATCTACATGCACAGAAAATAAATGGGAACATGGAAGAATAACTGTTTCATGTGTTGTGCTAAAAATCTGGTAAGCACTCTATGATCAGGAATTCAAGGTATCGTAAAATGTTAATGATATTCTTCAACAGCAGCTGGAGCACTATGATCGCAGAAGCTATAAACCTACTAAACCTATACCACATCGTCATTAGAGTAGATGTGTGACATTTTGGCTAGCACATGTACAAGCGCAGTTCCAGCACATGTACAAGCGCAGTTAACTAATGCTTCTCTGTTATACACTCGCAGTCCCTTGTACTACTTCACTCACAACACACAATGGGCAACTGCTTTTCCAACAGGCTGGTTTAATGGCAGAAAGACATCCTGAGCAAAGAGGTTGGAATCAATGAGGTAAAACAATGGAAACTCCAGGATGGAGTTTCAACAATATAAGGAAAAGATAGATTGCTATTCACCATAAAGAAGACCTGTTGAACAGCATACAGGCACAACGAAAACATTGTTACACGTGAGCTTTCAGCCAAAGCCTTCATCAGAAAAAGAAACACACACACATTCATTCAAACACATATCATGCACACCTGAGGACCGTTTCCAGCAGCTCGGGCTGGAATGCAACTGTTGTATAGAACAGAAGCAGCAATCTGGAGGGGGTGGGGAAGGGGAAGGGATAGCATGGTATGGATGGGGTAGAGAAGAACACTGTTTCGAGAGCGTGCAGGGACTAGATGGCCAAGAGGTGCAGTGTTGGGAGGCTGTGAGGAAGAGAGGAAAGAGGGGCAGTGAAAAAGGAGAGGAGTGGGGAAGGGGAAATATAGATTGATGCATTGGCAGAGGGTGGCACACAAAGAGATTGAGAGGATGAGAATAGGGACCAGGTGATAGGATAGAAGGGTGAAAACTATGGGTAGAGGGTGTAGAGACAGTAGGTTACCATAGGTTGAGGCCGAGATAATTTCAGGAGTGAAGAATGTGTTGTATGAATACCTCTTATCTGCACAATTGAGAAAAGCTGGTGGTGGACGGCAGGATCCAGATGACTCAGGTAGTGAAGCAGCCATTGAAATCATGCATGACATGTTCAGCTGCATGTTGTACCACAGGGTAGTCAACTTTCTCTTGGCCACAGTTTGGTGGTGGCCATTCATCCAGGTGAACAGCTGGTTAGTAGTCATATCAATATACGAGGGTCACTCCAAAAGAAATGCACACTATTTTTGTAAAAATACATTTTTCATTCTGCATGCGTGAAAGTTTCACAGTGTGTAGATACATCCTTTAGGAACAATATTTCCATTTCTCCACATAATTTCCATCCCTCTCAACTGCCTTACGCCATCTTGGAACCAGTGCCTGTATACCCGCACGGTAAAATTCAGGACCAATCTGCTGGAGCCACTGTTGGGCAGCTTGCACAAGGGAGTCATAATCTTCAAACCTTGTTCCGCGAAGAGAGTCTTTCAGTTTCCCAAAGAGATGATAGTCACATGGAGCCAGGTCAGGACGGTAAGGCGGGTGTTTCAGTGTTGTCCATCTGAGTTTTGTGATCACTTCCATGGTTTTTGACTGTCATGTGGCTGTGCATTGTCGTGCAACAGCAAAACTTTATGCTTTTGCCGATGTGGTCGAACACGACTCAGTCGAGCTTGAAGTTTCTTGAGTGTCATCACATATGCATCAGAATTTATGGTGGTTCCACTTGGCATGATGTCCACGAGCTTCGGAATCGAAAAACACCATAGCCATAACTTTTCCAACAGAAGTTTTTTTTTTTTTTTTTTTTTTTTTTTTTTTTTTTTTTTTTTTTTTTTTTTTTTGGGGGGGGGGGTGAATTTACATGATGCCGCTCCATTGATTGCCTCTTCATCTCTGGTGAAAGATGACGCAGCCATGTTTCATCACCTGTTACAATTCTTCCAAGAAATTCATCTGCACCATTCTCATACTGTTCCAAAAGTTCGCTGCATACCATTTTTCTTTTTTCTTTGTGAGCCACTGTCAACATCCTGTGAACCTACCTGGCACAAACCTTTTTTAACATCAAAACTTCCAGTATTCTGCAAACACTTCCTTCCCCTATCCCAATGTAGCATGACAATTCGTTCACTGTGATGCATCTGTCAGCAGTCACCAATTCGTTAACTCTCTGCAAATTGTGCGCAGCGTGTGCAGTATGAGGCCTGCCACTGCAAGGGCAATCCTCAATATTGCCATGCCCGCTTTCATCACGTAACCTGCTTGCCCACCGACTAACTGTACTGCAATCGACAGCAGCATCTCTATACACCTTTTTCAAACTCTTGTGAATGTTTCCCACTGTCTCGTTTTCACAGCACAGGCATTCTATGACAGCATCTTGAAGACATGCTGTGATGGCCCCCTCACGGGAACAGGTTGAAGTAAGTTCGCAAACACGTGGGAAGGATGTATCTACACACTGTAAAACTTTCACACATGCATAATGAAAACTGTATTTTTACAAAAATAATGTGCATTTCTTTTGGAGTGACCCTCATAAAAAGCTGTACAATGGTTGCAACAGAGATGGTATGTGACATGGCTGCATATCCAAGATCTGCTCCACAGTCTCCCAATGCTGTGCCTGTTGGCAGTTTAGTCCCTGCTCTTCTCTCCCCCCACCTGCACATTGCTACCCCTTCCTCTTACACGCCTCCTCCAGATTGCCTCTTCTGTTCTGTGTGACAGCTATATTCCTGTCCAAGCTGCCAGGAGATGGTAGTCGTGTGCGTGAGCTGTGCTTGCTTGTGTGAATGAATGTGTGTGTGTATGTGTGGGGGGGGGTTCCTTTTCTGAAGAAGGCTTTGGCTGAAAGCTAATGTGTGTTTTTTTTGTTGTGCCTGTCTGCAACTCAACATGTCATCTGTACAAAGAGGTTGTATCCGTATATACAAGGTGTCACTGGAAAGTTTTAAGAATGGATCTGCTACTGCTTACTGGTTTGGCAGGCAGGTACACGGAGGGTGGGGAGTGAGTCATTGCCTTGTCCTTGATTGCCCTCTGACAGGAAACTGTGTTTCATTTATTCAGTTTGTTGTGGCAGCTGGTTGAGTGCGGGTCTGTTAGGGCTTGTTGCCGGATACTGTCTGTGTGAAAATGGATGTAAAAACAGAGCAACGAGTGTGCGTGAAATTTTGTTTTAAAACCAGGAAATCAGCTTCTCAGACTTACAAAATATTAAAAATAGCTTTTGGAGATAATTGTATGAGCCAGTAAAATGTTTTTGTCTGGTACAACAGATTTAAAAATGGCCATGAATCATGTGAAGATGAAACATGGTCCCGTCGTCCTTCCACCTCAAAAACGAATGAAAATGTTGTGAAAGTTCACAACTTAGTGCACTCTGATCATAGACTTACAATTAGGGAATGACTGACGAATTTAATTTAAGTTTCTATGTGGTTCAGTCAATTTTAACTGAATATCTGTACATGTGTCAAGTGTCCGCAAAATTCATTCCAAAAGTGTTGTCAAGTGACCAGAGAAAATACCGACTTGAAGTGTGCCAAGAAATGACTAATAGGACTAAATATGACCCAGATTTGTTAAATAAGGTAATTACAGGTGACGAATCATGGGTATATGGATATGATCCTGAAACCAAAGTGCAGTCTTCGCAGTGGAAGACTCCAGATTCACCATGACCAATAAAAACATGGCAAAGTCGGTCAAAGGTGAAGACAATGTTGGTGACTTGTTTTTATTCTACCAGTATTGTGCATCATGAATTTGCCCCTGGAAGACAGACAATTAACCAGGAATACTACAGATATGTCCTTCAACGTTTGCATGAAAAGGTGCTGAAGAAAAGGCCTGCATCGTGGAAAGACAGGAGTTGGGTGCTACACCATGACAATGCTCCGGCTCATCGTGCCTTCTCCATAGTTGAATTTTTGACCAAATTCCAAATTCCTGTGCTTCCACAACTGCCATATTCCCCTGATTTGGCCCCTGTGGACTTCTACCTGTTTCCTAATCTGAAATTTTCACTGAAAGGGAAGCGATTTGATTCGATTGAAGACATCCAGGAAAATACGGAGAGCATCCTTAACACACTTAAGGAAAAAATTTCCAGGAATATTTCTAAAACTGGAAGCACTGTTGGAGTTGGTGTGTTCAGTCAGAAGTGGACTATTTTGACGGAGATGCATCACAGTAGCATGTAAGTACCACCATTGTACAATTACAAGCCCATTCTTAAAACTTTCAAATCACACCTCATATGAAGTACAGCATTGTTGTAATGAAGGGAAACAGTGATCCAGGAAGCAGCCAATATTATTTATTCTGCACTCAGTTATTGCAGTATATATTACTAGATTAACAATTATGATTGTCTTCCTACAGATCTATGTGCAGGTATACAAGGTGCATCAAAAAATGAATACACTCTTTCAACTGACATAGAAAATTTATTTTTCTTTCTACAAGGTCCAGTTTCTGGAACAGTAAAGATTAAAATCCAATTTGAAAAGCAAATGTACTTCCTTTCTGATTAATGTTCAAAATTGTAGCCTCAAGCATCAGTACATTTCTGAGTACAAGTCACCACTGATTCTGTGCATCATACCACATGGCCAATATGGTTCAATCTCATTCCAAAGTGTGCCCAGATTACAAGGTTCAGGTCTGCACACCTCATCTTTTATTGGGCCTTGGAAGAAGAAATTGAGCAGCTTAAGGTTTGGAGAGCATGGAGGAAACTCAGTTACCCCCTGCATCCTATCTATTGGCCTGGCAAATTTTGAACCAGGTATGCCTGTACATCTGTATGACAGTGCAGTGGGATGCCAGCTTGTTAATAAAAATTTTATCATTACCGCATCATTCATGAAAAGCATGGAGTATGGAATCAACAAGCCCTGTTAGCCAATTGTCCCCAGTTACATTACATTCAAAGTGGAAAGGCCCAATGAGTCCTTTTGCAGGCAAATCACACTGCACATTTACACCATGCAAATTCATGGCCTTTTCAACTGTAAGGTGCAGATTATCTTTACTATATTTTTCTGTCCAAAAGAAGAAATTAATGTTTTCCCAGCTGTTAATATTAAACTCGTTGTTATTGAACTAGTGTGTGTAGTGTCTCTGTTTGTATGTCTGTTAAGACCACTATTCCGTACTGTGTCGATGACCCCCACAACATACGTAATTTCGTACTCGTAAACAAGTTACACTCGTAGTGGAGAGCAGCTGCTGACTTTGACAGTTGCCTGTAAAATTCTTGAAATGTAAGAGAAAGAAAACATCTATAGTACCTTCTCGAACACTGCCATTCGCATCTGGTCATTCCGTGATTGTCTGCAAGTTAAATGAGTTCCTTTTAGCAGAGAAAACTTTCTCTATGCTTTTGACCAAGTTACCGAAGCAGGTTCTACACCAAACATTGACCACCAAATGTTCGAAATCCTATACAAGCTTTTAGTATATAATAGTTCTTCACAGCATCCTTTGATCAAAATTAAATACACGCAATTACCTTTGAAAAGCAACAGACTGTATTATGGCCATTACTAAACTCCAAATTAACATTACATATCACTTTTGACTCTCAAAAAACTCAAATTATACAATATGGCAGCTAACAATGACTGTTTCATTGCACACACTTCCTACACGTCCTCTCATTATGCTGTCTCATAACAAAGTCCCATCACATTCCGATTTTCTTACTTTTCTTTGTTCGCCATGGAGCAACTCTAAGTAATGAATTAACATTTCGCTCACACAGGCGAAACGTGCCACCTCATGATGTATCTTCACTTTAAACCAATAACAATAGAAACATCATTGAAGTGATCATTCTCTTCCACCAGCTACCACGGACCTATGGATATTATATTTTCAGCTCAGAACACACAACTGTGCCTACTTACAGTTCTATTAATTTCTAAATGGACTTCATCTGACCAAATTATGCTACCCATAAATCCCAATTCATGTCTCACTATCTCCAGAATCCATTCACAAGATTCTAACCTTCAACCTGGATTGTCGTCGCTTAGATGTTGCACCAGCCTTGGGATGTACACATGGAACATGCCTTTCTTGAGAATGCATAGCACACTATTAGCACTTACATTACTTTCATGTGCCCCTTGCCTTGAAGATTTTTGAGATGAATGCTGAGACAGTTCCAACACTGCAGCCAAGGATTCATCACCTGTAGCTGTATGAAGTCACCCTGATCTGCCTTTATGCACAATAAACTGAATACTGAAACTGAATCACACACTTCCCATCAGCTTTGAATTTGCCTTGTAAACATGCAGATGTTAACCTTAAAGATAGTTCTACACCACACTCTCTTCTCCACTTTTCTTGAACTACAGCCACATTCTAAAACTACCTGTGGCACTTAATCACCTGCTTCTGTGCTTCAAAGCTCAAATGTATGCCTTCCATGTTGGAGTTACTTTCTTGCCACTGACTGGGTCGAGTAGCAAGAGCAATTCTGCTGCCATCTGTTGAAGAAATATAACATTACTTTCTCCCAAAAAATGAACCTCGTAGCATGGAAAATAAATTTTCTATGATAGTTCTGGTTGTATATATAGTTTTTGATGCATGCTGTATTACAGGCTGTGGATCAAGAATGTACCAACATGGCAGCATCAGGTGACAGGCATAATTGAAAATGGTCAATTGATTATGATGGCCCTCCTCTATGATATGGATATGGTTCCTTCTTGCTGTATGAGTGATTTTCTACATGTTATTTTAACTGTTGCTGCCACATTGGCACTGGCTCCTTACATGCTGATGTGTTAATATGCTTGGGAGCAAAACTATAGAGTACCACAATTAGTAAAAATTGATAATCTATACATGTTTTTGCAATTATTGATTGGCAAATAAAAATATTTAAATCTTTGTATGAAACTTAGTAAATTTTATTTCTCCTTTTGAAATCCAAAATAAGAATTTTGATATGCTTTTTGAGAATATATTGCAACCCAAGCACAGCAGTAGAATCACACCCAGAGTACTGGGTGTTTCAAAATGAATATGAAGCTTTTAAGGCTTTATAGCTTTTATTATAGACAACTTAAAATTATAAATAACACATTAAATGAAAGATCAGCTCCAACAATTTTCCTTGCGAGTGTTCATTGTGAGCACCTTTCATCACATGGCACACATCAAGTTGATAGGTGAGTTCCTCACAAACCTTGATCAGTGTGTCTGGAGTAATTGTTGCAACAACTGCTTCAGTCCTGTTCCTTAAGTCAGGTAGATAGCTGTCAGCAGAGGCAAATACACATAATCCTTTATGGACCCCCTTGAATAAAGATTCCATGGTGTCACATTTAGTGACTGTGGAGGCCATGCAAAACAAGCTCTGTTGTCGAGTCCCTTGCAGCTAATCCAGTGGTGAGGGACAATGTCATTTAACCAGTCATGTACTAAGTTATGCCAGTGAGGCAGCACACCATCATGTTGCCAAATAAAGTTCCGTGGTTCAGCTTCTTACAGTTGAGGAAAGAGCCATAGTTTAAGTGCATCAAGATAAGAAAAACCAGTTACAGATGCTTCACTGAAAAATAAACTTTCCATTGGTATGTGGCACAAAAAGCATCCTATTTAGGGGAATCTTGTTGCAACTGTACCATCTTGGGATTTGTTAATCCTGAGATGTGCACTTTATGTGTGTTCACATTCCCACTTAGGTGAAATGTGAATTCATCACTGAAGATGAGACAATCCAGAAAATATTCATCACCATACAGCAACATTTTGTTTGCAAATTTGGCACATAAACTAAAGTCTCTAGACTTTAGAGCTGGTAACAGCTGCAAACAATGAAGATACAGTCATAAGTATGTCCTTGTAAGTGTGTCCTTAAACGTCTCCACACAGACATCACTGGAACTGTTGATTCGTGGTTAGCCTACAGAGCTGATTTCTTGGGTCTACATGTGAAAGACTCTCACTCATTCAACACATTGTTCAAATGCTCTTGATCATCACACACTCTACACTTTCCAAGGATGGCCAGTATCTTCAAACTGATGATGCCATCTAAAGGTGTCATTATTGGAGGATTACAATGGAACTTAATACAGAATGCATGTTGCACTTTAACAACGGATTCAATCCTTGCAAACTGTTAAACACAAAAAGCTTCCTGGTCACTAGTCACCATCTTTGCTTCTGACAGAAGACACAGGAAACAGCGCATGAATGCAAGAAAACAAACCATATGAGTTGCTCTTTCATGTGCTGTATTATTTATAATCGTAAGTTGAATGTAATAACTGCTACAAAGCCTTAAAACCCTGATATACATTTTGAAACACTCAGCACATTGAAACAAATGAGCACAGCCTGGCTGTTGCAAGCACAAATATTACATGTCATGAGTGCATTAAAATGAAGAGTCACTAGCATGACACGCAAGACTTCAATAAAGAGAAGCCAAGTATCGGAGTCACATAATGTTGTAGAGCTAGAGCTTGAAGTGAACAGATAGTTGAAAGACATTGCTATCACAAGGTGCACCTCATCTCCTCCCCAGCCACTACTGCAAGGACAAGGTAAAAAAGTTCTTGGCCTGACAGTGAGATACTACTTTTTAGGAAAAAATCTATTTTTTTGTGATATAGTTCCATTATAGGGCACTGCAATTTCTCCAATATTTTTCTGTTGAGTAGATTCCATTATTTAAGTGAGATGTGGGAAGGATTGCAGAATGCTCATCTAGTGAGGAATAACATTTTAAATGGACTAAAAAAATACATTTTCTTCTTTCTTTATATACTGAAGAGCCAAAGTAACTGGTACACCTGCCTAATATCGTGTATCATGTAGGGCTCCTGCAAGACTGCAGAAGTGCCTTAACATGATGTGGCATGGACTCAACTAATGTCTGAAGAAGTGTTGGAGGGAACTGACACCATGAATCTTGCAGGGCTGTCCATAAATCCATAAGAGTACGAGGGGGGGGGGGGGGGGGGATCTCTTCTAAACAGCGCATTGCGAGGTATCCCAGATATAGTAATGTTCATGTATGGGGAGTTTGACGGACAGCAGAAGTGTTTAATTCAGAAGAGTGTTACTGGAGCAATTCTGGACGTATTGGGTGTCACATTATCCTGCTGGAATTGCCCATTTCAAGGTATCCCACATATAATAATGTTCATGTATGGGGAGTTTGATGGCCAGCAGACGTGTTTAATTCAGAAGAGTGTTCCTGGAGCTACTCTGTAGCAGTTCTGGATGTGTTGGGTGTCGCATTATCCTGCTGTAATTGCCCAAGCCTGACGGAATGCACAATGGACATGAATGGACGCAGGTGATCAGACAGGATGCTTATGTACATGACACCTATCAGAGTTGTATCTAGACATATCAGGGGTTCCATATCACTCCAACTGCACATGCCCTACACCATTCCAGAGCCTCCACCAGCTTGAACAGTTCTCTGCTGACATGCAGGGTCCATGGATTCATGAGGTTGTCCCCATACCCGTGCACGTACATCCGGTCAATACAATCTGAAATGAGACTCATCTGACCAGGCAACATGGTTCCAGACGTCAGTCCAATGTTGGTGATGACGGGCCCAGGCGAGGCATAAAACTTTGTGTCTTGCAGTGATCAAGGGCACACAAGTGGGCCTTCGGCTCCGAAAGCCCATATTAATGATGTTTCATTGAATGGTTAACACACTGCCACTTGTTTATCATCCAGCATTGAAATCTGCAACAATTTGTGGAAGGGTTGCATTTCTGTCATGCTGAACAATTCTCTTCAGTTGTCGTTGGTCCCGTTCTTGCAGGAACTTTTTCCGGCCATAGCAATGTCGAAGATTTGATGTTTTACCAGATTCCTGATATTCACGGTACACTCAGGAAATGATTGTACAGGAAAATCCCCATTTCATCACTACCTCAGAGATGCTGTGACCCATTGCTCATGCACCAACTATAACACCACGTTCAAACTCACTTAAATCTTGATAACCTGCCATTGCAGCAGCAGTAACTGATCTAACAACTGTGCCAGACACTTGTTGTCTTATACAGGCATTGCCGATTGCAGTGCTATATTCTGCCTGTTTACATATCTCTGTATTTGAATACGCATTCCTATACCAGTTTCTTTGGTGCTTCAGTGTATTTTGGAATTGTCAGATATTGGGGATTGTCAAATTCAATAGGTGGTGCTCCAACTACTTATTTCTCACACCCTAAATATTTCCATTTGACAAAGCACTTTAGTAGGAAGGTACTGTGTCCTAATGAGAGGCTTTTTTTTTTCTTTTGCAGCTTTGGTCCCTTCTTGTGCAATTATCAGTTGGTCCAGAAGACTTGTGAAGTAATCACCAATTGTTGCTTTGTCCTCTTTGGTAAAGGGTGATTATAATTGAAGTTAAACTTTCAAAACACTGTAGAAATAACACCCATGGTCAGAATGATGTCAAATTGTAACAGAATATCATCAAAGAAGAGGGAAAACGTATGGCAGAAGAAAAAAAATAACATGAAAATTGATCAATAGATGTGCTGTATGTGTCAGAATAGGTAAATGAAAACACCTGTCATGTGCACAACCCATAGAAGTTGGTATAAACTCTCTGGGTACACTGTTTTTCCCCCTTTCATGTCTGCAATGTTCACCATGACTGTCTCAATGCAGGGTTGTGCTCTGCTTGTAAAGCTGTATTACAAGAATGATGACTGTGCACACGTCGCTCTGCAGAAGTTCTGGACACTGAAAGGTTTGAAAAACAGCGTTGGTCCGATGACTGCCTTGGATCTGGAGAAAATGATTCAGAAATTCAAAAAGACTGACGTTCTTTTGGTGTGTAACCTGGTAGAGGGAGGAAACAAATTGATTCGACATCAGTGGAAGCAGTGATCACAGCAATGCAGGAGGAGATGAGTTGTGGTGTGCAAACATCTAGTGCATGGAGAATAGCCCGAACATTGGACATACCCATGAGCATGGTGCGTGAAATCCTATAAAACATCCTTCTTTGCTATACATTCAAAATTACCCTTGTGCACGAGTTGTTTCCTGTTGACCTGCCAGCAAGAAAGACCTTTGCTTTAGAATTTCTTGCTCACATGGAAGTGGACAATGATTGGCCATGAAAGATTTTGTGGACAGATGAAGCCCACTTCCATCTGACATGATATGTCAATACACAGAATTGTTGAATATGGGCAACAAAAAATCCACATGCAAATCAACCAGTACCATTTCATCCGAAAAAGGTCACTGTGTGATGTGGATTCACGGCATCATTTATCATAGGGACATATTTTTTTGAAGAGACAGGTGCATCTGGTCCTGTTACCTTTATTGTCACTGGTAGGCAATGTGAGTGTCTTTTGCACAACCATGTCATTCCAACTCTCCAACAGCGAGGGTGTGTGGATGGGATCACTTTTATGCAAGATGGCACACCTCCACACATTGCAAATCCATTTAAGCAGCTGCTGAAGTGCCATTTCGGAAATGCTGGAATTATGAGCCATTTCCCTACAACCTTGCCAACCCAATCACCTGATTTTAATTCGTGTGACTTCTGGCTGTGGGGCTATCTGAAAGATGTGTTCAGTGTTCCAATTGCAAACTTAGCTGCATTGAAGGCACGAATTGCCCAATACATTTTGAATGTGACCCCAGAAACACTTCAGTCAGTTGTGGAATATGCTGTTTCTCGATTTCAACTTGTTGCAGAAAACGGTGGACAGCATATTGAATATGTTTTGTGCCAGTCACACAGAAATTAATAATCAAATTTTATTTTGATTGATCGTTTTTATGTGGTTTGGGCCTCAGGACAATTAAAAACCAATTTGACTGATGCTTTTTATGCAGTTTTTGGCCTCAGGACAATTAAGAACTGATTTTTCCCATCCGATGTGATATGACCTTGCTGTGGTGGATGGGCTTATGTAGCTAACAGTATCACACCTGTACACCCATGCGTACTGAGCAGTACAGTTTGTTTAACGTCAAGCATACACCTTAACACTGTTGTATGATTCATTTGTCATTTGTAGTCAAACACTGTTAAATTGTGATGCTTACAGCGCCATCTATTGCTACATTTTGCAACTATTCATCTTTCTTCTGCAATACGTTTTCCCCCTTCTCCAGTAATATTCCATTGCAATTTGACATCATTCTGACCAGTGGTGTTATTTCTACAGTGGTTCGAAAGTTTAACTTTAATTATAATCACCCTGCATAATGTACAAGAAGGATCCCTTTTGCATCCTAGAAAACACTAACCATCCTTTCTACAGCTGAAACTGCCTTCTTTGCTGCAAGTCTCTGAGTTACATATATTGTTCATCCACAGGAACAAGTCAGAGCACAGAATCAGATAGATTCTTTTTCACACTGTCTGAACATTGTCTAGAAATTTACTTTTGGTAAGCATTCACAAAACACGGACCCATCTTGCACAACCCGTTCTCATGAGTAATTGATAATATAAAACACATTGTGCTTTCTTGTCATACACATGTTCTGTCAGGTGTTACATGCACCTTCTCACATACCCAACTCTGTACTGTGCATCTGCAATATTTTCATATTTGCTTGCAGTTCTGGAATACCCTTCATGTAGATTATATTTAAGAAAAGTACATTCACATTTAAATTCAACAGGCCATTTCTTAACTGTAAATTACAAAGGAGATTCCTCATAAACTTTCATTAAGTTTGGATTAAAAATATTATGGTAGAACAATGTTTAATGCTTGACAAAATGTCAACCAAAATGTCTGCCAAAAATGTGGACAAAATACACACAACATGATTACTTTTAAAAACCATACCATCGTCACGAGCCATTGCTGTATAAATTCCTCCTCTAGACTTTTCTATGTACTATGGTTTTCATCTATAGATATCCTCATCATACCTGCACAGTTTCTGATATCACACACCTACCTTCCAATAGGTTGGTATCCTCTTCTTTTCTTATCTCTTGCAATCCAGCAAAGAACTTCCTTTCTCTATCCAACACACAGCTATTTGACTACATGTCCTATTCTCTTCCATTTCATTTTCAATACAGCCATAATGCTTCTCCCACTCCAGTCTGCTGTGTAGTCTGTTTGTTAGTTTTCTTGCCTTTCCTATTAATTTCCAACATCCATCTTGGTTGCTTGGTGAAAAATGTTCATTTACTTCATGGTTTTTGCATTAAAAGTCTATTTCTCACTGTCATAAGTTAGAACAGGCAAAACACATTGATTGTGAACTACCTTTTTTAGTCATATCATAATATTTATTTTGAAAACCTTATTTGATTTGCCATTCTTTCAGTTGTGTTTATTTCGTTTTTAGTCCATGCAGTCATTGACTTCAACTACTGAGAATATAAAAAAAAATGTCCAATCGTTCGTGACTATTTCCTTTTTGATAAGTTGATTATACTTTGCTACAGTCTTGTTGGAATTGATTTTTGAGCCTATTTTCAAAACTGCTCTACTAAGTTCTGTCTTCTGTAGTTGAAGACTATCTTCACTAGTGGCAGGCCAATGCCATCAGCCAAAACAAAGTTAGTTCATATATGTCCCGTTATCACGTATTTATTCTTTTTGTTCCCTTTTTGGGATATGGAATTTTCTTGCCTCATTACTGTTTTAGTGCTGAATTTCTCACTCACTAATTTGATGAATTTTAATGAAATGTGTAGCATTTATATGTATAATTAATTATTTATGCTTTATTTCACAAGGCAAGATCAGCATCTTCAGGCCTTCTCTTACACCTAACCGGTCAGTAAGTTAATTTGTACATAATAATAGTAATGATGATAGTCATAACATGGACAGAGTAATCATTAAACAAGGGTAATGGATGTAGTCAAATTAAATCAGGGAATGCTGATGGAATTATGTTATTAATTGACAGTTAAGTTATGGGATGTCCGTGACTGTAACTTCTAAGTTAGGGGATTATTAATTAATAACATTCTTGTCACCAGTCTTTTTATCTTATAATTATTGCCCAATACATTTTGGATCTACCACTCCATTTTCAATCATATTATATAGTCCTGTAAAATGGAGTAGCTCCAAAATGTGTTAGACAACAATATAATGGTCCAGAAGGGGATCAAGGATAATCTTTGCTTGACAGGATGTGCTCAAGTCTTCTGTGAGTATCATAGGGTCTGTAGATGGTTTGGTGACAGTTGTGATGTGTGGGAAAGCTGCAGACAAAATAGCAGTGATCACACAACAGATATTTACTAACTTCTGAGTGTGCACTATTTTCTGGTGCACTCCAGTATTCCCGTGTAATATTCAGAGCTGTAACTGCAGGCGATGATGTACAACAAGCAGAGAGCATGTGCTGAGGCAGAGCACTGAACTGGTGTCGCTGGTATGCCAGCTGAGGTGGCATGATGTGACCCGGCCTTGGTCACAGCATCCCAGATGAATGGTGATGGTGTTGCTCAGAATCGAAGCCTGAACTGATGTTGAAGAGCAGGGGTAGGCAGCTGGCACTGTGTTGGCTGCCCGGGCTGGGCAAACAGGCGGAGGTCCCTCGTCTGCAAACCAGTGGCAATGGGGTTCCACCAATGGCTCTGATTGACATAGATTGGCCGTAACAAACTGTCCAGCTGATGGAATGATGACAAGCTGGTTCAGCCATGGTTAAATTCTGCTGTTACTTGCTGACTTCATGACAATAACAGTGTTTCTGGATCATGCAATTTGTTCTGGACCAGACGATGATCCCATTGTCATTATCAGCTGCAATACCTTCTGCAGGCTGAGCCAGTGTAGTCTGTCAATACAGTGGCATTTCGAAGCTTCTAAACATGCAGTTCACTGGCCAGCGCCTGACTCTGGCATAGCCTGATTCTGCCCAGCCACTGCACTGCTGGTTCTGAGTTTCATTTATGACTTTTATTCTTAACAGTTTCCTTCCTTACATGAAGAAAATTCGTGATTGCATTTTATTGGAACATAGACACTAGTTTATTTACAGTTATTTGAATTGCACATTTTTCCTCCACTCATGATATCACTTTATCCTTTGCACCATTTACATTTTCTCTCCAGCACCAAGTCCATATCTTCTTATTTGCACACTTTTTCTTTTTTAAATCACTTTCAGTCCTGTTAGCAGCTATTTCAACTCATGCGAGAGTAATGGGAATCAATAAGGGGTTCCAACCTACTTGCTTTTTGCATAGTACATTTGCCTGTCCTCCATTTGCCTATTACTTATATCACATTCCTCTAACAACTCAAATATAACATTAAGTCATACCTAGCATGTAGACAAACAATATGACACGTTATCTGGAGTAAAATAAATGCAGGCACCGATTGACCTGCACACTTCTCTTTTCATTAATCTGTACGCATACTACCCTGTTACTTTAGCACTGTGACCTAGGAAATAATGAAAACTATCTGTAAGTTCATGGTACTATCATACAACTTATATTATCACATAACAGAAGAATACGTAGTGTGTTTTGAATGAAATTATCCACACTGGTTGTAAAATACTTTTAATAAAAGTTACAACCAGTTTCACGTCAATTGAAGATGCATCTTCAGATGATAGAAATTCTTTCTAACAAGTCATGGCGGAAAGGTAACTGCCTTAGAGCCACTTTCCATCATTCAAGTCAAGATATGAATGCACAGCATGTTAAAAATGGTAGTCCATAATTAAAATGAAGGGGATAGCGGAACCATATCATGGGTAGGTAGTTGGTCGAGCAGCAGCAGGCAGTGCAGCACTGCTATGTGTGTAGTGCAATTTAAAATAACATGCACTTACACTGTGGGTTACATTTTTCCTTAACCTAGGTGGCACAGAACTGACCTATGCAAACAGAATGGTTCATGCACTGTCCTATTGCTTAGCAACACTGGCCTGCAAGAACTTTGCAATTTGTGCATTACCCTTTGCTCCACATTCTTATACCTTATCAATACAGGAAAGTTTATTTCCAATAGAAGATCCATGGTAACCTTGCTTTGGTCACACCTTCAAGACATTGTGACTTGGGAACCTATCTGAACTTTCTTCCTCTTTTCACCCTGTATTAATTCCTTAATTAATTTCTCTTGCTCTGAGTGATTTATGCACTGGCCCCCTTCAAGAGCTCTCTCATACCACTGATCCAGCTACAAGTGCTACAACAGCCCCACCTGTGGTATACAATAATCCTATAACATGGGTTGCCAAAAGTTCTGAAAATCAGGGAAAACTGGAAAATCTCATTTTTGGCTCAACGGATGAAATGGTTTGTTTATGGAAACTGTATTTGCTCGGAGTCATGCACCCACTCTCTACTCCATCCTTCTTAGAGCTGATGTATTACCTGCTACTAAATCAGTACGTGATATAAAACTTGATGATGAAGCTACTGTTATTCCTGCCAAAGATATTAACTTAGGCCATGCTGTATGGTCTGAGTTGAGAAAGTCAAATGTTCCTGCCAAAGATACTTTAACTTTTAGGGCTGAGTGCAGTGACTTTGTGATCAAAATGTGCTCAGACTCCTCCTAAGCTCACCTTTGAAGTATAGCATTTGTGGATACGTAAGCTTTTGTGATCCAGGTGTGATAAACAGCAGCCCAAGAACTAGCAACAGTAAAATCTCAAATGCCTTGCAGAAATTCTCTTCGCAGAATTGGATGAGTGCTACGGGCTGTGATAAAGTTAAGAAAGAATTTGTGCAACCGCTTGGTAAGTAAGAATTTTTAGCTCTCTTTGCAAGCTGCAAGAGAAGTGAGATGAAATCTGTCACTTTTGGAGGCACTTATAGGATGGTGATACCAACTGTCAACATGTGCATAGCTTTCTTCAAAAAATTCTCATTCTGAGCCTTGGTCAAGCATTCATAGAGCAAAGTTTTTTCAATAGTAAAGAGTGTATGATAGTCAACCAAGAAACCATGGCATTGGTAACCATACGTCAAGTATATAACAGCCTGAAATCATCTGGCATTGTCTTCAAGACTGACGTTAACAAGAGACTGTTTCTAGATTACCACAACACTTGAGAGCAGCATAGTGAGTGTTTAAAGCAGAGGCGATGTGAAGAAACAGAGTGCTAGGTCCTTCACCCAGCAAGTTATTGAACTTGTTTGTTTATTTTTTATTGTTTGAAAAAATACGAAGTACTATTTGGCAGAGAAAATGTTGTTATATGTAACCAGTGTTGTCATTCTTATTTTTGAAACTTTAATGTTATATAACTATACTATATTCCTGTAGATCCCTAAGGTATAGGAGGTGATGGTGGCAAGTAACCACATAACCCTAATAGTGTGAAGATCACTGTTTATTAGAGACACAAGCATACATAGACAATCATCTGAACATAGTGAAGTCACAGGCCAACTGTCTAAAGAGTCCATTGCACCAAAGCTGAGTTGACTGCCAGTGATGTTACCTCACAGAGCAGTGTTCCCATATTTCTTTCATGTTTCTTGTCCAATGTGACACCTGGAAGCTTCATAAATGCTGTATATGAGAAGGAGCAAAAATGTGCTGTTAATCCAAAGTTTGAGATAACTCATTTATAAATACAGGAATACTGTAACTAAATATGGCTCGTATTTATAGCCGGCCGAAGTGGCCGTGTGGTTAAAGGCACTGCAGTCTGGAACCGCAAGACCGCTACGGTCGCAGGTTCGAATCCTGCCTCGGGCATGGATGTTTGTGATGTCCTTAGGTTAGTTAGGTTTAACTGGTTCTAAGTTCTAGGGGACTAATGACCTCAGCAGTTGAGTCCCATAGTGCTCAGAGCCATTTGAACCATTTTTTTTTTTTCGTATTTATACAACTTGCTGTTTACTTACTTTTCAAATCACTTACCCTTCAGATCAAATACTGTAAAGGAAGCAATAACTTGTCATTCATTCAAAATTGAAGTTAATAATGCATTCAGAAATACAACTTACTTGTTTGATTGCCCTCCAGATCTCAAAATTTGTCAGCGAAAACAGCTAAAACTATGTCTGGATATCAGGGAATTTCTCTTTTGGAAACTTGTATAACTTCCCAGCTGTAGGCACTATATCAGCCCCACTTGTCCACCCCCAGTAGCTGAGGGGTCAGCGTGACAGAATGTCAATCCTAAGGGCCCGGGTTCAATTCCCGGCTGGGTCGGCGATTTTCTCCACTCAGGGACTGGGTGTTGTGTTGTCTAATCATCATCATTTCACCCCCATCGACGCGCAAGTCGCCAAAGTGGCGTCAAATCGAAAGACTTGCACCCGGCGAATGGTCTACCTGACGGGAGGCCCTAGTCACACGACATTCACATTCACAGCCCCACTTGTGCTGTACCTTAATCCTACAATTTCCCAACTACAGGTGCTAGATCAGCCCTGCCTGTGTTGTTCAATAATAAATCCCTTTAATTCCTTTACTTTCACATTTTTTCCAACATCTGATAGATTTTCCTGCTATGTCGCTTCTCTCACTTAGTCAGCTACTGCTATCATGGACATTGCTTCTCAAGAGACCTGCAGCAGTTTAATTCATAATGGTATGTCTAACGACCATTTCGCATGTGTGGGACATTTCAGCACTTTGAGGTAATGCCGCACGATGTGAAGATAGTAAAACATAACCAAGTGATACCACTGTCACTCTTTATTCTAGATATAATCCATTGGCAATGTACTAAGGATGAAACCCATCTTAATGAACTAAGTAGTTTACTACACTCACGTTCAGAAAAAACATAACACCTCGAATGACTAGAGACAGGACATCCATACTCACAGGATATGTACAGTAGTACATTCTGCAGAAATGATTACCATTTCAGTCCCCTTGATTGAAAATGTTTCCTGTTGCCTAGTAGGGACAGGGTCCACGCATACATGATGGCATCCTGTGGTATTGCCATCCACGCTGCATTCACCTGGTTCCAAAGTTCACCTGTGGTTGTTGGTATTGGGTCACAGTGCTGCAGACGTCACTTCACCGTATCCCACACATTTTTTATTTGAACAAGCCTGGTGATCTGGTGGACCAGGGCAAAAGGTTGACATTCTGTGACACCGAGAGGGCATGTATTCATGCAGCAACATGTGGGCATGCATTGTCTTGCTGAAAAATGGTGTCTGGGGTGTTGTGCAGAAAGGGTATGGCTATGGGTCGTAGGATGTGATTCACATAGGTCACTGTGCCCTGGACACACACCAGCTGTGATTTGTGGCTGTACCCAATAGCATCCCACGCCATAAAGGCTTGATTTGGCACTGTATGTCTTATGCGAATGCAGTCTCTGTGATGCTGCCCCCGTCCCTAAAGAAAATGCGGCCTTCATTTTTAAACAAACAGAACATGGATTCATCTGGAAACACTATCTGATGCCATTCCATACACCATTGCGGTCTAACATGATTCTGCACATTCGTCAAAGGTAGGCAGAGAAGTGGACAACGCACATCATAATAAATGGCTGTGGACTGCCACTCCTGATAATGTATGATGTGTTACACTGTCCCACTGTTGCACCAGAGCCAAGGAGGATGCAGATGTGTCCTGCAATGCCGTTCAGTTGAGGTGTCGATCTTCTCACGGGGTGGTCCGAGTGGTGCAACCTGACCCATCTTGTCGTGTTCTACAGCCTTCCACGAACCATTCGGCACATACCTGCTGCACTGCTGGAACACTTTGTCACCCACAAGTAACAATTTCACATCTCATTCTCTCAGGTCAATAATGCGCTCTCTTTGAGACTCACTGACTTGACAGTACAGTTCATGCTTACGTCTGTGAGGCATTATGCATAGCTTCTCATGTCACACTGATCCATTACCCTCAATTTATAGTGACAATGAGAACTGCAGGCATATTTTACTGGTAGGTAGCATTGTCCCGTGATATCGATGTTGACCCTGAACCCGTGGGCCACCGTGGTTCAAATGCTATTCATTTCTTCAGAACATACTAACATACGTGTCCTGTCAATATGAACATCCTATCTCTAGTCGTTCAAGGCATCCTATGTTTTCTGCACATGAGTGTATTTTCTGTAGGTGGCACATTTTCCAGATTACATCTCCTAATATTCCTGGCTTAGCTATTACCTTGAATCTTACATTACGTCTATCTCTAATTACTGACACATGCATTGGTGTTATCATCCTAAAACATTTGCTCTATACAGTTCCTTATTCACAGCATAAAAATCCTTATGCCTCTTCTGGTTTATCCATACAAAATTACTGAAGTTTTTAGGGTACCCAGGGATTTCCATGCTTGAACCAGGCACTCTCTGTGCACTGGCTGGCATAATGCCCTTTTTTTTTTATGGCAAATCCATCTTACTACGGGATGTGGCTCGTATGGTGCTGAGTACCCACATAAATTGTACTGTTTTTGCATATTACTGGAGATAATGACTCAGTCCCTGGTCAATGAAATGATAACATTACTAGCCTGAAAGCAAGAGGAAACTACATCCCTTATGTTTTGCAAGGGCATGTAGCTCTGCTGTATGGTTGAATGATTTTGCTTCCTCTTAAGAAAAATTGTCCCCATTTGTATATCCCTGAAGGGGCTATTCAGGAGGACCTTGTTGGCAGGGAAAACCAAACTAGCATCCTATGGATCAGAGTGTGGAATGTTAGATCCCTTAATAGGGTTGGTAGACTAAAGAATTTAAAATGGGAAATGGACAGGCCAAAGTCAGACACTGTGTTGATTTAGTGAAGTGTGGTGGCAGGAAGAATACGACCTTTGGTCAAGTGAGTACAAGGCTATAAAAAAAATCAATTAGTGGATAATGCAGGAGGAGGTCATACTGAATAAGAACACAGGAATGCAGCTAAGCTACTATGAACACCATAGTGAATGCATTATACCCTGTCCAATCACATTAATGTGACCACCACCTATGTTCAGCATCAGTTTGCAATAACCTCTCACAAATGGCAAGTGGCAGCACTAGCAGCAGAGGGTACATAAGGCATGTTGGGGAGGGGCACAGAAAACAGTGCAGTCATTGTCATACTGTGGGGAACTGAGCGATTTATCTGACATCCAAAAGGGCATTGTCATTGGCTTTCAGTCCGAGGTTGGAAGCATTTCTGAAATGGCTAACTCTGTAAACTGTTCGTGTTCTGCGTGGTTAAAGTATACCATGCATAGCAAAATGCAACTATCCAAAACTGGCACCGAGGCAACAGTTATGCACCATGGACCTTAGATGATAGGGGTAAACGACAGCTGTAGAGGCTTGTACGGATGAACAGATCTGCGAGTGTTGAGCAACTGACCACCCAGATGAACCAGCAGTATCTCCTCAATGACTGTTCAGGGGACATTGCTGCATATGGGCCTTCACAGCAGGGGCCTGGCTCATACACCCATGCTGAATGCTGTTCATCAGTGATAAGGGCTTGAATCTATATGCCAATCCCACAGCTGCACATCCACTGCGCAGCAACAGGCAGCCTCTTAAGATGAATCACATTTTATGCTCCATCAGACAGATGGCCATTGGCATGTATAGTGTGAAATGTCTGAAAGTAAACACCCTGCAACAACTACTGGAAGGATCCAGACCGGAGGAATGAGTGTTATGAATCAGGGAATGTTTTTGTGTTATTCTCTGTGTGGTCTCGTCATTCTTGAAAGCACAATGTATCATTACAAATATGCCTCTGTCTTTGGGGACCATGTTTACTCCTACATGCAGAATGATTTTTCTTGGCACTATGGCATCTACTAGCAGAACAATGCAACATGTCACACAGCTTGCAGTGTACAAATGTTGTTCGAAGAGCACCAGGATGAGTTTATCGTATTCTCTTGGTCACCAAACTCCCCAGATTTAAACCCAATTGAGAATATGTGGGACTACCTCGATCAGTCTGTTTACACCATGGATCCTCAACTGAGAAACCTAGTGCAGCCAGCCACAGCACTGGAGACAGTGCCCTTCAGTGGCTCATTGATTCTCTTCCTGCACATTTTGCAGTGGTCTGTGCTGTAAAAGGCAGATTTTTAGGATTTTTACAGATGGTCACGTCAATGTGGCTGGACAATGGGGTAGTCAAGATAGACACAAAGCCGACACTCACCACAGGAGTGCAAATTTATATGCATAGTAGCTCCATACATAAGGAAGAGATTGAAAGTAAGGATTATGAGATAAAATAAATTATTTAGATGTAATTGGAACTCGTTAACAGTAAAAGCAAGAAAAGGGAAAATAGTAGTATAACATGGCAGGCAGAGTGGTGGAGGGGAGGGGGGGGGGGATGAAGGGGGAAACCACCTCATAGACTACTGCACAGACTGTAATTAAATCATTGCCAACACTTTGTTCCACAAAGAAGGGGAAGAGACTTGGAGACACCAGATAGGTTATACAGTGTGTTTAACTGTCACAGAAATAAATAAAAGGTGCGAGCAGAGGACAACGAAACAACAAAATAATCCTATTACATATAGGTCCATAAAATAATGGTTCCCTCGCTACCATGTATCCGTACGCCCAGTCACGCCAATGTTTCAATACTGATGTGTAAATCTATGTTTATACTGCAGCTTTCCTTTGGATGATGTTCTTTATGGTAGGCTGATAGAACATATCTTCAGTTTGTTAATGGAAGAAAGTGTGGTGGCTAAAAATTGTACAGTAAGGTCAGTGATTCGAGTACAGCAAGTAGTTCAAATGGATGAGGTTCAATAGTTGTGCAGAGATTAAGACGTTTGCATAGGATGGACTAACAGGGAGAGCTGGCTTGAACCGTTCTTTGGACAACATTCAGTGCCAGTCCAACATCTGGATCCAAAAGAAGGATGGTAAATATAAACTTTATTTTGTCATGTCTAATCTTGTGTTGTGTGTCCGTTCATTGACTCATTATTTCTACACTTCAGCGGCAAAAGTCATGGGATAGTGGTATGCACATATACAGATGGCAGTAGTATTGTGTACACAAGGAGTAAAAGGACAGTGCATTGGCAGAGGTGTCATTTGTACTCAGGTGATTCACGTGAAAAGGTTTCCAACTTGATTATGGCCTTATGACAGAAATCAACAGACTTTCAATGTGAAATGGTAGTTGGAGCAAGATGCATGGGAAATTCCACTTCAGAAATCATGAGGGAATCCAGTATTCCACAATACAAAGTGTCAAGAGTGTGCCAAGAATACCAAATTTCACACCATGATCAACACAGTGGCTGACAGCCTCAACCAAGAGCAGCAGTGTTTACATAGAGTCATCAGTGCTAACAGACAACCAAACTGTGTGAAATAACCACAGAAAGCAGTGTGGAATGTATGATGATCATATCCATTAAGACAGGGTGGCAAAATTTGGTGTTAATAGGGTATGGCAGCAGATGACTGATGTGAGTGCCTTCGCTAACAGCATGATATTGCCTGCAGCACCTATCCTGGGCTTGTGACCATATCTTTTGGACCCTAGATGACTGGACAACTGCGGCCTGGTTAGATGACTCCTGATTTCAATTGGTAAGAGCTGATAGTAGGATTTGAGTGTGGTGCAGACCCCAAGAAGCCATGGACCCAAGTTGTCAACAAGACAAGCTGCTGGTGGCTTAATAATGGTGTGGGCACTTTACATGGGATAGACTGGGACCTCTGGCCCAACTGAACTGATCATTGACTGGAGATGGTTATGTTGGGCTACCTGGAGACCACTTGCACATGGACTTCATGTTCCCAAACAACGATGCATCAGGTCACCAGGACACAATTTTTCACAATTGTTTTGAAGAACATTCTGGACAATTCAAGTGAATGATTTGGCTACTCATATCACCCAACATGAATCATATTGAACACTTATGAGACACAATCAAGAGGCCAGTTCATGCACAAAATCCTGCACTGGCTACACTTTCGCAATTGTGGACAGCTATGGAGGCAGTGTGTCTCAATATTTGTGCAGAGAACTTTTAACGACTTGTTGAGTCCAAGCCATGTCGAGCTGCTCCACTATGCCAGACAGAAGGAGCCCTGACATGATGACTTTTGTCAGAACCATGCATGTACAATGGAGCTCCCTCTTTCAAATGATTCCATACCACAAAAGGCCCTACAGAGAGGCAATTGCTGTTTTTAAAGGTTTAAACAGTATAGTGATAATTTATGCTTAAATGGTATGTGTTCCAAAAAGCCATGGATAAAAATGGGTTTCTATTGGTGCCAGAAAGGTAGGGTTGCCTGTTTTTTATAGCGCTTGGGCTAGAGGCCATTTGTGTACCCAACATAAGAAGTGCCTTACTGTAACTATCCTACGTTACAGTACTAGACACTTCATCAAGCTTAGGCAAATGGAGCAAATTGCCTGGTTTTTAGGCATTAAATGTAGTCTACAATGTGCCTTAAGGACCTTGTGGAGGCATCATTTAGTTCACAGGGCTCCTGAGAAAACTTGAAAAAAGGAATTTTTCACCAATGTTTGGCCATCAGCAGTGGATACCTTGATAACTGACAGCAGCAAATTGTGCAAATTTAAACAGTATATTCTCTAGGCATTTATCTAGAAGTGCCATATCCCCATTTTCAAAAATCTTTTTCAGTTATCGAGAAACACCCCAGAAACATGGTTTCTGGGTACCAAAACAGGCCGATTCCACGATGGCTATGCACAGCAAATGGCTGAAATTTTTACAATCTCAGTCTTGAATAACCTAGAAAATTTTCTTGATGTCTTTATCTGTTTCCAAGGTACAGAGTTTGAAAGTTACTCTAATTGTAGGCCTACACATAAAATATGGTGAGAGATGAGATCATAATTTGTAATGTGAATAGCATGGAAAAATATGCTGTTAAATGCCTCTGTTATCATCAGAAGGGTTCTGGGAACCCCATGTTGCAGCACTGAAGCACATGCAAAATTTTTGTGCACGTAAAATCTGGTCTGAGGTATAAAATTAGTTTTGCATTATTTCAATATCACGTAAGTGACATATCAAAATCTTACTATCCCATGAAGTTCTTTTCATATGAGAGACATGCCTTGCTGTAGTGGGGAAAAGAAGGGTAGGGCATACTAGTGGAAAAATGCTCCTGCCAGACCACAAAAAAGGGAAATATGCTCCAGTTGAAAAGACCGACTGAAACATGGGCTGTTGCAGGTTGATATGTATCATTATACATACTCTGACATTATTGATTATCTATCACTTGGTCTGTTGTATATTCCATGATGTACAGTCTCAGACATAAAACCTATCTGCTGGATGACCACTGCAGAGGCTAAGTTGGAGTCTGTTCAAACAAATTTCGGGCTTGCAGCAGGTCGTCGTTCAATACTTAGCACGATATTTCAACTGGGCACCTGCCAGTCACCTTCAGGTGAGCCGTCGCAGACTGATGAAAACGTCCTCCGTTCCGCAATATATAGCGTACTGTAACTATTCTGCGCATGCGTCGAAAACTTGATAGTTGCACCACACTGCCCGCCGGCAGCGCCCTCGCTGGTGGAATAGCGGAACTCAGTCGCCCTCTGCATTACTGTTTGCCACGGCCATCAATGCACTCTGTCGTCTTCGATTTGAGCAAATCGTGGAGATGATGGGATTCCATGCACTGTCCAGCTGGTAGCCACTGTCACGGTTTAACAGATTTTCCGCCAGTCGTATTTCTACAGATTCTTTAATAATGGAGTCCCAGAAAGATGTTGCTGTGGACAAAATCATTGTTTTCTCATACTCCATTGAATGTCCAGCAGAAATACAATTTTCAGCAATAGCGGACTTGCTTGGCTGCAAAAGGCGGGTGTAACGTTGATGTTCAGTGCAGCGTTCTTTCACGGTGCGCGTGGTTTGACCTATGTAAGCCATACCACATTGGCACGGTATCTTGTAAATTCCGGCCTTTCATAGTAACAGATTGTCCTTAACTGATCCAACAAGGTCCGCAATCTTCGATGGTGGGCGGAAAACCACTTTTACCTGAAACTTTCGGAGGATTCTTGCTATTTTAAACGAAGTGTTGCCAACGAAAGGAAGAAAAGCTAAAGATTGTTCCGGCATGTTCTCCTCTTTATTCACTTCCTGCTTCTTAGTTTTAACTGTTAGTGCCCTGTTAATCTGCCGGATGGAATACCCATTTTCGCTGAATACTGTCTTTAGATGGGCGAGTTCTTGAGGTAAGCTATCTAGATCTGAGACAGTATGAGCTCTATGAACAAGTGTTTTAAGCAAACTCATGGTTTGCGATGGGTGATGGCAACACGATGCTTGCAGGTACAAATCAGTATAAGTGGGTTTCCGGTAACTGAATGCCCTAGAGAACCATCAGTCTTCCTTTGAACCAGGACATCCAAGAAAGGCAAACAACCATCTTTCTCTATTTCCATGGTGAACAGGATGTTGCTATGAATTGAGTTGAGGTGATGTAGAAACTCCATTAATTTATCTTCTCCATGAGGCCACACTATGAAAGTGTCATCCACATACCGCCAAAAACTGTTGGCTTCAGGACAGCTGATTCAAGCACTCTCTCTTCAAAATCCTCCATAAAAAGGTTGACCACCAAAGGAGACAGGGGACTACCCATGGCAACACCGTCAGTCTGTTCAAAATATTCTTGATTAAACATAAAATAAGTTGAGGAAAGAGCGTGCCTGAACAAAGCAGTGATATCAACAAAAAACATGTTACCAATCAGTGTCAAAGAATCTGCAAGAGGAACTTTTGTAAAAAGTGAGACCACATCAAAACTTACTAGAAGGTCTACACTGCTAAGACAAAGAGCCCCCAGTCGATTGATAAAATCAGCTGAGTTTCGTATGTGGTGTGAGCACTTGCCTATGAAAGGTCTCAGTAAGGAAGCGAGATGTTTAGCTAAATCATATGTAGGAGCTCCAATGTTGCTCACTATTGGATGCAGAGGAAGACCCTCTTTATGAATCTTTGGAAGAGAGAGCGCTTGAATCAGCTGTCCTGAAGCCAACAGTTTTTTGGCGGTATGTGGATGACATTTTCATAGTGTGGCCTCATGGAGAAGATAAATTAATGGAGTTTATACATCAGCTCAACTCAATTCATAGCAACATCCTGTTCACCATGGAAATAGAGAGAGATGGTTGTTTGCCTTTCTTGGATGTCCTGGTTCGAAGGAAGAATGATGGTTCTCTAGCGCATTCAGTTTACCGGAAACCCACTCATACCGATTTGTACCTGCAAGCATCGAGTTGCCATTACCCATCGCAAACCATGAGTTTGCTTAAAATACTTGTTCATAGAGCTCATACTGTCTCAGATCTAGATAGCTTACCTCAAGAACTCGCCCATCTAAAGACAGTATTCAGCGAAAATGGGTATTCCATCCGGCAGATTAACAGGGCACTAGCAGTTAAAACTAAGAAGCAGGAAGTGAATAAAGAGGAGAACATGCCGGAACAATCTTTAGCTTTTCTTCCTTTTGTTGGCAACACTTAGTTTAAAATAGCAAGAATCCTCCGAAAGTTTCAGGTAAAAGTGGTTTTCCGCCCACCATCGAAGATTGCGGACCTTGTGGGATCAGTTAAGGACAATCTGTTACTACGAAAGGCTGGAATTTACAAGATACCATGCCAATGTGGTATGGGTTACATAGGTCAAACCACACGCACCGTGAAAGAACGCTGCACTGAACATCAACGTTACACCCGCCTTTTGCAGCCAAGCAAGTCCGCTATTGCTCAGCATTGAATTTCTACTGGACATTCAATGGAGTATGAGAAAACAATGATTTTGTCCACAGCAACGTCTTTCTGGGACTCGATTATTAAAGAATCCGTAGAAATATGACTGGCGGAAAATCTGTTAAACCGTTGACAGCGGCTACCAGCTGAACAGTGCATGGAATCCCATCATCTCCACGATTTGCTCAAATCAGAGACGACAGACTGCGTCAATGGCCGTGGCAAACAGCAACGCAGAGGGCGACTGAGTTCCGCTATTCCACCAGCGAGGGCACTGCCGGCGGGCAGTGTGGTTCAACTATCAAGTTTTCGACACATGCGCAGAATAGTTACAGTACGCTATATATTGCGGAACGGAGGACGTTTTCGCCAGTCTGCGACGGCTCACCTGAAGGTGACTGGCAGGTGCCCAGTTGAAATATCGTGCTAAGTATTGAACGATGACCGGCTGCAAGCCCGAAATTTGTTTGAACAGTCAATTCGCCGAGAAAATTTTAAAATTCACGTAAGTTGGAGTCATTCACTTAAGACGGCCAATAAAACCAGCCATCCCTTAGCATTTTTAAATCTGGCCCTATACACGATCTGACAACAAGGATGCAGAAATGCATGGAGAAAGTGCTGGTCTAGTGGAGAACGTCACACAATGTAGATATAAAGTCAACTCTATTCCCTATATTTTTAAATCACATTCTGGTTGACTGCCAAAGTTATTAGTCTTATGGAATCTCGAAGATAATTAGCTGCACTTTCTGACTCATTGTAATAGCAAAGACTTCCAGAAACTATTCTGCCAAACAGCACATTCCTCCGTCAAGATGGGAACAGTTTATGCTTGAGAGTTTCCTCATCCTACAACAGCCACCATCTACTGGCCATCTGCCACCCACTGCCTAACACGACACCATCCACCACAGGAATACGGCGCAGTGCTATGAGTGTATTTATCATTTGTTATTTGAAATTCTACTATTTAGCTGCCAGTTACCTATTGGATTTTACATGCTTGAAACTTATGAATGTTGTTCAAGAGTTGTAAAATAGCCTGACAAGTGGAAAAAGATCTAACATTTGGGACACATTATTTGCATTAGATTTAATAAAGGGGTGAAGGCAACAGAGTTAGCTCAGACCTTTTATATTGGGTGTGGGTTGAGTGCCTTTGGACAAAAAACATCAGAAAAGGATTTTTGTGTTTCAAGAAAGATCATCCTAGGATGAATGATTTTCCACATTCAGGAAGTCTCAATAGCAGACATACGGGATGAACTAAACTAAACTCCTCCCGAACAAACCATGAAGGCCCAATGGTACCGACTGGCCGCCGTTTGATCTTCAGCCCACAGTCATCACTGGATGCGGATATGGCAGGGCACGTTGTCAGCACACCACTCTCCCGGCCTTATGTCAGTTTCCGAGACCAGAGCCGCTACTTCTCAATCAAGTAGCTCCTCAGCTTGTCTCACAAGGGCTGAGTGCAACCCGCTTGCCAACAGCGCTCGGCAGACCGGATGGTCACCCATCCAAGTGCTAGCCCAGCCTGACAGTGCTTAACTTTGGTGACCTGACAGGAACCGTTGTTACCACTGTGGCAAAGCCATTGGCATGTGATGAACTGCCACCATTTAAATATTGTGTGACAGTTACATTCAACAGGCAAGGTTCAGAGGTCGAGTATAGGAGCACTCCATGCTAATTCAAAGCAACAAAAATCAAACAGTGATTATTACTGTTTTTCTGCCTGAACACCATCAGCTCATAAATAAAGCATTTCCTATGCGCTATTGTTACTGGTGGAAAATTGTGATGTCTTTACATTAACTCCTTCAGAAGAAATTGATGGCAGAGCTGTAACAAGAGACATACTCGAGCAAAGGTCAGTGTGAAAGTATTTTGCATCGTTGGCTAAAAAAGGGGGTTGTGTAACAGAATAGCTAAAAATAAGGCCTTAAGTGAGACTGGAAGCGCAAGCCAACATAGCCTTCATTCGACATGTGACCACATTACCACAGAGCTAGCGATGAACTGCAGTATTCATCTCTCACTTATTGCCCCAGTGCTGGCTAGGACTGATAAACTGCAATGTGAAAGACAAGATTAGTTGTGGTTTCCACATGGAATGTCTTTCCTAAGCTCAAAACCATAAATTAATAACATTATGCCTCATCTTAAGTGAAAATCGCAAAGGTTATTCAATGGAAATGACACGTAAAATCAAGTGAATTTAGGAGAATAATTCTGTGCCATCCGGGAAGTCATCAGTCACAGATTTGCCAAGTTTATTCTGGATTGTTGCCAAGATTCCTTTATACCACCAGCAGGAAGACTACCAGCGGATATGTGCCTTGAGCAGGCTTGGAAGTTACAGCTTACGTCTCAAATATGCTGCTGCTCAGGGTTGGAATATCAAAAATCAAAAGAGAATACCGCTGAGTTTTATTGCCATTTCTGTAACTAGCTTTAGGGACTTTGACATAGTTATTAATAATACTTAGGTGCACCAACTGTAAATAAAATACAATAAATCAATAATTGTAACAATTATTTTTGTTTCTCTGTCTTAAGTGCACTGAATACTGAAAAGCTCATTTGCCAAATATGATTCACATTTTTGGAGCATTCCGGTGGTTTTACTGTAAACATTATGAGAAGTCAACACATCTTTCGATCATTATACACTTCGAAAATATTTTTCTTAAGAACACTTTCATTGACACTATTCCAAAAACAGAGAAAAACAAATCAAAAGATTTGACTGCAAAATGTGAACATCCACAGAGAGACTTCAAGTAGGCTAGTGTGCGTGGAAACATAAGAGATGACCAAAAAAGCAGTCTTCAAAAAAAGTGAAGAAAATCAAACCAGCTAATATGAAAGGAGAAGCAGTTTTCATCTGAACATAGAATACTAGCCCCTGATGTTTTCATATGAATAATTCCTCTAGTTACCATAACATTTAGAGAATTTTCTGGGACTATCCATATGCTGCTGAGTCACAACACTTAACTACCACTAGCTTGAATTATGGCCGAGACTTAGTTTCTGCCTGCTCAGCAGGGGTGAAAATCATCAGCACCTCTGCATCCCACACACAGACTCTATACGCCAGTCAATCATGGCAAAATGCTCTAGGTTTACATCTTTCTGCCAGCACTTTAATTTATTTTACAGCAGACTATCATCTCATTGTGGAAGTAAAACTGCTTCTCCTTTCACGCTAGCTGGTTTGATATTCTCCATCATTTTGGAGACCGCTTTTTCAGTTATGCTATATGGTTTTCATGCACAGCAGAGTACTTGATTTGGAATGTTATGCTATTCATAACTTATGAAGTCTCTCTATGGATGTTCATGTTTTGCAATCAATGGTGTGCTGTTACCTTTCCATTTATGTTTCTCTGGTTTGAGAATAGTATCAATGAAAGTGTTCTTAATAAAAATATTTTCAAAGTGTGTAATGATCTAAAGATGTGTTGCCTTTTCGTAATATTTACAGTAAAACCACTGGAATGCTCCAAAATTATGAATCCTATCTGGCAAATGTGCTTTTCAGTATTCAGTGCACTTAAGATAAAGAAACAAAATTAATGTTACAGTTATTGATGTACTGTATTTGACTTGCAGTTGGTGCGCCTAAGTATTATTAGTAATTCTGCTCTAGTCCCTAAAGCCAGTTACAGAAATGGCAATAAAACTCAGTGACATTCTTTTTTGGTATTCTGACCCTCGTTGTTGTTGTTGTTGTCTTCAGTCCTGAGACTGGTTTGATGCAGCTCTCCATGCTACTCTATCCTGTGCAAGCTTCTTCATCTCCCAGTACTTACTGCAACCTACATCCTTCTGAATTTGTTTAGTGTATTCATCTCTTGGTCTCCCTCTATGATTTTTAACCTCCACACTGCCCTCCAATACTAAATTGGTGATCCCTTGATGTCTCAGAAAATGTCCTACCAACCAATCCCTTCTTCTAGTCAAGTTGTGCCACAAACTTCTATTTATTGTCCATGTTTCACTTCCATACATGGCTACACTCCATACAAATACTTTCAGAAACGACTTCCTGACACTTAAATCTATACTCGATGTTAACAAATTTCTCTTCTTCAGAAATGCTTTCCTTGCCATTGCCAGTCTACATTTTATATCCTCTGTACTTCGACCATCATCAGTTATTTTGCTCCCCAAATAGCAAAACTCCTTTACGGCTTTAAGTGTCTCATTTCCTAACCTAATTCCCTCAGCATCACCTGACTTAACTCGACTACATTCCATTATCCTCGCTTTGCTTTTGTTGTTGTTCATCTTATACCCTCCTTTCATGACACTGTCCATTCCATTCAACTGCTCTTCCAAGTCCTTTGCTGTCTCTGACAGAATTACAATGTCATCGGCGAACCTCAAAGATTTTATTTCTTCTCCATGGATTTTAATACCTACTCCGAATTTTTCTTTTGTTTCCTTCACTGCTTGCTCAATATACAGATTGAATAACATCGGGGATAGGCTACAACCCTGTCTCACTCCCTTCCCGACCACTGCTTACCTTTCATACCCCTCGACTCTTATAACTTCCATCTGCTTTCTGTACAAGTTGTAAATAGCCTTTCGCTCCCTGTATTTTACCGCTGACACCTTCAGAATTTGAAAGAGAGTACTCCAGTCAACATTGTCAAAAGCTTTCTCTAAGTCTACAAATGCTAGAAACGTAGGTTTGCGTTTCCTTAATCTAGCTTCTAAGATAAGTCGTAGGGTCAGTATTGCCTCATGTGTTCCAATATTTCTACGGAATCCAAACTGATCTTCCCCAAGGTAGGCTTCTACCAGTTTTTCCATTCGTCTGTAGAGAATACGCGTTAGTATTTTGCAGCCGTGACTTATTAAACTGATTGTTCGGTAATTTTCACATCTGTCAGCACCTGCTTTCTTTGGGATCGGAATTATTATATTCTACTTGAAGTCTGAGGATATTTCGCCTGTCTCATACAGCTTTCTCACCAGATGGTAGAGTTTTGTCAGGACTGGCTCTCCCAAGGCCATCAGTAGTTCTAATGGAATGTTGTCTACTCCCAGGCCTTGTTTCAACTCAGGTCTTTCAGTGCTCTGTCAAACTCTTCACGCAGTATCGTATCTCCCATTTCATCTTCATCTACATCCTCTTCCATTTCCATAATATTGTCCTCAAGTACATTGCCCTTGTATAGGCCCTCTATATACTCCCTCCACCTTTCTGCTTTCCCTTCTTTGCTTAGAACTGGGTTTCCATCTGAGCTCTTGATATTCGTACAAGTGGTTCTCTTTTCTCCAAAGGTCTTTAATTTTCCTGTAGGCAGTATCTATCTTACCCCAGTGAGATAAGCCTCTACATCCTTACATTTGTCCTCTAGCCATCCCTGTTTAACCATTTTGCACTTTCTGTCAATCTCGTTTTTGAGACGTTTGTATTCCTTTTTGCCTGCTTCATTTACTGCATTTTTATATTTTCTC
Organism: Schistocerca nitens; assembly: GCF_023898315.1. NCBI lineage: Eukaryota > Metazoa > Arthropoda > Insecta > Orthoptera > Acrididae > Schistocerca > Schistocerca nitens. The sequence goes on from NC_064617.1 coordinate 347,144,513, forward strand.
CTTTCATCAATTAAATTCAGTATTTCTTCTGTTACCCAAGGATTTCTACTAGCCCTCGTCTTTTTACCTACTAGGTCCTCTGCTGCCTTCACTACTACATCTCTCAGAGCTACCCATTCTTCTTCTACTGTATTTCTTTCCCCCATTCCTGTCGATTGTTCCCTTATGCTCTCCCTGAAACTGACCCTCAGCAGCAGCATATTTGAGATGTAAGCTGTAATAGTTTCCAGGCCTGCCCAAGGCAAATATCGGCTGGTATTCTTCCTGCTGGTGTTGTAATGGAATCTTGGCAACAATGCAGAATAAGTTTGGAACTCTATGACTAATGAGTCACTTCCTGGATGGCACAGGATTATTCTGCTAAACTCATATGATTTTAAGAGTCATTTCCATTAAATAATCTTTGTGATTTTCACTTAAGGTGAGGTTTTGGGTCTAGGAAAGTCGATCCATGTGGAAACTACAACTAATCTCGTCTATCACTTTGAATTTTAGCTGTACTTGCCAGCACTGGAACAATAAGTAACAGATGAATACTGCAGTTCATCGTTAGCTCTGCAGTATTTACTGATTAATTAATAATTTTAAGAATAATAATTATGATGGAAATTTGCTGGCACTACACAAGAGGCACAACAATAGTGAGTTCATTCAGGAGCACATGTCTCAGCTAATTTACTCACAGTGGTGCAGACTCTGGACAGTCAAGCTTATGCTTTTTCGTATTCACAAAAAAATCTGTAGCATATAATATTAGGTTCTTAGATGATAGTTCTTCTAGCCTTGAAGTTATTTACCTCCTCTTCTTTGTTGAAGAAAATGTTATGGTGTTCAGCTTACTCTGTTTAAATTTTTCGCTTCTTCGAAGTATTCCAGTTACTGGTAATGCAGATAGATAGATCAGGTGAAATAAGCAACTATTAACTGAAGTGGACTGTGTACCATACGTAGTAATCTATTTCATATTATCAGTGAACTAAACAGAAATCCACATCCTCTCTCTATCATGGGAAAAGACAGACAGTACAAGATCGATGAAACATCTGATAGGAGTTTTTACAAACAAAAGAACATTAATGTTCTTCATCTTTTCACGCTAGCTTCACAGGTTTGATTGCTGTCTGCCAGGTTTCTTTGCCTGTAGATAACTAGGGACGAAACATGGATAAATTAATAAGGAACAATCGAAGCAGTGTGTTTTCAAAAGCAAATTGTCTCTGAAGGTGGTGAAACCAGCCGACAAGGCGATGGTCATGGTTTTTTGGCACACACTTGGAATCATCTAAATTGATTATTTGAAATAAGGACAAACATAACTGGAGACTTATTGAATAAGAAAAATGCCCTCTTCCATCACAATAAGGCATTGGTGCAGACCTGACAATTTCAATGGCTATACTTCTTGAATTAAAATTTGAATTATTGAATACCCAGTGTATTCACTAGACTTCTGAATCTCTTCTTTTTAAATGCTATTACAGCTTATAAGTAGTGCTGAAATCTAATGAACTTCATATTCAACTATAAGTGATAAATGACCGTAAATTATATAGAAGCCAACTGTACCATGAGCATGCACTCAGGGCACAGCACACTTCAAATGCTGTGACAGTCCACTGTAATCAAAGCAAGCAAGTAAATTCCCTTTTTGAGTACAGAGGAACCTGTGGCCAGACTGATTTCTTTTATTTATACTTTTGATGGGCTGACTAACATTATGTTAATTCTTCTTGCATTTGTTAGTGAACTCTACTTTCTTTTACCACCTGCAATTTCCTCTTTTGTTTGTAAGGTGGTTTGCTGGCCCACCTCTGTACAATATGGCACCTCACCTCAGAATTTTGTTGGTCGTTTACCTTGACTTACTTTTCATAAAGACCGTCTAAAATCTGCTGATTTAGCACTTCATTCATGCTTCTCATTTTCTATAATTCCAACAAAGAGAATACCATGGGTCATCAGTAGCAGAGTGATATAAATAATCTCAGTTGTGTGACCTCTATTAATGCAGAAATGTTGGTCTTTCCAAACTCTTACTTATCTGCCTTGTTTTTAAGTTGAGTAATGTAGTACTATGCCTATGCATTCCTTAGTGCTTTTAAATTTTTTCATAGTTAAATAGGTCCACTTAAAAATTTATATATAAAAATTACTAAGCTCTCATTTATTCCTGATGGAGTGATTTCCATCTAGTACTGCAATCATGGATGTCATTACTTCTGCTGAAGTACTAGTTGGGCAAAATAAACTGCCCCAGAAAATAGGCAACGCAACTTACATTATCCGCACTGGGGACGCCTATCTTAACAAGCATGAAATTTTTCCGGGTCAGTTTATTTTGCCACACTGTATACTGGATTGTTCACAACAAATATCTTGAGAGAAAAAGTCATGTGACACTACAGTTAATTAAGCAATCCTAAAATTTTTTTTTTTTCAATTTTTAATTCTAATAAAAATGTAGAGCAAAAATTTTGAAGAATATGCCTTCCTAACTCCTGCTTGTGCTTTAAAGTTATCACTGATTATGTATCTAGATGTGGTAAATCTAATCTATACAATAGTGATGAAAAAATAGCAGACCAAATAAAACAAGAGGAAAAATTTGATCATTTGTTGTATGCCAATGATCTGGCTATTACTGCACAAGGGAAGAACTTTGAGGGAGTACTGTAGAAGGAAAACTGGTTAAACATCATGTCAGAATATTACCAACAGAATTTCCTCAAACCAAACCCCTCAAAGACACAAGTTAGTGCTTTCCATCTCCACTCAAAACAGGCAAACAGAAAGCTGAAAAATCACCTGGAATGGCAGCAAACTGGAACATACAGAAAAACCAGCCTACAGATAAATCTTGTTATACTTGATAGTTATGATCCAGAGAATTGTGGTGCATACTGAATCCATGTTAACGGAGCCATTTTATATATAAAATATGTGGTTACGTTCTTGTTTACTGGCATATTAACTTTAAAACAACATTCACCAGTGAATGACACAGGTTCAAGACCTGCCCAATCCACCCACCCAGGACTTCCTATTCCAGTCCTGTCACAGGCTTCTCCTAGCCCACGAAGGGTCAGGTCACCTGTGAAAGCAGCCATATCATATACCAGTTCTGCTGCAATCGCAGCACAGCTCTTTATATTGGTACGACTATCAACCAAATGTCCTCCAGTATGAATGGCCACTGCCAAACTGTGACTATGAGCAAAGTAGAATACCTGGTGGTACAACATGCAGCTGAGCATAACATGCCTGATTCCAACCACTGCTTCACTATCTGAGCCATTTCAATCGTTCCCTCCATGACCAGCTTTTCCAAACTGCACAAATGGGCATTATCCTTACAATACATTCTCTGTTCCCATGATTATCCTGGCCTCAATCTATGGTAATATACTGTCACCACACCCTCCACCCAAAAGTTTCCACCCTCTCCGTCCTACAACCACCTCCCTATTCTCATCGCCCACCCTTGTGTGCTGCCCTCTGCCAACACACCCACCCATCTTTTCCCTTCCCCACTTCTCTCCTTTTTTGGTCCCTGTCCCCTCCCCACCTCCATGCCGCAGCCTCCTGATGCCGCATCTGTTGGCAGTCTATTCCCTGCACACTCCTCCAGACAGTGCTCTTCTCCTTCCCAACCCATACACTGTTGTCCCTTCCTTGCCCCCTCCAGATTGCTGCTTCCATTCTACATGATAGTTGCAATCTGGTCAGAGCTGCCATAGATGACGGTTATGTGTGCATGGATTGTACTTACTTATGTGAATTAATGTGTGCGTGTTTCCTTTTCTGACAAATGCTGCGGCCGAAAGCTAATGTGTAAGTGTATTTTAGTTGGGTCTGTCTGCGACTTAATGTGTCATCTTTACAGTAAATAACAGTCTATCTTTTCTTTACAATGTTGATATTCTAACCTGGAGTTTCAATTGTATGGTTACATACTAATATCCATTTTTACTTTGGCATACCCCCTGAGATGTCTTCACATACTCCCAAGGTTAGGAGTAACCTCAGAGGATATGTCTACGTGGTTGTATACCAATTTCTTTAATTCACCTAATGAAAGGACTACAGACTGGTTTCAGTTTAAAGAACAAATACATGGCACAACCAACAGAAAAACAAGAGTGGTTTCATTTGAAAAGAAAAGAAATAATTCAGTCAACATACAAAACTACAACAAATTGTAAAACTGTTCTCCTTAGGTTGCTCCCGTAGACTGGTATCACTCAAAGAAAGGAATGACTAGTACAACCACTTGAATCAATTGTTTTCAATCGGTTGCTCCCACATACGGATTTTACTCAAACCAGTATGTAAAACTGGAATCTCTTGTTTTCATTTGGTTTTTCCTATAGCTGTGCGCTTCCCTTACTCTTTGCACTACCTTCTCTTGTAAGAAGTAATCTGTTAATCAAAAGTAACAAATAAAAAATTGTGAGAAATGAGAATAAAAATAATTATTATTTTGAAGAATTCAAAAGGTTATCATTCAGAAACTTATACTACCAATGTAATGAAATTATTTAATATCAGTTCTTATTTAATATGGTCATAACATAGAAAAATATAAGATACTTATAAAAAACTATGCCTTTTTTCAATATTTCAAAAAAACTAATGTAAGTATTAAAAAAACATAAGTAGTGCTTACTAACAACAATAAATTGCAATTCATCTGTCCACAACAAGTACTCATGTTGCTGGTATAGCTTTCACATTGAAATATTTGCAACACAAGATGACCCAAACACAGAATTTTGCATATAAAGTTAACATTTCAATTTTTCATTACATAAGAACAAGTGACAATTCAAAGAACATTACTTTATATGATTGTGCAAAAACATTCACAGTGAACTTTGTAAGAACCATGTGGCTTTCAAGGTTTTTGTTCCAAATATTAGTCCAATGTATCAAACGTGCAAAGCTGTTAACAAACACCCTGAAAAGTGCATAATTCTTCTTGCATATTTAATTTTGTTAACAGTCTCTTTAAAGCAATTTTCATTCACAAATTAAGCCTTTTTTCGATAGGTGGAATTTTTTAAGGATAATAAAATAATAAACAAACATACTGATACAGTATGATTCCTGTCATCTAGTCAGGCAATGTACGTCATAAATGCACAACACAAATTAACAAAATAGGTAAATTAAAATTACAATTGTCAAAAGCTGTCTGAAACTGGACGGATTAAAAAAGCTATATTTCATATACTGAGTTAGTGAAATTGTGCTTCACTCACAAAAAAATGTAACCCTCCCCCCTCCTACACACACACACACACACACACACACACACACACACACACACACACACACACACACACCAGATCTTATAATGTACTAAATACAACAACATACAGCAGAAACAAAATACCTAATATGAAACATTATAGACTTCTAAATACAACACACATGAAAAATATAACAATATTTTTGTTTTGTTTTACCAGAGTCTTTTCAACCGCTACTAAAACTATCAACTGGAGAAAATAGCTGAACCTTTCACTTTCATTCCCATCTGTCCCTGCAAATATCCACAATGAATCCAATACATGGATACACAATAAAAGTGACAATTTCCCTCCCACATTACCCGTTGAAATATATATCTGGGTAAAACATACACTACATACTTTTTGATAAAAATAATATTAAGTAGTCATATCACATTTAAATGTGTTTAACAATAATGCTATCTTATAAACAGTGACAGCTGACATTCTTCCTAGAAAATATTCTCTTTACAAATCAATCAAATTTTTGCAGAGCTCACTCTTTGTCTTGATGTTTTGATCCACAACTATTTTCTCTAACCTGACTTTAACTTTTCATGAAAATGTATTTGCTCCAATTGTTTGTATACGTTAATGATAAAAAACCATTAATCCCAAAACTTTTCCTAACGTCATAAAACATTCAAACATGAATAACTTTTCCCTGAGGTTTGAAGTTCAATAAACCATGGACAACATATACAATATTCCAACTGTTGCTCTCAGCTCCTTTTCTTAAGATAAATAATCCTGGATTTTCCATTGTTTAATGGTTTCTTTTCCTTCTTCTCATACAAATTGTAGTTCACACATTAAACAAAATATATTATAACTACATGACAATGAAGTGGGTACTTTAATGACTGGCACGCCTCAACAATTTCCTTTTTCTAATTACATTAAGCAGCAGTCACTTCATCTCTCATTTTCAGCAAATTTATGCCAAACTGACAATTGCTTTCCTTTCTTTTTCATTAATAAAAAAAAATAAATACATAAAAATGAAGACAATTTAACTTACTTGATTGTCTCATCAATCAATCTGTGTGAGACTAACTGCAATCAGCAGTCTGAACAATGATATTTCACTAACCAGTTTAGAACATTACATTCAAAACAACATTGCAATACTCAGTTATGTCACAAAATGATAGCTTTTTAGGCAATCTTTTTTAAAAGAATTACCATTACACTACTTATTTTTCTTGCACAATAAAATTATATTACTTTACCTAAAATACTGAAGCAATGTGAAGTGAACCAGAAGAGAAATTTTATTGGGGGGTGGGGGTGAACTCTAGACTTTTCCTGCTCAACTGATATGATACAGGATTTTGTAGAGACTGGAAATCACATTTGTGCAAGCACCTCTCAAACGACAATCTAATACTTCTCACACTGAAATCTGAAACATTTTCATTAATCTCAACCTAATTTTGCAAGTACTTTGAAAGTGTGTAGATAATTACAACTCTTAATCAATGAGATGATAACTACCTTCAGGTTACAAATAGACGGCATTCCTCTTGCAGAATTGGCCTGCGGTTACAACTGTAGCTACTGAACAATGAAGATACATGTGTGGTCATAAAAAAAGTTTGGGAAGATAATTCTAATCAGTGTGAAACATAAAATGGAACACAGTTGTTCAATAATAATAATAATAATAATAATAATAATAATAATAATAACCATAATAATAATTCTCCACAACAGGTACACATGGTCCCCTTTCCTGCCGTCTGCATACAGGCACACTTTAGACAAAACAACACAGTACACTAAACATTTTATAACCGCAAATGTCAGACGTTATCCCAGCTCAATTGCACTCTGGCAGCTTAGAATCGGTCTTTTGATCCAGCAACAGACATTTCAGGGTCTTGCAGATATTGAAGTTCCTGAAGTTCCTGGAATTTCTCATGATCTCGAATGTGTGCATAATTTGCAGAAAGGCACATTAAATAATGAATCTGAAAAATAAATAGATTTCTGTAATTCAAGTTTAAATGTGATCACAATGAAAAGTAATACACTACTGGCCATTAAAAGTGCTGCACCAAGAAGAAATGCAGATGATAAACGGGTATTCATTGGACAGATATATTATACTAGAACTGACATGTGATTACATTTTCACGCAATTAGGGTGCATAGATCCTGAGAAATCAGTACCCAGAACAACCACCTCTGGCTGTAATAACGGCCTTGATACGCCTGGGCATTGAGTCAAACAGAGCTTGTATGGCGTGTACAGGTACAGCTGCCCATGCAGCTTCAACATGATACCACAGTTCATCAAGAGTAGTGACTGGCGTATTGTGACGAGCCAGCTGCTCGGCCACGTTTTCAATTGGTGAGAGATCTGGAGGAAGAGCTGGCCAGGGCAGCACTCGAATATTTTCTGTATCCAGAAAGGCCCGACAGGACCTGCAACATGCAGTCGTGCATTATCCTGCTGAAATGTAGGGTTTCGCAGGGATCGAATGAATGGTAGAGCCACATCTGAAATGCAACGTCCACTGTTCAAAGTGCCGTCAATGCGAACAAGAGGTGACCGAGACGGGTAACCAATGGCACCCCATACCATCACGCCGGGAGATATGCCAGTATGGCGATGACGAATACACGCTTCCAATGTGCGTTCACCGCGATGTCACCAAACACGGATGCGACCATCATGATGCTGTAAACAGAACCTGAATTCATCTGAAAAAATGACGTTTTGCCATTCATGCACCCAGGTTCGTCGTTGAGTACATCATCGCAGGCGCTCCTGTCTGTGATGCAGCATCAAGGGTAACCGCAGCCATGGTCTCCGAGCTGATAGTCTATGCTGCTGCAAATGTCGTCGAACTGTTCGTGCAGATGGTTGTTGTCCTGCAAACGTCCCATCTGTTGACTCAGGGATTGAGACGTGGCTGCACAATCCGTTACAGTCATGCGGATAAGATGCCTGTCATCTCGACTGCTAGTGATACGAGGTTGCTGGGATGCAGCACGGCGTTCCGTATTACCCTCCTGAACCCACCAATTCCATATTCTGCTAACAGTCATTGGATCTCTACCAACGTGAGCAGCAATGTTGCGATATGATAAACCGCAATCGCGATAGGCTACAATCCGACCTTTATCAAAGTCGGAAATGTGATGGTACGCATTTCTCCTCCTTACACGAGGCATCACAACAACGTTTCACCAGGCAACGCCAGTCAACTGTTGTTTGTGTATGAGAAATTGGTTGGAAACTTTCCTCATGTCAGCATGTTGTAGGTGTCGCCACCAGCGCCAACCTTGTGTGAATGCTCTGAAAAGCTAATCATTTGCATGTCACAGCATATTCTTCCTGTCAGTTAAATTTCGCATCTGTAGCACGTCATCTTGGTGGTGTAGCAATTTTAATGGCCAGTAGTGTAAATTATCACAGTTTAGTTTCTTATCAACCACATACATACTGAGATTGCAGCAGAAATATCATACAAGACAAACAGCAGGAAATAGAAGACCAAGGATTAAGGTTGATGCATTTCTTACTCTCTCATTTTCCTCTTTTGTCAATGACGATTAATTTTGATACTTGTTTTTGTGTATTTATTGTGTTGTGTATGTTATCTATGAGTCAATTCCACCTACATCATGATGAAGTTGCTTTGCTGTCCCGTTGCATTCAAACTGACACAGAGATGTTTAACCTCAAGTATAAGGTATTTCTACTGACGAGGATTTATCAAATCTTGAGATAAATTGCAGTTACAATCTATTTCTCTGTTGTGATCCATTTTTCGCCTAATTAAGGTGAAAACTGGACTCTTTCTAGATCATTTTTTGGCAAATTTAAATGTTCCTCCTAAGGGCCTCTTTTTTTTCTTTCTTGTGGTGGCAACTGACACAGTCTTTTGATTTTTTGTATGAAAAATGTCACACTGACTGCATCACAGTATCAAACTGCCAGTGCTGTTCTACAGCTTCTAACTGCACATCCATTATACTACAATGGTGATAGACAGGTGCATTTTATGGACAAGAGTAACACCAGTCTGCCCCATGGCGGAAAACAAAATAATTTTGATTAAAATCTAGAATGTTTAAAATTGTAAACTACAAATCACATACAAGCATTAGAGGGGAGAGTTTGGGAAAGGTGGAGAAGCACCTCTGGGTGAGAGATACAAATATTTCCTGATGACGATGAGAGACAACATGTGGTAGCAAAATTACGGAACACATTCCATCTGAGCATAATGTTTTTGACAGTTGTACAGATCAAATCCTAACACTCAAATTTTATTAAAGCATGGTTTCCAGATGGCTCGAAAATATAAGCAGTAGCTGTCGATCAACTGCAGTTTATGATACCATACTGAGAGAAAGGATTCCTTCAGATGTCCCTAAAAGTGATTCACTGTAGAACTCTATTAATGTGCTATGTGAAGGAAGGGCTCTGTACTTCCACCAGTTTTTTTCAACTTTTATATCGCAGATATTCCTAATACTGTCAGCAGAAAATTCACTTACGAAGATGACCTAACTATTGGTATTCACAGAATGTCCATACAGCAAACTGAAAGGATGCTGATAGATGATATTTCAATCGTGTGGCAACTCAAATCCAGTAAAACAGAATGCTTGTGCTTCCACCTTAAAAACAGGGAGTCCAACTATCAACAGCAAATCTATTTACATGGAAATTCTATAAAATACAATTCTACTCAAAAGTGTCACACTTGACATACACTATGTGATCAAAAGTATCCGGACACCCCCAAAAACATATGTTTTTCATATTAGGTGCATTGTGCTGCCACCTACGGTCAAGTACTCCATATCAGCGACCTCAACAGTCATTAGACATCACGAGAGAGCAGAATGGGGCGCTCTGCGGAACTCGCAGCCTTCGAACGTGGTCAGTTGATTGGGTGCCACTTGTGTCATACGTCTGTATGTGAGATTTCCACACTCCTAAACATCTGTAGGTCCACTGTTTCCAATGTGACAGTGAAGTGGAAACGTGAAAGGACACACACAGCGCAAAAGTGAACAGGCCGACCTAGTCTGTTGACTGACAGAGGCCGCCGACAGTTGAAGAGGGACGTATAATGTGTAATAGGAAGACATCTATCCAGTCAATCAAACAGGAATTCCAAACTGCATCAGGATCCACTGAAAGTATGACACTTAGGCGGGAGGTGAGAAAACTTAGATTCCATGGTTGAGTGTCTGCTCAAAAGCCACAAATCACGCCAGTAAATACCGAACAATGCCTCGCTTGGCGTAAGGAGCATAAACATTGGACGACTGAACAGTGGAAAAATGTGTGTGGAGTAATGAATCACGGTACTCAATGTGGTGATCCGTTGGCAAGGAGTGGGTATGGCGAATGTCAGGTGAACGTCATCTGCCAGCATATGTAGTGCCAACAGTACAATTCAGAGGCGGTGATGTTATTGTGTGGTCGTGTTTTTCATGGAGGGAGCTTGCATCCCTAGTTGTTTTGCATGGCACTATCACAGTTCAGGCCTACATTGATGTTTTAAGCATCATCTTGTTTCCCACTGTTGAAGAGCAATTCAGGGATGGCAACTGTATCTTTCAACAAGATAGAGCACCTGTTCATAATGCACGGCCTGTGGCGGAGTGGTTACACACCAGTAACGCCCCTGTAATGGACTGGCCTGCACAGGGTCCTGATCTGAATCTTATAGAGGACCTTTGGGATGTTTTGGAATGCCAACTTTGTGCCATGCCTTACCAACCACCATTGATACCTCTCCTAAGTGCAGCACTCCATGAAGAATGAACTTCCATTCCCCAAGAAACTGTCCAGCACCTGAGAGTGGAAGCTGTCATCAAGGCTAAGGGTGGGCCAACACCATATTGAATTCCAGCTTTACCGATGGAGGGCGCCATGAAATTTTAAGTCATTTTCAGCCAGGTGTCTGGATACTTTTGATCACATAGTGTATCTCCCACCTACTGATAGTACTTGACAAACTCCAGCCAAAGTTCACAACAGGAACAGATCCTTCAAAAGGTGGGTGGTACCACTTGGGGATCAACAGGTGGAATGCTCCATTGATCTACATTGATATTACTGTATAGCACAGCAGAATATTGTGCTCCTGTGTGGCTGAACAGTAACCACACCAGCAAACTCAACATCTGACTCAATACAATGTGTATGATCACAAGCTATCTAAAAAGTACACCAACTCTCTGGCTTCTAACAGTGTGGCATATCTCCACACTTTAACTCTGAAAGCAGGAAGCTTTGTTATGTGAATGTACGAAAATACTGAATAATCCCAAGCTTCCCATTCACGGCTATATCCCAAGTGGTACGGGCTAAAATCCAGACAACCAACTATAAAAACTGCTGCAGAACTATATCGATTTAGCAGGCACCGTCATGAATACAAACTGAACTCAAAATCGACAACAAACCAGCCTTTGAAATGCCTTGACATTTGTGGAAAATAGAATCTGCATGAAGAAATAAATAAAGATGATGTAACTTACCAAACGAAAGCGTTGGTATGTTGATAGACAAACAAACAAACAAACACAAACACACACACAAAATTCGAGCTTTCGCAACCTTAGGTTTGGTAAGTTACATCATCTTTGTTTTTAGATATATTTTTCCCACGTGGAATGTTTCCCTCTATTATACTATGAAAATACCACCTCTTCCATAGCAGGTTTGGGAAGCTTTAGAAGTGGGCGGGGGGACAAAACACTGTCACTGCAGTGACGACTGGCCTGCTTATGCATTGTGAGCTGAGCTAGGCCAAGCAGGACAGGGCTACTGCACAACCACTTGGTCAGTTTCCTCACCTACAAGCAACACACTCATAATATCCTACATGATTAGAAGTAGTACCACTGACACAACAAATGGGTACCTAATCAGCATATATATCCACCGTTTCTAGCCAAATGTGCTCCAGTCTGGAGGCACCAACCATGAGGAAAGGAATACGCCAAATGACGAGGCAATATGGTTCTACAAGTAGCCACCAAGAGTTTAGGTCTTCACCACCATCGAGCCGACTGGAGGCTGTCAGTCCACCTCCTTGGACTTTGTGCCTTCCCACTAGTGAGCTGCCTTCTAGCTCACTCTGGCCACAGCAGACATTGCCCTGGAGGGCTGCTGTTCAAGACCAGGGCAGCTTAAGCCGCTTGCCCTCCTACATTAGTGTGGGCATCCTGGTGCCGCATGCCTTCACTCGCAAGGGCAACTTCCACTTCTGAGCGCTGACAACTGAAAGAATTACACTGGGCTTCTGCATTGCTGGCACACCTCCCACAAGCAGCCTTTCCATGCATAGCTGGTGCACATGCTCCTGCTTGGATTCTGGGCAGCAGCATTCCTACAGTTGCTCCAGGCATTGCTGCCCTCTGGCCACTAACCAGTCTCAGCAGTTTTCTGTGTGCTGTCTGTCATCCTCAACATGCACAAGAGCAGAAGGAGGAAGGGGCAAGGTAATACATGGCATGGTCACCACAAAGCAGCACAATGAGTGTTGTAGTTTGAATAAAATGTTTGACTATAGATGCTGTTTTCATGGTTTGTCAAAAGCCAACATCTTGACATTGACCCAACACTGCTACCCAACACCTTCTCTGTAAAGGCCACCATCCAGTCCAGGCCAATACAATATCTAGGCAATACAAAGTATTCTAATGTATGAATTGAGCAATTAAATTTAAGAATGAGATTTTCACTCTGCAGCGGAGTGTGCGCTGATATGAAACTTCCTGGCAGATTAAAACTGTGTGCCCGACCGAGACTCGAACTCGGGACCTTTGCCTTTCGCGGGCAAGTGCTCTACCATCTGAGCTACCGAAGCACGACTCACGCCGGGCGTGAGTCGTGCTTCGGTAGCTCAGATGGTAGAGCACTTGCCCGCGAAAGGCAAAGGTCCCGAGTTCGAGTCTCGGTCGGGCACACAGTTTTAATCTGCCAGGAAGTTTCAATTAAATTTAACATTACAAACTAATGAACTGCATATGTAAAATATTTTCATTCTATGTTTTATGTATTATTCATTATTATATATATTTTATATCTACATAGGAATGCTGTGTTTTGTGCCATTCACTAAATAAATAAGATGATTCTGTCTTTTCCTAGAGAGTGAGTGACCTGCCCTTTATTTATTTTGACTTTCAGCCTAAAAGCCATACAGCCATCCCTTCATTTTTTTAACTTGTTCAAATTATTCCTCTTTCCTCCCCAAAGGAGAAATGTTTTATTCCAAAAGCTAGAATATTTTTATGTGTGCTTATTCACAGTACTGATATTTTGCTTCCTCAAGGTGTAATGACCAGCAATTATGTATTGCAAGTTAATAATTACTCATAATAACACAGCTGTGGGTAATAATTGTGCATGCTGTCACACAGTTAATAGTTTGGGATTGGTGTGTGGGGACTGAATTGCAGTTTCACTGGGGTTACTGCACTGGGACATAACAAGGGATTCCCAAGAATGCTCTTCTATGGTTATGTAGGTTATGTGCAAGACAGCAGAATACGAGGCAAAGATCTGTATCCTTCAGGCAAAGACCGAGGACACAAAAATGGATTTAACAATTGAGGGGGGGGGGGGGGAAGCTCTTTCATGACGTGCCACTTTCAAGTAACATGGCTCGATGAAACTTCAACCATACATAGAAAGAACTGCTACAGAATAGTACAGAAGTTAACTGACAGAAATACACAATTAGACAAACAGAAATGTCACTTCTATTCAAAGACATTACTTACACTGAAGTCACCATGATTTATGATGGTCTCATGGACTTCACAGAAGGCAGGATATGGGTGTTAACAGCATGTCTGATCACCACAGATAGCAACACACGTTCTGCAGTTTCTCCCATGCTGGTCACAAGGTTGATAAGAGTTCTTATGGTCGGACAATCCATTCCTCCACCAATGTGGTTGATAACTGTTGGTTGGTGCATGTGATTGTGCTACAATAAGTCTCCCCACCATTTCTCCATTGTGCTCGATGGGATTTAACTCGGAAGAAGAGGCAGACGAGTCCATTCATTCAACATTCTTTCAATTTGAAAGCTCCGCCAACTGCACAGTTTGATGCTATTGCTCATTGTCATCTATAAAGACATAATCAGGGATGAATGCATCCGTGAAAAGATGCTCATGTTGAAAAAGTATGGTGTCACAACAACACTGACCATTGAATGTACCATGTTCAAAGATTTGGTTGGTCAGTATGCCCATGCAACATAATGCCTCTCCACACCATAACACCTGGACCACCAAAACAATCTTGTTCAACTATGTTCCTGGGTGCCTTACAGATTCCTACCTTTCACCACATGAGGGTATGTTCAGAATCACTACTCACGATTGAATCTGCTCTCATCAGAAAAAAATCACATGAGCCCACTCCTTGACAGTCCAGTCCCTATGTTCTTAACACCATCCTGCTGCTGCCAACATGCAGGTGTCAAGAAGAACACAATGTACTGGTCATTGGACAGACTACCACCTCCACATGCAGTTACGACTTCACTGTGGAGCTTCAGATTGAGTGCCTTGCAATCCTGTTAAATGTTGTAGCACTTCCAGCTGCTGTTTGACATGTGACCCTCCTTGCCTGTTGCTTAATATAGTGGTCATCTGCTGCTGTAGTTGGTCATAGCCAACCACCCACTCTTTTTCAAGCAGCGGTGCCAGTGGTTCAGATTGCTCCCCATGTATGTGATACAATGCTGTGAGCAATACCAAACTCCTGGCTACACTTTGTCTTTCTTCCAGTTTCCTGATAATTCTTCCCCACGTGAAGTCATCAAAATGTTTTAATGAAGACCACCACCACAAAAGTGCACCATAACCGCTCACTAATTGACACACACTGTCTTTTCTCGTTTCTTTAACCACTTTGCATTGCAGGGCCAGCCCCATTTGGCACTAAAGTCACCCATTACGCCATGTAACCTCCAACTTCCTGTGCGCAACTGGCAACACGCTCCTACACTTTCATTCATTTCCACCTAATATTTAATATGTGATGTTACTCTACCTATATTGTCCTTACATGTTGCAGAGCAGTGTACTTAAGGATAAATCAATACCTAGCTCCTATTATGTAAATATGTTTTATTCATTCCCAATTAATCTTTATACTACCACTTCTGTATATTTCATTGTAACTTACTCCTTGACTGAAGGCAATGTAAGCTCTACACCATAACATTCCTAACAGCAAAACAGCTGTAGTTCTTATCCTGTTGATCTACAATGCAGCAGACAAATGATGTGTATTCTGAGACATGCAATATTATAATTCATCTTTCTTATAATTGCCTGTTTCAGAAATTCTCTCTCAAAATGTAATCAGTAATACAAAATTTTCTGTAGACAACAAGGAAGGCATTTTCTACAACTGATGAGAGATGTTCCATTTTATTAAAAATCTGTTTCAGTTCTTTCTGCAAGAATTCCTTGAAATTCTTGTGAACATATTCCTTTTCTTTTTTATGATAATTGCCAATGAACCATGCGATTTTCCATGAACCTTACTACATACTTATTTGGAGAACTATTAAGGTTTCAGGTTTTCTTTGCATTAAGATGGTAACACCACAGCAATAATGCATTACAGAACTACTTCATGCATTATGAAGCAATGCCTGGTTCATTAATAAATGAGTCCTAAAACAAGTACCACATTCTTCATTAATAATATACAATCTCTGAAATGCACTTTTCCTAGATAAAAAACTGATTTGCCAAATTTTGGTTGTGCTTCCCCTGAATGATAACTAATACTATGGTCTTATTGTTAATATCACTGAAATGGGTCAACGTTCATGATGTATTTCTCTTTGTAACTGGAATTCTCAACAAGGATATCAGCTTTGTCTTAGCACTGATTGTAAAACACTGAAACTTACTCTCAGGCTACACAATCTTTAGTGAGGATGCGCTGGTTAAAAAGCATACTGCTGAATATTCAACAGACTTCTGCAGAAGATACACAATATATGAAGTACACAGGATTGACATCAATTTCTTGTAGAATCTTAGAACATATTCTGTGCTCAAACATAATGAGGTATCTTGAATAGAATAACCTCCTCCATGTCAATCAGCATGGATTCTGAAAATGCTGATTACGTAAAACCAAACTTGCACTTTTCTCACAATACATACTGAAAGCTTTGGATCAAGGCAGTCAGGTAGATGCAGTATTTCTTCATTTCTGAAAAGTATTTGGCTCAGTACCACAACAACACTTATTGTCAAAAGTGTGGTTATGTGAGGTATCAAGTGAAATTTATGACTGTATTGAGGACTTTCTGGTAGGGAGGACACAGCTTGTTATCTTGGATGGAGCGCCATTGTCAAATGTAGAAGTGACTTAAGGTGTACCCCAGGGAAGTTTGTTGGGACCCTTGCTGTTCAAGTTGTATATTAATGAACTAGCACACAATATGATGCAATTATCTATAATAAAGTACTATCTGAAAGAAGCAGCATAAATATTCAGTATTCATAAGATTTCAAAGTGGTTTGTTGTGATATAAAATGGAATAATCTCACACATTCAATCATGGGTAAAGCAGACAGTAGAGTTCAGTTTATTGGTAGAACACTGGGAAGTGCAATCAGTCTACAAAGGAGACTGCTTACAAATCGCTTGTGTGACCCATCCTAGAATATTGCTCAAGTGTGTGGGACCCATACCAAATGGGACTAATAGGGGATATTGAACGTATACTGAGAAGGACAGAATCATTCATCATGGGTTTGTTTGATCCATGGGAATGTGTCACAGAGATACTGATGGAACTGAACTGGAAGATTCTTGAAGACAGACGTAAACTATACCAAGAAAGTATGTTAACCAAGTTTCAAGAACTTGCTTTAAACAATGACTCTAGGAATATACTCACAGGGGGATTGTGAGGATAAAATTAGAATAATTACTGCATGAACAGAGGTATTCAAATGATCATTCTTCCCACGCTCCATACGTGAATGAAATGGTGGTTTGCAGAGTATAGATGCAGATGTAGATTGTAAGAATGCATTAATTTCCTATTTTACTATGAGAATGAAAGTTGCCATTCACCATATAGCAGAGATGCTCAGTCGCACCTCAGCATCTCGCGACTCAGCATATCTGCTGTATGGTGAGTGGCAACTTCCCTTCTCATAATAATGTTACATTCCATCCTGGATTTTCTATTGTTTGATTTAATTTCCTATTTTCTTCTCATATTACTCTACAGTCTCCCACTTGATCTTGAATGACACTCCAAATTAATTCCTGTGCTATCTCATTTCTGTGTACATTTATTTCTCTTTTGTCGGGAGGAAATTCTGGTTCTGAACACCAGTGATTTTATTTCCTGCTGCTTGTTAAGTAGAAATATTTCAATCAGGATGTATTCCCCATTTACAAAAGATATTTTAATAATATTAGTGAACAGTGTAATTTTACTCACAAGACTGAGGATCACCAACAAACATGAGACAGACGCAAGAATAAACATAACTTCTGCACGTTCCACATAGTCTTTGCAGAACAGTTTCAGTTCATCTTCACACACTTCCATGTCTGCAGGGGGCGTCTTTGGAGGAAAGAGAAAGTCTGCAAACAACAGAAACTGTATTACACACAAACTGAAATGCTTCACATTGTATGTTCTGCATTAAGAGTACTGTTATTTGATGTTTTAATCTAACTTACCTCACATAAATTAAAATAAAGTTATGTAACTTTCAGTGCAAATTTCTTAGTATTTAAAAGTGAGTGTATGATAATTTTTTTTAACATAATGCCTAAACAATTAGATATAAAGTACATGGTTAACTACAATGAAAATTTTTAAGTCGTAGATCACATCAATAAAAACACAGAATTAATATTTCAGCACTTTTGCTAATCTCAATTTTGAAAAACATTGCAAGTTTTGTAGGTGACAGAGATTTCATGCACACTTCATTATTTTAAATTATGCAAAAAGTAACAAACAGGCTACAAATTTAAATGCATGATGATTGGTTGGTCGGTGACTAAACGGAGAGGTCTTCAGTCTCCCTGTCAAGAGGTATCTCATCCAAAAGAAATTTGATCCAATTATGAAAACATGTAGAAGCAGTAAAATTAGGTACTGAAACTAATATTTATGCCAGAACTGAGAAATAATTTAAGGAAAAATAAAAATATATGGGTGAGGCTGGTACATAGGTCAGAGGAGACGAGCAATCTCCCAGAGTTCATCCATGGCAATATAAACCCCACTCGTATCTGACCCCACGCCAACTCAATTCAGACGAAGAAGTTACAGAGTATAAAATGCCTTCTAGCCAGGAGTTTCATAATGGTAAAAGCGAGTCAGCTTAAAATGGAATGGGCATCAGTTGAACAGACGATAATAAAACAAGGTGAGAGAAATAATCAGGTCAGTAGGTGGGTAGTGCAGAGTTTATACAAGGGGGCACTAGCCCACCAAATGATGTTCCATCTCCAGGAGAGAACAGATCTGATCTGCACTTGCAAACAAAATGTGGGATTGTCAACATGAATATTGGGCAAGTATTTGCTTCTCTTATCACATGGTTGGTCAGCTCATTCCCTAAGAGACTCAAATGACTTGGAACTGAGAGAAAGACATCTGAGGTCAGAGAGAAAGACACAAACAGCAGATATCACAGTGGGACATGAGTAACATATGGAAACGGTCAGCAATTGGTTACAACCTAGCTTTCTGTCACTGGGAAAAGGATAGTAATTTCAGAGATTTACCGAGCTATCAACTAATAGTGGCCAGCAGCAGTGATAACACATTAGCTCAGAACTGTTTTGTCAATTAATTGGGAATATAGCGTTCAAAATTGGTTCTTTGAATGGCGGACTTTTATTTCACTGAAGCCCTAAATATTCCTAGATGGTCTGCACTATCTGTAAAAAAAAAAAAAAAATGAAACTGCGTTAAATCCAGATATGGTGACCAAAATATGTGGTGTAAAATATGGGAACAAAGCAGGGGAAGTCAGAATCAATGTCCTACGACCAAGCTAGGTTGTCAGAAGAAAATCTGTCTTAGAGAATAAGTTGTAGAAAAGAAACAGTCAGTAAGAAAAATTGCAACACAAAACACGAAGAAGTACTGCAATGCTTAGGGCCTCATACTCAATATGCATGTACTCACTGAGTTGTGAGCCCCCAGGGGTGTTTATATGCATGTTATTTGTGTTGAAATGAATGCATATCCGTGCAACATTTTCCTTGCTTGTTTTCAAATTGGATTGGACTGTGTGAATCTTTGTAAAGTGCACTTGCTGACTATTTTCTTTACATCTTCACTATTTTTTATTTCATTGGTCTAGTGATGTCAGAGCAACAAAAGTCTCTTGAGTGTGTTCATTGGTCCAAGGGCCTGCTGCCCCTTCCATGTGAATTCAGCATATTCTTAAGGCTCGGTCAGATGGGCATCTGCTCACGCAGGCAGAATGCACTGTTGGTCGGAGCAGTTTTTCCATTTTCAAATATAGAATGAACAGAGCGCATTGAACCTGTTGTTGAATGAAGCTAAATGCCAGTGAGTCAGCTGCTTTGCAATAAACATGAGTAATTGTTCTGATGGTGACCAACTGTAGCTTTTATTTGCACACTCTCTGAGGAAATGGAAGAAGTCGTTATAACAATTTAATGGCAAACGAGATGACTATAGTGAATTTCATTTACTTTGAATGGAACTGTGGTCTAGTGAACACCTTTTCTTCGGTTATCTTCGTGTGTCTCTTGGACAATTCTAAATGTTACACAGGCAAACTGCACCAAAAAATTCCGACTAACTCGAGCTGTACATAGTTAATTATCTAGTCAAAAGAGAGAAAGGGAAAATAATTAGACATCCAAGAATTGTATGTTGGAGGCAACAGAATCATTCGGCAGTCAGCTTCAAATGCCGGTTCTCTAAATTTTCTCAATAGTGTTTTTTGAAAAGAAAATCGCCTTCCCTCCAACGATTTCTATTTGAGTTCCCAAAGCATCTCTTAACACTTACATGCAGTTCGAGCCTACCACTAACAAATCTAGCAGCCTTTCTTCGATCCAACTTGGTACAGATCCCTAACAATCGAGCAATTCTCAAGAATAGGTTGCACCAGCGTCCTATACATGGTCTCCTTTACAGGTGAATCACTCTTTCCTAGCAGGACACTAGTAATACTGTAGCTGGACATTACTAGTTTGTTCTTCCTACACATCCTAATTAACTTACATTTTTCCACATTTAGTGGTAGCTGTCATTGATGATACCAACTAGAAATTTTGTCTACGTTGTCTTGTATCTTCTTAGAGTCATTCAACGTCGTCACCTTACTGTACACAACACCATCATTAGCAAACAACTGCAGATTGCTGCCCAACCTGTCCACCAAATTATTACTATGTGCAGGACTAGTCTCTGCGCAGAAATATTTATGATGTAGAACTGTTGGCTGTAAGTTCGTGCAAGTTTAAATTTTGAGGACAGCATAGTATCCTCTGAATTCAGCAATAATGCAACAGTGGGCATGGACATCATCTATGAAGCAGTGACAACTGCAAGAAGTCACATGGCTATCCTGTGTGAAGATCGGGACTATATTTTAATAATCAATGGAGCTTTAGAACCAGCTCTGTACATCATGAAATTCAATTTTTTTGTTTCCTTCATTCAACCATTTTCTGAATAGTAATATTTTTTCAACTATATGAAGCAAGCTCGTTCTCTCAGAAGTTGTGCCACTTCTTTTGCAGGCAAACTGCACTGTCATGTACCACCCACCACCGCATACATTGGCAGAAAAAAATTGCAAAACCAAAAAATAATTAATGTAGAGTTATCAAATTTCAGAAATACATTTGTCTAGGTAACATATTTAAGTGATTAGCATTGCAAGATCACAGGTTAATGTAAGCACGAAATAAGCAATTGTGCAAATGTGAAATTCTGATTCATTAATAACTGTTGTAACCGCCAGGATGTTAGATGCAGGCATGCAAACGTGCATGCATTGTGTTGTAAAGGTACTGAATGTAAGTTTATGGGATGGACTCCCACATCTGTTGCTCTTGGTCAGGCAATACAAGGACAGTTAATTCTGTTTACAGATGACGCTGTAATTGTCATCTGATGATGTCCCATAAGTGCTCGATTGGAGTCAGGTATGGAGATCAAGGAGGCCAAGGCAACACGTCGACACTGTATAGAACATGTTGGGTTATAATAGTGGTATGTGAAATCATTATCTTGTTGGAAAACCCCCCTGGAATACTGTCCAAAAATGGCTGCACAATAGGTCGAATCACCAGGCTGACGTATAAATTTGTAGGCAAGATGTGTGGTACAACCACAAGAGTGCTCCTGCTGTGGTACAAAATCACATCCAAACCATAACTCCAGGTGTAGGTCTCAGACTGTCTAGCATGCAGACATGTTGGTTGCAGGCATTATCCTAATCAACACATGGCCTCTACTGGTGCTGGAGCAGAATCGGCTTTCATCAGAACACACAACAGACCACCTACACCCTGCCCTCCAAGGAGCTCTTGCTTGACACCACTGAAGTTGGAAATGGCGGTGGTTTGGGGTCAGTGGAATACATGCTATCAGGCATCTGGCTCGAAGCTGTTCTTGAAGTAACCGATTTGTAACAGTTTGTTGCATCACTGTGGTGACAACCGATGCTCAAATTGCTGCTGCAGATGCATTAGGATGTGCCAGAGCCATATGCCAAATACAATAGTCTTCCCTCTCGGCAGTGTGGCCGTATATTCTTGTGACCACGGCCGCCAGAACCAAACAAAGTGGCTACATTACTGCGAAGACTTTCTGCAATATTGCAGAGAGAACATTCAGCCTCTCTTAGCCCAATTACACGATCTCTTTCTAGCTCAGTGAGGTGTTGATAATGGTGTCCTTGCTGTCTTTATGACATTCTTAACAAATGTCAACTCACCATATTCAATCTCAAAGGTAACTAATACTCATGAAAGTTACAGCATGTATTTAAAGCAAACCTGATTTGCATTCTCATAGTGGCACTATTAGCACCACTCTTGTCTGATAGATGCTAAATTTGAATCAATATTATCTTTCTGATTGCTTTTTTTCTGTCAGTGTACTTGGCTGCCCCCACATCCAGAAATTTAATTTATTATTTTTGTACTCTTTCATCACCGAATCTGTCCAACAAACAAGCAGCGTACTACTGCATGACTATGAAAGACAGGACATTGTCTAGCCGGTAAGTAAGGACACAGCATGTAGCTTCTTTCAACGAAGTCTGACAGATTTCAGTTCATCTAAAAACTAATATTAAACATTGGAACTGGTAATTAATTGGGACTGTACCAATTTCAGCAAGAGACAAAGCAGCAGTCATGTAACTACGTCTTCCACTATTATACACACCCAATAAAAGTAGCGATAAAAAAAGAGTGTGGACAGAACAATAGTGTCCAGTTACAATACTTCAAGTAAATATATTGCCATAATCACACTTTAAGAAGCTAGATCAGAAACTCCAATTTGGTGTATTGAAAAATATCTTACTAAGCTCAAAACATAAATAGACAAATAAATAGCAAAATATTTCAAACCAAGGCCTGTGCAGAACATTATTAAAAACGATAACATGCCCACCCAAAGGATAAGCAAAACAAGCATTTTTTTTTTTTTACTTTTGGACATTGTTAAAAACTTACCGAATTGCTTGAAATCAATACACTGATGATTTAACTGCACCCGAGAGCTGGAGCAAAGTGCCCAAAATATTGTATAAATAAGTGTTACTATCACAAGGAAACACAACATCAGCACCCAGGCAAGCTGCAGGATGTAGGTGATACTCATGAACTGAAACAGCCACAAAGGATGTAAAAGAACAGATTGCTACTTACAGTGTTGTTGTATTTTGAAGTTACTTCACCAAACTCTACTTGGATTTGCAATATGATACTTCAAATGGTTGTTAATTTTACTACAATTATTTCTGTTACACAAAAACTGTCAAAAATATTTAATTACTCTCAATGTGAAATCATGTACTGGACATCTAAATACCTCACTTTTTCAGAAAAAAACAGAATGTGACAAGAATAAAATCTACTCATACAGGTAACTTCCTCTATAGGACAATTAGAGCCTTCACAGAAGCATATAAGAATAAGCATTCAACATAGCTAATTAAAGAAGCTTGTTATCTACATGCACTTATAGGGAATTCTCTGTGTCTCAATATTATACAAGCTTCTTTCTATACCAATAGAGAGATACAGGTTCCATACCTACCCTCCACACTATTGAAAGTTTTTGAAACTGCATAGCTACATACAAATTATCATATAAGAGCAATATTAAAGTCTTTAAAAAATAGAAGTTCAAGCATACCAACAGGCACACTTCAGATGGCTAATTGCAAAAGCTTGTTCTCTAGGCACACTTCACATGGCTAACTGCAAAAGATTGTTCTCTATATGCACATATAATGAAATCTCTGCCTCCCAACGTTTTACAACTTCCTTTTTATAATCAACAGAGGACTACAGATTCCATACATACCTACCTACCTTCAAACTATTAAAAGTTTTCTAACTGAATAGCAACGCACAATATTAAAATAGTAATAGTAATAATAATAACTCCGCACCGCCGGTCGCAAGCCTGGGGCCTCATCTCGCAACTGATGAGGAAGGAGGAGGGGGAGGAGTAACACCTCATAAAAAAACCTGCGTCCATCTGGCTCCGGATGGTAGCACCCTGTGACGGCCCCTGCCTAGGGCTACAGACAAAGCCCGGTCAATGGTCTCAAGGGCGGAAGAGGAATCCTAACTCCCCACAGCAGAGGAAGTGGAAGAACATAATGGAGAAAACCATGAAAAATAATCATTTCGGTCTAGCTATCTGATCTTACCTTGGAATTTATTTCCTACCATGTACATTGTACAATTTCAATTGCAGACTGGAAAGGCCACTAGAAAGATGCACTACCCCAGCTGGTAGTTCGAAAGAGGAATCCATCAATGCTTTATGCAACACATCAGGACATAAAGTTCTGGGGAGTCCCAACATCTGCATTAAGGATGACTTGGAGCATCCTTGGTATTCTTCCAAACTCAAGTTCAAAAGGAAATTCTTTGCAGGCACCTTGAACGTAAACTCATTACTAAAAATTGGTAAACAGAAAGAACTTGAAATTCTCTTAGATAAGCATGAAATACAAATTTTAGCAGTTCAAGAAACAAGATTTTTGGATGAAAATGTTACAGAAATCAAAAACCATAGAATTTTTAAGGGTAAACCAGCAATAAATATCATGAAAGGCATGCCAATACTTGGTACCACTTTCTATGTTCATAAAAATTTAGTAGATAACATTACAGAATTCAAATCCAGTTCAGAAAGACTATCTCTTCTCACAAATGCAAAAATAGACAGTATACCTTTATTAATTGTCAGGCTCCAATCAATGATGACAATAAGAAAAATCCGAGTAAAGTAGAAGCATTCTGGGAACTTCTAGAAGAAGACATATCAAAAATTCCAAAATCAAAATATGTAATACTAATGGAGGATTTTAATGCACAAATAGAGATGGAAAAATCATTTCAAAAATAGTAGGATATTATCCAGCCCATAAAAGAACAAACAAAAATGGCACAATGCTAATCAGTCTTTGCAGAACATTTCAGTTGAAGGTAATGTCAACCTTCTTCAAAAAATTACCAAGAAAGGCAAAAACATGGATCTCTCCAAATATGTCGCTACGGGAGTTCCAGCTAGATCACGTGGCGATTTCTAAATGCAATTTTAAAGAAATCATGAATGTAAAAGTAGCAAGAAACAGGGAATTTGATTCTGATCATTACCTGACTAAGATGAAATAAACTTCCCTCCAATAAAAACTAAAAGAGACAGCAAAAATTAATTAAATATGATACAGACAGGCTCAACATCACCAAAGAGGTGATAAAAAAACTTCATGAAGAAATTAAAGTAACTAAATCAGGGAAGTGGGAAGAAATATTGATATATATCAACAGGGCACCAAAATATTTATTTGGAACAACAAAAATTAAGTGCAAAGTCTGGTGGAATGAAATCTGTGAAGAAGCAGTTACAGAAAGAACAAAACAGTGGAAGAAATGGAAATATTCTGGGAAGCCCGAATACCATGATGAATTGAGGAATGCAAAGGAAAAAAACAAAAAGAATAATAAAGAGAGCTAAAAGATCTTTTGAGATATCACTTCTTTTTCTGAGAAATCACTTCTTGACATACAAAACAACTTTCTAAAATGTAACTCCCGGAATTTCTATCAGATGTTTAAAAGTCATCTAAAAGGCTACCAAGCTCCAAGTATTTGTTTCACAGATGAAAATGGTAAAGTACGCCTAAGCACCAGCCAGAATTGTAAAATGCTAAGAAAGTAATTTGAAAAATCATTGAACTGTGAAGAACCAAACTGTAAGCTAGAATTTCCAGATCTCCATGAAAATATAGAAGGCAGATCCACCACCTATAGCTGAAGAAATTAAAAAAGTAATAAGTACCCTGAAAAACAACAAAGCCGTGGAGAAGACTCTATTACAGCTGAACTTAATGGTCTCAACCAAAAATTATAACTAACATTCAGCTCATGTTTGAAGAAACATGGGAAACTGAAATGATAGCAGAAGACTGGAAAGTGGCTCTCATCCATCCCCTGCACAAGAAAGGTGATAAGCAAAATGTAAATAACTACAGAGGTATATCTTTGTTGCCAGTGGGTTATAAAATACTTTCAACAATACTAATAAACAAGGTAGAAGCAACACTTGATAGCCATTTGGAAGAATATCAGAGTGGCTTTAGGAAGGAGAGATCTTGCTCAGAACAGATTTTCAACCTAAGGTCCATAATTAGTCACAGACTTACAAACTCCAAAGATACAGTTGTAACATTTATAGATTTTAAAAAGGCATTTGACTGTTGATAGGGAAACACTGGATAAAGTTATCAGAGAATTTGGCATCAAATCTAAATTAGCAAACCTTATTCATGAAATGCTCATGGACACCAAATCAAAAGTAAAGTTTCGGGATGAAATATCGATGACATTCAACATAAAAACAGGTGTAAGGCAAGGTGATGGCCAGTCTCCACTCTTCTTTAACTGCATACTAGAGAAAATAGTAAGAGAATGGAAACAAAAACCAAAAGAACAGAAGCTATCTCCAATGAGACTGGGAACTAAAAACTGTTGTTGTTGTTGTCATCGTCTTCAGTCCTGAGACTGGTTTGATGCAGCTCTCCATGCTACTCTATTCTGTCCAAGCTTCTTCATCTCCCAGTACCTACTGCAACCTACATCCTTCTGAATCTGTTTAGTGTATTCATCTCTTGGCATCCCTCTACGATTTTTACCCTCCACGCTTCCCTCCATCACTAAATTGGTGATCCCTTGACACCGCAGAACATGTCCTACTAACCGATCCCTTCTTCTAGTCAAGTTGTGTCACGAACTCCTCCCCAATTCTATTCAATACCTCCTCATTAGTTATGTGATCTACCCATCTAATCTTCAGCATTCTTCTGTAGCACCACATTTCAAAAGCTTCTATTCTCTTCTTGTCCAAACTATTTATCGTCCATATTTCACTTCCATACATGACTACACTCCCTACAAATACTTTCAGAAACGACTTCCTGACACTTAAATCTATACTCTATGTCAACAAATTTCTCTTCTTCAGAAACACTTTCCTTGCCATTGCCAGTCTACATTTTATACCCTCTCTACTTCGACCATCATCAGTTATTTTGCTCCCCAAATAGCAAAACTCCTTTACTACTTTAAGTGTCTCATTTCCTAATCTAATTCCCTCAGCATCACCTGACTTAATTCGACTACATTCCATTATCCTCGTTTTGCTTTTGTTGATGTTCATCTTATATCCTCCTTTCATGACACTGTCCATTCCGTTCAACTGCTCTTCCAAGTCCTTAGCTGTCTCTGACAGAATTACAATGTCATCGGCAAAACTAAAAACACAGGTATTGAAATTCAATGTTTATCATTTGCGGATGATTTTGCCATTCTTTCTAAAAACCTAACAAATGCTAGAATACAAATCAACCTCTTAGAAGAAATAGCCAACAAAGCAGGTTTAAGAATATCTGTAGAAAAAACAAAATTTATGAGAAAATATAAAAAATGCTCCGGAACCCCTAGGCAACAGATATTGGCCAGATAAAGAGGGTAAATAAATTTAAATATTTGAGAAAAATTATCCAAGAAAATGGATTAGAAAAATTCGCTGTAGAAGAAAGAGTACATAAAATGCGGAGAGAGAATGGAATAACTAGGAACGTCTACAACAAAAGGTGTCTGTCTAAAAATTTGAAGATACAGAACTACAACACAGTAGTAAAACCAGAATGTCTTTATGCAAGTGAATATTTAGTACTGAACTACATATTACACAAACTTTAAGTACTAGAAAGAAAAATCATTCAAAAAATACTAGGACCATAAAAAAAACAGAGGTATGGAAATTAAGAAGCAATGACTAAGTTTATCGCAACATAGAAAACATAAATGAAACACTATGAAAGAGGCACCATGCTGTTTTTTGGACACTTATACAGAATGAACAGCAGCAGGTTAACCAAACAGATTTTTAAATATCTTTGGGACATGAAGTCAACAATAGCCTGGATTCAAAAAGTTAGGAAAGATTTGGAAAGAAACAACGTTAAGTGAAAAAGATGCAACAGAAAGAGAGATTTTCAAGAGGAAAATGTTAAAAATGCAAGGATTCCAAGGCAGGAGGGAGAAGAAGATAGGGTCAAAATGGTCCGAGATGAGAAAAAAGATACATAATGAAAAGATGAAAGAATACTGGAGGAAAAAGAAAGAATAACAAAGAAGGCAGCATTGAAATTGGTGCATGGTCCTTAGATGACCCAAACTAATAAAGAATAATAATAATAATAATAATAATAATAATAATAATAATAATAAGCAGAAGAATACCAAAAGGCATATTTCACATGACAGTGGAAGGAGTGAAGAAGGGAGGGAGGGAAGGAAGGAAGGAAGGAAGGAAGGAGGGAAGGAAGATTAGAGTTTAATATCCCATCGACAGCGGGTCATTAAAGACAGTGCATAATCCATGATTACTAAAGGATGGGGAAGGGAATCATTTGTATCCTTTTCAAAGGAACCAACCCAGTATCTGCCTAGAGCAACTCAGGGAACCACAGAAAGTCTAAATCTGGATCGCTGGAGGGGATTTGAACCTTTGTCCTCGCAAAAGCAAGTCCAATGTGCCACCTCGCTCAGTAACATGATAGTAATATCATTGCAGTTTCTGTCCAGTGTCCTATAATCACTCATATTAATGGACAGCATGTGTCTCACAGACTTGCTTTCTCTGCACATGCCTATTCTCATGTTTCTTTAAAAGCAAAAACTGAAAGCAAGAAGTGTGTTTTTTCCTTACACTACTGAGTATCAGAGTTACACTTTTTTGTGTTAGTACTGTTCCTTTTGAAGACAAAGACAAGAAACTGACAAACACACTCACCACTGCACAAGAGATTCGGCCCCCAACACGTGCTCCCCAGGCACGATAAACTTTATGTCTCGTCGTCCCAGTCGCCAAACAGCCAACGAACAAAATCATAAGCCCAAGGGCACCCATACTGGCTCCAATTATGACAAAAACCATCTGCACTGCTTCTAACCTATGCACAAAAATAACATTTAAGAACATACATACTGCACACATTAAGGAGTTACTCGACATTTAAAAAAATGTATTTGCACAGCAAAAACAAACATAAAAAATTGTAGCAGTAACTTCTTCGCATTCATATTAAATGAAAGCAAAAAGAGCTGCAAAATTTTATTTAAAAATGGTACGTTTAATACTTGCACATTTTAAGGTGCCAGTTATCAGTTTGATAGACATATGTATAACAAAAAATTAAGTTTCTTACCACCCAAGACGAAGATGGAAGACTTCATTGAACATCAAGATGCTGAGTGTCGCACCACGATACATGGTTCCACAAAATACACCCACTCCCACAATGCACATAATTGTAGCAATGAGGGTGGCATATGGGATGCGCGTCATGCAATCACGGCACTTGTCACCTGTATCACAAATTTTTTGAAGAGAAGATAACCCTTGGTCATGTAGAAACACTAACTGTTGTCATGTGTAACTATTTTGCTCTTATTTCAATTAAAATTAAGACAATTTTCACTCTGACAAAAAATTAAAATAGGAACAATCTATAAACAATTCTGACATCTAGAAATAACTAAAAAGAATTGAAATAGTTTAGGAGTAAAGGAGACCACTCTCTCTCTCTCTCTCTCTCTCTCTCTCTCTCTCTCTCTCTCTCTCTCACACACACACACACACACACACACACACGCACACGCAAGCGCGCGCGCTCACACATCGTGCAGACTGAACAGGCACAACGCAGCTGCAGAGGCGTGTAGAAGTCCATGCGGGAGTATCTACATGTACTCTGGCTCATTAAAGGATTCATCAAAAAGCTAGTGAAGTTTTCATTCTTTTTTTTCCTGCCTGTCAATGAATCAATGCTTTTACTATTCAGTGAGTGGTTTCCTTTAATTGTAAACTATTTACATTCTGACAGAACTTTCCTAACTAAATTTAAAACAAAGACAGTACTTTCTTTCCTCCTACTATGAAGATACATAAATGTTGTTCTAATATGAAAATAAATGAATGTTGTTGATTATTTCACTTAGTCACAGTCTTAAAATGGGAATCAAATCTGAAATTTGTTATTGTATTTCAAGAACCCACTGTATGACACACCTGATATGAACAATGGTCACAATGGAGTGAGCTACACTAAAACATATCTTTTGGAATTAAAAGTGTTGGCACTAAGAACAAAAGGTGATAGGAAAAAGGATGTAGCAAAGTATGGGAAACTACAGAAAATGGCTATTCACAAAGAAAGACAGATCTGGGGGTATCCAATATGTATAGCAGAAACACATTCCAGAGGAAAGTTGAACAAGGGCCAATGTAACATGTAAGAAAGATAAATTGGGGAAAAGTTCTGGTTAGAAATGGAGTGAGCAAGGTAGTATCATGTTCCATGATTCATTTGCACGATAAATTGTAATTATGTGGAATGGCTCATTTTACATCCACATCACAAATTATTTTGAAAATATAGCTACATGCTGATCATTTACAAGTTTTTTTAAAAAAAGTCAGATGAGAGTAATTCCTACCCACCACCTTTTACACATTACAGTAATTAAAATTCTCTTACAAGATAGGAGTTGTCGAGAAGAAACCTTTTCAGTTTGTTTCCAAATTTTTCTTTTCTGTCTGTCAGACATATTACATCACTGGATAAGAGATCAAAAATTTTGGCTGTAGCACTGTGCACCCCTTTTTGCATTTAAACAATTGATGTATCAGTCTAATACCAACTTGTCTGGATCCGACAACCATGCAACCCTAGTTTTTATTTATCAGATTTTTGAATCACTAATAGCTGGAAGGAGGTGGTATATATCAATGTATCTTAATGCAATCTACAGTTTATGGTTTCTAACTTCAACTGATCACTATAAAATTAATGACAAACAGGATTTTTAGTATTCATGGGTCAGAAAAGTTGGAGTGATGGGTATATATGCCTAGTATTCATTCATAAATGGAAATTGACAATGAAACTACTTAGGGAATCACTGCAGCTTGGTTTGAAACATCTGAACAGACGATTTCAGTTGCCTGCAGCATTTGTGAGATATTGAACAAATTTCAATTTAACACTACAAGAACACTTTAAGGCTGCATCAGGATGTCTAAAGCTGCAAGCCAAACAAGTTTTCAATACACGCAAAGCATCACAACATGGAAGAAAGATGCCAGTTTGATCATGCATGTTAAAGCACCGCTTTCAGCACGAGGAGGTATGCTAGCCCTTGATCAAATCTTGCTGGCAGTGAACTGCCCAGCTAGATGTGGTTGGATGTGGTTTCTAGATGGTTTTCCACATCCACAAATACGCAAATATTTAGAAAATTTCTGCTCACTTCCAAATGAATAACACTACACGCATACACTTGGGGTATACATATTTCGTCCCATGGTGGTGACAGGAAGGGCACCCAGCCACCCCTTAAATTAGCCATGCCTAATATGTTAAAAACTATGCCTGTCCTGTGCCAAAGTGGCATAAAGGCACAAGACAATGAAGAAGACAACCAAGTGAAATAAAGTATAGTTCAAAATCAACATAAAAGAAAATGCATGTAAATGATCAGCAAGCTGCTATATGTCACTGTGAAAGTATATTACACATGTAAACATTTGACAAACTTCAAACTACAGAAGACTGCAGTAATGATTCATGGGACCTACACCTTAAATTCCTGTAAACTGATCGTGTTCTACTTGTGAGAGTAAGATACTACAAGAGTGCCTAACCAGTAAAGGAAACAGTGAGGAGTCAAGTTGGGATATCAAGTAAAAATTAAAAGAACAATGAAGCCAACAAAGCAGACAACAGAACAATGTGCAAAAATAGGTCAACAATACATTGTAATTATGGAATAGATTTTTGGAATAATGCAGAAATCTGAAAGTACGCCATCTGGTAGAGCAACGCAAATGTGTGCCCAATCTGTATGGTGTCTACATGGCTACGGTGTGCCACAAAGTTTGGTGGCAATTGCCAAAGATGAACTGAAATATCTTGCCTAACTACACAGCCAAACACATGGCTTTCAAAGGTACACAGATGTTCATAGCCTGGAAATTTGCTGTGTGAGCAGGCTCAATGCTGTTCTGTATGCCTCATGCTGCACTGTGATGTAGTTAACTGCCATTTTCATCAGCAACATGAAAGGGGACAAATACACGTGTTAGGTCATATCTGGTGAGTTCTCGCCCGCTTGACAGAGAGAGAGAATACACCGCGATGTTCACATGGCTTCACCATGTAGATGCAGTGCTGTACCTCTTGGTTAACAAAATTGGTCCAAACATGTAGAAAAATATTTAGATATAACTAGAAAAGAGGAAAAATTGTGACACTGGAAGTGTGAAAAGTATGAAAAATTAAAAAAAGGAGAGAGAAGTAGTATGAAACAGGCTGTAATAAGTATTTTGAACAGCACTTTTGCATTATTACTTTTATTTATTGAGACAACTTTCAATGCTACGTATTTCATTAACTGCCATTTATCTGAATAAATCTGACTTATGAGGCACTTGCAGCCAGCCCCCCGCCTCCTCCCCCCCCCCCCCCCCTGAGCCAAAAGTCTTCCTCATTTAAACACAGTCCAAGTTTATTTTGCATGTAGTAGAACCAGCCTATGAACAAGGTAATGTCACTATCACAACTGGAAATAAGGGGAAGCTTTTTAGAATAATAAGATTTACAGTGAAATAAATTAAATTTACTTACACCCAAAAACACTTTCTCGTCATTCCTATACAATGTCTCAAACTTCACCTTTTTTAAAAGGCTACATAGGTATAATACTGAACATCTATTTGATATTTTTAACAGATCTGGTATTTGTAAATAAAATAATAGCTAAGTTACAATGGGATGGCACTTTTTTTTATTGAATGGATAATGCAAACTGTAATTATCTGAGAGAAACATAGAATGCAAATACAAATGGAATGTATACCTTAATCTTTAAAATGTGGTTGTCCGTGTGAATGTGTGCACTTTTACTAAATAAAGAAAAAGAACTCAAAAGGCTACTCTGAATACTGTTTTTTGTTATGTTTTTGTATGTGCCACACATCGGTCCACTATAAATGAGTGGTTGCCTTTCCCATATTCTATGTATTAAACTTTAAAATATTATCTCATTTCTTGTCTCACTTTAAACTAACTAGTAACCAGATCCCCTCATGGATTTTGATACAAACCAAGCTATTAATGTTAGTCTGAATTTGCTATTAATAAAGGTCACCAATTCTATTCCACATATGGTAATATGATTTTAATTAACTCAATTGCCAGCATAGCCACTACTTTAGGAAAAAACTGTGTTTTTTTAAATTGTCCTTTCCAAGTGATGAAATGAAATCTCTTGCTCCTGGTGTAGTATTTATTACCTTAACATCCAACCTCTCCACAATATTCTTGTTTTGCTGGGTAAGTTATCAAAAGAGCTTCTGCAAAGTTAGGATTGGAAAGTAAATTTAAGTTGCGAATCATCAATTCATTTCTCATGCCTTAAACAGTTTTAATCCATCATGAATCAGCCACTATTATGAAGACAGCTATATGTCATTAGTCATCTCAAAGGGGAATATTATTTGCCATAAATGTCATTAAAATGTAAATATAATGACACATGAAGATGAACATCTAGGTCCTAAAAGACACCTCTGCAAGATGTGCCATTACATGTGACTTTACGTAATACTCTGGATGCCCATTTTTCTAAATATTTTATTGGCCATTGGTGCATTACCCTAGGAAAACAGAAAATAGGGGGTAAATGTATGCAAAATATACTAATAATTTTAGATGCAGATCAACATATCAGGTCCACCTGTGCTGCATTGATTGGCAGAGTTGTTGGATGTCTTCCTGAGTGATTTTGTGCCAAATTATGTCCAACTTGCATGTTGGATCATTAACATCCCAAAATGGCTTCGGCCAGGAATCTTAGTGACTGTAGTAGAATTGTCTTCAACAATGAGTCACACTTTGAACTGAGTCCTGATGACCACTGAAGGTGTGTCTGGAGACACTCCAGACGGCACTGGGATGCCAATCTGACTGTCAGCCGCCATACGGCCTGACAACCAGGAGTGATGGTCTGGGGTGCCATTCTTTTCATAGCAGGACCACTTTTGTTGTCACGTGTAGCACTCTTACAGCACAAGTGGTATGTCAGCAATATTCTATGTCCCATTTTCTTGCTGTTCATGGCAAACCATCCTGGGATTACATTTCAGCATGATAATGCCAGCCCCAACCATGGCGAGAGTTTTTACTGCTTGACATGCTTGCCAAACCCTACTTTGGCTAGCAAGATCATCAGATCTCTCCCCAGTTGAAAAATTTTGGAACATTTTGGGTAGGACTCTCCAACTACTTCAGTATTTTGATGATCTAACAGGCTAAGTGGATACAATTTGGCACATTATCCCTCAGGAGTACATCCAACAACTCTATCAAAGTCAAGCCAAATAACTGCCTGCATAAGTGCTTGAGGGTGGACCAACCTGTTATAGACTTGCTCAGTTTTTTTCTGAAACAGTAATTATTTATTTGTCTGCACATGTACATCACATCTACCAATTTCCATCTCACTCTGATAATTCCTTCGCGGTCTTAGGGTGTATTTCCATTTATCATCCATTTTTACAATAAGGCACTATATGTAGCTTTGTTTTAATGTGTGGTTAGTATTATGTATTGCAAGAATCTTGTACTTCATTGTTATTTATTTGAAACTGTGTAACAGTTTTGCATTAGTATTAAGTTGTGATATTTACTGTGAATTACTTAAAAGTCTGTTTAGCTATTATCTTCACAGTGTCAGATACGCCCATGCCACATTCTGGGAACCATCCTTGTGCTATATCTAAGACACTCTCCAACATTTATTACGGGTGTTCTCCTGACATATATACAATAATAGATCTGTGGGGTCTGGGATCGAGAAGGAAAAAGCTACAGGCAAACTGATGTTCTGAATTAGTCCACAATGTATGACTGACTTAGCTAAAAAGAGTATTGTCAGCAAATAGCAAAGTCCTAGGCTACAAGTCCAGATTTAGCACACTACTTGTAGCCATCAGGAAGTTTCACTACCTTCCAAAAGATTCATTCTTGTTACTGAGTTTCAATCTCCTGGTTTGGTAGAAAAAGCAATGTCAGGGATTAAGGCCCCGCTGATATAAATGTCATCAGAACAGAACACCAACTCAGTTGCAAACCAATGAATTGATAACAGCACTGGCTTCAAGCAGAATCTCTCAGAATTAACTTGAAATTATTTAAGGATAGGAAAAAAAGGGGGGGTCATAATTAAGGAGAGAAAAAAATGGAATAGAATCATCATTCTCCCAAATATCAGTTCCACAACTCCTCCGTAGCCTGTATGAGCTATGCCACTGATACGAAGCATCACTGATTATGCAGAAGATTTCTAGAAAATGAACAATCTAAAAACAAGTCCATACTAAATATCACTGTTATAAATTGAATTGTTCTTGTTTAGCCCTGCTACAACTTCTGTTTAGTAGACAGTTTGGAATCTTGGAATCTAAATACAGACATTGCTAAAAAGGTATTGCCTGAAAGATTATTATTGTTATTATTTCTCTCCCCTCTCAGACGCCACGTCTGGTCAAAGCTGGAAAGTGGCGCGGACCTTGATCAAGCGTGACTTCCTTTTAACTGTTCGGTATATGTTACATTGCATTTAGGAACTTTCGGCTAATTGAACATGTATCAATAATTACAGATTTCTGTATATATATGTTTGGATGTAGCTGTATTGCGTTGATGTACCGGTGCATATTGTGTGGTATGACTCCTGTAGTTGATAGTATAATTGGTATAATGTCAACTTTATCCTGATGCTACATGTCCTTGACTTCCTCAGCCAGTTGGATGTATTTTTCAATTTTTTCTCCTGTTTTCTTCTGTATATTTGTTGTATTGGGTATGGATATTTCGATTAGTTGTGTTAATTTCTTCTTTTTATTGGTGAGTATGATGTCAGGTTTGTTATGTGGTGTTGTTTCATCTGTTACAATGGTTCTGTTCCAGTATAATTTGTATTCATCATTCTCCAGTACATTTTGTGGTGCATACTTGTATGTGGGAACGTGTTGTTTTATAAGTTTATGTTGTAAGGCAAGCTGTTCATGTATTATTTTTGCTACATTGTCATGTCTTCTAGGGTATTCTGTATTTGCTAGTATTGTACATCTGCTTGTAATGTGATCTACTGTTTCTATTTGTTGTTTGCAAAGTCTGCATTTATCTGTTGTGGTATTGGGATCTATAATAATATGCTTGCTGTAATATCTGGTGTTTATTGTTTGATCCTGTATTGCAATCATGAATCCTTCCGTCTCACTGTATATATTGCATTTTCTTAGCCATGTGTTGGATGCGTCTTGATCGATGTGCGGCTGTGTTAGATGATATGGGTGCTTGCCATGTAGTGTTTTCTTTTTCCAATTTACTTTCTTCGTATCTGTTGTTGTTATGTGATCTAAAGGGTTGTACAAGTGGTTATGAAATTGCAGTGGTGTAGCCAATGTATTTATATGAGTGATTGCTTTGTGTATTTTGCTATTTTCTGCTCGTTCTAGAAAGAATTTTCTTAAATTGTCTACCTGTCCATAATGTAGGTTTTTTATATCGATAAATCCCCTTCCTCCTTCCTTTCTGCTTAATGTGAATCTTTCTGTTGTTGAATGTATGTGATGTATTCTATATTTGTGGCATTGTGATCGTGTAAGTGTATTGAGTGCTTCTAGGTCTGTGTTACTCCATTTCACTACTCCAAACGAGTAGGTCAATATTGGTATGGCATAAGTATTTATAGCTTTTGTCTTGTTTCTTGCTGTCAATTCTGTTTTCAGTATTTTTGTTAGTCTTTGTCTATATTTTTCTTTTAGTTCTTCTTTAATATTTGTATTATCTATTCCTATTTTTTGTCTGTATCCTAGATATTTATAGGCATCTGTTTTTTCCATCGCTTCTATGCAGTCGCTGTGGTTATCCAATATGTAATCTTCTTTTTTAGTGTGTTTTCCCTTGACTATGCCATTTTTCTTACATTTGTCTGTTCCAAAAGCCATATTTATATCATTGCTGAATACTTCTGTTATCTTTAGTAATTGGTTGAGTTGTTGATTTGTTGCTGCCAGTAGTTTTAGATCATCCATGTATAGCAAATGTGTGATTTTGTGTTGGTATGTTCCAGTAATATTGTATCCATAATTTGTATTATTTAGCATGTTGGATAGTGGGTTCAGAGCAAAGCAGAACCAGAACGGACTTAATGAGTCTCCTTGGTATATTCCACGCTTAATCTGTATTGGCTGTGATGTGATATTTGAATTTGATTGGATATTAAGTGTGGTTTTCCAATTTTTCATTACTATGTTTAGGAACTGTATCAATTTAGGATCTACTTTGTATATTTCCAATACCTGTGGTAACCATGAGTGAGGTACACTATCAAAAGCTTTTTGGTAATCAATGTATGCGTAGTGTAGCGACCTTTGTTTAGTTTTAGCTTGATATGTCACCTCTGCATCTATCATCAGTTGCTCTTTACATCCTCGTGCACCTTTGCAACAGTCTTTTTGTTCTTCATTTATAATTTTGTTCTGTGTTGTATGTGTCATTAATTTCTGTGTAATGACTGAAGTTAATATTTTGTATATTGTTAGTAGACATGTTATGGGGCGATATTTAGCTGGGTTTGCTGTGTCTGCTTGATCTTTAGGTTTCAGATAAGTTATTCCATGTGTAAGTGTATCAGGGAATGTGTATGGGTCTGCAATGTAACTGTTAAATAATTTAGTTAGCTGTGAATGTGTTGAGGTGAACTACTTTAGCCAGAAATTTGCTATTTTATCTTTTCCAGGGGCTTTCCAATTGTGAGTAGAATTAATTGCTTGGGTGACTTCATGTTGCAAAATTATCACTTCAGGCATTTGTGGTATCATCTTGTATGTGTCCGTTTCTGCTTGTATCCACCGTGCATGACTGTTATGTTGTACCGGGTTTGACCAGATGTTGCTCCAGAAGTGTTCCATGTCTGTTATGTTTGGAGGATTGTCTATTTTAATGTGTGTGTTATCTATTGTCTGGTAAAATTTCTTTTGGTTTGTGTTGAATGTTTGGCTTTGTTTCCTTCTATTTTCACTTTTTTTGTATCTTCTAAGTCGTTTGGCCAATGCTTGTAATTTCTGCTTCTTTTCATCTAATTGCTCTATCGCTTCTTGTTGTGAGATTTTACCTAACCTTTTTCGTTTTTTTTCTGACATTTCATTTCTTATACATTGTGTCTGCTGTCTGATGTCTTTTCTCAGTTTTTCTATTCTGATCTGTAGCCTGTGTTGCCATGCTGGTTTTGTGGGTTTCTTCTGTGTGTTGGTTGGTTCTGATCTCTGCCTAGTGTGTATATTTAGTGTAGTGAGTGCTCCTATATAAACCAGTGTTGTTTTATTAGTTTATGTTGTAAGGCAAGCTGTTGATGTATTATTTTTGCTACATTGTTGTTGTTGTTGTTGTTATTGTTGTTATTATTATTATTATCTTTACTTTCTCAGACGTAAGTCTGGTGAGGAATGGAGTGACGCGGACCTTTATCAAGCGTCACTTCCTTTTTGCTGTACGGTATATGTTATATTGCATTTAGGAACTTTCGGGTAATTGAACATGTATCAATAATTACGGATTTCTGTAATTGTATATATATGTTTGGATGTAGCTGTATTGCATTGATGTATTGGTGGATATTGTGTGGTATGACTCCTGTAGTTGATAGTATAATTGGTATGATGTCAACTTTATCCTGATGCCACATGTCTTTGACTTCCTCAGCCAGTTGGATGTATTTTTCAATTTTTTCTCCTGTTTTCTTTTGTATATTTGTTGTATTGGGTATGGATATTTCGATTAGTTGTGTTAATTTCTTCTTTTTATTGGTGAGTATGATGTCAGGTTTGTTATGTGGCGTTGTTTTATCTGTTATAATGGTTCTGTTCCAGTATAATTTGTATTCATCATTCTCCAGTACATTTTGTGGTGCATACTTGTATGTAGGAACGTGTTGTTCTATAAGTTTATGTTGTAAGGCAAGCTGTTGATGTATTATTTTTGCGACATTGTCATGTCTTCTGGGGTATTCTGTATTTGCTAGTATTGTACATCCGCTTGTGATGTGATCTACTGTTTCTATTTGTTGTTTACAAAGTCTGCATTTATCTGTTGTGGTATTGGGATCTTTAATAATATGCTTGCTGAAATACCTGGTGTTTATTGTTTGATCCTGTATTGCAATCATGAATCCTTCTGTCTCACTGTATATATTGCCTTTTCTTAGCCATGTGTTGGATGCGTCTTGATCGATGTGTGGCTGTGTTAGATGATATGGGTGCTTGCCATGAAGTGTTTTCTTTTTCCAATTTGTTTTCTTCGTATCTGTTGATGTTATGTGATCTAAAGGGTTGTAGAAGTGGTTATGAAATTGCAGTGGTGTAGCCGATGTATTTATATGAGTGATTGCCTTGTGTATTTTACTAGTTTCTGCTCGTTCTAGAAAGAATTTTCTTAAATTGTCTACCTCTCCATAATGTAGGTTTTTTATGTCGATAAATCCCCTTCCTCCTTCCTTTCTGCTTAATGTGAATCTTTCTGTTGCTGAATGTATGTGATGTATTCTATATTTTTGGCATTGTGATCGTGTAAGTGTATTGAGTGCTTCTAGGTCTGTGTTACTCCATTTCACTACTCCAAATGAGTAGGTCAATATTGGTATGGCATAAGTATTTATAGCTTTTGTCTTGTTTCTTGCTGTCAGTTCTGTTTTCAGTATTTTTGTTAGTCTTTGTCTATATTTTTCTTTTAGTTCTTCTTTAATATTTGTATTATCTATTC
This sequence comes from Schistocerca nitens, assembly GCF_023898315.1. Classification (NCBI taxonomy): domain Eukaryota; kingdom Metazoa; phylum Arthropoda; class Insecta; order Orthoptera; family Acrididae; genus Schistocerca; species Schistocerca nitens. The sequence goes on from NC_064617.1 coordinate 347,184,508, forward strand.
CTATTTTTTGCCTGTATCCTAGATATTTATAGGCATCCGTTTTTTCCATCGCTTCTATGCAGTCGCTGTTATCCAATATGTAATCTTCTTGTTTAGTGTGTTTTCCCTTGACTATGCTATTTTTCTTACATTTTTCTGTTCCAAAAGCCATATTTATATCATTGCTGAATCCTTCTGTTATCTTTAGTAATTGGTTGAGTTGTTGATTGGTTGCTGCCAGTAGTTTTAGATCATCCATGGATAGCAAATGTGTGATTTTGTGTGGGTATGTTCCAGTAATATTGTATCCATAATTTGTATTGTTTAGCATGTTGGATAGTGGGTTCAGAGCAAGGCAGAACCAGAAAGGACTTAATGAGTCTCCTTGGTATATTCCACGCTTAATCTGTATTGGCTGTGATGTGATATTATTAGAGTTTGTTTGGATATTAAGTGTGGTTTTCCAGTTTTTCATAACTATGTTTAGGAACTGCATCAATTTAGGATCTACTTTGTATATTTCCAATATCTGTAGTAACCATGAGTGGGGTACACTATCAAAAGCTTTTTGGTAATCAATGTATGCGTAGTGTAGTGACCTTTGTTTAGTTTTAGCTTGATATGTCACCTCTGCATCTATTATCAGTTGCTCTTTACATCCTCGTGCTCCTTTGCAACAGCCTTTTTGTTCTTCATTTATAATTTTGTTCTGTGTTGTATGTGTCATTAATTTCTGTGTAATGACTGAAGTTAATATTTTGTAGATTGTTGGTAGGCATGTTATGGGGCGATATTTAGCTGGGTTTGCTGTGTCTGCTTGATCTTTAGGTTTCAGGTAAGTTATTCCATGTGTAAGTGTATCAGGGAATGTGTATGGGTCTGCAATGTAACTGTTAAATAATTTAGTTAGATGTGAATGTGTTGAGGTGAACTTCTTTAGCCAGAAATTTGCTATTTTATCATTTCCAGGGGCTTTCCAATTGTGCGTAGAATTAATTGCTCGGGTGACTTCATGTTGCAAAATTATCACTTCAGGCATTTGTAGTATCATCTTGTATGAGTCTGTTTCTGCTTGTATCCACCGTGCATGCCTGTTATGTTGTACCGGGTTTGACCATATGTTGCTCCAGAAGTGTTCCATGTCTGTTATGTTTGGTGGATTGTCTATTTTAATGTGTGTGTTATCTATTGTCTGGTAAAATTTCTTTTGGTTTGTGTTGAATGTTTGGTTTTGTTTCCTTCTATTTTCACTTTTTTTGTATCTTCTAAGTCGTTTGGCCAATGCTTGTAACTTCTGCTTCTTTTCATCTAATTGCTCCATTGCTTCTTGTTGTGAGATTTTACCTAACCTTTTTCGTTTTTTGTCTGATATTTCATTTCTTATAAATTGTGTTAGCTGTCCGATGTCTTTTCTCAGTTTTTCTATTCTGATCTGTAGCCTGTGTTGCCATGCTGGTTTTGTGGGTTTCTTCTGTGTGTTGGTTGGTTCTGATCTCTGCCTAGTGTGTATATTTAGTGTAGTGAGTGCTCCTACATAAACCAGTAGTTGTAACTCTTCCATTGTTGTATTTTCATTTATTTTGTTGTGTATGATTGTGTTGATAGTTGTTATTGTTGTTTCGACTTGTGGGTTATTTGGTGGTCTATGCAAGAATGGTCTAATGTCTGTATTTGTGTCTTTGTATTCTATATATGTCAGCTGAAATTTCTCTTCTATATCTAACATGTGTGTCACTTCGTGTTCTATTTGTGCTTGTTCTGGTGGCTGTCTTAAGATGTCGTTTTCCTCTGATTGTTTAATTGATGTGCGTTGTTCTTTGTTTGTTTGCTCTGGGATGTTTGAGTCCATTACTGTATTTTCTTCTTCTTCTTCTGATTGCACATTATTTTGTTCTAGTATTTGTTGTACTTGTTGTTTGATGTTTTCTAATTCTGACTGGGGTATCCTGTTATTTTTGATTATTACACGGATCTGATCAGCTAGTCGTTGTTCTGTTAAAAATTTTAATTCTGGGTATCTGGTAATAAATGTTGTGTGTACTTGTGATCTGTATCCAGTTGTGTTGGTTCCTAGGTTTGTTGCTTGGTAATAACAGAACATGAGGTGTCGATTAACTTCATCTGACCATCTCATCCTCTGTCTTTGTTTTCCTTCTAGGGTGGTTGCAGGAAGCATATCCTGCAAAACACCTCTATTTGGATTTAAATCATTTTCCAGTTGGCTAGCAGTGTCGTTACCATTGTGGGCGGGCATAGGGTTCAAGCGTCGTCCCCGACCATGACTGCGCTTGTCCGAGGCTTCTTTAGTTCTGTCCTGAACCAAGTAATCACACTAAAAGGGGGGTTAGCCCTATTAGTGGTTTGTTCTTTTCGTCGCCTTTTACGACTGGCAGAACATACCGGAGGCCTATTCTTTTCCCGGGCCTCCACGGGGTTTATTATTATTATTTCTTTACTTTCTCAGATGTTAAGTCTGGTTGAGAATGGAATATGACGCGGACCTTGATCAAGCGTCACTTCCTATTAACTGTACGGTATGTGTTATATTGCATTTAGGAACTTTCGGGTAATTGAACATGTATCAATAATTACGGATTTCTGTAGTTGTATATATGTGTTTGGATGTAGCTGTATTGCATTGATGTACTGGTGGATATTGTGTGGTATGACTCCTGTAGTTGATACTATAATTGGTATGATGTCAACTTTATCCTGATGCCACATGTCTTTGACTTCCTCAGCCAGTTGGATGTATTTTTCAATTTTTTCTCCTGTTTTCTTTTGTATATTTGTTGTATTGGGTATGGATATTTCGATTAGTTGTGTCAATTTCTTCTTTTTATTGGTGAGTACGATGTCAGGTTTGTTATGTGGCGTTGTTTTATCTGTTATAATGGTTCTGTTCCAGTATAATTTGTATTCATCATTCTCCAGTACATTTTGTGGTGCATACTTGTATGTAGGGACTTGTTGTTTTAAGAGTTTATGTTGTAAGGCAAGCTGTTGATGTATTATTTTTGCGACATTGTCATGTCTTCTGGGGTATTCTGTATTTGCTAGTATTGTACATCCGCTTGTGATGTGATCTACTGTTTCTATTTGTTGTTTACAAAGTCTGCATTTATCTGTTGTGGTATTGGGATCTTTAATAATATGCTTGCTGTAATACCTGGTGTTTATTGTTTGATCCTGTATTGCAATCATGAATCCTTCTGTCTCACTGTATATATTGCCTTTTCTTAGCCATGTGTTGGATGCGTCTTGATCGATGTGTGGCTGTGTTAGATGATACGGGTGCTTGCCATGAAGTGTTTTCTTTTTCCAATTTACTTTCTTCGTATCTGTTGATGTTATGTGGTCTAAAGGGTTGTAGAGGTGGTTATGAAATTGTAGTGGTGTAGCCGATGTATTTATATGAGTGATTGCTTTGTGTATTTTGCTAGTTTCTGCTCGTTCTATAAAGAATTTTCTTAAATTGTCTACCTGTCCATAATGTAGGTTTTTTATATCGATAAATCCCCTTCCTCCTTCCTTTCTGCTTAATGTGAATCTTTCTGTTGCTGAATGTATGTGATGTATTCTATATTTGTGGCATTGTGATCGTGTAAGTGTATTGAGTGCTTCTAGGTCTGTGTTACTCCATTTCACTACTCCAAATGAGTAGGTCAGTATTGGTATGGCATAAGTATTTATAGCTTTGGTCTTGTTTCTTGCTGTCAATTCTGTTTTCAGTATTTTTGTTAGTCTTTGTCTATATTTTTCTTTTAGTTCTTCTTTAATATTTGTATTATCTATTCCTATTTTTTGTCTGTATCCTAGATATTTATAGGCATCCGTTTTTTCCATCGCTTCTATGCAGTCGCTGTGGTTATCCAACATGTAATCTTCTTGTTTAGTGTGTTTTCCCTTGACTATGCTATTTTTCTTACATTTGTCTGTTCCAAAAGCCATACTTATATCATTGCTGAATACTTCTGTTATCTTTAGTAATTGGTCGAGTTGTTGATTTGTTGCTGCCAGCAGTTTTAGATCATCCATGTATAGCAAATGTGTGATTTTGTGTGGGTATGTTCCAGTAATATTGTATCCATAATTTGTATTATTTAGCATGTTGGATAGTGGGTTCAGAGCAAGGCAGAACCAGAAAGGACTTAATGAGTCTCCTTGGTATATTCCACGCTTAATCTGTATTGGCTGTGATGTGATATTATCTGAATTTGTTTGGATATTAAGTGTGGTTTTCCAGTTTTTCATTACTATGTTTAGGAACTGTATCAATTTAGGATCTACTTTGTATATTTCCAATATTTGTAGTAACCATGAGTGGGGTACACTATCAAAAGCTTTTTGGTAATCAATGTATGCGTAGTGTAGAGACCTTTGTTTAGTTTTAGCTTGATATGTCACCTCTGCATCTATTATCAGTTGCTCTTTACATCCTCGTGCTCCTTTGCAACAGCCTTTTTGTTCTTCATTTATAATTTTGTTCTGTGTTGTATGTGTCATTAATTTCTGTTTAATGATTGAAGTCAATATTTTGTATATTGTTGGTAGGCATGTTATGGGGCGATAATTAGCTGGGTTTGCTGTGTCTGCTTGATCTTTAGGTTTCAGATAAGTTATTCCTTGTGTAAGTGTATCAGGGAATGTGTATGGGTCTGCAATGTAACTGTTAAATAATTTAGTTAGGTGTGAATGTGTTGAGGTGAACTTCTTTAGCCAGAAATTTGCTATTTTATCTTTTCCAGGGGCTTTCCAATTGTGAGTAGAATTAATTGCTTGGGTGACTTCATGCTGCAAAACTATCACTTCAGGCATTTGTGGTATCATCTTGTATGCGTCTGATTCTGCTTGTATCCACCGTGCATGCCTGTTATGTTGTACCGGGTTTGACCATATGTTGCTCCAGAAGTGTTCCATGTCTGTTATGTTTGGTGGATTGTCTATTTTTATGTGTGTGTTATCTATTGTTTGGTACAATTTCTTTTGGTTTGTGTTGAATGTTTGGTTTTGTTTCCTTCTATTTTCACTTTTTTTGTATCTTCTGAGTCGTTTGGCTAATGCTTGTAATTTCTGCTTCTTTTCGTCTAATTGCTCTGTCGCTTCTTGTTGTGAGATTTTACCTAACCTTTTACGTTTTTTTTCCGAGATTTCATTTCTTATAAATTGTGTTAGCTGTCCGATGTCTTTTCTCAGTTTTTCTATTCTGATCTGTAGCCTGTGTTGCCATGCTGGTTTTGTGGGTTTCTTCTGTGTGTTGGTTGGTTCTGATCTCTGTCTAGTGTGTATATTTAGTGTAGTGAGTGCTCCTATATAAACCAGTAGTTGTAACTCTTCCATAGTTGTGTTTTCATTTATTTTGTTGTGTATGATTGTGTTGATAGTTTTTATTGTTGTTTCGACTTGTGGGTTATTTGGTGGTCTATGCAAGAATGGTCTTATGTCTGTATTTGTGTCTTTGTATTCTATATATGTCAGCTGAAATTTTTCTTCTATATCTAACATGTGTGTCACTTCGTGTTCTATTTGTGCTTGTTCTGGTGGCTGTCGCAAGATTTCGATTTCCTCTGATTGTTTAATTGGTGCGTGTTGTTCTTTGTTTGTTTGTTCTGGGATGTTTGAGTCCATTACTGTATTTTCTTCTTCTTCTGATTGCACATTATTTTGTTCCAGTATTTGTTGTACTTCTTGTTTGATGTTTTCTAATTCTGACTGGGGTATCCTGTTATTTTTGATTATTACACGGATCTGATCAGCTAGTCGTTGTTCTGTTAAAAATTTTAATTCTGGGTATCTGGTAATAAATGTTGTGTATACTTGTGATCTGTATCCAGTTGTGTTGGTTCCTAGGTTAGTTGCTTGGTAATAACAGAACATGAGGTGTCGATTAACTTCATCTGACCATCTCATCCTCTGTCTTTGTTTTCCTTCTAGGGTGGTTGCAGGAAGCATATCCTGCAAAACACCTCTATTTGGATTTAAATCATTTTCCAGTTGGCTAGCAGTGTCGTTACCATTGTGGGCGGGCATAGGGTTCAAGCGTCGTCCCCGACCATGACGGCGCTTGTCCGAGGCTTCTTTAGTTATTATTATTATTATTATTATTATTATTATTATTATTATTATTATTACTACTACTATTACTATTATAATATCGGTATTAGTGCACTCGACATCATGACTCTCAGCAAACGTGCTGAATATGAATGTAAGCAGTTTATGAACCGAGCAAGGAAAGCTTACCTTAAAAAAAGGTTACTGTTAGGATGCACCATTGAAATATAAGTTTCGTATGAGCAGTTGCCAGTGGGCTCGTGCGCATGCACAGAGCTGAATTCGCATATGAGCAGTGCCTTCCTCCCGCTTCTGGCTACTTTAAGTGTGGCTGTTTGCTGTATGAGCAGTAGCAGCAAGTAGCCAGAAGCTACCCAAGCTGCCAGATTCATGCATGCGCAGAGCAAGACGAGTTATAGTGGGGGAGCCTCTCCCCGATGTTATTCAATCTGTATATTGAGCAAGCAGTAAAGGAAACAAAAGAAAAGTTCGGAGTAGGTATTAAAATTCATGGAGAAGAAGTAAAAACTTTGAGGTTCGCCGATGACATTGCAATTCTGTCAGAGACAGCAAAGGACTTGGAAGAGCAGTTGAACGGAATGGACAATGTCTTGAAAGGAGGATATAAGATGAACATCAACAAAAGCAAAACGAGGATAATGGAATGTAGTCAAATTAAGTCGGGTGATGCTGAGGGAATTAGATTAGGAAATGAGACACTTAAAGTAGTAAAGGAGTTTTGCTATTTAGGGAGTAAAATTACCGATGATGGTCGAAGTAGAGAGGATATAAAATGTAGACTGGCAATGGCAAGGAAAGCGTTTCTCAAGAAGAGAAATTTGTTAACATCGAGTATAGATTTAGGTGTCAGGAAGTCGTTTCTGAAAGTATTTGTATGGAGTGTAGCCATGTATGGAAGTGAGACATGGACGATAACTAGTTTGGACAAGAAGAGAATAGAAGCTTTCGAAATGTGGTGCTACAGAAGAATGCTGAAGATAAGGTGGGTAGATCACGTAACTAATGAGGAGGTATTGAATAGGATTGGGGAGAAGAGAAGTTTGTGGCACAACTTGACTAAAAGAAGGGATCGGTTGGTAGGACATGTTTTGAGGCATCAAGGGATCACAACTTTAGCATTGGAGGGCAGCGTGGAGGGTAAAAATCGTAGAGGGAGACCAAGAGATCAATACACTAAGCAGATTCAGAAGGATGTAGGTTGCAGTAGGTATTGGGAGATGAAGAAGCTTGCACAGGATAGAGTAGCATGGAGAGCTGCATCAAACCAGTCTCAGGACTGAAGACCACAACAACACAATGAGCAGTTGCCAGTGGGCTCGTGCGCATGCACAGAGCTGAATTCGCATATGAGCAGTGCCTTCCTCCCGCTTCTGGCTACTTTAAGTGTGGCTGTTTGCTGTATGAGCAGTAGCAGCAAGTAGCCAGAAGCTACCCAAGCTGCCAGATTCATGCATGCGCAGAGCAAGACGAGTTATAGTGGGGGAGCGTCGTTCCCCACGTGACCCGTGTGTGTGTTTGGTGTCTTCGTTTACAGCTCTCACGTCAAATGAAATTAAAACAGATTTCTGTGGCTGGGAGCCATCAAGTGAATTAATATACATTCTCATAACCATGAAAGACCAAAATAAGTTAGTAGTTTCAGTTTTCTGATTTTATATTATTTCCACGTTATTAGCAATCGACCATTAATGTCTTAATGACGCTATTTCTGTCTGTTTTATAGAGAAATTTGCTTCTATTAATTTTTTTTCCACTGAGGCACTATTGGCTACTTTCAACCTAGATCAATTTAAAGTGCAAATTTTCATTTTCTGGGACGAATGATGTTGTACCATAATAAAGAACCAAACATGTGAATACAGTACTGGACCTCCAAGAAAATTGGTATCACGAAAACCACATGAATAGCTGAATATCAGGTACTTCAGAGCGCATCTGGACATAGAAATATGCAATTAGAGCGGAATGAAACATTTTAGTATGGTTTATGAAACCCTGATGCTGCTGGAGTAGTCTCTGATGTCCTGTTCCTTATTTGACACTGTAAAATCTCTTAATGCTATATACGTACAAACATACGTAAACTTGAAGCTGACTAAGTAGGCAAATTTGGTCAGTAGTTTTGAACTAAATATTTTGTTTCAAATATAATTACATCTGTAGCAGAATTTTACAAATCTGCCTTCTGTGAAACAGTGTTTTTCGATCACAAGGCACTTGTCTAGTACTTCCTCTAGGCCTTAAGTTTTTTCTTAATTTGTGTTTACGTCTTAAATTTATAGAATGCCATTCTATGCTAAATTTTAGACTGGTAGCACACCGCATTTTATCGTTTTAACTCCCCATATGGCTTCATATTTATTCCTAGAGTAGAATATAAACTGTCAGTTGTACAGTTTCTTTGCCTCACAGACAACCATGTTAATTTTTTCACATTTTGAAATAGTCATGAAATTTGAAATGCTACATAACAATATTGCAGAGGCGAATTGGAGTCTAACCAACCAGGGATCCCATCAATGCTAATACTAACTGAATCAGTACTCTCTCGCGTCACAAATTATATTGGATGAGACAGCCTAAAGGCTTTAACTTCTGCTTTTTACATAATTACTTTTAATTTGGAATTTTAAGCATACTTAAGCAAAGAGTAAAAATAGGCATGATCGCATGTATGTCATCACACGTTCCAGCACATGTACTCAAAGTTAAATAAAATTACGGTTAGTGTTGACATAAAATGCTGCTACGTGAAATAAATATTAACTGGATACAAAGAGACCAGCTCTTTCCCAGAAGCAAGTGGATGTCTGATCACTAAGATACAAAATGGAAAAGTGCCAGCCACTCAATCATTCAAATCTACTCCTGGAGGAGTCCCAGTTTCTCATAAAATGAACTCATCCAATTACCACTTGAAATAAAGGACAGCACACTGTTATAAGGACGCCATGTGCCATATTCTGGAGGCTCACCGTGAAGCAGGAGGAAGTCTTGGATTAAAGGGCAGCACATTACACAGAGGCCAGCTAGAATGCTTCATCTGAGCGGCTGGATGGAAGTATCAACTGTAACTGTGAAGTTGTGGACAAAAGACATGCGAAACAGCAGGAAATCTTACAACTGTGACATATAAAGATATCTTCACCACACTCTCTACTGCATCAGTTATGCTGTTTACAGTACTGGCAAAGAGGCTGACACTTAAAACACTCCCTTGAAGGACACCATTCTCTTACATAAAAATGTTCAAGTGCGCAACTACTCGATAACTCCATGTATTGTCGTATGTGTTTCAAATACCAAAGGACACCCCATAAAGTGCTGTCTGCATAGAAAAGTTTCCTGTGTAACCACTCCAGTACACCCCTGTCAGCTAAGGTGGAACGATGTTTCCTAAACCCACACTAAAATCAACTAACTAGTTCCTTTCTCTCTTAACACCCACACTAAACAGAGGTTAACCACCTGTTCAATGGGTTTTTTTTCCCTATGCAGCTTGTGAAGTCAACACTACAACATAGCTGCTTGTGGCAGTACCATACTTCACAGGACTAAGGAGGGATATCAAGATGGATTCCCTCCATGAATCTGGGTATAGTTTTCGTGATGGTGTGCAGCTGAAAAGATCAAGGAGGGATTATTCTGATACTCAACACAATTGACTTGGCATGCTATACATAACGGCATCCGATGCTGCGGCTGAATCCACAGCAGCAGGTAACGCTTTTTCCAATCTCTAGGTTTGGAAGGGGCAGTTGACACAGTTGCCTAGCTTCAGTGCAACTGTGGCTCCTTGGCAGCTTCTTTCTGGAACAGGAATGTGGAATCTTTGCTGCCATCAGATGTTACATTATAGAAATAATTAGGCACTGCCTGTGCTATGCCAGCAGAAGTTATAATAATCCCACCATTCCTTAAGAAAGGAATAGGTGTCAATCTGCCTTTACCAGAGACCCTCTTGATCTGACTCTCATATTTTCATGGCTCATGATGAATGAATTTCAGAAACTTCTGTTCCGACTGTCCAACATGCCCTCACAAGTCAGATGGCTGTTCTGTTCTCTCCTAGTGGTCTTGTCTTGAACCTTTGCAATGTCGCTCAACTGTCCTTGACTAAAATGTGACACCAGTCATTCCACCGAGGGGCAGGTTGTCTCTTAGGGTTTTTTGAGGTCTTTGCTATACATGTCTCAATGGCATGGTGGATCAAACTTTTAACATAACCCACTCAGTAGTCGTCACTATCGTTATATTCTTACATAACTAATCATACAACAACCAGTTCACTCTGATGAGTTCCATTTTGGCAGCTTACTTTCAGGTTCTCTTCTATCTGGAATGTGTATCCATATAGGAAGTGGTTCCTAGAATGCAGATCAGTGTCCACTTATCACTCTGCAAAATATGTGGTAACAGATATACAAAAGTAAAGGACTGACTGATAATGACACTGCAGCCGAGGAAAAATTTGAAGCTTAGCCAATGTTCAAGACAGATGTACTTCAATACAATGAGCCTCCTACAAACTTAACTCCTAGGGCAGGTGTTGTTGGTGACCCAAAGCACATGGTGCGCATTAAAATCCCAACAAGTAGGAATGGCTGGGGAAGTAACCTAACAATGTCTATGAGAGCCTCGTTATGAAATAAATCATGAAGTGGGAAGTATACTGTCCATTTTCATTGGTGTATAGCTGACAATAGTTATTGTTTGCAAGATGATTGTTAATGGGACAGGTGAAAGATGTGGCATCTATTACTAATGAATAAGCCCCCCCATCACCTCTTCCATGTGAGTTCTTAATGGGAGCTACCCATCAGTAGGGGTCTTCCTTTGCCTTCTCTCTTCTATGGTGATGCACAGCGGTTGATAGGATAAAAGGTCACTGGGATATTTAATCTCTCTACAAGGCATTAACATTAGCTACACTGCCTTTGCTGTCAGAAATTTACAGTATTTGACAAACTGATGGTTTTAAACTGATTTACTTTCACTTTTGGCTGAAACACACTTCCTAACTTCAACTGGTGATTATAACACAGATAATTATGCTGACATTTTAGCTTCCTTAAATTGCATAGCTTTGTTTAGATGACATGAAAGCTTTGGAGCACTTTAAAATTAAGACAAACTTCTCCTTCTGCAAGTGCAGCTATAATTACATTTATTAGTGCCCAAATATGATTTTTTGATGGTTTGGGTTGGAGCACTGATTTTGTTGATGAGAGTTTTACGAGATGTTCCAAAGGACACAGTTGCCATTTCACCACAACTACTACTACCACCAGAAAATTTTCACTAGGGCTACTGGTTTTTGTCACTGTACAAACTTTATGAGCTTTAATGGGTCTAATGATATAAAACATTCAATGAACTGTTAAATGTAATAATTAAAAGATTATCCTCTTGTGTGTACAACTACTTCCAATTTCGTTCCGCTGCTGTTACTACAATAATGTGAAATTTTAGGTACACCTGCTCTTTTTGTTTAATATCCATGTGTTTACACAATACATATAACAAACCTACAGTTATACAAATTATAACATTAAAGAAGTGTCCCAGTTAATAAAATTACCAAACAACACACTAATTAAACAAGATAATTTCTAAGTTGGATGTGCAAGTTAGTCACAATAAAAAAAAATTCAATGTGTATCAAATAGATAATTAACAAATATTTATGTTTATTTAAAACAAAGTTGAGCAACAGGTATCCTCCCCTGAAATCCTGATGTGGTGACAAACTGGTTATAAGTTGGCAAAGCCACTAAATGTTAACACAAAATAAAGGCTGAGGGAACAGTTTGGTCTGTAACATGTCCTGATGGTTTTGTTTATGCCATATTTAACAAATTTTTTTATTATAAAAATTAAAATTGCATGTAGTGTCAGAAAAACACTACTGCACAATACACGAATCTCCGAGAAGTATTACGATGCATATTTGGTAGGCCTACATATATCAAGCAACAACTGCGAAAAATGCGAAGGGAGAAGTTATAGGTAACACATACAAACTCACGAAAAAATTACATATCAAGGAAATTAGTGCAACAGTTTCAACAAAATATTTCTAGTACTTAGGGTGGTGTTCTGAGACATTATTATGTGACCAAAAAATAATCACCCACTAGAAATGATGGAAATCAGTTAATACACATATGGCACATTTCACTGTTGCATACTGAAAGGAGGGTGATATGTCTTTCCAAGACTTCTACTACTAACTGTCCAGCTGTCTACTATACACTAGTAACCACCACTTGATATTTGAAATAAACTGATAGTGACCATAAAACAATTACTTGCTAGAAATGATGTTTCTAAAAAATTATTCTTTGCAAGTAACACAATAATAAAATTATATTCTGAATCTTAATTATTTGTAAAACCATTTTTTATTGTGATTCTGCCATCTCTGAGTATCATTCTTTTTACAAAACAACCAAAATTTCTGCCTTTTTGATTAATGTTGTCATTTATTATTTTGGCAATATTTTATTTAAAATTTGAAACATCTGGCTTCATCATATCTCTGACTTAATAATTAACAATGTATACTTTTATGTAGCTACTCAGTAACATATCATCAACCAATGATTGAAGAAAGCTTTACAAATTTCACTACTTGATGGAGAAATACATCCACAATAGAGGTAAGCGACTACTCAGATTTGGCACAACTCTAAAATATAGAACGATTTTGATTGCACAATTCTTTATTACGCTTTTCAACCAAAAGTGAGTGCATAGACCAAATGTAATACAGATGTCATCTCATATAGATATATCTGACATTGCCTTTATCTGTTCGGAGAGAACCAGTGCCAAAGTGGTTCTCTAGGAATAAACAATGGCACTATCAAATATGCCAACATGAAATGAGATAGGTATTATAATCAGTCTGTGTGTTCAATTTTGTGAGCTTTTTTACTAAAGTTTGATTTTAATCTACAGTATGGTGATGAAATTTTGAAACGCATAACACTTAATAAAACATTTTGCAGTCAAGGCCTTTCTATATTTCAAAGCTGTACCCTTAGAAATCTCAGCAATGTATTAGTCTTTGGCAATTATTGTTGGAAACAGAGTGTTACAATAAATCCTGTGAAGTATTTGCTATAAATCAATTAGTGTTACCTTAGTCCTTTTTTGCTTCAGTTTTATTTTATACTTGGGAACACCTGAATTAGAAATAGCTGCTTGTTTTGGTGTGTGTGTGTGTGTGTGTGTGTGTGTGTGTGTGTGTGTGTGTGTGTGTGTGTGTGTGTGTGTGTGTGGAGGGGGGGGGGGGGGGGAGGGAGATGGTGTAGGAAGGATGATGAATCAGATACTGTCTCCCATGACCGGGATGTAATTTAGCTTTGCAGTGACCACTAATGTTGAAGTCGACACAGGATAGGTAAGATTCAATGGTGACAATGTATGTTTCAAGCAGTATAGGCAGCGGTCACTTTGTGTGCTATCATGTATACGGTTTACTGAGTATCATGAATAAGAGAAAACCACTACCACAAGAACAGTCAGATGAACATCAGCCCAATCCGATAATTCGTGAGAAGCTGTAGCATTCAGAACTATCTTCTTGGTACGGGTTGCAGAAGCCATCACCTCACACATACGTCTCTCGATACTCAACATCACACACATATTAGTAAAAGCACAGGAAAAACCGCACTGAAGTATTGGACTGACAAGTTGTTGTGCACACTGGTGCTCGTCAAAGTTGAGGCACGAGTATACTGACAACCACACAACACAAGGTGGTATATCTTGTTTGTCAACAAAGCATTGTTCAGGCAGGTAGTCCAACTTATGACATGGAGATGTTTATGCAGATGGAACAGGGTCCTGTTTTTCGTGTTTAATAGTCCATGGCAAGACATGTCACCACCAACATCAGGACAAAAGGTGATGCTATATGTTTTTAGAAATGGTTGTTAAAGACAACTGATCAAAAGTGAAGAATGAAAAGTACATATAACAAAGCATCTACTCCTGAATTCTCACAATTACGCATACTTCTACAATTTGATCCACCATTACATCAGCCAAGAAAGCAAGACAAATACTGCTGATCTTCCACAACAGTGTAAGAAGTTAAACAATGGAAAACCCAGGACGGAATGTAAAATAATATGAAAATGATAGTTGCTACTCACCATATAGCAGAGATGCTGATTCGCAGATAAGAAGAACAAAAAGCATTCGGCCAACAAGGCCTTTGTCAAAACTTGACGACACACACACACACACACACACACACACACACACACACACACACACACACACACGACCACAGTCTCTGGCTTATTTTGTAACAGTCTTCTTCTTGTGCCTATCTGTGACTAAGCATCTCCGCTATATGGTGAGTAGCAACTATCCTTCTCATAATAATTTAATAAGCTAACTTTTCATGAACTTGAGAGAAGATTCTTTCTTTACAGTAGACTATCTGTCATGAAGGAATATGCAATACTCCACAAGAATCCTTGCTACAAACACGAGTATACTAATATTTCAACATACTTATACTTTTCATCCGATGTTTCAGTTTCAACAACATAAAATAGGCATTTTACCAATGTGGTTACCCTGTTTCATTATATGCCACTTGTATTCAACTTATATACATCACACAATTATCATAAACACTTGGTAATGTTTAATTTTGTACAGGGAGCATTTAGTATGCCATTAACTGTCACTTGAATTGTTGTGAAACCGTCTGAAGACTAAAAGCCAGTTGTAGTCCACCCAATTTCCAAACATCTACGCAAATACCAGTGGATCATCATTCAAAATATGTGAATAGATAGTGTCAATGTACTTTACGACCAAATAAAAAACTTTAATGATGGGATGAGATGTGATGTGAACTCCAGATATGCAAGAATTTGAATTGGGCAATTTGTCAATCAATAGGGTTAGTGCCAAATGCGCAATTCAGGCTCAATGAAAGTGAAAAACTGCAATCTATTCCTCAAAGACAATCTTCCCTGCTTCAGCGCCAAGTGTATTAACCATACATAATTAACTGGAGAACATACTGAAAATAAAGATGCAACAATAACCTACTTACTAGCTGTTTTGTATCCACCCACTGATACGTCATCATGCAAGAAATGTTCTGAAAATCTTCCTACACTATCGTGTGAGTATGCCGACGGTCTTCGTAGGGGCATAAACTGAGCTTGGGTTTCTTCGCACTGTGCATTGGTTTTTCTTCTAGGACCCATTTTCAGCCAGTATTAAACACTTATCACTCAGTTAGACATAGGGCTGAACTGCTCCACCACCCATTAAGAGAATCGATTGATAAGATTAGATAAAACATACATAACACAAATCTAAACATTCAAGGAAAAATCACACTCACCCATTTTTCCCCTCAACTGCAGTTACCAGTACCGTATAGTATTTAGTTTTACAGGATGTTTACTAAACAGAACGATGGTGAATATGTTACAAATTAAAACACGTTGCACCCCGACAGTATTTCAGGCATCAAGCACTATGCTACGCCCAAAATTCCAAAGGTGCGCCATTTTTAACTGACAGCACTTTACAACGAAACAACTATTTGACAAACACATTGTATAAATATACGTTCGCCCTGAGACAGCACTTTGTCTTCGCGTCTTGTAATCTACAACGACAACAGGTGTGCGTGACACATAAACTCTGTTTTATTGTCTTTCTAAAAACTAGGCTAAAAAAAGAAGCTCAACTCAGCGGGAGTTACAAAAGTAATGCAACACTTGAATCATACTAAACACAATAACTTAGTCTGTTCGTCCCTCTATTTTTACGCATGACCTGAAGTCCCTCAGTAACTCTGATTAGTATGAGGATAAGGATATGAAGATACTCAATTTTTAAAACAATACATTATGTATGAGACGGCACTGAAATCGATTATGTTATCGAAGCGTCAATACGTTGGTGTACACGCGACAAAGTGTTTGCGCTAAAGTTTGCTCACAACAAGTTGGAGCGTGTGAAGTGGAGACGGTGTGGATCACCGCATATCTGGCGCGCGAAACGTGTTTGAGTTGGTAGTTTCTTCAGTCTAGTGTGTCTCTGCTTCGCCCACACAGCGAATTCTGAATTGTCCGATACGCATCACCATTTTTAGGGTGTTCACTGCTAAATTTACTGAAATGCGTAAGGGTCATACATAGTTTTGAGAAATTAAGACCAAGGAATACAACTCTAGAGATGAGAAGGAAGCTGCTGATTCTGCAATTCTTTAATAGAGAAAGGATTATATCTGATTACATTTTATCTTAATGTGAGAAAGCAAACTGCATATTTTTAACAAAAAACAAATGAGACACTCAGGGTACCAAATGAGATGTCACACAAGATTCCGGATATTTGCTTTTCACAATTCGTGTATACGATTTGCTCAATATGATGCTATGCAAATACATACTATATGCAGATGACATCACTTTTGTTAGAGTGGTAGGGCATCAGACACACTGAAACATAAAAGTGCAGAACAACTCAGGATATCAAGTACATGGTTTAGAGTAAATGAATTACAAATTAACCACTCTAAAACTGAAAATATTATTTTCCTCCTATTTAACCATATTGAATGTAGTGCCTCAGTTGCGCTTTTTGGCGTTCATCTTGATCCAAAACTAAACTCACATTAGCTGTGTACGCACAAAGTTAGCCCAAATCACCTATTTGCTACGTTAACTTAGGGCTTGTGTGACTGACAGCTACTGCTGAACTTCTTTACACCTTTTTTCACAGTGCTGTTATGAGACATTTCCTCTGGAGCGAAAAGAATTTTTATTTGATAGAAAAAAAACCTTAAGTTGCATTCTTGGAGTAAGATAAATACGTATCATGTAGGAATACATTAAAGAGTTCCAAATGCTAACAAATGTATGCCTATATAAGCTCAGAAGCTTGGTGCACACCAAGAAAAACCAAAACAGCCACGAACTGCCTGGGACTACACGTAAGTATGACACATGTCAAAGGCATCCCAATCACTAAGCTTAAAAACTCAAAATAGCTGCACACTCAAAGGGATACAGTTATTTATGAAGGTCACTCCAAAAGAAATGCACACTATTTTTTTAAAAATCCATCTTTTATTCTACATGTTTGTAAGTTTTACGATGTGTAGATACATCCTTTAGGAACAATATTTTCATTTCTCCCTCTCAACTGCCTTACGCCATCTTGGAAACAGCGCCTGTATACCTGCATGGTAAAATTCTGGACCAACCTGTTAGAGCCACTGTTTGGCAGCGTGCACAAGGGAGTCATCATCTTCAAACCTTGTTCCACGAAGAGAGTCTTCCAGTTTCCCAAAGAAATGATAGTCACATGGCGCCAGGTCAGGACTGTGAGGCGGGTGTTTCAGTGTTGTCCATCCGAGTTTTGTGATCGCTTCCATGGTTTTTTGACTGCCATGTGGCCGTGCATTGTCGTGCAACAGCAAAACATCCTGCTTTTGCCGATGTGGTCGAACACGACTCAGTCGAGCTTGAAGTTTCTTCAGTGTTGTCACATATGCATCAGAATTTATAGTGGTTCCACTTGGTATGTTGTACACAAGCAAGAGTCCTTCCGAACAGAAAAACACCGTAGCCATAACTTTTCCAGCAGAAGGTGTGGTTTTGAATTTTTTTTCTTGGGTGAATTTTCATGATGCCACTCCATTGATTGCCTCTTTGTCTCTGGTGAAAAATGATGGAGCCATGTTTCATCACCTGTCACAATTCTTCCAAGAAATTCATCTCCACCATTCTTGTACTGTTCCAAAAGTTCGCTGCACACCGTTTTTCTTGTTTCTTTGTCAGTCACTGTCAACATCCTGGGAACCCACCTGGCATAAACCTTTTTTAACGCCAACACTTTCAGTATTCTGCAAACACTTCCTTCCCCTATCCCAAAGTAGCATGTCAATTCGTTCACTGTGATACATCTGTCAGCAGTCACCAATTCGTTAACTCTCTGCACATTGTCCAGAGTGTGTGCAGCACGAGGCCTGCCACTGCGACGACAATCCTCAATTTTGCCATGCCCGCTTTCATCACTTAACCTTCCTGCCCCTGACTAACTGTACTGCGATCGACAGTAGCATCCCAATACACCTTCTTCAACCTCTTGTGGAAGTTTCCCACTGTCTCGTTTTCACAGCACAGGAATTCTATGACAGCACGTTGCTTCTGACGAACGTCAAATGTAGCAACCATCTTGAAGACATGCTGTGACGGCGCCATTCACGGAAACAGGTTGAAAACAAGCGGGAAGGATGTATCTACACACTGTAAAACTCTCACACATGCAGAATGAAAACTGTATTTTTACAAAAATAGTGTGCATTTCTTTTGGAGTGACCCTCATAATATGTTACCATCTACAGCGCACAGTGTATCACTCCTTGTCTTCAGGAATATTACAAAAAGGATACTTGAACAAAATGAATTTAAAATATGTAATAAAATGATCTAATCTATTAAATGGTTGTATGATGTGACCAGTATATTATTTGAGCTTTTCTTAAAACTTTTTTTTGTTTGTCTAATTTGATTTATTTTCATAATGCATGTAAACTTAATGATTACCACGTATCAAGCACATCTCATTCAGTTGCTTGAAATGTTTTCCTCAGCATGTGCATTGTGTCACACATACTGTTGCTCCTTTTTTTTTATTCCGCTGAACGATTTTATATTTAACAGCTCTTGCATATGTCTAGTATAAACCGTATATATCCTTTTAAAATGTTCCAAATGAACGACTAATTATGCAGTTAAACAATATATATATAATGACAATGTCAACTGCACATCAAACGCTTGAAGATGGGTCAATAACTCAGAAAAGAAGAATATTTGGCACTATGACAAACACAGACACTTAACCACAATGTTCAGTATTTCTTACTTTGGAGTTAGAGAGCTCTCTCATTGAGTTGATTTGCACAAGAGACTGCTAGTATATTTTTATTCAGTGTGGTCATATGTCATGATCTTTCATGGCAGTGTAACTACATTAAAAAAATTATTTCTTCCACAGAAGAGTGCTGTCAGAATATTGTGTTAAGTCGATAAAGCAATATCTTACAGCAGGTTGGTCAGGGGCTCGTAATTCTTACTCCTGTCAATCAATCTGTCACCCCCTAATGGAATATGTGGTTCATAACAAGAGTGAATTAAAGATAAACTGTACACTTCACTACCACAATAAAGAATCAAAACTTTCCATATACACTAAAAATCACAACACATAGTTCAGAATGGAGTGTTGTATTCCACAGTAAAAATTTATAACGAGTTGATACTACACAGGGAACTGAGTATCTGGGGATACTCAGTTCCAAAGTAAAAGAAACCTCATTGGCCACTCCCATGAAGTATTAAAATATATGGAGTGCAAAACATCTCTAAAAATATAAACATTTTATTTGAAATTGATCACAGTTTGTGTATTACATGCTTGAGGTATTTCAGTCGACTTCATGAAATCCTTCTCTAGGAAAGTGTACACAGTTTCACATTTGTCTGGAATTATTTCATTGAATGCTTGTTTGGATACTAGTTTCGAAAATTTTAAAATCTTGTATCTTCTTCTAGTCGCCAGAAGTTGCAATGTCGCTATCAGCTGTTCATGTGGTGAAATTACTCTCCTCATACACATATTTCACTGTTTCATATGAGCAGTCATGACCGCCAATAGGTATTTATGTGTTTTCATATCTATCCAGAAATAATTTCGCCAGTCATCCAGTTAGTGTCCTGAAAGTCAGGTTTCGACAAGCACAAATTTCTTACACACGCATCCCCCCACCATCACCCATGCAAGTCATCTTAAATATGGAAACATCCTATTTGCACACTCTCATACCAACTTACATGTATAACTCCACTAGTTGTCTGGTCTGTCGTAAACTCAAGAAGCAAATTGATATTCGAAAACTGCCATTGCTTGGAGCAACTATTTTGAACATTTATATTGTTTTTTCGACAAATGACACATTGTTAGCATTTTTAAGTACAGTTGCAAACACAAACCAAAGCATAATTATCTGCATTAAGAGTTAGTGTCCTGAAAGCCATGTTTCAATAGTTCGTGAATTTCTTAAATGTGCATCCTCCCACCACCACTCACATAATCCAGTTTACATGCGGAAACACTCTACTTGCACATCGTCATGCCAAGTTATGCATAATGGTCTGGTTCCTGCAGGCACGATTTTCTTACATGTTAATACTCCCACCACCACTCGTGTAAGTCAATTTATGTGTAGAAAAACCCAACTTGTACACTGTCATGTCAACTTACGCGTAAATTACGAAAGTTGAAAGCTGTTCTACTGTCTTGCACGATGTTACTTCCCCCACCATCGTCTATGACAACTGGCAATAGGTTGATCTGCTCTCATTCTTCTCCAGTCTCGAATCGTGTGTTTGTTAACGTGAAAAGTTAGTGTCATGCCAGAATAATAAGCTCGTTCTTCAACTAAATAAATAGATACTTTCTAAAGTGCCAAATAGCTCTTAAACAGTGCGACAAGGACAACTTTTTATAATCACTCATTTGTAATAGAGTAACAACATCATCTGAAGTAACCAAATGGGTTAAAAAGTATCGTAGCTGAGAGTGTGACCAAGTTGAGGTATATACTATTGCAGACCCGTTGATACTGTGAACGAATTTTTTATTTTAGTATAACGATGATAATTTTTCGCTTATCATTGCATGTAAATAACACAATGAAATTGGAAATTCATTTGTGATTTCAGAGACATTAAAATACTATGCAAATACACTCCTGGAAATTGAAATAAGAACACCGTGAATTCATTGTCCCAGGAAGGGGAAACTTTATTGACACATTCCTGGGGTCAGATACATCACATGATCACACTGACAGAACCACAGGCACATAGACACAGGCAACAGAGCATGCACAATGTCGGCACTAGTACAGTGTATATCCACCTTTCGCAGCAATGCACGCTGCTATTCTTCCATGGAGACGATCGTAGAGATGCTGGATGTAGTCCTGTGGAACGGCTTGCCATGCCATTTCCACCTGGCGCCTCAGTTGGACCAGCGTTCGTGTTGGACGTGCAGACCGCGTGAGACGACGCTTCATCCAGTCCCAAACATGCTCAATGGGGGACAGATCCGGAGATCTTGCTGGCCAGGGTAGTTGACTTACACCTTCTAGAGCACGTTGGGTGGCACGGGATACATGCGGACGTGCATTGTCCTGTTGGAACAGCAAGTTCCCTTGCCGGTCTAGGAATGGTAGAATGATGGGTTTGATGACGGTTTGGATGTACCGTGCACTATTCAGTGTCCCCTCGACGATCACCAGTGGTGTACGGCCAGTGTAGGAGATCGCTCCCCACACCATGATGCCAGGTGTTGGCCCTGTGTGCCTCGGTCGTATGCAGTCCTGATTGTGGCGCTCACCTGCACGGCGCCAAACACGCATACGACCATCATTGGCACCAAGGCAGAAGCGACTCTCATCGCTGAAGACGACACGTCTCCATTCGTCCCTCCATTCACGCCTGTCGCGACACCACTGGAGGCGGGCTGTACGATGTTGGGGCGTGAGCAGAAGACGGCCTAACGGTGTGCGGGACCGTAGCCCAGCTTCATGGAGACGGTTGCGAATGGTCCTCGCCGATACCCCAGGAGCAACAGTGTCCCTAATTTGCTGGGAAGTGGCGGTGCGGTCCCCTACGGCACTGCGTAGGATCCTACGGTCTTGGCGTGCATCCGTGCGTCGCTGCGGTCCGGTCCCAGGTCGACGGGCACGTGCACCTTCCGCCGACCACTGGCGACAACATCGATGTACTGTGGAGACCTCACGCCCCACGTGTTGAGCAATTCGGCGGTACGTCCACCCGGCCTCCCGCATGCCCACTATACGCCCTCGCTCAAAGTCCGTCAACTGCACATACGGTTCACGTCCACGCTGTCGCGGCATGCTACCAGTGTTAAAGACTGCGATGGAGCTCCGTATGCCACGGCAAACTGGCTGACACTGACGGCGGCGGTGCACAAATGCTGCGCAGCTAGCGCCATTCGACGGCCAACACCGCGGTTCCTGGTGTGTCCGCTGTGCCGTGCGTGTGATCATTGCTTGTACAGCCCTCTCGCAGTGTCCAGAGCAAGTATGGTGGGTCTGACACACCGGTGTCAATGTGTTCTTTTTTCCATTTCCAGGAGTGTATAATAGTGTTCATATTGGCGTTATCACGTAGTAATGACTGTTCTGCCAGTAGTATAAATTTTGGTTGCAAAATTAAGTACTGCACTGATAATGCAAATGTATGTTTATAATACCAGTGACCTATCAGAACCTTCAATAACCCTGACAATAAAAACAAACCTGAAATATTTAGACAAAAACTTTGTATTCCTATGTACCTTCAGTGCATAGTAGATAACATAAAAATTTAAAAACAGTACTCATCAGAATACAATACCTATATTGCAGTGACCGAGCGAGGTGGCGCAGTGGTAGGACACTGGACTCGCATTCGGGAGGACGACGGTTCAATCCCGCGTCCGGCCATCCTGATTTAGGTTTTCCGTGATTTTCCTAGATCACTCAAGGCAAATGCTGGGATGGTTCCTTTGAAACTGCACGGCCGACTTCCTTCCCCATCCTTCCCTAATCCGAGCTTGTGCTCCGTCTCTAATGACCTCGTTGTCGACGGGACGTTAAACACCAATATCCTCCATCCTCCTATATTGCAGTGACTCCCATTGCCAGATATTTCAAAGTTACTTGTAATTTGATACAAGTTGGAACAGCATCTTATATACATGTACTAGATTTTTGTATAGGGCCAGAAATAAGCTCAATGAAATTTCAAAATTGATTTTACTATTTTGAAAATGATTTTCTAATGGAACATGTCAATGACAGATAACTCCCTTGTTAGCATATTGGATGCTCCCAAACGATTCCTAAGGTTTGCCCATATTCATGTCCAATACTTGAGGGTCCATTTTTTATTCAGAAACGTGACAATACTATTTGGCTAAAAGCTGTGCAACTCCTGCACGAATAATTTCATTTACAACTCAGGTGTGTAGAAACACTAATGTAAGGGTAATTGTGGAGGGATGCATGTATGAGAAATCCATGCCTGCAGAAACGCAGCTTAAGGTCTGTTTATACTGGCCATCATGTCACATCATGGCACTGTCACATCAGGATGTATTTACACTTTCCATCATGTCACATCAATTCTCTTAGCCCAATGCCAAACGGTGAAAGTGTAGTTATGAGTTCCCATTCATGATACAAAAAGTCAGAATATAGTATAGGGGTTGAGGAAGTCACAATTAAGAACTTCATTAATGGCCAAAGCAAATTTATGACATATTCTCAATAAGTTTTGAGTGATAAAGTGCTGAGATGCAAAACAATATTTCAAAACAATGACATTTATTTGCTAGCAAGGAAAAATACACCCAGCGAGGTGTCACAGTGGTTAGGATACTGGATTCCCATTTGGGAGGACAACAGTTCAAACCCGCATCTGGCCCTCGAGATTCAGGTTTTCCATGATTTCCTCAAACTGCTCCAGGCAAATGCTGGAATGGTCACTTTGAAAGGGTAACAGCCGAGTTCCTTTGCCATCCCTGACGTGCTCTGAATTTGTCCTCCATCTCTAATGACCTGGTTGTCGATGGGACATTAAACCCAATCTTCCTTCCTTTTTCCTAAGGAAAAATATACATACAAATTTATCAAACAATATTTATAAGCGAATAAATACAGCCTGTTTATTGCTTATTCATCGTTTCTTTGTGCAGAATGGATGTCAGCTCTGTTTTGCTACTGTAAAACCCAAATAATTTTTCGCTCTCAGATATCTGACCTCACTTGTGGACGATAACTCAATGGAAACATATCCAAGTCAGCATGAGGAATTTGCGATTTGCTACGAAAAATAAATTTAATGTTGAGAAGAAACAAAAGCACAAAAACTACTGCTAAAATATGAGTTTGTGAGGTGAGAATGGGTTAACGTCCTGTGTAGGACTTTCATCCCGAGAAACTTTGACAGGATGTGAGGTGAAGGTCCATGAAAAATCAGCGCGAATGCCACCATCTGAAATGCATTGTGGATGGTTTTGACTTGACTTGATAGCCACTGTGCATTGGCCTTTAAGGAACAAGCATTTGCCACAGGTTCCTTCAAGGGCAGAACGCCCATCATTGCCTATAAAAAAGGCAGAAAAATTCATACCATAGAAGTCATGCTCAGTTTCTCCTGAACTGATGCAAATCTACAGACACAAATTATCTACAACTTTTTTCCTTCTTTCACTCCTGCTTATCATTTTTTAACCAATGGATTTTATTTAATGAAGTGAACATGAGGCAATGATTATTAATACTATAAAAGTATAACAGTTTACCTAAAATTCAAAGTAACGAGAAACTGTTGCATTTAGCTATCAATATTCACAACTGAACAGCATAAAAAGTCAAAAAGTCTTCCTCCATAATGAGAGTTTAACAGAGGTGGTTAGATCATTTCAATTTACGAATGAAAAAAGTGAAAACATTTTCAGTAAACGTTTACTGTAGGCATCAAACATTTCCAATTTCTAAACATGATTTCCTGACCTTTTTCAGCAAATGAAGCTAAATGCCTGTCATTTCCATGTATTATTGTTTATTTTAAACGAAAAACCATTGAGGATTTCACCAGGGGCATTTGTTAATTTCTGTCTATGACGGAATGCACTGACAACTGAAAACAGCCTTGTGGTCTGCAAAGAGAATCATGCACTAGCACATGTTCCTTTGTGACAAACCTTTATGACTACTGAATGGGCCATATCGCACCACAAGGAAGGAGTTTACAACATAAATGAAATTTGGTAGGCGTGTTTCTTCATCTGAAAGATGGTGTCTATGCAGATTTCGCGACAGTCGCATAGGAGTGGTGCTAGTAGTGAGGATACAAATGAGGTTTACTTTAAATACATACTGTAATGTGAGCATTAGTTACCTTTAAGATTGAATGCAGCGAGTTGATGTAAGTCAAGAATGGTTTTAAGCGCCATTATCTAAACCTCAATGAGGTCATGAAATAGTGCTATGACAAGCTGGATGGTCCTTCAGTGATGTTACAGAAAGACTTGGCAGGGATGCAGCCACTGTACATGATAACCAACAACAGTTGTCACGAGCATATACAGTCACAAGAAGACCGCGCTCCTGATGGCCACATGGCTCTACCAAGAGGGAAACCATCATGTTTGGGGTATGGCTCTAGAGCATCATATGGCATCTGCAGCAGCAATTGGAGCAGCAGTTAGCACGTCAGTGACACAACTGTTAAAAATTTGTTTCTTGAAGGACAGCTCCAAGACAGATGTCCTGATGCATGCATTCCATTGACCCTAACCCATCACCATTTGAGGCTTCAGTGAGTGAGTGAGAGGTCATTGGAGGACAGAGCGGAGATCTGCTGTGTTTTCTGATGAAAGCTGGTTATGCCTTGGTCCCAGTGATTACCATTTGTTGGTTAAAGGAGGTCAATTAACGGCTGCAACCAACCAGTCTCCATACTGGCCACACTGGACCAACACTTGGAGTTATGATCTGGCATGTGATTTTGTATGAAAGCAAGAGCACTCTCATCATTGTCCCATAGAGCCTGATTGCAAATTTGTACCTCAATCTTGTGATTCAACCTGTTGTGCAACCATTCATCAACAGCATTCCTGGGAGTCTTTTCCAACAGGATAGCCCTCACCCATATGCTGTTGTTGCAACAAAACATGCTCAGCAGAGTGTCAACATGTTGCCTTGTCCATCTTTATCGTCAGATCTGTCTCTAATTGAGTACATATGGGACATCCCCAAACACCACTGTTCCTGTATTGACTGCCCAAGTGCAGTAGGCATGGAACTACATCCCAGAAACTGACATCCAGCACCCATACTATACAATGGATACACACTTACATGCTTCCATTCAACATTCTGATGGTGACACCGGTCATTAATGTAATAGCACTTCACATTTGAAATGATGTGTCTCATGCTTACATTAACCTATGATCTTGCAAAGCTAATCTCTTAAATCTCTTACCTAGACAAATGCATTCCCAAAATTTCATTTGTCTACATTAATTATTTTTTGATGAAGGGATTTTTTCTGTAAGTGTATATTAATTCTGTAAGATTATTATAACCATTACCTACTGAAGAGAAATTGACTAAGAAAGAAGAAAAGAAGTGACCAGAAATTTCAGAGTATGACTCAACAGATGTATTTACGGGCTGTAAGGAAACCTGTACACTGACAAGTAGTCAGCCAGATTAAAGTTTTGTGATGTGAAAGGAAAGAATAGTTTTGTCTAAGGAAGGCCGAAGCTGGAGACAGTGGCAGGGGGACTTACTGCTAAGCGAGTGTGCCAGTTTGAGAGCAGTTATCAGTGAACACTAGGTGAGTTTTTCCAAGAATAAGGAAGCAGCTGGCCAGGAGCCAACATGTTTTGAGTTTTATGTGACTGGTACAATGGCAGTTTTGCTACATGATGGAGGATGACAATATTTAAACACTTTTAATTCTATAATTATTCAGTATCATCATAGCACAAATCCAACTGTATCAGTGTACCCATGGTACTGAGACATTCGTGTTATACAGAGCACAGAACTAAAGATATTTGATGAACACAATAAATAAATATCCTTACAACAATTATTGAAAATTAATAACTGATGAATGCTTGATGTTTATTAAACAGTATATTGGACATTACCTTATGACTCTGGCTGACATCCATGAACACTAAACAGTTATAAATGTTGTATTTATTGACTTATTACGTGTTAGTATCTTTTTATTACGTAAATTTATCAGACCATCTGATTCTTCACAGTTATACTGCAAATAAAAGTAGTATGGCAATTCTCAGGTCTCACCATACATTACCATGTTACATTTATTTAAATTATTAACTTTCCTGATTTATTTATGTAAAAGTTAACTTGACTAATATTAAAATATATGTAAGTTGAAAATGGTAAATTATCCAAAGCTTTAATATCATCACTAGATTCAGGATGAAAAAGATGCAGCAGCTGAGTAGGTCAAGTTTATATTTTCATATGTTTTAATACTCTTTATTATTTGTTTTAAGTGCATATGGACTAGATCTGTGTTTAAATAGTTGTCTATTTTTTAATATGTAGAGTATATAGTGTTTGGTACTATACAACATGGAGAAAATGATGTTCCATTTAAGCCATATGTCTAATTTGTAATAGTATTTCTATGCAAATGGTATTCCATTCTACACTGACTGACAAAGGTCATGGAAAAGCGACCTGCACATATACAGATGGCTGTAGTAACGCATACTCAAGGTATGAAAGGGCAGTGCATTGGCACACCTGTCATTTGTACTCATATGATTCATGTGAAATGGTTTCCAATGTGATTATGGCCACATGATGGAAATTAATACACTTTGAATATGGCATGGTAGTTAGAGCTATGTATGTGGCATTCCGTTTCAGAAAGCGTTAGGGAATTCAATATTCTGAGATAGTGTGCCGAGAATATCACCTGTCACCATGGACAATGCATTGGTTGACAGCTTTCAATTAACGACTGAGAGTAGCAGTGTTTGTGCAGAGTTGTCAGTGCAAACAGACAAGCAACACTGCGCGAAATAACTGCAGAAATCAAAGTGGGACATACGACGATTGTATTCGTTTGGACAGCAGGCCGAAATCTGGTGTTAATGGGCTATGGTAGTAGACAACCGTCGCGAGTACCTTTGCTAACAGCACGACAACGCCTGGAGCACCTCTCCTGGTTTGTGACCCTATTGGTTTGATATTAGACGATTGGAAAACCGTAGCCTGGTCAAAAGAGACCGGGTTTTAATAGATAAGAACTGATAGTAGGGTTTGAGTGTGGCTCAGATCCCACGAAACCATGGGCCCAAGTTGACAAAAAGGCAATGTGCAAGCTGGCGGTGGTTCAATAATGGTGCGGTCTGTGTTTACATAGAATGGACTAGGTGCTCTGGTCCAATTGAACTGCTGATTTACTGGAAATGATTACATTTGGCTACTTGGAGACGATTTGCAACCATTCATAGATACCGTGTTCCCAAACAACAATGGAATTGTCACCAGACCACAATTGTTTGTCATTGGTTTGAAGAATATTCTGGACGATTCAAGTGAATGATTTGGCCACAAGATCACCTGACATGAATTCCATCGAGTATAGAAGGAATGGCTCAATATTTCTGCAGTGTACTTCTAACAACTTGTTGAGTCCATGTCATGTCGAGTCACTGCACTACGACTGGCAAAAGGAGGTGGGACACAAAATTAGGAGATATCCTATGACTTTGTCACCTCAGTGTATATATTTTAAGTAAATGATGCTATTTTGATGGGGGGAGTGAATGTTCTCATTTATGCGAGTGGAGGGGCGATCGAGCATTCGGAATACCTTTTGGGAGCAAGGAAGGTTTTGAGGAGTTGAGTTTGGAAGTATTGTGCATTAAGCTATCAGAGGATTTGGTAATCAAGTTTGGTACAAGGCAAACTTCAGTTAACACACTGCGGACATGGTAGTGTGGTAAAGTGCTGGTTTCTGTGCGCCAAGGGATTGTGGAAATATTTTAACATTCGTTTTTACTTATAAGAATTTCCTTTTCATGTTGGACATAGATTCTGTGAAGTGATGGGAACTTCATTTCATGAGTATTAAATGATGTGTAAACTGAACTTAAATTATTTCGGTTGTACTTTTGGAATTTGTATTGGACAGAATATGAGAATCTACTTGAGTATTTGTGTGTTAATGTGTTGATTGCCATAAGTGAACTTTAAGTAATAATGAGTTGGCAAATAAGGTATTTAGTTAACAGAATGGAACCCTGTTTTTCAGGAACCAGGAATACTTACACAGAGTATAGGATTTCTGCTACCATCCTAATTACACATACATGTACACAAGCTTAACTGCATTTGACAGTTATTATTATTTTATGTCATGTTTTAGTGATTTATTGTTGGACCACCTTTCCTAGCAATTTCCATGTTTTCACTAGTTGAATCAATCAGTTTGTTCAATGTAAACGATATGGTGTTGTCTGCATGAATTATTCATTGGGATAAAATCCTTTTCAATATTTATTATTATTATTCAATTTTAATGCAACAAATGAGGCACTGCATAGACAATTTAACATTACAGGCAACAACAGCAAGCAGTGCATGAAAATTACAACATACCATGATGGCCTTATTTTACAAAAGAAATATAGTTAAAAATGTATATATAAAACACAAAAATGGAAAAGAAAACGATTTTTAAGTGTCTACATTGAGGAGAGTATCACCATTCAGACCATTTTTAATTAGCGGCTCTATACCTTGAAAAACGTTTTAGTTGCGTAACTTCAACTGTGCATTAAGAATGAGACTGTCCTTCAGAGATAGGTGTTTAAAAATCTCTAGCTCTTCTAAGATGTTAAGCCTTTTTTCTCCAAGTGCAAGATCTGGCTGTCTTTTACATCTTTAGGATTATGTCCTGTGATTAACAGATGGCCAGCAAAAGTTGAATTGTGAACATTGGTGCCCTTTTTTGCTGAGAAGGTGTTCCTTATATCTTGTCGAAATAGCTCGACCTGTTTGGCAGATGTAATAGGCAGGAGAATTGCAGCAAATAATTTTATGGACACCAGAATTCTGCAGAGGGGAAAGTGTAGATTTCCAGTATATATAATGCTACCTTTTAAAGAATTAGTAGTGGAGAAGGCTACTCTACAGTCATATTTATTTTGAAGTAAACGCTGTACCCTGTAAGAAATTGGACCCAGAAATGGTATAGAGAAACCTTATTGGTTTTCCTACTAAAAATACTTTCTACTAGAGAAGGATCATAGCCATTATTGCCAGCCACAGTTTTCAAAAAATGGCCCTGAGCACTATGCGACTTAACTTCTGAGATCACCAGTCCCCTAGAACTTAGAACTACTTAAACCTAACTAACCTAAAGACATCACACACATCCATGCCCGAGGCAGGATTCGAACCTGCGATCGTAGCGGTCGCGTGGCTCCAGTCTGTAGCGCCTAGAACCGCCTGGCCATCCCGGGCGGCACTCACAGTTTTAATCAGATTGATTTCAGAATTGAGATTTTCGGACGAAAGGGATGTGGAGGTGGCCCTATGAATAGCTGAATGAGAAAAGGCCATCATATGAGAATGCTGGTGTACTGACGTGAATGGAATAATCTGATCAGAACTGGTTTCTTTATGGAAGATATTGAAGCTAATTTTGTCGTCTACTATCGTAAGAGTGAGATCCAGAAAATTCAATTGCCGGAACTCATATATTGATCATATACAAAAGGCCTAATGACGCTATTGGTAGACTTTTTAGTATGTTCAACGAATATCCTAAAAATATTTCTTTCACCCGTGAACCTGAAAATGAGGTACGGAAATTGAATTTTCTAGATCCCACTCTTACAATAGTAGATGACAAAGTTAGCTTCAATGTTCCATAAAGAAACCAGTTCTGATCAAATTATTCCATTCACGTCAGTACACCCGCATTCTCATAAGATGGCCTTTTTTCATTCAGCTATTCATAGAGCCACCTCCACACCCCTATCGTTTGAAAATCTCAGTTCTGAAATCAATCTGATTAAAACTGTGGCTGGCAATAATGGTTATGATCCTTCTCTAGTAGATAGTATTTTTAGTTGGAAAACCAAGAAGAGAGTCACCACACTAGACCTTTCTAACAATAACCCTAATGAAAAGAAAAACTTTTTCTCTATACCATTTCTGGGTCCAATTTCTTACAGGGTACAGCGTTTATTTCAAAATAAATATAACTGCAGAGTAGCCTTCTCCACTACTAGTTCTTTAAAAAGTGGCATTATACATACTTGAAACCTACACTTTTCCCTCTGCAGAACTCTGGTGTCCATAAAATTATTTGCGGCAATTGTCCTGCCTATTACATCTGCCAAACAGGCCGAGCTATTTCGACAAGATTTTAGGAACACCTTCCGATAAAAAAGGTACCATCTGTTAATCACAGGACATAATCCTAAAGATATAAAAGACGTCCAGATCTTGCACTTGGAGAAAAAAGGCTTTAGGCATAACATCTTATAAGAGATAGAGCTTTCTAAACACCTATCTCTGAAGGACAGTCTCATTCTTAACGAACAGTTGCTATTACGCAACAAAAATTTTTTAAAGGTATAGAGCTGCTAATTAAAAATGGTCTGAATGGTGATACTCGCCTCAACGTAGACACTTAAAAATCGTTTCCTTTCCATTTTTGTATTTTCTATGTACATTTTTTAACTATATTTCTTTTGTAAAATAAGGCCGTCACGGTATGTTGTAATTTTCATGCCCTGCTTCCTGTTGTTGCCTGTAATGTTAAATTGTCTATGCAGTGCCTCATTTGTTCTTGTCTGTAGTTCGATCACTTCTTGCTAGATGGGGCGAATCTGTTTTCGTGTCCAACTCATGGCTGCCTTGGCCTGTTAGCTACCTAGTGTGACAGTAGCGGCGGTTTGACGCAGTTCTTGGCCCTAAGCGACCTAGTGACTGCCATTGTATTTTGATGGAACATTTTATTCCAACTGACAAACATGTTATATTTTTACAGTTTAATTTTTATTCTTAAGTGCGAAGAAATAATTTTTTTGCTTATGTAATAAAATGCTCTGACTTAATCGATTTCGCTTCATGATATTTGATAACAGTGAGTGGCCTATTAAAGAATTAACTTGGAGACAAATACTGTACTAGTAACCGGAGTCGAGTGTTTTTTATTCAGGATGCTCAAATAATAAGAATTACTTCATTCCAATATTTTTTCGTTACATGAATGTTTGAATTGGCAATTCCTCTCGATAGTATAGATTTTATGTCAGGCATATCTAACAATTTTATACCGTTGACATCATATACGCCAAGCTTTATCAGACATATTGGACCGAAAGATTAATTTTAACAACGTTTCAAAACCATTTGCTAATGTAATGTCAAATCACCTACAGTGACAAATGCAAGGAAATTTTCTGTGCTTTGTCAGTGTATTCATTTCATTGTTTTCACTCTCTGAGCAGCTGCAGCATGTGTGTGTGTGTGTGTGTGTGTGTGTGTGTGTGTGTGTGTGTGTGTGTGTGTGTGCGTGTGTATAAATCATTACAGATGATTCTAGTCTCATAACCACCAACAAAGTAAGATCAATACAATCATTCATTCTTAAACATTATATTTAAAATAAATTCAAATAAAAACATATGCTAAGGGAGGGAAGTTCACTACAGACTAATTCTATCAGAGATAGGAAAGGTCTTGGAAGGACAGTTGAATGGAACTGATTATGTCTTCAAAATAGGTTATAAGATGAACTTCAACAAAAATAAAATTAATGAGATGTGGTAAAATTAAATCGAGCAATGTTGAAGAAATTAAATTAGGAAATGAGACATTAAAAGCAGCAGATGAGTTTTGGTTCCAAGGCAGCAAAATAACTCATAATGGCTGAAGTGCAGTGGAATAAATGCAAACTGAAAATAGGAAAAATGTTTATGAAACAGAGAAATTTGTTAACATCAAGTATAAACTTAATTGTTAGGAAGTTTTTTCTAAAGATATGTGTCTACAGAGTAGTCTTGCATGAAGAAAAGCGGCGATGATTACTGCAAATATAGGGTTGTCAGGATTAGGAGGTTCTGTAATGCATCCCACGAAAAAGAGAGGGGCAGATGAGAATGAATGTGTAATAAAATGGCGGAAGTTAAATTTTCTGAGAGCCACAGTGACCATAGC
Source organism: Schistocerca nitens (assembly GCF_023898315.1). Classification (NCBI taxonomy): domain Eukaryota; kingdom Metazoa; phylum Arthropoda; class Insecta; order Orthoptera; family Acrididae; genus Schistocerca; species Schistocerca nitens. Next base: position 347,217,443 of record NC_064617.1, read on the forward strand.
AGGTGCACATTAAAGAACAATACTAACTATAACTTCACTATTTAGCGGTATTGTAACTACTACTTGGCCAAAGATTAGTTCATTACCTGCATTTCCCGGAATTTCTTTTAGTGTCAAGTGCAGAGCCATCATGGGGAGCAGAAAAATTTGGAGATGGTAAATCGTGATAATATGGAATATAATGCACCAAAACGATTTGCATAGCACAAAAACAGTAATCAGATTTTGTAATGAGAAAATTAGATGGCACAGTTCGACTTATAGAAAATGAAAATGTGCATACAATAATGCTCTGATGGCCTAAATCGACACATCACCAACAGGGGGGCACCATTGTAGTCCATAGCAGAAAGATAAAGAAATTCTCAATACATCATTAATGAAGGTGTTCTGACTAAAAAGCTACTAATCAAAAACATAAGTGAACATAAATATCATCTTTATTATTACTAAAATTACAAGTACCAAAGAAATGTGTGCTTCCATGAAGACAGACAGAAGATAAAAGAGATACATAGTATAATTTGATCTTTGGCATAACAAGATGTTTAATTACAATGCCCCCTTGAGTGACTAAGACAACATTTGTTAATGATGTTCAAAGAACAATTCAACTACATTACTCAAGGATTGTTCTTTAAATACAATGTCGATAGTAGTTTCATAATAACATTCAGTCAGGTATGAAGTTGCTTTATCAACAAGTGCTTTTTTTTAAATTGTTCAAATGGCTCTGAGCACTATGCAACTTAACTTCTGAGGTCATCAGTCGCCTTCAACAAGTGTTAGGAATTCTTGTAAATAGTCAACAGAAAACCTAAGATTACTGTAACAAGGCCTTCAGACTTCGACTATACAAGTAACAGAAGTGATTTTACATTACCAGAATTAAATAACATACTACACTGCACACACTAAAAGTTTGATAGTTACTCTTCTTTGGAAATACAAGTCATCATAATATGCAATTTACAATTCTTGGCACAATTTAACGTACAAAATTGTTAAGGCTTTAGTGACCACTTGTTGACAAACCGCCTGTTGGCTTCTCTCTTGCATTCTTTGGCCTAAGTTTGTTTGATGATTTTTCTGATGTTTCGTCAGCACAAGTGGCTGGCATTGTCAACGCATTACCACCAGTAATGGAGGGTGAGGCTTTGACAATGCCAGGCACTTGTGTTGGTGAAACATCATAAAAATGATCAAATAAACGTCAACTGAACAACCCGAGACGCGAGCCAACAGACAGTTTGACACTTTAATGTACTGCACTTCAGCAGTTTGCGTTTTTGTAATTTGCCATTGGTTGTAACAAACGTCTTATACATTACTTAATTTTCAATTATTTCTGTAGAGAACATAGTAAAATCAAACACAAGCAGTCACAATAATAGTAAGTTATTGTTTCTTTTATGTTTTTCTTGGACAATACCCATTCTAGTTTTTGAGTTGCTGTGTTGTTGGAATGGTGGAATGTAGCAGTAGAAGGTAACCAAGTGTAATGGACCAAAGATAAAGTTCAGGAGACGTCGTCAGCTGTGGGAGGTTCAATCTTAATGATCAAGTTCTGGACAGGAAGGTCATTGATCGACACTGTAGGTGGAAGGTAACTGCTTACTTCCCCTTGGGTCTGAAGTTCTTCAAACAGTTCGGCATTACCAGGTTACATGAAATAATCCTACCTTGAATTGCTACAGCAAAATGTGCGACCTACACAGGTTATCATAAATGAACTAATTTCATTATTCTTCTTAGAGCACAACTAAAATTTTAGGTAAATATAAGTATCAGGATATAATTTAATATATTACACAGACCCCTGTTCAGCATGGGGAGACTCTTATCATGTTTCATTTATAAAGCATCACTCATTGTCCATACTAATGTGATTTAAACTACTAAAGTTTATGATGAACGAGTTCAGTAATTAGTAATCACTTTTGTATTTACTGTTCACAACATGCACGATGTGAGCATCTCTACTGGGATAGTTCATATTGTTTCCAGTACATAGTTGATTTCAACTAAGACACTGCACTTAACATTTGCAGCGACAATCACGACTAGTATCCCACCTGCAGAACAGTTCGAAACGCCAGTATACCACTGACTCTAGCACATCGCAACTGTGAATTCTTTAGTGTGAGTGTTTGTGAAGCTTGAGAACGAGTGTTGTACCACACACTTAGATAACATCATCATTGTGCACCACACCAGGACCAGCTAGCAAGTTGCTTAATTCATCTTAATTCGTTGTAGACTGTGCACTAGAACTGTAGTTTTGTGGCCCATATCAACACGCCCTGAAAGAGAGTTAATTTGATTGAAAAACTGTAATTGATTATAGATCCAAATGTTTATCATATTCCACATATCACTAGCACAGTTATCTTTTCTCTAGAAATTGTTCAGAGCATTACAGTTAATTAGTTTACTATTTATAGTACATGCTTTTGTTTCTCCCCAAGGATCTCAAGTGTTCACAGTAAAATATTGTGTTGTAGTATGTTTAGCGAACAGCTGTGTACGTTTTTTTTTGTAGGAAGCACATTCATAGTGTATATATGACAAAAGTAGGCTTACAGTCATTCAGTATTTCTCCATATTATGAATCTGGTCTCACTTTATATCCTCCTGCCCTGTGTAACAGTCACATTTTGTGCAGGTCAGGCTAACATTCTCTATTTATAGGACAAAATTCAATCGTTGCATAGAATCTTAAACCAAATCCATATGTGAAACACAGAAAAGGAAAGTGAAAGCATGAGGATGTGTACTGAAAGCTGAGTAGAACATGTAAGTCGTGAGGAGCTAATTCAAAGCCAGCTTCCATTTCTAAAGCTAATATAAACATGACTTAATACTAATTCATCATTTTAAGACTACCTAATAGTAACATGACAGATTAATATTTACAACAGGTTGCCAATCAAAGCACTTTCTTCTTGAAGCAGACTTTTCTCTTACTAATCCTAGAAAAACTGGGAAATGAGTACAATGTAAATTATGCAGGTAATTACTCAGTACTGCGGATATTATAAGTGACTCTTTACACTGAGAAGAATCTACTCATACCATTTTGTATCAGTTCCTTCATTTTCTTCTCTGAACACAAATACGCCAATCTCGGTGAGATACTATGAGCTCACTTCAATGTGGTAATCAGAGGCAATGAATCTTCTGATTCAGGGCACAGGTAAATGTATCTACATCATTGATCACCACAGCACGTACGTGCTATGTCTCTACTAATGCTGCAGTCTCTTATGCTGTACATTACTTACAGCTAATATTTATACACTTATATACGTCAGTTAATATTTGATTAGTCTAGATCGTGCAGGATCTAGCAAGTAATTCACTCACATGTGTAAATAGTAAGCAAGGACTAACTTTGCTTAAATATAATGGACTTTTAAAGTGTCTTCTTCTGCCAATGAATGTTCAATTACTGAGAGTATTAACCTCATATAATTCCATCTGACTATACATATATTTTTCTTACATGTGGTACTAAGGTTTCTTCTCATGCCCCCACTTAGATAAGTCATGTATTATAATTTAAGCATTTATACAAGTATTTCTTAACGTCATGGTGGGCATGCAGTCCCTTAATTTTATCAGCTTTAAGATAGTTTCAGAGATAATTCCCTTCATGTGGAATCCTCATTATCTTATAAGGACCTATCTACAAAGGTTGCCATTTACAATTTCTTTAGCGAAGAGGCAAAGACTTTGGTTGAGTTTTTGACAGAATATGCATGGTCCAATCACAATAATGTGATCTCTGGTCAAAAGCCTGAATAACAACTTTTCGCAGCACAGACGTGCAAGAAGGGAATCAGTGACATTTTGGAATGTACTCTCAGGCTGTGGAGCCATGCTGACTCCAGTGCCATAGCCAGATGCGCTAAGTTTCTTGGTTGAGAATCCATGGCGTGAATAGATCGAGCGATGTGGGCCCACACAGTTTCGATTCAGTTTACATTCAGAGAGTCTGATGGCTAGGGGAATATGGTAAGTTCATCTTGTGCTCTTTGAACCACACATCTACACTACGAGCTGTGTGAAAACGTTGCACTGTCCTGCTAGTAGATGCCATTGCGAACTGCATGTAAGGATGGACATGGTCCCCAAGGATAACTGCATATTGTGTTCACTATTGTGCCTTCCAGAAGGACAAGATCACCCAAGGAATGCCACAAAAACATTCTCCAGGCCATAGCGCTACCTCCTCTGGCCTGGTCGTTCCAACGATTTTTTTCACAGCTGTACAATGTACCATAAAACGTGATGGATTCGAATAGGCCATCTGTCGCCAGTTAGTGGGCAACCAGTTGCGGTATTGGGGCGCAAATTCCAGCCCTTGTAATCAAAGAACAACAGTCAGCATGGGTGGATGAGCCAGGTGCCTGCTGTGGGGGCCCATATGCAGCAACATTTGCGGATAGATCGTTGAGGAGACACTGTTGATAGCCCCTTGGTTCATCTAGGCAGTCAGCTGCTCTACAATTTCATGCCTATTGGTTTCATGTCTATTGAGTCATATACACCACTGCAGCCATCATTCAGCCCCATCATCTATGGCTCTTGGTGCACCACAGTTGCTGCAGTGCCAGTTTTGGATAGAGCCATTTTGCCATGCATGATATACTTTAACGATCATGGCAGGCAGATAGTTTACCAACTTAGCCATTTTGGAAATGCTTCCACTTTTTAATATAAAGGTCAATGATCACGCACTTTTGGACAACAGATAAACCGCTCTGATTCCGCATTATGACAATGACTGCACCGTTTTCCACATCCCCAAAGCACTTTACATACCCTCCAATGTTAATGGCTGGGATGTATCCTTTGAAAGCGCACAGCTCATTTCCTTCGCCATCCTTGACATGATCAGAGCTTGTGTTCCATCTCTAATGGCCACGATGTCGATGGTACATTAAACCCAATCTTCCTCCATTCTTCCTTGCACTGTTAGTGCTGTGAGTGGTTATTACACGTAGAAGTCGAACATAGGTGGTGGTCATGTTAATGTGACTTGACTGTGTATTCTACTACTTGATACTTTCGTATTTGCCGAAATCTTCTTTCATAGTCCATCTTTCACAGGCAGGTCTGCTCGATCAGTGAAATTAGGACTTTTATTACCTTCTCTTCCTAGGAATACTCTTTTCTGCATAGACATGGAAGTGAATTTATCCATTTATTCTTCTCTTTCATCCTACTTATGAGTTCCGATGGAGTGAATTGTGTGTTGTACACTGACAAATTGTTCACTACCTATTCAAACAACTCAAATATCCTATCCACTTTGCTTGATTAATGTGTGTATAAATTCTGATGGGTCAGTTAAATTCTTGGAAGATACGTGCAGTGGGATTTCCTTCAGAATGAAAATGTGATCTGTTTTAACTTCAAGCCTAATGGGAGTGATCTTTCCTTTGATACTATTATGTGTTGATAATACCAGTCTTGTTTTGAAATACACAAATATAATACTTTAATAGTAATTCTCTTAATTCTGCTTGCTGCAGTGAGCTATTAGTAGTAGATTCTATGAGCTTACCATTTGCTCAATTTTCAACCTGACTACAGTGCATGGGTGTATTACTGGTGTATGTTGTCCTTTATTTAAGTAACTTTACTCCTAAGGCCTGACAGTATTTACCATGCTCTACTGCAATCTTTTGCCTATCAACGTTTGAAAATCGTTTACCTAAACAGAAGTTTATTACCGCATCTCTCTATCATAGGAAATTGATGCTGACAATGTATTCAACTACCAACCCATTTGTAAGAAGGCACTGGAATTTTATTACTCCAGTTCTTATTTTAATTTCCACCTCTGTTGCATTTTGACGTTGCATGATTTAAAACCAAAAGCTCCTATGATATTACAGTTCTGTACCATATACATGGGTAATTTGGTCACCTCACGAATCTTATTGGACGAGTTAGACTACATAATGTTCACCATAGCACCTATGTCTATAAATATCATAGTCCATATCTTTCCTACTATACTGCATAGAGTGGCTTGAACAATCTCCTCTTTCTAAATATGCCATTTAAAATGGACACACAGTGACCAGTATTTAACTAAAAAGGCTCGGTCAAATTGAGCATCATCTTGACATTTTTCTACTGTCTCAAGGGTTGCTTCTTCTGAATGACACCTGTGATGACATGAATTCTTTTTTTGTCTGGTCCATGACCTCAATAGTACATCTTTAAAAGGCTTAATGAAGACAATAGGATGAATACTTTTTATCCAGAGCGAACACTTCAAATTGTCTATGCTTTAGTAAGCTTTCATGCAACAGAACAGATGACAAATATGGTACTGCCCCATGCCATGTAATACAGAGTTAGGTGACACACCTATGCGACTTATGACAGTACTGTACCTTCTCTCATATACTGTAGGACTTCTATGTTCGTCTGCTGCTTTCACATCAGAGGGTGATGAGTGAGTTACATTGTGTCTAAGCAATTCCTGCTGGATGTTACTAATCAGCAATTCGACATTATCCCTCCACTTCAGTAAGTCTCTGTCTATTCCACTTTAATTTGGCTTAACTCCATATTAATGGCTTCTCCTGACATGCCTCCCTGAGATAATACCTCATTAACTATCTGCTGAACAACAAGCAGCATTTCTGAATTCAATATCTCATTAATATGGGTTACCCTACAAGAAAACCACACAGAGTAATCTTTCTCAGAACTTCCTATTTGTGTGTCAAACTGAAGTTTAACCTTAGTATCTAGTTCTGCAGCGAAATTCTCCATTTTGGAACCTAGTTTACCAACAGACTCATTGAGCTTGTGTGTCTATCAGATAACTGTTTCATTACATCATACTGGCCTTGATAGGCAGTTTGTAATGCTGTAATTTCAGTAGTTATTGTCACTCAATAAGTTAACATTTAATTCTGTAGTAATATTAAAATTGATACAATGGTTGTTAAACCTTTTAAATGAGAGGACATTTCATTACTGGATTCATCTTGTTTAGTTGGGATTTCACTATGCATAGTTGACATTTCATTACTAAATTCATCTTGTTTGATAGACATTTCCTTCATTATATCCATTAAATGGCTAAGCACTGCAGTACTTGGATCAGATACACGCCTGGTGTCTGGATTAACTACAGGATTCATTACTTCGGTTTCATTCTATGATACTGTTTCACATCCTGAAACCCTGCATCATCTATGGCTCTGACAGTAAACTCGCTCTCATCAATGTTGAATTCTATTTCACCTAGAGTTTTGGGTTTACTTTTGGAATTTTTACCAGGCTTTACCATAATACGTAAAATGAATGAAATCACGTAATTCCAAATTAATATCATCAAATGGTTTGCACTGCAGAGTAAGACTGTCCTGGCAAAACGACATTACTAAGACAAAGCAGTAATACATTACTGTGTCATTATGTGCACTCGCTACTTGAAATCAGGCATCTTGTACCATTTAGATACTAACTATCATTAAAATTAATTACTATAAAAATTTTAATTCTCATTTACTAAGCAAAATTTTGGATTGATTGAGTGTACAGATGATAAGTGACTTCAGAGTATGCACAGACAAGGATAATTCTCAATGCGGTACTCACCTTTTCTTTTACGATGTAGTATGGACAGTAAAATCACATCTTAACCAAGTCACAATGGCTTTCGTACTGACAATACAAAATGCAGTTGTAACAGCTTCAAAACAATAGATGATAATTGATGGGGGAGAAAGAGCAATATAATACTCCAGGCTGGTTTTGGGGTGACACCCTCCATTTGCCATGGTTTCTTTTGTGGTGCATCTGATTTTTTAACTTCCAGTACCAGGCAAAATTATTTTCTATAGCACTTGAAACAAGGAACCAGAACAGTTATAATAGTGTTATAATAATAGTAAAGTTTGCATATCATGTACATAAAAATTGCATATGGTCAGATCACAGTGTTTACAATGTAACAATATTAGAGAAGGAAAGTTGCTACTCACCATATAGCACAGATGCTGAGCCGCAATAGGCACAACACAAAGATTCACCCAATTATAACTTTTGGCCATTAGGGTCTTTGTCAGCAGTAGATACACACACACACACACACACACACACACACACACACACACACACACATGCTCTCGCAAAAGCAACTTCCACACATGTCTGCAGACAACAGAAACCACCAATGTAATGTATACCATAAAAAAAGTACAATTGAATGCATAATAAAAATGACTGATGTTAAATCTTCTGAAAGCTAATTGTTTCGAAGTGACTATATTAAAGAAAATCAATAATTAGAATTTCACTGTATTACAACTTCTACTTGGGTAAAGATGGCTCTGATACCGTTATGGGATTTTTTTAGCACTATGTGCTTAGTTATGCATGTTATTTCATTTTAAAAGTAACTGATAAAAACAGTGATTAATCTAAAAACTGTGATGTAGAAATTGTGTACAAGAGAGAATAATCTCTGCAAACAAAAGCAAAGAATCTGAACAAATATTTGTAAATGTAGCATTTTGTGACAGGAAGTGTATCTCTTGTAATGCAATTGTGAAGGTTATGGAAAGAAACAAGGACCACAGTATTTGTACAGAATCTACTTCATCATTCAGCTACAAAACTTCACTTAAAGAAACAACAAGTAGGAGTCAGCACTTATGTGGTAAAAAAGCAGTTAAAGGTATTCTCTGTTTCAAACGTAAATACATTTTCCACTATAATTGTGTAAATGTGAATGCAAAACAAAAGGGGTGGATTTGTGGTAATTGTGTAAAAGTGATAAATAATGAGAGTAAGGAAGAAATAATTTCAGAATGTTAGAAGAGGTGCAAACGTTGTAATCTGAATATGACAAGTTGTTACACAAAAAGTGATGAGGTAAATGTGAAATCGAAATGAAAGCAATATTTGTGACCAGCTTTAAAAGATAGAAAAAAATATTATTACTCAGCAATTAAATCACGTGATTTTAGTGCCTTACATCTACATCTACATCTATACTCTGCAAATCACCATGTGGTGCATAGCAGAGTGCACATCCCATTATACCAGTTATTAGGGTTCCTTCCTGTTCTGTTCATGAATGGAGTGTAGGAAAAATGGTTGTTTGAATGCCTTTGTGTGTGCAATAATTATTCTAATCTTATCTTCCTGATCCCTATGTCAGCAATACCTAGGGGGCTGTAATATATTGCTAGAGTAATCATTTAAAGTTGGTTCTTGAAACTTTGTTAATAGACTTTCTCAGGATAGATTACATCTATCTTCAAGAGCCTTCCAGTTCAATTAATTCAGTTTTCAGTGACACTCTCCCACAAATTAAACAAACTCATGATCATCTGTGCTGCCCTTCTCTGTATACTTTCAATATCCCCTGTTAGTCCTATCTGGTATGGGTCCCACACACATGAGCAGTATTCTAGAACTGGTCACACAAATGATTTTTAAGCAATCTTCTTTGTAGACTGATTGCACTTCACCATTATTTGCCACTAAACCGAAGTCTCCCATTTACTTTAGCCATGACTGAATTGATGTAATCGTTCCATTCCATATCTCTATAAACTGTTACACCCAGGTCTTTGTATGAGTTAGCAGGTTCCAGAGATGACTCATTGATGTTATAGTTACAGGATACTATGTTTTTTCGGTTTGTGAAGTGCAAAATTTTCCATTTCTGAATATTTAAAGCAAGTGGTCAATCTCTGCACCACATTGAAATTTTATCAAGATCTGACTATATATATGCAGCTTCTTTCAGGCAGTACTTCGTTATAGATAACTGCCAGAAGCCTGGTTTTTCTATTAATATTGTATGCAAGGTCATTAATATACAACATGAACAGCGAGGGTTCCAACACGCTTCCCTGGGGCACACTTGAAGTTACTTCTTCATATGATGAAGTCTCTCCATCCAAGATAACGTGTTGTGTCCTCTCTACCAAAAAGTCCTCAATCCAGTCTCAAATTTTACTTCTTATGCAATAAGATCATACTTTTGACAATAAGCGTAGATATGGTACTGACCCAAATGCCTTTCAGAAATCAAGAAATACAGCATCTACCTGAGTACCTTGATGCAAAGCTTTCAGTACATCATGTGAGACAATTGTGAGTTTAGGTTCCATATGTTCGATGTTTTCGAAATCCATGCTGGCTAGCATTGAGGAGGTCGTTCTGTTCAAGATACCTCATTATGTTTGAGCTCAGATTATGTTGTAAGATTCTACAGCAAATCGATGTGAAGGATATTGGACGGTAATTTTGTGGAGCACTTCTACTACTCTTCTTGTAGATGGGTATGACCTGCGTCTTTATCCAAGAATTGGGCACAGTTTTTTGTTTGTAGGATCTACGATGGATTATAATTAGGAGAGATGTTAACTTGGCTGCAAATTCAGTACAAAATCTGACAGGAATTCCATTGGGTCCTGGAGCTTTGATCACTTTAAACGATTTCAGGTGTGTCTCAACACAACTGCCACTAACACTTATTTGATTCACCCTTCAAGCAGTATGAGGATTAAGTTGGGCAATTCTCCTGAGTTTTTCTTTGTAAAGGTACATTTGAAAACGGAGTTAAGCATTTCAGCTTCTGGCTTCTGCCTTGCTACCCTCAGTCTCAGTTTCTGACAGTTTTGCTAGGGATTGGATACTAACTTCGATGCCACTAACAGCTTTTACATACGACCAGAATTTCTTTGGGTTCTGTGAAAAATCACTCGACAATATTCTGCTATGGTAATCAATGAAGGCATTACGCTTTGCTCCCTTGACAGCCAAATGCGTTTCATTCAGCATCGTTCTATCTATAGCGCTACGCTTTGTTTTACACGTATTATGCAGCGATCTCAGTTCTTTTATAATTTTCTTTACAGTGAGTGGACACTATGGAGGTTCCTGTCTATCCAGTGCATGGTCAACTATACTTCTAAACTTGAGCCAGAGTTTTTCTACATGCTCCTGCCCTGTATTGAAAGTTGCCAGTTCCTCATTGAGATATGACACTACTGATTTTTTATCTAGTGTACTGAAAATATATGACTATCTGCTTGTTTTAGTTATCATTTGTACTTTGGTAATCATTGTTGCTACAACCGTGTCATGGCTACTGACTGTATTTTCTATGTGGATATCCTCAAAGAGGTCTGGTCTATTTGTTGCCATTAGGTTCAATACATTTCCATCATGAGTAGGGTTCCTAACTATCTGTTCTACGTAGTTTTCGGAGAAGACGATTAGTAAAGTTCCAGAGGATGTCTTACCACACCTACCACTAACGAAACTGTAATTTTCCCAATTAATTGTTGGACGAATGATGTCTCCACCAATGACTACAGTGCGATTGGGGAACATATTTACAAGTGAACTGAGGGTTCTCTAACTGAGGGTTTTCAGTTACATCGGGAGATGAGTCTGGAGGGTGATAGAAGAATCCAATTATCATTTCATGCACTGAGTCTCTGAGTCTTGCCCAAACAATTTTACATGCAGCTTCAATTTCTACCTTGGTGAGCTTTGAGTTTCTTGTCTACTGCAACAAATACACCACCTCCATTTCTCATTTGCCTATCGTTTGGATGTACACGTAAAATTTTCCCTAAAAATCTCACTGCTGTCAATTTCAGGTTTCAACCAACATTCTGTACCTAGTACTATGTGAGCTTTAGGGCTTTTCATGAGTATTTCCATTTCTGGCACTTTGTAGCGAATGCTTTGGCAGTTTACCATTAGCATTTTAATACTCTCACCTGTGGGAGGCATTTCTTTCGATCTTACACGGATCCTTCTGACAAGGGAACCTCCCCATCGCACCCCCCTCAGATTTAGTTATAAGTTGGCACTGTGGATAGGCCTTGAAAAACTGAACACAGATCAATTGAGAAAACAGGAAGAAGTTGTGTGGAACTGTGAAAAAATAAGCAAAATATACAAACTGAGTAGTTCATAGGAAGATAGGCAACATCAAGGACACTGGGACCGCAGAAGCGTCGTGGTCTCGTGGTAACGTGAGCAGCTGCGGAACGAAAGGTCATTGGTTTAAATCTTCCATCGAGAGAAAACTTTAATTTTTTATTTTCAGTTTATGTGACAAACTCTTATGTTTTCATCACTTTTTTGGGAGTGATTATCACATCCACAAGAAAACCTAAATCGGGCAAGGTAGAAGAATCTTTTTACCCATTCGCCAAGTGTACAAGTTAGGTGGGTCGACAACATATTCCTGTCATGTGACGCACATGCCGTCACCACTATAGAATATATCAGACGTATTTTCCTGTGGAGGAATCGGTTGACCTATGACCTTGCGATCAAATCTTTTCGGTTCCCATTGGAGAGGCACGTCCTTTCATCTACTAATCGCACGGTTTTGCGGTGCGGTCGCAAAACACAGACACTAAACTTATTACAGTGAACAGAGACGTCAATGAACGAACGGACAGATAACTATGCAAAAATAAAGAAGGTAAAATTTTCACTCGTGGGAAGACTTGAACCAAGGACCTCTCCTTCTGCAGCTGCTCACGCTACAACGGGACCACGGCGCTCCTGAGCTCACGTTCTCCTTGATGTTGCCTATATGGCCCATGGACTACTAAGTTTGTATATTTGGTTATTTTTTCACAGTTCCACACAACTTCTTCCTGTTTTCTCAGTTGATCTGTGTTCAGTTTATCAAGGCCTATCCACTGTGCCAAGTTATAACTAAATCTGAGGGGGGTGCGATGGGGAGGTTCCCTTGTGAGTTTCCTACAGCTAACATTATCTGGATTGTTTGGAGAGTCGCCTAATCTAAAAAAAAACTCTTGCGTGCACCCCTCACACAGTCAGCTACTTCAGTAGCAGCCTCTGATGTGTAGTGCACACCTGACCCATATAGCGGATGCAAGTTCACGAAGTCGCTAGTTCGGTCCTTCCACTCGACTCAAAAACAGGGCCACCATCAGTATGGGGAAAATGCTGCCAATAGCGAGCTTTGTTAAACTCCATGCCCAAGGCTGGTCTTCTCAAACTACTCTGCCAGTCGCTGGAATGATCCAAGAATGACCTCAGAGCCCAGACGACTGGCATCATTTGCTCCAATGTAGGCCACAATCTGCAATTGGTTGCACCCTGTCCCCTCGATGGCTGCTGCAATAGCCTCTCCAGCTTGTTGAACGAGGCCCCCAGGCATACACACTGACTGGTTCTGGTGTCCTCTCCTGCCCTTGCTGCCATTTCCCTAAGGGGTTCCATCTTTCACCCTATGTTTGAACTGCCAACGAATAATAGACTCCTACTCTTTTGCGTTTGTCTCCTCCTGTCACTGGACAAAAAAGTTTCCCCAAAACAGGCGAAGTGAGTCCCGCTGAATAAAATTGATGAAACAGAAAAATCCACTCAAGTAACAAAAAAAAGACAGTCATTCCGAAAAAAACGGAAAAACCGACTAGCGTCTACGCGGCCTTGGAAAAACCCGAGAGGACGTTTGGCAGGGGCGCGTATGGCCGTGTTTGCGCGTATGGCCGTGTTTGCCCGCTTGGAGAAATTTATTTGCCACAGAAAAAATGATAAAAACAAAACTAAGAGTGTCACCCAGGTGTGAGTTGGCACTCATAGATACAAAAATATGTAAAGTTAAATTATCTAGACGCGCCACAAAGATATATAACAATTTAAGAGTTATTGTCGTCTTAAAAATTGAAAATTTATGAAAGTTCAAAAGCTATTATCTCGGCAATCCTTTGGCTGATTAATATAAACAAAGTGTCTACGGATGCGGCTAGTTGGGCTGCATCGAGCCGCCATAGCCGATTTAGCATAATCTGCACCATTTTTGAATGAGAGGTCGGAATATGGGATTCGACTGAGAGAAACTGTGTTTTTGATAATAAATAAATTTAAAGAGACGAAACTAGTGGCAGCATTCTATAGTTTAAAGAGGTAGATGAGTAATTAACTATGTATTTTTACTTGTTTATTTATTTTAAGCATCGAAAATCCGGGAAAAGCAATATGACGCCACAAGAACATTATTTGTGAAAAAACGGTGGCAGATAGAGAAAATTGGACCTTCAATTGTTATTGCCCGGAAATTTTCCATATTTTTCAGTAACTCATATATGTTTTTGTGTTTAGTGTTAGAATATTCGTAATTCCTTTTGTCAAACATTGATTTGAGTTAGTCATTTCAAGGGTGCATCTGGCGGCCATCTTTGATGACAGGGGAGTTGAATCTGGGGGACCTTCTGGGAGGTGCATCGACTTATGAGCTCCCACTTCGCCTGCTTATAGTGTGGGCAGGTACCTATCACACCCTACAATTGTAAGTGCCAATGTGACCATGTTTTTGAAATAATGCTTGTTAAAGTTTGGGCAGCTCTTTAGATACAGAAAAGTTTCACTCTTGTGGCAAGTGAGCGAGTAGGGAATATTATAAAAAGCAACGAATGAGGGATTAAAAACATGTTTCATTTAATGGAAAGTTAATCGATATTTCCTATGTTTTGACGAGTACATTCCAAAGGAAGATACTTGTCATAAAGACAATCAAAACATTTTGTACTTTCGACACTATGAAAATTGTACAAATGCACATTCATTTTCGTCGCAATCGCATCTGTATTTTCTCAATACTGCAGGAAACGCCACTTCATTGACGTTATGGGATACTTCTTTTTGCGATGGATCTAGCGTCACGAAAACAAAAGTAGCATAGACGGGTCTAGGGTCGCCTGGACGAGAGTCTCGCTCGCTTGCCACTCAGCTAATCGCTCACTTGCCATGAGAGTGAAACTTTTCTATATATAAAGAGCTGCCCAAACTTTAACAGGCAATATTTCAAAAACGAGGCCGCATTGGCACCTACAATTTTAGGGTGTGGTAGGTGCCTACCCACACTATAAGCAGGCGAAGTGGGAGCTCATAACTCTATGCACCTCCCAGAGGGCCCCTTGTGAGCGGGACTAAGAGCCGGACGTGCCGCGCATCTGGGGGGGATAATGGTTTGGTAGCCACATTCGGTGACAAGTATGTATTTAGCGACGTTTGAAAGCGATCAAGTGGAGCACAATATAGTCGTTTAGGACAGCAGACAAGAGTGTATTTTGTGAATTGTGAACAGGCTGTCGAGTGCCGTGATTGCGAAATATGAATTTTATAGTGAAGTGTTGCAGCATCATTTACTAACAGCTGCCCTTACTTAACTGCCCTGCAGACTGCATTTCAAGTGTTTAGGGCATATGTTGGAGAAAAATAAACTACTTGTTCAAATTATACATCAACGTGAGTGACTCAATATTTTAAATTTCACCGCAATACCTGCCTGCATTGTTTTGTTATATTTTATTTCAGCTTAAAAACTGAGTTTACGACAGGTGTGAGCTGGCACCGTATGTCGAAAAACGTAGCCAAACATTGAGACCAGCCACATCTCTGGGCCACTCAATTAAGCTGAGTGTAACATATATATTCGTGCCATAGCACATGGAGGCTCGAGCCGAACTATTCAAACGTCAATGTGTAGTGCCCAGTGGCAGCAGTGGCAGCAAACACAAGGGAACAGGATAAATTAATAAAAGCACCGACAGCCAGCACCGCAAGGAAAGTCACCGTTTGTGCTGCAGAAGCCGCTCTATACCAAGCTGTCTGGGAAACAAACACATATGAGTGCAAGGAATACATGTTTATCCTTGTCTCAGCCTAGCACTGTTAAATCTAGGAAAAATCGCTCAATTGCTGGGTGCATGGTAAAGCTTCTCCAAAAGCTGTGGACAATAGCGATATAATTTCATCATAAGTACCATCAACAGAAACATTATTGCTATATAATGTTTCACCCAAAGGTCCTCAAAAGCTAAAAAGCATTTCTGCTGCTGCATGTACAAATGAAAAAAGTGCACCACGAGTTTCCACAAGAGCAAGAAGAGTGCCAAAGAGACACAGCGACTTTTTTTTTTACCCTGGCACACTCATTACAACAGCAACATCATCAAATGGCCAAACCTCCAGCAGCGACTTATGACACAATACAGACAACCCTGCTCTAAGTCAAAGTGTGAAATATGATGCAAATGTACTAAGGGACCAACATCAGACAGTGGGAGTAGCTCTAAAAGCGTTATCATATTTCACCAAAGTATCAGAGGTCTCAAAAATAAATTAGATTTTTTGTTGGTAAATATAGGTAATATGGATCTTGTTAACCATATACATGTTTTATGTCTTACTTAGCACCATATGATAGTTGGAACTGAGAGGCTGCAGTTTGAATGGCATTATTTAGCTACTCATTATTGCCAAAAAGGGAGAAAGAAAGGTGGCATTGTAATTTATATTGATAATACAATTATTTATGAAATGCTAAATTTAAACGAACTGTTGTCCAGATCAACATTTTGAAGACTGTGGCATTGAAATTACTGCAAAGGATGTGGCAGTAACAGTCCTTATAGTTTATAGAGTTCTGGCAGAAAAGTTTTATGTTTCTATAAATAAGTTAGAATCTCTTTTGACTAACCTATTTTCCTAATGCCAGAGGTTTAATAGTTACCCAGGAATTTAATGTTAACTTCATAATTGATAACAATTGTAAGACTGACCTCGAGCATTTAATGAATTTGCACAACTTAATTGGTATGGTTAACATCACCACTAGAGTTACAGAAAATTACAAAAGTCTTAATAGACAATATTTTTATTTACAAGAATAGATTCAGCAGTGCAAGTATAAGCCAAGTCATAAATCGATTTTCTGAACATGATGGGCAACTTCATTAGGTTAACAACGTTTGACTAAACACAGTTTCCCAAATTTATGAGACCTATAGTTTTATTAACATTGCATCTCAGCCTCCCTTTAATTACCATGTGTCACAGATTGATTGTGACCCAATCTATAGAATAACTAATATAAATGGAAAAAAATCATATTTTCCTAAATGAATTCATCTTTGTATTTCAAATAACTTTTCCTAAGAGGATTATGAAGGCGAGTGATGAGGTTTCTTCCAATAAACCATGTATTACAGAAGGAATTGAAGTTCTCTGCAGGACTAGGAGGGAATCACATGCCCCATTAAGAGTACCAAATGATCCTCTTAAAATATCTGATTATAAAATTTACTGTAAAATTTTAGAAAAGGTGAAAAACAAATCCAGGGGCTTGTATATTAAATACTGATCAAGGTGGTGCAGTGGTTAGCACACTAGACTCACATGCAGGAGGACGACAGTTCAGTCCCGGGTCTGGCCATCTTGATTTAGGGTATTCTGTGATTTCCCTCAATCACTCCAGGCAAATTCCGGGACGATTCCTTTGACAGGGCATGGCCAACTTCCTTCCCCATCCTTCCATGACCCAATGACACCGATGTCCTTGCTGTTTGGTCTCTTCCCCGAAACAACCCCCCCCCCCCAATATATATATATATTAAATCTGAAACTGAAAACTCTAGTAAATAAATAAAATCAGTAATGAGAATTTGGGGTAATTCAGTAAGAATGATTCTACCATAGAGATAAGCTACAGTGACAAGGTGGTACATAATTCTGAAATTTAATTGTAACTGAACAAGTAGATTGTAAGGGCTTGTTAAATATGGTCATGAATATATTACAATGAGCTGATCACAACATACATGACCTAATTTTTATAGCTCCAGTCACTATTTCTGAAGTTAAAAATATGGTCAAGGCCTTAAAAAACAATAATACCACAGGTACTGACAAATTTCATCTTACATCATAAAGCATTGGTAGGGTTGCTGTTAAAATTTCATGATGTTTGTTCTCTATTTTTGTAAGTTGAATTGCTTGGTAGTTCTGTGTGATTTTTAATACCACAGTCTTTTTACAAGGACTTGGAGACTATTTGAGTGAATATCCAGAAACCAATGGAGAATGTACTGTCTGTACACTTCATTTCACAATCCACTTCTCAGCTTTGCTAAACTGAGATAAAATGTTCTAACTCCCTAAGAAATATGGAAAACAGTCAGGAACTATAACAATAAATAAAAGTCTACTGTCGCTTAATGAAACAGCATATTATAATCAAAGTTCACACACACACAAGAATAAATACAAAGTTCACTAAAGCTTGTCCTATCGCACTCAGCACTCAAAAAAGTACACAGACGATTTATATTGTTCGTTCCTACTTACGAAATATTAGATCTCGCCTTAAAAGGGGAGAATAATCTCAGACACTAGCCACGTGGTTTTCTATAATATAGTGGGTGCCACACAAAACAGAAACAGCTATGAAACACGTGTTTTCCAGATAAATGATTAATCCAAGTAGGTTTACTTTTATATAGTTTCACCAGTTGTATGCAATACATCATTCGACCAATACACAATAATGTCAGCCATTATTAACGCCATCTGAGGCTTCAGCAGACATGAAACAGATTAACATCAGAGGGTAGCATATTCCTGGAAAACGGACAACAATCGACTAGCCCCTCTGGTTTTTTTTTTTTTTTTAATAGAGGTGGAGCCCCTCCACGCCCACACCGGCATGATGGCCAACACAAAAGGTCTACTGCCATCTCTGCATAAGGGTTAGTATTCACTAAAGTGAGGTGTCGCAGGATGTGGGTACTGCGATGTTTGCGTACGTCTGGTTAGGATTAACCATTAATACGCGCTCATCTGGAGATAGATTGGTCGAAGTCTGACGAAGGGTAGCGGTTTGAAGGGCAGAGGAAAAAAAGTGCCAAGGCAAGAGCCAAGGGAAAAAAACCTCTGCGAAAGTTAGGTCGGGCGGCAAGAGCAGCGGTTGTCTTGCTGCCTGCGATAGGTTGTACAAGGATAGGCTTTGTTAGTAGTGGGTATCATGCATGTCGATACCTTGATGTCGTGCGTTTGTGCTGCTCGGCGGCTGGCGCTGGTACAGAGTCCTCGTTCAGCGTCCTGCAACCTGCAACAGTTAGTTTTGTTATCGGTCTCGTGTCCGATGGTCATATACCGGAGGCACAGTGTGAGGGAGTGTTGGGAGATTGTTCGTGCGTCTGTGGGCGAGCTCGTCGGTGTCCCTGCTGTGGCCTGTTGGTCGGCTCTAATAGCAGCTGGTAGTTGCCAGTCAGTGTTGCTGATATGCAGGGGCTTACCGACGTTTGTCGCTGTTTGCGTATGTTAGTTTACCATAGGTGGTTATGCCCTAGCAAGCAGTGTCTTTGGCCGCTTGTGTTTCCACCTGTGGTTGTGATCGTAGTTTCCCAGAGTGAGGATGAACGGATTGTTCGAGTGTCTCGAGTTCCTGTATAGTCGTGTGGCGTGTTTCTTGAATACTTCCTTGAGGGTATCAAGGCGGTATTCACGGTGAAGATCCACGGTGCGTGTGTAGCGTGGAGCATTGCTAATGATTCGTAGCACCTTGTTCTGTATGATCTGCAGGCGGCGCAGTCGTGTGGGAGCTGCATATCCCCAGACGGGAGCTGCGTACGTCATCAGAGGTCTAATCAGTGTCGTGTATAAGGACCTCGACACCCTCCTATTCAGTGTGCTTTCCCTGTTGAGCATTGGGTAGAGGTGTTTGAGCCTCGCGTGCGCTCGGTTGGCAACGTATTCAATGTGGTCCCCCCATGTAAGTTTCCGGTCCAGCCAGACACCAAGGTATCTGACTTTCTCTCGGAAACGTATTGGGCGTGTATGTAGTGTTATCGGTCTACAGTGTTGGTGTTTGCGCAGTAGTTTCGGTCTGCGTGTGAACAGAACTGCTTCGCACTTGTCGACGTTTACTTTAATACGCCATCGCTCCAGCCAAGGCTCAGCTGTTCTGAGTGCTGTCTGTATTCGTGAGTTGATGTTCGACGGTTTCCAGTCTTGCGCGAGGATGGCTGTGTCATCCGCGTAGACGGCTAACGTCGTGTTTCGTGTCGCTGGGAAGTCATTAATGTACAGGTTAAACAAGATGGGCCCTAGGATGCTTCCTTGGGGTACTCCAGCTTGGATACCGTGTTGTGTTGATTGTTTATCCTGCACGTTAGTGTTGAAACATCTGTTCGTGAGATATGAGTGTATGAGACGTACGAGTCCGTCCGGGAAACCAGCTTCGCTTAGTTTGCGTATGAGTCCGTTGTGCCAGAGACGATCGAAAGCCTTTTCGATGTCTAGGAACACGGCCCCTGTGGCTTTGTTCATGTTGTAGCCGTGTGTTATATGTTCGACTACGCGGAGGAGTTGTTGTGTTGACGAGTGGTGATTCCTAAAGCCGAATTGCTCCGGTCTTAGGGTGTCGTTGGCGATGCAATGCCTAGTGATACGTTTTAGTATTACCTTCTCAACAATCTTGCTGAGCGAGCACAGCAGACTGATGGGTCGGTAATTTTGTGGGAGGGAGTGGTCTTTAACTGGCTTCCTGAACATCAGGACCTTGGCCGCCTTCCAAAAGTCAGGGAAGTGTTGGTGTGTCAGGATGGCATTCGTTATGTGTGCGAGGTATTCTACGGCTTTATCCGTGAACTCCTGGAGGACACGGTTTTGAATGCCATCAGGCCCAGGGGCTTTTCTAGCGGTGGTGTGCTTGATAGCCCATGTAACTTCATTTGTGCTAGTACGTCTTATTTCGTTGCGCGAGGGCTGGGCTACAAGTCGTGTAACCTCCTGGTCCGTTTCAAGTGTGAATGCTGGGTCTGAAGGAACCAGATTCGGCATGAAAGACGCTGCAAGTGTTGAGGCCATAAGCTCTGCCTTCTCCGTCGCGGAGTAGGCTGGGCCGTCTGGTCCTTGTAACGTGGGAATGTAATGTTTCTCCCTGGTGAAGTGTCTGGCCAGCTGCCACACGCCAGGACGTGTGGTATCCAGCCCTGCGAGTTTCTGTCCCCATTGTTCGTTTCTGAATGTTTGAATTTTATTTCGTATTATGCCCAGGAGTCTGTTGACGTGCAGTTTATAGAACGGGCGCCTGGTACGCTGCCAGTATCTCCTGAGGCGGTTCCTCATTGAGATAAGGCCCAGGATTTCCTGGGGCAGGGCCGTCGAGTGTTGTCTTGGTGTTGTAAATGGAATGGCGTCAGTCATTGCGTCTTGGACGGCAGTTGTGAGAGCCTCCACAGCCTCATCGATTTGCTGTGTGTTATTAATTTCGTGGGTGTTAGGAATGCGACTATCAAGCGTTCCCTTGAACAGTGTCCAATTCGCACGCTTGTAGTTAAGCATCCTGCGTGGTACGATGTCCTGCAGTGTCTCTTCCATGTGCAGTATTACAGGCATGTGGTCTGAGTCCAGATCGTTTTCAACCGTTAGGTTGAGTGTGCATGTGATGCCCATTATGAGGGCTATGTCTAACACGTCTGGCCTATGTCGGGCCTGTGTGGGCACGAACGTGGGAACGTCCGGTCCAAGTATAATGTAGTTTCGGCCTAGTGCGTGTTCGTACAGTTTCTTGCCGTTGGAGGTTCGTATTCGTGAGTTCCAATCGGGGTGTTTTGCGTTGAGGTCTCCAGCGGCTATTACCCGCGGTGCTATGTTGAGTACTGTGCTGATATCGCGTGTTACTATGTTTTTAGGAGGATTGTATAGCGATACCAGTGTGGTGTTGGCTCCGTTGAACTTGACCCTGACGGCCGTAGCCTCTAGTCTTTCAAGTGCTGGGAGCTCGATGTTCGTGTGGTCGATGTCTCTGTGTATGATGATTGCCGTGCCGCCTCCCCTCCTGCCATCCGCTCGGTCGGTACGATAGACGCAATAACCTGGGAAGTTTAGTTGTTTGCGAGGCGTAAGCAGTGTTTCGTTCACAAGAGCGATTCGGATACCCTTTCGCTCCATGAACGCGGCCATCTCGGCTTTTTTGCTTGCGATCCCGTTGGCATTCCAAAACAGGATCTGTGTGATAGTGTTTAAGTCTGCGTTTCGGGGCTGGTGTGGTGTATTATCCATGTAGTAGTGTAAAAAGCGGTGTGATAGTGGCTTGGGCGCTAGTCCAGTTGAGCGTACCCGACATGAACTGCATGAAGAGTTGTGAGACACACCCCATAATCTTCGTGACTATTTCGGTGGTCGTGCGTCCGGGGAATAATGTTTCCATTATTCTCTGGAATGTTGTAGTGATGTTGGTCATGTCGGCCTGCGAGTTATTGGTCGTGTTAACGGCCGCTTGTTCCAGTGTTGGCGTTTGGTGAGGGCTGGCCTGCGAGTCGGTTGTTCGTGTGGCAGTTGTTGGCGCCTGTGTGCTTTCTGTGGTGAGTGGGTGTGTTATGTGGGTTGTTGAGTTGGTGTCCGGGATGTGTTCGTGGGTGTTGGTGTTCTGTTGCCTGTTTACTTGTTGTGGTGCGGTCGTGTTCCTCGTGCTACGGCTGTTTCTCCTTCTCCTCCTCCTCTGGCGCTGGGGTTGTCCCTGTGTAGGTGCGTTTTCTGTAGCCTGTGGTGGGCTGCAGTTCGCGATCTCAGGGGGTAGTGTGTTGTTGTTGCTTGTTTCGTGTGGTGTGCCCGGTGCGGGTGTGGTGTCAGGTGTTGTGCTTGTCTGTTGTGTGTCTGTTGCTGGGGGTGTTGGGTGAGCGTGTTCTGAGCTCTGGGGCTCCTCTGACCGTCCCGCGCTGCTGGGGCTGCCAGCGACCACTCCAGCGAAGGATATTCCACTTCTTACTGGGCGCGGGGGCGGCTTTGGGACTGTTATGGCGGTAGGTATCGCATGTTTCGCGATTTTGCGCCTCAGAGCTGCTTTGTAAGCAATGCACCCTCTGTAGTTTGCCGGATGGGCAGCACCACAGTTGGCGAGGTGCTGTATGGGGGAGTTTGCAGCGTTGGGTTGTGTGACCGCCAGCGCAAATGCGGCAGCGGGGTGCGAGACCGCATCTGATACCCGCGTGCGCATAGCGCTGGCAGTTGTGGCATTGTTGGGGGGTGCGCGGCGTGTTGTACACCTCCACATTGACGACCATGTGAAGAAATAGCTTTATCTTCAGCAGGTCGCGGGATTTGGCCGTGTCGGCCAACTCCGCCATGTAGTTGTGAGACGGTCTCGCTGTGCCGAACTCTGACATTCGGTTTACCCGAATGCACTCCCACCCGAGAGCAGAGAGTTCATTGTGTACCGTTTCGGTTGGGGTTCGTGAGTCTATCC
Organism: Schistocerca nitens; assembly: GCF_023898315.1. NCBI lineage: Eukaryota > Metazoa > Arthropoda > Insecta > Orthoptera > Acrididae > Schistocerca > Schistocerca nitens. The sequence goes on from NC_064617.1 coordinate 347,240,523, forward strand.
CCTTTATCACGTACTGCTGTGTCTTTTCCAAGACTGTCCTGTACGTGAAGTGTTCTACCTTCCTTTCTTTGAGAAAGTCCAGTAGATTCGTGTAGTCTGCCTTGTTCGCCACGTACAGTGCGGCGTGTTCCCCGGTGAGCTTAGAGTAGTATGTTGTGGGGCTGTGCTTGTTGTTAAATTCTTTGTTTAGGAGATTTAGGTCTCCGTAGTTGTGAATGATGACCGGTGGGAAGCCGGTCGCGGTGTTGTTAGTGTTCTGCGTAGCTGCTTGTATATTTGTGGTTGCTGCAGTCGCAGGGTTGTTTGTGTTGGTCCCTGCGTTATTGTTGTCTGTTCTCGATGTAGATGGTGTTGGCAGCAGCGCTCGGCCGTTGCCTCGTGAGTTTGTGGGCTCACTTGTCTGCGTATTTGGCTGCTGTTTGCGCCTTGGGCCGACCTGCTGCCACGGCCCGTCTTCATCTGTATTTGTTGTGTCCTCTGTCGGCTCTGGCTCCGGTTCCGTCGGTGCCTGGGCCGCCAGAGGTGGAGTAGGGGGCATATCCTTCTGTTGTTCAGCAGGTGCCTGTGTGTGTGGTGTGGGTGTTTCTGTTTGTGTGTTTACACTGCCCATCAGCTCTGCGATCAGCTCCTGCTGTTCCGCGATCTGTCTGTCCTTCAAGGCTACCTGCTCTTGGAAGGTGGACAGTGGGACGGAAATGGCGGCGGGAGTAGCCGGCATTTCCGCCTCTTGTGCTGCAGCTTTGCTGCGGGTAAGTGGTGGGGAAGAACAGGAAAGATCGGACATCTTTGCTGTTACAGGAGTTTTTATTGGATAGGGAGGGATGGATGCACGACAATTTGCTCTTTTCACGAGAAGACAAAATTTGCTTTTTAGCGAAAGCGCTGTGTATCGTGTTCCTACAGAAGAGGGGTATCCCTACGTCCTATCTGCGCGGAGTGCAATGCGCGGCGCAAGAGAGCGCGGGATGAAGAGAGCGGCCTACAGTGCGCGGGGTTATCCGACGTGAACGGGCCCCTGACACTGAGATTACCCTACCAAAGAACGGGAGAGTCCCGCTGGGGAGGTTTGCAACCGAAGTTGCAGGGAGTTGAGCCGAAACTCTTGCCACTTAGCGCCCGAAAGCGTTAAGCGGCTTGCGCGGGTTCGTGCCGCTCAGTAGAGCGTCACTGGCAGCTACGCCAGTAGCAGCTTATTTGAGACCACTCCGAGGAGCTATCAGCGGGCAGCTACGCCAGGTGCAGAGAGCAGCGTTCCGCTCGGGTCGGCTGCTCGACTGCGAGTGAGTGCACGGTCGCCCCTCTGGTGCAGGCACCTTGTTATTTATACATGCTCAGTGCAGATGGCTACGGGAACACTTGTTTAAAAATTGCTTCTAGTGTTTGCAGCAGTGAACAGCCAGTACCCTTTATGACTAAATAATTATTTATATCCCAAATTATTTATATCCCAATTTTTCTATAAGAAAACCTGTAATTTATTTATATTCCATAAAATCCTCAGTACAATAACTCTTAAAATTAGAACTCCAGAATTTTCTGAACAGAACAAACAGTAGAGGTGATCTCTAAACTGTTCCTGTTTTTATCTTCTATACCTTGAAGCTTTACAATATTATTTTGGAACTCGGTACATCTTCATGATTACATATAATGAATACTGCGCTGACATCTTGGCTTTTCAGCTTAAAAACAAAGATTAGTTAATCATACTCGTTTTACAAAATTTAGGTACAAATTTTATTTCTTAATAATTCAAAAAGTTATCAGATATCTTCATAGAAACTTCTGTCATATGTGCTTAAGATAAACTGAACATAATTCGAGATGTTGAGCTCTGTAGCTTTAAGTTATGCACGTCTAGAATTTCTAAAAAAGTGCAACAATTCAAAAAGCAAAAGAGTACCTTCCTGTAAATTTCTACTATGTGTTTTCAAGACAAACTGCATCTCATTCTAAGAGTAGAAGTTTCTAGCGTTAATATTGCGCACCCCTTAGAATTTTACAAAAAGTTGATTTTAGAAGTAAGCAATTGGTGAGTCATGATGGAATTCATCACAGTATTTAACATTTTCATATCCTTTTACAATCTGACCAAGTTTTGAAACAATATTTAAAGATTAAAGTTGTACATAAGTATATGGATCAATCACTTTGTTAGCAGCCCACAATATATGCTCAGGCTCTCTGTTGGACTGACCTTAACTGAGTGACTGTGAGAAAGAACAGTACTTCATGCACTGTGTTAGTGTGGGCTTGCTTCCCTATTTTAACACATATTTTATTTCGTGAAGAGATTTCTTTGGAACAAATATGAAATATTGGAAGCAAGATCAAAATCTTATTACATACATGTGCATAAACTCGTGAGAAAATTTTATACTTTAGTTGAAAAAAGTCTTAGTTTGTAATTAATTGTACCTGCAAAGAAAGAATACAATAAACACTACACATGTACATCTTTGGTATTCACATAGTACTGATCATACTCTGTATGGTGAGTGTACTATGATCACCCTCACTTTGGGTACAGGGGGTAATCACTGTGGTGAGGGTTCTTCTCACCACTATGCTGCTAAACAAGGTGTAGGGTAGGAATCACTTTCTTTGGTGTCCTTCCTTGCCGCTCTCTCACTTACACGATGTCACCATGTCCATGAGAAACATATAACATAAACTTGGGTTGGGTCTCTCACTTTACTAAGGGAGGTGTCGTGGTTGCAAAGATGGACCTCGCCATGGACGTCGGGAGTGAAGTTGCGCATCATGCAGCCTATTGCGCACAGTCTGAGTCGTAATACGATGTCCTGTGGCTGCACAAAAAGCATTATTCAACAAGGTGGCGTTGCTGTCAGGGTTCCTCTGAGCCATAATCTGTACGTAGCAGTCATCCACTGCAGTAGTAGCCCTTGGGTAGCTTGAGCGAGGCATGTCATCGACAGTTCCTGTCTCTCTATATCTCCTCCATGTCCATACGACATCGCTTTGGTTCACTCCGAGATGCCTGGACACTTCCCTTGTTGAGAGCCTTTCCTGGCAATAAGTAACACCGTGGACGCGATAGAAACGTGGTATTGACCGTCTAGGCATGGTTGAACTACATACAACACGAGCCTTTTGAGTACAAAGTTGTGTCACCCACAAATTTCAAGAAGTTTCCATGAGAGCTTAAGTCACTTGAAAAAACTAGGAACAAGAGGGGATCCATAGTAGTTATGGCTTGCGAGTAAATATTTCGGTTGTTCACAAATTTTTAGATTCAGATAAATCTGAGAGTGTGAAATACCAACTGCTGTAAAATGACTATAATTATGAAACAATTTATGCAACTGCAGCCACTATCAATAATAATAATAATAATGGAAATGGAAATGAAGTCCCATGGTTCTTTACAGAGCGTAGGGGAACGACGCGGGACACCCGCACCGCTTTACTAGGCAAGGTCCTAGTGGAGGTGGCTTGCCATTGCCTTCCTCCGACCGTGATGGGGATGAATGATGATGATGAAGACGACACAACAACACCCAGTCATCTTGAGGCAGGAAAAATCCCTGACACCGCCAGGAATCGACCCGGGACCCCGTGCTCGGGAAGCGAGAACGTTACCGCGAGACCACGAGCAGCAGACAATAATAATAATAGTAATATGTATAACTTGTTTGATGAAAGAAAGAATTGTTTTGTGGGATTTTGTTGTTTTGTACATAATGAAGTATAGTCTAGGGAGTTTTCGTGCTTTTTTATTTTTTTGGATACATTTTCAAGATCCCTAACACTTTTATTAGTTTACGAATTAACTTCCAGGCTGAAAATCAGAAATTATTACTTTGCACCCACCCAATCACATTCGCTTCTACATCTACATCTACATTTATACTCCGCAAGCCACCCAATGGTGTGTGGCGGAGGGCACTTTACGTGCCACTGTCATTACCTCCCTTTTCTGTTCCAGTCGCGTATGGTTCGCGGGAAGAACGACTGTCGGAAAGCCTTCGTGCGCGCTCGAACCTCTCTAATTTTACATTCGTGGTCTCCTCAGGAGGTATAAGTAGGGGGAAGCAATATATTCGATACCTCATCCAGAAACGCACCCTCTCGAAACCTGGCGAGCAAGCTACACCGCGATGCAGAGCGCCTCTCTTGCAGAGTCTGCCACTTGAGTTTGCTAAACATCTCCGTAACGCTATCACGGTTACCAAATAACCCTGTGACGAAACGCGCCGCTCTTCTTTGGATCTTCTCTATCTCCTCCGTCAACCCGATCTGGTACGGATCCCACACTTATGAGCAATACTCAAGTATAGGTCGAACGAGTGTTTTGTAAGCCACCTCCTTTCTTGATGGACTACATTTTCTAAGGACTCTCCCAATGAATCTCAACCTAGTACCCGCCTTACCAACAATTTATTTTATATGATCATTCCACTTCAAATCGTTCTGTACGCATACTCCCAGATATTTTACAGAAGTAACTGCTACCAGTGTTTGTTCCGCCATCATATAATCATACAATAAAGGATCCTTCTTTCTATGTATTCGCAATACATTACATTTGTCTATGTTAATGGTCAGTTGCCACTCCCTGCACCAAGTGCCTATCCGCTGCAGATCTTCCTGCATTTCGCTACAATTTTCTAATGCTGCAACTTCTCTGTATACTACAGCATCATCCGCGAAAAGCCGCATGGAACTTCCGACACTATCTACTAGGTCATTTATATATATTGTGAAAAGCAATGGTCCGATAACACTCCCCTGTGGCACGCCAGAGGTTACTTTAACGTCTGTAGACGTCTCTCCATTGATAACAACATGCTGTGTTCTGTTTGCAAAAAACTCTTCAATCCAGCCACACAGCTGGTCTGATATTCCGTAGGCTCTTACTTTGTTTATCAGGCGACAGTGCGGAACTGTATCGAACGCCTTCCGAAAGTCAAGGAAAATAGCATCTACCTGGGAGCCTGTATCTAATATTTTCTGGGTCTGATGAACAAATAAAGCAAGTTGGGTCGCACACTGTCGCTGTTTACGGAATCCATGTTGACTCCTACAGGGTAGAGTCTGGGTTTCCAAAAACGACATGATACGCGAGCAAATGGACAGTTCTTTGTTAAATATTCGTTTGCAGTCACGCTGCGGTGTGTGGCGGAGGGCACTTTACGTGCCACTGTCATTACCTCCCTTTCCTGCTACAGTCGCGTAAGATTCGCGGGAAGAACGACTGCCGGAAAGCCTCCGGGCGCGCTCGAATCTCTCTAATTTTACATTCGTGATATTGTCGGGAGGTGTAAGTATGGGGAAGCAATATATTCGGTACCTCATCCAGAAACGCACCCTTCGAAACCTGGACAGCAAGCTACACCGAGATGCAGAGCGCCTCTCTTGCAAAGTCTGCCACTTGAGTTTGCTAAACATTTCCGTAACGCTATCACGCTTACCAAATAACCCTGTGACGTTCGCGCCGCTCTTCTTTGGATCTTCTCTATCTCCTCTGTCAACCCAACCTGGTACAGATACCACACTGATGATCAATAATCAAGTATAGGTCGAACGAGTGTTTTGTAAGCCACCTCCTTTCTTGATGGACTACATTTTCTAAGGACTCTCCCAATGAATCTCAACCTAGTACCCGCCTTACCAACAATTAATTTTATATGATCACTCCACTTCAAATCGTTCTGTACGCATACTCCCAGATGTTTTACAGAAGTAACTGCTACCAGTGTTTTTTACGCTATCATATAATCATACAATAAAGGATCCTTCTTTCTATGTATTCGCGATACATTACATTTGTCTATGTTAACGGTCAGTTGCCACTCCCTGCACCAAGTGCCTATCCGCTGCAGACCTTCCTGCATTTCGCTACAATTTTCTAATGCTGCAACTTCTCTGTATACTACAGCATCATCCACGAAAAGCCGCATGGAACTTCCGACACTATCTACTAGGTCATATATATATATATATATATATATATATATATATATATATATATATATATATATATATTGTGAAAATGGTCCCATAACACTCCCCTTTGGCACGCCAGAGGCTACTTTAACGTCTGTAGACGTCTCTCCATTGAGAACAACATGCTGTGTTTTGTTTGCTAAAAACTCTTCAATCCAGCCACACCACTGGTCATATTTCGTAGCCTCTTACTTTGTTTATCAGGCGACAGTGCGGAACTGTATCGAACGCCTTCCGGAAGTCAAGGAAAATGGCATCTACCTGGGTGCCTGTATCTAATATTTTCTGGGTCTCATGAACAAATAAAGCGAGTTGGGTCTCAGACGATCGCTGTTTCCGGAATCCACGTTCATTCCTAGAGAGTAGATTCTGGGTTTCCAGAAATGACATGATATGCGAGCAAAAAAATAGGTTCTAAAATTCTACATCAGATTGATGTCAGAGGTATAGGCCTATAGTTTTGCGCATCTGCCCGACGACCCTTCTTGAAAACTGGAACTACCTGTGCTCTTTTCCAATCATTTGGAACCTTCCGTTCCTCTAGACACTTGCGGTACACGGCTGTTAGAAGGGGGACAAGTTCTTTTGCATACTCTGTGTAGAATCGAATTGGTACCCCATCAGGTCCAGTGGACTTTCCTCTGTTGAATGATTTCAGTTGCTTTTCTATTCCTTGGACACTTATTTCGACGTCAGCCATTTTTTCGTTCGTGCGAGGATTTAGAGAAGGAACTGCAGTGTGGTCTTCCTCTGTGAAACAGCTTTGCAAAAAGGTGTTTAGTATTTCAGCTTCACACGTGTCATCCTCTGTTTCAATGCCATTATCATCCCAGAGTGTCTGGATATGCTGTTTCGATCCACTTACTAATTTAACGTAAGACCAGAACTTCCTAGAATTTTCTGTCAAGTCGGTATATAGAATTTTACTTTCGAATTCACTGAACGCTTCACGCATAGCCCTCCTTACGCTAACTTTGACATCCTTTAGCTTCTGTTTGTCCGAGAGGTTTTGGCTGCGTTTAAATACCTAACGTTAGCGACAGCCCCAGACGGTGGACAAGTCCCGCCCAATCACCTCCCTTCACACCAATCCATATCCTAAGCCCGCCCATGGTCTGCTGCATGTTCACTGAATATGCTAGTTGACAAATCATCAATAAGAAAGAAAAATAAAAATGGTATCCACATTGTCTTTTTTATTTCATGAGCTTTCATCTGCACTATATCAAAAAATTTAAAAAAAGCACGACAGCGACGAGGACTACCAAAGATCATATTGATGCGCTCTTGGTTGGTTTGGCGGGAGGTAGGTGTGGAGGGGGGGTAAATGGGCGGGGCTTGTGCAAATGTCCGGGGCTGTCGCTAACGTTTCCTGTTTAAATTTGCAGTGAAGCTCTCTTTGATTTCGCAGTTGTTTTCTAACTTTGTTGTTGGACCACGGTGGGTTTTTCCCGTCCCTCACAGTTTTACTCGGCACGTACCTGTCTAAAACGCATTTTACGATTGCCTTGAACTTTTTCCATAAACACCCAAGATTATCAGTGTCGGAATAGAAATTTTCGTTTTGATCTGTTAGGTAGTCTGAAATCTGCCTCCTATTACTCTTGCTAAACAGATAAACCTTCCTCCCTTTTTTATATTCCTATTTACTTCCATATTCAGGGATGCTGCAACGGCCTTATGATCACTGATTCCCTGTTCTGCGCTTACAGAGTCGAAAAGTTCGGGTCCGTTTCTTATCAGTAGGTCCAAAATGTTATCTCCACGAGTCGGTTCTCTGTTTAATCGCTCGAGGTAATTTTCAGATAGTGCACTCAGTATGATGTCACTCGATACTCTGTCCTTACCACCCGTCCTAAACATCTGAGTACCCCAGTCTATACCTGGTAAATTGAAATCTCCACCTAAGACTATAACATGCTGATGAAATTTATGTGAAATGTATTCCAGATTTTCTCTCAGTTGTTCTGCCACTAATGCTGCTGAGTCGGGAGGTCGGTAAAAGGAGCCAATTATTAACCTAGCTCGGTTGTTGAGTATAACCTCCACCCATAATAATTCACAGGAACTATCCACTTCTATTTCACTACAGGATAAACTACTACTAACAGCGACAAACACGCCACCGCCAGTTGCATGCAATCTATCCTTTCTAAGCACCATCTGTGCCTTTGCAAAAATTTCGGCAAAATTTATCTCTGAGTTCAGCCAGCTTTACGTACCTATAACGATTCAGCTTCAGTGCTTTCTATCAGCACTTGAAGTTCCAGTATTTTACCAGCGCAGCTTCGACAGTTTACAATTACAATACCGATTGCTGCTTGGTCGACGCATGTCCTGACTTTGCCCCACACCCTTTGAGGCTGTTGCCCTTTCTGTACTTGTCCGAGGCCATCTAACCTAAAAAACCGCCCAGTCCATGCCACACAGCCCCTGCTACCCGTGTAGCCGCCTGCTGTGTGTGGTGGACTCCTGACCAATCCAGCAGAACCCGAAATCCCACCACCCTATGGCGCAAGTCGAGGAATCTGGAGCCCACACGGTCGCACAACTGTCTCAGCCTCTGATTCAGACCCTCCACTCGGCTCTGTACCAAAGGTCTGCAGTCAGTCCTGTTGACGATGCTGTAGATGGTGAGCTCTGCTGTCATCCCACCAGCGAGACTGGCAGTCTTCACCAAATCAGATAGCCACCAGAAGCCAGAGAGGATTTCCTCCGATCCATAGCAACACACATCATTGGTGCCGACATGAGCGACCACCTGCAGATGGGTGCACCCTGTACCCTTCATGGCATCTGGAAGGACCCTTACCACATCCGGAATGACTCTCCCTGGTATGGACACGGAGTGCACATTGGTTTTCTTCCTCTCCCTTGCAGCCATATCCCCACACTGATGCTGAATGGCAACAGCCTGAAGCTGTGTGACCGAAGCCAACACTGCCTGAAGCTGGGAGCAAAGGGATGCCAACTTAGTCCGCATCTGAACACAGCAGTCTGATGTACGACGCCTTAGTTCCTTTTTGGCTAACTTTTCCTGGTAATTTACATTTCTGTTTGCACTAAAATAGACTCAGCAGATTTCATGTTGACACTGCACAAAAAACCCAGTTCCCACATACGGAAAAAAATAGGAATTCAAACGGATTACTGTATGATAAAATCCAAAATTCAGTGTACTATAACTCATTCATAAATATACAAATAGGTTTTTCTATTAGTACAACTATAACACATACTGACATCCGATCTAATTTTACTAGATATTGAGTGAGTTGGCATATCTGAGTAGTGTGCTACTGTCTACGTGATTTTATACCAAGTGAATTGGGATAAAAGTGTGCTTCAGTGTGCTACCACCTAATGGCATTGATGTAAACTTGTAGTTAAATGGTAAGGGCTAGCTGTGCATCAAATCCACATGTATTTGACTCACAAGGCAATTCAAAATGGTTCTGAGCACTATGGGACTTAACTTCTGAGCTCATCAGTCCCCTAGGACTTAGAACTACTTAAACCTAACTAACCTGAGGACATCACACACATCCATCCCCGAGGCAGGATTCGAACCTGCGACCGTAGCGGTCGCGCGGTTCCAGACAGTAGCGCCTAGAACAGCTTGGGAACCATAAGGCAAATTATGTATGACCAATTTCACATGCACAAAAGCTCCTTAAATTGAGAATGTGCTCATGACCCTGATGCCAAGCTTCACGGAGTCTAGAGATATAGCTGTGTAGCATACCATGGTAGTTTTAAGTGCTGTATATTTCATATTAACACATCTATGTTTAATGGAGCATTCAAAGAAAAATAACCAATAAAATTCTGAGTTTCTTCATCAATGCACCTTCTCCCACTTTTAATTATTCTAATGGGCAGTTCCCATTTCTCATTATCATTAACAACATGCTGTCCAATGAAAGACACAATAATTACATCAGTCTGTTCAACTAGGCTCTGATCAAACTCAATCTTTCCCTGGTACATTAATAAGCTGGCCAGAGTGGCCGAGCGGTTCTAAGTGCTACAGTATGGAACCGCGCGACCGCTATGGTCGCAGGTTCAAATCCTGCCTGGCATGGATGTGTGTGACGTCCTTAGGTTAGTTAGGTTTAATTAGTTCTAAGTTCTAGGGGACTGATGACCAAAGAAGGTAAGTCCCATAGTCTTCAGAGCCATTTGAATCATTTTTTTGGTACATTAATAAGAAATTAGTGCCAATCAACAACTAGAAATTAAAACCAAACACAATTAAAAACGATGCTCTATAATTGCATCTCTGGCACCTACTGCCATCAGAGCCTCTTGGTTCACTAGTCTCTGTATTTTTCCAATAGCACCTACTATTCTTAAAATGTTCAAGACAATTCATGCCACTGAAGTGTGAGGGCCGCATTGCCTCCCAGATGGAGCATGCCTGTGTGGTGTCACAGACCCACATGGTGCCACTCTCTGTATACCTTTTTCTGTCGTTTAATGAGGTTCGTCCATGAGTTGTAGTGTCAAGTAAATTGGTGCAGCTCATCAAATATTCGTCTTTATTACTCCAGAATTTCGACGTTTTCCATTTTGTTCTCAAAGGTAAGTGAATAATCCAATTTATTTCATAAAACCAATTTCTCAGAGGCATATCCAAACATTTTTTTGGAGGTATCCTGGGCCTTTCGACGAAATTATGGGGAGGGGGTATCAAAAGATCTCTGGCTATGTTCTTGTCTGTTCTAGGTATTTTACAAAGCATAGTGACATTTTATGTCAGGCTTTTCATTTTCATGAATGTTTTTGAACAGTGAATATATGAGTTCTCCAGATATGGTCTGTTATCGAAGTAAAAATCTTGTCAACAATAAATAAAACCAGTATTTCTCCCATTAGTGGACAAATGTTCACTAATGGGAATACTCTTTCATCTATAACTAAATAATAAACATATACCAATTTGCCCATAAATAATATTTCCCAGGTACAATATTTAATGTTTTTCTTCATTCGCAGTTTTCAGATGTTGGAGAGTCCATTTATCTGGCCATTTGGAAGTATAAAGACACAAACCTACACTGCATATGAACTCCACATCTTAGTGAGTGGATAATGGTTGCCAATGACTTTAAATATTTGTAAAATGAATCGAGTTCAAGTGAGGATGAAAAGGAGCCCACTAACTTCCAAGATGTACCTGGTGTTACAGAAGTACCAGCGCTACTGAAGTACCAGGTGCTACATCTGATGTAGCAATGACAGGGCCCAGTAATGAGGCTTCAGAACCCAGCACAGGTTATCAATCCCATCAGGCCACCATATCTCCTATTTTCTCCCTGAAGGTAAGGGGAATGAGTAACCACCAGATAACAGAGAGGAGATACCTTTTATTTGTTTTATTTATTTAGTCCATCTAATCACACATGCATAGAATATATGCAACGATATTGGACATGGTTAAGTCTTTACAACATAAAATACAGTTTGTATTGAATTCCTAGGGTCTAGATATTTAAGTAATTTAGCAAAGAATCATATATACAATAAACATTAGAGACAACTTACAATGTAGAATATTCATAATGCATATTTATTTTTGTTGTTTGGTTTCTAGGTACTCTGTCAAACTGTAAAAACAATGACCAATTAAATATGTCTTTAGTTCAGCCTTAAAACTACTAAGTTTAGTTACTGATTTAATTTGGTTAGGCAGATAACTGTAAATTTTTATCCCAATTTGAAGAGCGCCATTTTGGCAGAATGATGTTCTCACCTGTTTCATATGAAGATCCGATTTTTGTTTATATTGTATGCATGTATATCATTTTAATAAGGTATCTGGGTGTCTACCAATATATTGTTTTATGTAAACTGACATTTCATAGATACAAATGCAAGGAAGAGGAGGAACTGATATTTTTTGAAATATCGGTTTGCATGATTTCCTATTCTTTTCCGCTTCAATAATTCTTAATATTCTCTTTTGTGTCCTGAAAAGTTTAATCTTTGTTGTTGCATTGTCCCAGCAGATTATGCCATATTTAATTACAGGCTGTACATAGGAATAATTACATTTAATAGGCTGGATTTGTTGCAACAACTTTTAAAGGTCCTCCTCATGTAGCAGGTTTTACTTAGTTTTCTTTGCAGATATTCAATGCGTACCTCCCATTTTGTGTTGTTCTGGAGCCAGAATCTCAGAAATTTTGTGCTGTCAGAACTTTCAAGATCTCTGTCCCTTAGTTCTATTTGTATATCCGGATTGTGCCTTCCTTTTAGACTGTAGAAGTTCAGTGCTACTGTCTTTTCTTTATTTACAATTAGCTTGTTATAGCTGAACCACTGTTCTATGCTGTTCATTGTTTGGATAGCAGAGTCTTTTAGTTTTTCTTCCGATTTCCCACTAATAAGGAAGCTTGTATCATCTACAAATTGGAGGGTAGTTTGGCAATGCTTGTTGTATATAAGGCCATTGATATAGAGGAGAAACAGAATGGGTCCTAATATTGACCCTTGAGGGATGCCGTATTTCATGTTTTCGTAACCTGAATAGCAGTACCTGATTTTGTTATGATCAGTATATTAACTTCAGACACCTGTTTGCGTCCTCATAGGTATGTCCTGAGCCATTAATTGGAAATACCTCCAATCCCAAACTCAGATTGGATTGTATACCACAGAGACAGGCTAGACAGTGAAGGGGGAGGCGTGTTTATAGCGATAAGAAGTGCAATAGTATCGAAGGAATTTGACGGAGATCCGAAATGTGAAATAATTTGGGTGAAGGTCACGGTTAAAGCAGGCTCAGACATGGTAATTGGATGTCTCTATACGCCCCCTGGCTCAGCAGCTGATGTGGCTGAGCACCTGAAGGATAATTTGGAAAATATTTCGAATAGATTTCCCCATCATGTTATAGTTCTGGGTGGAGATCTTAATTTGCCGGATATAGACTGGGAGACTCAAACGTTCATAACAGGTGGCAGGGACAAAGAATCCAGTGAAATTTTTTCAAGTGCTTTATCTGAAAACTACCTTGAGCAGTTAAACAGAGAACCAACTCGTGGCGATAACATATTAGACCTTCTGGTGACAAACAGATCCGAACTATTTGAAACAGTTAACGCAGAACAGGCGATCAGCGATCATAAAGCGGTTACTGCATCGATGATTTCAGCCGTAAATAGAAATATTAAAAAAGGTAGGAAGATTTTTCTGTTTAGCAAAAGTGACAAAAAGCAGATTACAGAGTACCTGACGGCTCAACACAAAAGTTTTGTCTCAAGTACAGATAGCGTTGAGGATCAGTGGACAAAGTTCAAAACCATCGTACAATATGCGTTAGATGAGTATGTGCCAAGCAAGATCGTAAGAGATGGAAAAGAGCCACCGTGGTACAACAACCGAGTTAGAAAACTGCTGCGGAAGCAAAGGGAACTTCACAGCAAACATAAACATAGCCAAGCCTTGCAGACAAACAAAAATTACGCAAAGCGAAATGTAGTGTGATGAGGGCTATGCGAGAGGCGTTTAATGAATTCGAAAGTAAAGTTCTATGTACTGACTTGGCAGAAAATCCTAAGAAATTTTGGTCTTATGTCAAAGCGGTAGGTGGATCAAAACAAAATGTCCAGACACTCTGTGACCAAATGGTACTGAAACAGAGGATGACAGACTAAAGGCCGAAATACTAAATGTCTTTTTCCAAAGCTGATTCACAGAGGAAGACTGCACTGTAGTTCCTTCTCTAGATTGTCATACAGATGACAAAATGGTAGATATCGAAATAGACGACAGAGGGAGAGAAAAACAATTAAAATCGCTCAAAAGAGGAAAGGCCGCTGGACCTGATGGGATACCAGTTCGATTTTACACAGAGTACGCGAAGGAACTTGCCCCCCTTCTTGCAGCGGTGTACCGTAGGTCTCTAGAAGAGCGTAGCGTTCCAAAGGATTGGAAAAGGGCACAGGTCATCCCCGTTTTCAAGAAGGGACGTCGAACAGATGTGCAGAACTATAGACCTATATCTCTAACGTCGATCAGTTGTAGAATTTTGGAACACGTATTATGTTCGAGTATAATGACTTTTCTGGAGACAAGAAATATACTCTGTAGGAATCAGCATGGGTTTCGAAAAAGACGGTCGTGTGAAACCCAGCTCGCACTATTCGTTCACGAGACTCAGAGGTCCATAGACACGGGTTCACAGGTAGACGCTGTGTTTCTTGACTTCCGCAAGGCGTTCGATACAGTTCCCCACAATCATTTAATGAACAAAGTAAGAGCATATGGACTATCAGACCAATTGTGGGTTGGATTGAAGAGTTCCTAGGTAACAGAACGCAGCATGTCATTCTCAATGGAGAGAAGTCTTCCGAAGTAAGAGTGATTTCAGGTGTGCCGCAGGGGAGTGTCATAGGACCGTTGCTATTCACAATATACATAAATGACCTTGTGGATGACATCGGAAGTTCACTGAGGCTTTTTGCAGATGATGCTGTGGTGTAACAATGGAAAATTGTACTGAAATGCAGGAGGATCTGCAGCGAACTGATGCATGGTGCAGGGAATGACAATTGAATCTCAATGTAGACAAGTGTAATGTGCTGTGAATACATAGAAAGATAGATCCCTTATCATTTAGCTACAATATAGCAGGTCAGCAACTGGAAGCAGTTAATTCCATAAATTATCTGGGAGTACGCATTAGGAGTGATTTAAAATGGAATGATCATATAAAGTTGATCGTTGGTAAAGCAGATGCCAGACTGAGAATCATTGGAAGAATCCTAAGGAAATGCAATCCGAAAACAAAGGAAGTAGGTTACAGTACGCTTGTTTGCCCACTGCTTGAATACTGCTCAGCAGTGTGGGATCTGTACCAGATAGGGTTGATAGAAGAGATAGAGAAGATCCAACGGAGAGCAGCGCGCTTTGTTACAGGATAATTTAGTAATTGCGAAAGCGTTACGGAGATGATAGATAAACTCCAGTGGAGGACTCTGCAGGAGAGACACTCAGTAGCTCGGTACGGGCTTTTGTTAAAGTTTCGAGAACATACCTTCACTGAAGAGTCAAGCAGTATATTGCTCCCTCCTACGTATATCTCGCGAAGAGACCATGAGGATAAAATCAGAGAGATTAGAGCCCATACAGAAGCATACCGACAATCCTTCTTTCCACGAACAATACGAGACTGGAATAGAAGGGAGAACTGATAGAGGTACTCAAGGTACCCTCCACCACACACTGTCAGGTGGCTTGCGGAGTATGGATGTAAATGTAAAAAAAAAATTCCTCAATGTTCAAGCTTCTGCAGTAGGACATTATGGTCAATGATGTCGACAGCTATGGATAAATTAAGACATGTGCCTGTCACAAACTCACTCTCATCCAGTTTAGAATAGATTTCACTAAGAAATTCAAATAGTGTTCTCTCAGTTGAATAGCCTTTCCTGAAACCATGTTGTGAGGGAGAGAGAATTTTATGTTTATTTAGGAAATCATATAATCCCCTATAAAAATTTTTTTTCTAATTTTTTTTGAAAATACACATGGTAGGGCTATTGGCCTATAATTTGAAATGTCTTCTGGATTTCCTTTTTTGAGCAGTGGTTTCAGTTTTGCTTAAACTTTAAATTATGAATGAAAAGTTCCTGATGCCAGTGAGCTGTTGCACAAGTGTGTCAATGGCTCAGCTAAGGCAAGACAGCATTTTTTAATGATCGCATCTGACATTTCATCCATTCCACATGAATCCCCTCTTTACAAGATTTTTATACCTGATAAAATTGCTTCTGTATTTGTGGGTGAAAGGAACAATGACATAGACACGTTTCTTATGCTACTGGATGCTGGAAGTGATATTTTGTTGCGTTCTTCCAGTCCACTCACTAACTATTCCCCCCATGTTGGCAAAATACTTATTGAAAGTCTCTGCAATTTCTGTTGGACGAGAAGTCGTTTGTCCTTCATAAAATAGCTTTAGATTTGTTTTTTGAATTTTTGATGTATTTGTCATTTGACACGGTTTTAGCTTTCCTTATGACATTTTTGAGGATCCTCTTGTTATTCTTCAGGTACAAATTAAATTCGTGAGGCATGTTCTGCGTCTTTGCTATATTGCGTAATCTTCTCTTCTCTGCACAAGAGATTCTAAAACCTGTTTGAAACCATTTGTTCTTTTCGAAGTTCAGTTGACCTTTTTTTTAATGGAAATGCAGCTTCAAAGTAGGACATTAAGATTTCCATGAATTTTTCAAACTTTTTGTTCGTATTTTCACAAGTATACACTTCATACCAGGTTTCTCTACTTAATCTGTATACAAAAACTTTTGTTTGTTTGTCACTGAGTTTTCTTGTTGCTTTTACAAGTTCCTCTTTCTCATTCGTTTCGCCTTGGGTGTGAAAAACAATGAACTGTGCATAGTGAGCACTGAAGGCAGTATTAAGATTTCTGTCACAGGATTTGTGATCCACATTTGTGTTTATTAATATCTGATCATTTGTTGAGCTTGTTGTTGGTGTAACTCTGTAGAAGAATAAATGGTGGCTTTTACATTATATGTTTCCAGTAGGGTCATTAAGGATTGCTAGTCTGTTGAGATTTCCTGAAAATCAATATTAAAACCTCAACACATGATCACTGTTTTGTTGAAGTTTTTTATAGGATCTAAAGCTGCATCTAGCTGATGACAGAAATCAATTAAGTTCCCAACAGGTCTCCTATATACACAGATGATTATTAATTTTAATGTTGATAGTTCAACTGCAAATACTTCAAAAACTTTCTCGTCACCTAACTGTTCCATGGGTTTTATGTTACAATAACCAATACCAGTTTTAACAAATATACATTACTCTCCATGACTAGATGTAGTTTTAGAGAAGTATGCAAGTTTTGTGACTGACATTGCATCTTTATTCAGCCAGTTTTCAGTTATACACAATACAGAAGCGTTTTTTAAGTCATCAGTAAATAAAATTTCAAGTTTACTTAATTTGATTTGTAATTATTGGACATTTTGGTGAATCAGCATGAAATTACAGGATTTTTTGACTTTGACATATTTAATTGATCATTTACCTTTATGTTGTAAATAAAAAATCGTTCAGGTGTACTGGAAGTACTGCTTTTCTTTCCCCTACTGCACTTATTATTTATTATCATCTGCTACAGAATTTTGTTCCGTGTCTGGCTCCCTTTTTATTTGTTCAGTTGCTCCAGTTGTTGATGCTGCTGTTGGTGATTTTGTTGCTGGTGTTAAAGTTGGGTCTGCAATTGGTGAAGCTGTTACTGCATTCATTGTTGTTGCTGTGACTGAATATTGGGGTACCTTGTTTCTTCCTTTATTGTTGTTGATGTTGCTGACTGAGGTCTTGTTGGCATTGTATCCTTTGAATATTGGGGGGACCAATCCAGGATGATTTTGTTTTTGAGCGTTTGATGCCTCGTGTTGATAATTTCTTTTATTTTTTCGAGAAGCAAATATTGCTAACATTTACGAGTTGTACATTTCTGAAATGCTTGCAAAAGAATGAAACTTGTTGATTACCATTGATTGTTTCTTTATTAATGCATGACAAAGGCAGTAAGTCATGCCGATGTGGAATGTTCACCACTAAAACATTTGTGTGTGTCACCTATCCTAAGCACCTTTTTAGCCCTTGTTTTGCTTTGTGAGTTTCATTTTCATTCATGTCATTTGACCCACCAAATAGCGTAACAAAGTCTTCAGAGGATAAGTCAGAAACGTCTGTGGATCGTACATGCTTTCAAACTTCCAACACAGAAGCAACAGGCTTTATATAAGTGATTATTTGTACACTGGATGGACTGTTTAGAAGGCGAGCAAATCCACGACCATGACTGTCTTTGCATGTTTAGAAGGGCCACCAGCATTATAGCCAAAACATTTAGTATCAGCACTGTACAAACACTTGATATTTAGGTCACGCAAGTGTTCATGTCTTTCAGACTCTCTCTCTCTTTCATGATAGTAATTGATTTGTTAAGCATTCTTTCAGATGTAGTTCCACATTCAGCTCACAAATGACTTTTACCACATGCACAACGTTTATTATCTTGCATAGCTGACTGCACACTGAATCTGACTGTAAAAACGATATTAGGTTCATTTAATGAGTTTCGTTAAGAATGTGGCACTTTTTCAAATTGCTTGGAATTTCGAGATTACCATGATGCAATTTCACTGTCAGTTCACACTTTTCAGATGTAAGTATTTTTAGTTTGCTCATTAGGTCGCTAATGGATGGTTGCAGACTACTTACACATTCATTTAACTTTCTGATTTCATCACTACAATTTGCGCACACGCTGTTTTTCTCGGTATAATTTTCTCTTTTTTCCGCATGAACACTATGTATGTCAACACTAGCTGCTGTATTCTGACACATGCTAACATGTTCTCCAAGACTTATGAGATCTCCTCTCCTATTACACCAATGTCATTTTTCTTCTTATTCACCCAAAACTTCTCAGAACTAATAGTGCTTAGAGGCAAATGCTTTTCCTTGGAAGTGGTTTTTAACAGTGGAAACAAGCATGCCAATATAACTTCTTGGAAAGATACTGCCACCAAAGAAATAAAATCATTTTTAGGCATAATATTTTATGTGGGGCTCCTACTGATGAACAGGGTGAAAGATTACTGGAAAACATGCTATGTATTTATATTGCCCAACACTAAATATACAGCAGATATACGTAACTTTTACTGATGAGATGCCTACATTTTGTTAGAAATTATGCTTGGATGCCATCTATCGAAAAAATTCTGCTGGTGATAGATCATTTCAATAACACCATGGAGAAAATCTATTATCTGTGGAAAAATCTCTCTACAGCTGAGTGCATGGTCAGTTGGCCAAATTGTACAGGGGAAGTGCCACAAATTTAGGATGAAGCTGTATGTGTAAGCTGATTGTAATGGGATTGTAAATAAGCTCCACTTATACAGCAGTGCTGAGGACCCTGTTGTAGGAGGGAGGAATCACACTTTGTAAGTGGTTAGCAAAATGCTGGAGGGAAAAACAGATTTTGCCCATAGTTTCTTTATGGATAATTATTATAATAGTGTTTCCGTTCCAGTGAATTACATGAAAAAATTACTTCTACACTTCTCCAATCAGAAGGGTACCCTCAATAAATTGTTGGGATGAAATTTAGAAATAGGAGAATCAGTTTCTTGTTTCAACGAATATGGTGTATGTATTCGTAAATGGAAGAACAAATGTGAAGTGCTGGCCATATCCAGTGAATACGGAGGTGAAATGGTGGACACTAGGACTCATAATGGAATATGCATCGAGAAACCATACATGATTGTCGAATACAATAAATATACGAAAGGCATTTACAATAGCGATCAAATGCTTGCCCATTATCCCAATTCCTACTAGGCGTTGAGATTATATAAGAAGGTTGGACTTCATGCAGTCCATCTTATGTTGGTACCTGCACACTGTTTATATTTGAAATGTGCGATTGAAAAAATCGATCCTAACGATTTACAGTCGGTCATAGTTTCAAATTTGCTCCTAGAACAAGAAAATCCTGCAGAAAACACACCACCCATGCAAATTCACCTGCAAGAACAGATGAAAAAATTCTAGGTGGAAAAATGCATGGTAAGAGATGTAAAAATTGTATAGATAGGAATAAAAAGAGAATGAACCCAATTTATTTTTGCCCTCAGTGTCCAGAACAACCAGGTTTTTGTCTTTCTCCCTGTTTTACAAAGTATGATAATTACTGGACTCTTTTCATAGCCCTTATTACATATGTGCTATTTTTTTGTTACTGATACTTTAGGATAACTGTATGTGCTATTTTATAATTCTGTTTCTTTATTGTTATTCATTTAGATAAATTATATATCTATTGTTAATACTTTACAATTCTTGTACATATTCATTCAAGTTCTGAATGTTGATGTATACATATAAATGGCAGTAAGTTTATTTCAATGAATGTTCCATTTTTACATATTCGGATTTTTTTATATATATATAGAGTGGTCCATTGATCGTGACTGGGCCAAATATCTCACGAAATAAGAGTCAAACGAAAAAACTACCAAGAAC
Organism: Schistocerca nitens; assembly: GCF_023898315.1. Classification (NCBI taxonomy): domain Eukaryota; kingdom Metazoa; phylum Arthropoda; class Insecta; order Orthoptera; family Acrididae; genus Schistocerca; species Schistocerca nitens. The sequence goes on from NC_064617.1 coordinate 347,260,581, forward strand.
GAAACTTGTCTAGCTTGAAGGGAGAAACCAGATGGCGCTATGGTTGGCCCCTAAATGGCGCTGCCATAGGTCAAACGGATATAAATTGCGTTTTTTTAAAATAAGAACCCCCATTTTTTATACATATTCGTGTAGTACGTAAAGAAATATGAATGTTTTAGTTGGACCACTTTTTTCGCTTTGTGATAGATGGCGCTGTAATAGCTACAAACATATGGCTCACAATTTTAGACGAACAGTTGGTAACAAGTAGGTTTTTTAAATTAAAATACAGAATGTAGGTACGTTTGAACATTTTATTTCGGTTGTTCCAATGTGATACATGTACCTTTGTGAACTTATCGTTTCTGAAAATGCATGCTTTTTAGCGTGATTATCTGTAAATACCACATTAATGCAATAAATGCTCAAAATGATGTCAGTCAACCTCAATGCATTTGGCAATACGTGTAACGACATTCCTCTCAACAGCGAGTAGTTCGCCTTCCGTAATGTTCGCACATGCATTGACAATGCGCTGACGCATGTTGTCAGGCGTTGTCGGTGGATCACGATAGCAAATATCCTTCAACTTTCCCCACGGAAAGAATTCCGGGGACGTCAGATCCGGTGAACGTGCGGACCATGGTATGGTGCTTCGACGACCAATCCACCTGTCACGAAATATGCTATTCAATACCGCTTCAACCGTACGCGAGCTATGTACTGGACATCCATCATGTTGGAAGTACATCGCCATTCTGTCATGCAGTGAAAGATCTTGTAGTAACATCGGTAGAACATTACGTAGGAAATTGCACCATTTAGACTGCCATCGATAAAATGGGGGCCAATTATCCTTTCTCCCACAATGCTGCACCATACATTAACCTGCCAAGGTTGCTGATGTTCCACTTGTCGCAGCCATCGTGGAATGACTCTTCGTCGCTAAATATAATGCGTGCAGAAAATCTGTCATCGTCCCGTAATTTCTCTTGTGCCCAGTGGCAGAACTGTACACGACGTTCGAAGTCGTCGCCATGCAATTCCTGGTGCATAGAAATATGGTACGGGTGCAATGATGTTGATGTAGCATTCTCAACACCGACGTTTTTGAGATTCCCGTTCTCGCGCAATTTGTCGGCTACGGATGTGCGGATTAGCCGCAACAGCAGCTAAAACACCTGCTTGGGCATTATCATTTGTTGCAGGTCGTGGTTGACGTTTCAAATGTTGCTGAACACTTCCTGTATCCTTAAATAACGTCACTGTCCGGCGAACAGCCCAGACACTTGGATGATTTCGTCCAGGATACCGAGCAGCATACATAGCACACACCTGCTGGGCATTTTGATCACAATAGGCATACATCAACACGATATCGGCCTTTTCCGCAACTGGTAAACGGTCCATTTTAAATTGGGTAATGTATCACGAAGCAAATACCGTCCGCACTGGCGGAATGTTACGTGATACCACGTACTTATACCCTATGACTATTACAGCGCAATCTATCACAAAGCGAAAAAAGTGGTCCAACTAAAACATTTATATTTCTTTACATACTACACGAATATGTAATAAAAATGGGGGTTCCTATTTTAAAAAAACGCAATTGATATCCGTTTGTCCTACGGCAGCACCATCTAGCAGGCCAACTATAGCGCTATCTGGTTTCTCCCTTCAAGCTAGACAAATTTTGTTCTTTGTAGTTTTTTCGTTTGACGCTTATTTCGTGAGATATTTGGCCCAGTCAGTATCAATGGAACACCCTGTATACAACTTTTCCCCAGTATAGTAAACAGATTCTATTTACCGATTATTCTCCAATTTTCGAAAACAGTTATGTCTCAATTTGAATAGTGAAGTATCCCATCAAAAATAAAAAGATTTGTTATTGAGTTTTTTTAAAATATATAAAAATATCAATAAAACTTACCAAAGTTGTAAAATACACAAAAATATGAAATATTCCGTTCAAAGTATGAGTGGAAACAGGAAGACAAGAATTTTCGATATAGATAGAGGTTCCTTACTGGTTGTTTGTTATGCGAGGTCGCCTACCATAGCATCACTGTTTATCCTGGAGGGCTGCACATGTCCATTACAAACGAATTAGTTTTCTCTTCCCTACTATTAGTATTGTTTCCTTTTCAAGCTTGTCCCACTTTTCGAGTGCGTCCAAAACGCTTTCAATCACATAATCAGTATGTTTGAATACATCATCAGTGCAGTGGCTGTTTATGAAACATGATCCATGTCATCGGTTTATGTGTTTTGGTTTTATTTTGGCCTGTTCATCAACTATTGGCTGTATCAGTGTCTCCAACTGGTGAGCGCCTGTTTCCTCGTAGAAGGGGAATTAGTTTAACTTGTGCTGCCTATTACCATCATTAATTATGTATTCAGATCAGCATGCATTGTGCTCTCCATTCTGTCTCAACGGTACATTTTCTACACTACTGGTTTCGTCGCAACTGTGAAAATGTGGAAGATGTCTTCCTGCTCTTCCTCTGACACAGTAGTTAAAGTTTGTATTTAGAACTTCTGGCTCTGTACATTTATTTTTCTATCTTGATCATTCCTATTGTTTACATTACTATCAAAGGGCATATTATTACTGGGTATTTGTTTCTCATTAGCTGCCACTCCTTCTACCTATTCTAGACATCAAAGAATCTATCTACATGTCTGTCGGTATTGAAATTATTCTTTCCTGCCCATACCAAGGTAGTTTATGTCCTAATCCCATAATTATTATTTCTGGCTTCATCTTTTCTGCGATATGCGAAAGATGTAAAACCTATTTCTAGAGAACTCTTCAATAGTTTCAGGACAAAGAGTGTTTACCACTCCAAAAATTCCCCTAATACATCGTTTTGTGTATTGCGAGACCACTACTCACTCAGGAATGCAGATTTAAAATCTGGCAGTGTTTTACATCTCATCATGACATCAGCTGGCCATTGCAAAGCACCTCCTGATACATTACTTCCAATAAAACAGATTTCCTCACGTTCAGACCACCCATTTGACCAACACATCTTCAAAACCATTCCAGAATGCTTATATGCATCAAAATGTAGAAATTGTTGACATGCATTGAAAGCAGCGTGAACAGAGGTAACATACTGTATGGCAGCATTACACAAACCACCAGGGGTTCCTCTACTGTCTATGTTAGCAGTGCTAGAATTTAGATCTAGTACTTGGAGCTGTACTGCTTTAATCTTTTCTGAAACCTTTTTACAACCCGTTTTTACCACTTTCATTTCTATTTGCAACTGTTTATTTTATTATTTATTTCTTCAAACTGATTACAGCAAATTTCGGTTTCTTTGCCTATTCTTTCTGTTATCTTGTTTTACAATTGTTTATTTTCTTTTTGAATTCATTACGAACTTCCCCAATGTTGTTGTTGATAATATTATGCAGTTTTGTTAACTGTTGCACTACTTTGATTTTAAAATCGTGATGACTAGAATCAATTTTACAATTTAAATTATCCATATCAGATTTTAATTCTCTGCTCAGTACATTATGACTGGAATCCACTCTATTTTCTTGACAGGACCGTAACAAACTTTAAGCTCGATTCTAATTTATTTTGAAATTTAATATTACTGGATTCCACTTTAGTATTAATTCCCTCGATTTTGGAAAACAGCAAATATATACAATCTGCTGTTCGCACATTTTCAACTTCAATTTTAGTCAGTTTCAAAGAAGACTCTTGCATTAATTGACTCGTTTGAATCCTTGAATCCTCGACTTCAGTTTCACTATCTTACATTTTCAGCAACTCAACCTTTCTTTCTTAACCTCAGCGTCTGTTATATCACCATCATCAGAAGTCATTTGCATCCTTACTGTAACTTGGCACTGTTTTTCCAATAACTCATCACCTAAAATCGCTTTTACTGTGATTTTCACAGGGTTCTCTACATTAGTTTCTACCTAATTGTATCCCAGTCATCATCAGAAAGGTGTTCTGTTTTAACTTCTACATCTCCCTTTTCAGTGAGAACCATTTCTGACCATTGTTTAGAAGCAGGTAATAAATAATTCAAGTACTCTCACCTGACCTTGACAAACGATGCTGGCGCAGTGTACCAGGTATCATGTAAAGACGCGTCATACTGCAGTAGCGCAGGGGGTTGGGTGTAGCACAGACTGGTGAGAGCACACAGCAAATCATAGACTCATGGAACTCTGCAATGAAGCACAGCCTCCATCCATCAGTCAGCGCCATTTGTGGCCACAGTGCAGCGCTGTCGTCCTCCCCTCTTCTCCAAAGTCACTGTTGACAGAATTCAAGTTAAGGCTTTACACTCACAGAAAACATTATTCTCTCTGTTTATTTAATTGGCTCCAGCCTCCATGTGTTCCATTTCTGTATCCTATTTGTTCCTGCTGGGTTCATTTTCATTTACTGAACACATTCACAGTTCTTTTCCCTAGCCGATAAACCAAAGATTGGGTGGTGGGTAAAAATGTGATGTTTGTTCTCTATTTTTGTAAGCTGAAATGTTTGGTAGTTTTGTGCGAGTTTTGTTATACCACAGCCTTTTTATAAGGGCCTGGAGACTATTTGAGTGAAGAGCCAGAAAGTGATGGAGAACATACTGTCTATATTATTCATTCCTCAGGTCCACTTCTCAGCTCACCTAAACTAAAATAAAATGTCCTAACTCTCTAAGAATAATGGAAAAGCGTCAGGAATCACAACGATGAATTTACAGACAATTTATACTGTTTGTTCCAATTTACATACAGTTAATTGCTTGCCTCAAAAGTGGATAATAATCTCCAACAATTGCGAACAGGTATTTCTGTAATATATTGGGCGGCACATGTGACAAAACATGGTAACCAAATACATGTTTTCCAGATAAGTACTTAATCCAAGTAAGTTCACTTTTACACAGTTTCAGCAGTTATATGCAGTATATCATTCGACCAGTATGCAATAATTTCCAGAATGAGATTTTTACTCTGCAGCGGAGTGTGCGCTGATATGAAACTTCGTGGCAGATTAAAACTGTGTGCCGGACCGAGACTCGAACTCGGGACCTTCAGTATGCAATAATGTCAAACACTATTAACGCCATCTGAGGCTTAAGCAGATACAAAACAGATTCACAACAGAGTGTAGCACATTCCTGCATGACTGACAACGATCGACTAATCCCTCAGGTGTAGATATTTGGTTATTTATATATTTTCTAAAAGAAAATCTGATATTTATATTCTATAAAATCCTATCAATACGTATCAAATTTGGAACACCAGAATTTTCCAGATGGAACCAACGGTAGATGCTTTTCTCTAAATTGTCTCTGTTTTTATCTTCTGTACATTTGAGTTCTACAATATTATACTGAAACTTAGCACATCACTATTACATCTAATGCTGTCATTTTGCTTTATAGCTTAAAAACGAATCTTAGTTACTCTAAGTCGTTTCATAAAATTTAGGTATGAAATTGATATTTTTCTTATTAATTCTAAGTAGTTGTGGTATCTTCATGGAAACTTTTACCATATTTTTTTATGAAGTACTGAACCTACTGCAGAGGAGGGAGGCCTTTCGTGTTTGTTTTTGTTAACGCTATTGTTCAGTTCACCTACCTCAATAGGATTCCTGCCGATGTCCCTTCACTCTGTGGTATCAAATACGTACTAGGCAGTGTAAAGCAGCGTAGATGAAACCACCACCTAATACCTACCACACAGAGGTCGTGTAACTCTAGTTGAAAGTCAGTTCCTGAAAGTTCATGATTAAAAAATCGGGCATTCGGGATCTTCAGTCTACTTGCAGAAAAACGTTTAAAATTAGATTAACTCTGCTTTTTATTCATATTGAAACATATGAAATGGCTATCAAGTCCGTATTTAATATGGTAAAACGTTATCATTCAAAGTTCACTGTATATATAACAAATTGTCATTCGAAAAGCAGCCAGAATTTTAGTAAGTTCGACCCAATTAATTTTCACGTTCTACCAGTCACAGACCCACAACTACTCGTGAGTTAAACATTCGGTCGTTTCAGTGGTTTTCCTCATACGAGGTGCTCGCCAAAATATTCTGTACACATCACTAAACACGCCATACGGAGTTGGTACTATGACCAGAAAGTTCACTCGCTGATATCCCTCAAACTATTTAATTTAGAAACACCAAACTTTCATTAAGATGTTCGTAACTCCGGTCACTTCAGTTATGATATGTAGCTCACTATTTCCCCATCTTACAGAGTATTTTTAAGGAGCGATCTGATATCGTGTTAGCCACAGTCTGGCTAGCAAACGACTCTTCTCAAGGTACTCTCCTACATGCCCACTTCTCTATTTGCGTGGGAACAGCTTAATTCTGGTAAGGTGTTGATCTAAATGACCAAACAGAATGTTCTTTCCACATCATTCTCACGGCAATTCTTGCCTTATCCAATCGCTAATTTGATAGTAATTAATGTCAGCAAAATTTCAATTTCTTGTATTTTGTTTAATTAAAATAAACGAAGTGTGAAATATTTTTCAAATTGATAAATAAACTTATTCCGCCTCTGACTTAAATTCTGGTTGCTTTTATACAAAAGCAAGCACACACTGACATATGTCACCTGAATCGTGGTTGAGGCATAACTTTCCCACAGTTCGTTTGTACAAGGTTTAACGAAAAATGAAATATTAAATATTAATGTATGTCCCACATACACACTCTCAATCATTCTTACCCACTCACATGGCAGATATAATAAAATAATAATTTTGACCGATTGATGTGTTACTTAATGCACAGAGACTAAGGTTTTAAAAATAAAATTCTAATTAATTGACTTTTATGAACTGGTAACTTTGGAATAGCTTCAAATGATAATGAAAGTCAATCTATTATCGTTCCTAACTCGGTTTTAAAAAAACAAGCGTGGGTTTTAGGAGTTTTAGGTAATTCTCTTTATCTCCAGAACAATAATAAATAAAAATCTGAAATTTTGACAGCATCATTCAATTAATAACAAAAGGCTGTGTACCAAATTTGAACAAAATCGGATAATAACTAATATGGATTATTTAGATTCGCAGAGGGTATGAATCTTTGTATTGATTGAATGTTATGCTATGCAGTTCTCACGGCAGGCAGCGTCAGCTGTGCTGTGAGCAAAGCAAAAACGAAAAAAAAAAAAACCACCATACCAGATGACTGCATGACTTGAAAGCGTACAGTACCACCCAACATTGAAAATAGGTACAACATTCTTCGTTATTCTTGTCAGAACAACATATTTTTTGTAATAATAACTCAATTTCATTTAATACACCGGAGCCGGATACCAGTGTAGGAAAGAAGGATAATTTATTTATTTAATTGATCACATGTGCACTCCCACAAAATAAATCCCTACATCCAATTTGGTGAGATCTGTGATATGAATGAATGTATGGTCGTCTGCTAACCGCAGATAGTGAATGTGCAATATATGATCATCTTTGAGACGGTCCTTTGGTCACCTTTGGTGGAATCAAAGAGATGAAATTCACCTGAGCTTTGAGCACCTGAAATGTGGCTGACCAATACGGTAGCAAGGTGCTCCCCCACCGCGACGGAGGTGCGAGCTGACCTGAAGAACGGCCATGTTTCAGCACTCTGGCGCTGGATCTTGTGTTGGTAACACCTGTCTTAGGTGTGCTCCGTGAAGACAAAAGAGTGGAGAGAATGGTATGCATGTGGAATACTTAAGGGTAGTTTGGAATAATAATTTCTCTATTTCAGGAACTTTTGTGGGGAGAATTAAATGTCAGGCCGGTAATATTAGGGGGATCGTAGTAATCTTTGGAAGTCACCAACGGTCACAATAGGTTGAAATACTTCCGAGTGGTAAAGTTAAGCTGAATTACTGGCGTGGAAATATTTAAGAAATGGCGTGTGCAGGACTTGAAATTAGAGACGAGTACTTCCACATGGTGAGTACTGTGTGAGTCTCAATCTGTGTATGAGACAAAGGATAAAGAGAAGTACTTGTCCATGGTATCAGTTGAGGACTGGTTTGTGTAACCAATATGTTCTTAATATTACTTTGCATGTTATGTTTCCGTGTGATGCTGGATTCAAACTCTAATACTCTGAGAGAGAAGCAAGGTGAGTCAGCCGTCTATCCAGCAACGCCACTTGGCTTGCATTGTACACGAAGACATGCACATATCCTCCAGATTTCGTAGTAGGAAAGAAAAGTTACGAAGTGGGGCAGTGTCGTGTGAAACTGGGATGAATACTAATTGAAGTGGGAAAGCTGAAAGTGAAGTGATTCTAACGTTGTGACTACTCTTTGTGATGTATGTTGCCAGTGTGATGTATTTCATGTCCGGCCGAAGTGGCCGTGCGGTTAAAGGCGCTGCAGTCTGGAACCGCAAGACCGCTACGGTCGCAGGTTCGAATCCTGCCTCGGGCATGGATGTTTGTGATGCCCTTAGGTTAGTTAGGTTTAATTACTTCTAAGTTCTAGGGGACTAATGACCTCAGCAGTTGAGTCCCATAGTGCTCAGAGCCATTTGAACCATTTTTTTGTATTTCATGTAATTTAAGTATGTGTGGTTTGCATGGGAGCGTAGCAAGATAGGTTCAGAGACAGTGAGTCATGCATGTTCCTTTTTGTACCGCTCGGTCTGGAGGAAGTTATCGTGACGATGGGTGTGAGAGTCGAAGTGTGAGATATAGCAAAAGATCCACCATCCTATCCGGAAAGTGCACTGTAGCGTTAAATAATTACGAGACCATAAGATAAAGAATCACCAACGTAAAGCCATACCCACTGGGCGGAGTTTCTCATGTGTAATTGTTGTAAATAATTTAATGGTGTGTTTAGGTTAGAGAATTTATCGGCATAAAAAAGATAGTGAAAAGAAAAAGATTGGTGGCCTTTTTCTTCGAATAGTATGTTGTCATGATATCCAGAATTTATAATGTGTGCGCCATTCATATACAGTGCGATGGCCACATGTTGATCAAAGCCGTTGAATAAGAAAGAAAATGTGGTATTGCCAGAGCGTAGTGAACAATCAGAGTTGCGTAAATTACTAATAGTCAGATGTGTGTTATCCATTTCCATTGCGTAATATTCAAACAGGAGAATAATTTTTAGCTTAATTGTGAGTACTAGAGCTCATAATCAGTTATTGATGTTACTCGATAAATTAAAAAAATGCACTCGGTTGGCAGACCACTCATCTTGCAGGCCTGACTGCTTGATGCCACAGTATGAGCAAGGCATGTGGGTGCCTCTCAGCCTTACTGCAACGAATGTCATCTCGTAATAACTTGCTGCGCTACACAACGTCCAGAAGATGAGCTCTGTAGCTTTAATATTATGCGCTTCTAATATTTCGAAAAAAGTGGAATAATTCAAAAAGTAGAATAGGTAGGTCCCTTTAAACTTTTATCACGTATTTTCATGACAAACTGCTACTAATTCCAAAAGTAGAAGTTTCTAGAATTGATACTGCGTGCCTCTTAGAATTTTACAAGGTGTTGATTTTTGATGTATTGTAAGTAATTAGTGAGTCACATTGGAATTCAGAAAATTTTCAAAGTCTTACATAATCTGATCAAGAACTGAAACTATATTTCAACATTCAAGGTTTATATAAGTAGCAAGATATTTTAAATTACACTGCTGGCCACCGTAAATGCAACACCCTGAAGGAAGCATCCGAATCAAGTGAAATTTACACCATGGGTTTGCAGCGATGAGATATGCAACTGATTAGAATTTCAGCGCAGACGCACATCACGCGCGCCTTTGGCGCCACCTCATAGCGCCATTTAAGGCTTGGCGATTTCGACGAGTGTACATTTGGCACGTGTGTTTACCTTGTGGTTGTTTCACAAGACGATCAGTTATGCCTCGTAGACAACAGCGAACATCTTTTGATCAAGTATCCAAGTTCGACAGAGGAAGGATAGTGGCTTACCGAGATTGTGGATTATCATACAGAGAAATCGCTAGTCGTGTTGGACGAAACCAAACAACTGTAATGCGGAGATGTGACCGTTGGATGCAGGAGGGTACGATGGACTGACGTGGTCGATCGCATTCACCTCGGTGCACCACTGCACGTGCTGATAGGCAAATTGTGCGCATGGCAGTGACGGATCGCTCAGTGCCATCCCGAACCATAGCACAGCACATTGCGTCTGTAACGCATCATCCAGTGTCTGCGCGTACCATTCGACGCCGTTTACAGCAGAGTGGTCTGTCCGCAAGACGTCCATTGCTTCGTCTACCATTGACGCAGAACCACAGACGTCTCCGTCGCCAATGGTGTGATGACAGACGGATGTGGACGGCAGAATGGAATGACGTTGTCTTTACTGACGAGGCACGCTTCTGTCTGCAGCACCACGATGGTCGGATTCGAGTGTGGGGACACCGTGGAGAGAGGATGCTGGACAGCTGCATTATGCACCGCCACACTGGTCTTGCACCGGGTATTATGGTATGGGGCGGTATTGGATATTACTCTCGCACGCCTCTAGTACGCATTGCCAGTACTTTAAATAGCCGGCGCTACATATCCGAGGTGCTGGAGCCAGTTGTCCTACCTTACCTTCAGGGCTCGGCCACAGCCATATTTCAACAGGATAATGCGCGACCACACGTGGCACGCATTTTCCAAAGGTTCTTCGCCAATAACCAGATTGAACTGCTTCCCTGGCCGGCTCGCTCTCCGGATCTTTCGCCGATAGAAAACATGTGGTCCATGGTTGCTCAACGAGTGACCCAGATTACATCCCCAGCTGCCACACCAGATGATCTTTGGCAATGTGTGGAAGCTGCTTGGGCCGCTGTACCCCAGGAACACATCCAAAGTCTCTTTGACTCAATGCCGAGACGTGTGGCAGCGGTGATCTCCAACAATGGCGGCTACTCTGGCTACTGATTCTGGCAGGAACCACATGTCACAGACGTCTGTAAAAGTAATCATTTGATACTTGGTCAACATGTTATCTACAAAATAAATTTTGTTGTGCTACCTCTTGTCTTGCTTGGTGTTGCATTTACGGTGGCCAGCAGTGTATTAAACACTACCACTGAATATCTCTGGCCAGTCAATCCAAACAACTTCATTAATAGGAAATGACCCCTCACTACACCAACTGAATATTCGCCACAAAATTTTTAAAATACAAATTTAGGGTTTATGAGAAAATACAAGCTAAGTTTATAAAAGAGTGTGTGTCTGAGTCTAGTAACAATAAGTTATTTGTTTAATCAGTCATTTATCAGTGGGACATTTGCGGAATGGTTCAAATGGCCTGAAGTTAAGTCTTTGTTTAAGAAGGAACATAAAGAAATATCATCAAATTGCTCTCCAATTTCATTCTTAACCACAAATCTCGAAAATAATAGAAAATACAATGTACAATCAGCATCTTAACCATCAGACAACCAATACCCTGAGGTGGCATAAGTCATGGAATGTCTCTTAAAATGATGTCGGATCTCCTTTTGCCTGGTGTAGTGCAGCAACTCGATATGGCATCGACTCAACAAGTCGATGTAAGCTCCTGCAGAAATGTTGAGCCACACTGCCTCTATAGCTGTTCATTACTGAGAAAGTGTTGTCTGTACAGGATTTTGTATACAAATTGACCTCTTGACTACGTCCCATAAATGTTCAACGGGATTCATGTCTGACGATATGTGTGGCCAAATCATTTGCTTGCACTGTCCAGAATGTACTTCAAACCAGCGGCGAACAATTGTATCCCAGTGAAAATGCCATCTTTTTGGGGGGAGGGGGGGGGGGAGAGAGACAGGACGTCCATGACTGGCTGAAAATGGTCCCCAAGTAGCTGAAGATAATCATTTCCAGTCAATGATTGGATCAATTGGACCAAAGGACTCAATCCATTCCATGTAAACACAGCCCATACCAGTATGGAGGCACCACCAGCTTGAACAGTGCCTTGTTGACAGTGCCACAAAATGCAAAAGCTACTTCCATCCTCAAAGTTTGCACACCAGCGTAGCAATAATCTTGAGTGCTGTATCACTGGGGACTGCTGGCACTGCTGTGATGTGGTATGATTGACTGAGATTGTAACTATTAATCAGTAGACTTCTATGGCATTCTATTTTTTTGGTCACCGTATTGCATTTGCTACAGAACAGCACACTATTACATAGAAAATATGAATACACTGTAACCACTTGATAGTTCACAATCCCAGTCCACAGCAACTCACTGTAAATTGCAGCAAATCCCAAGAGAATACTCCAGATTGTCAGGGGTAAAGCAAATCTTTCAATAACCCGCAGTACAACAATTCTATATGTAGTCCATTTGAGATGCAGTAAACAGCCAGGTTCCATACGTACGGTGTAAGTGAGGTTAGCACAGAATGACTCAAAGTGTATTGCAGTCACCCTGTGGTGGGGTTTTATCCCTGTTCTGAGGCCACCAGCCAGTCTCATGTGACAGCCAGCTTGTGTCTCTTACTGGCTGTTAGAGAAATTGTTGGTAGCAGACATTGCAGGGTATCAATCCCACTGTTGGATGACTGAGATAGACAGTCCCTCACACCTTTAATTGACAGGCAGTGCCAGAAGTGTATCTTTTAGTATCATGAATGCATACTGGTAGAGTGGGGTGTGTGGGTGACAAAGCCTGATACACTTCAGCTGTCCATGTTGCTGTGTACACTACTTTGAGCCAGGACAGGGTGCTGACTATGGGGCTGCTGTTAGGGCCTTCATATCTGTTCTGGAAATCAGTGATTCTGGTGGTGGTAAAGTGTCCCATTCTATTGAGGGGGTGTGTCTGGGGGGGGGGGGGGGGCAAGCGGCATTAACACTGAACTTGCGCATGTGACACTGCCAGGTGTCTGAAGTTGTGCTGCAATGACTCCAGGGCAGCACTGAATACCTTGTCGTGGAAGCCACTAAGTATGAGCACAGCTGGTTCAAGTGACTCACTAGCAAAGTGCCACTGATGGTCACTGTGAATACTTGTCTTCCACAGGTTGCTCTGATGGCACTCCTGAAGGGTCAAGTGAAATACACACTGCTGCTGATTTGTTGTTTGTGTTTTGCACTAAATGGACATTGGCATTACATTCTGAATCAGTTAACAAAAGAGGAACTTACTTCAGGTCATGCTCACTGTGGTGTTAATGGGAACATGGTTTTTCACCAAAATTTTGCTGTGTTGCATTGGATATTTTAAGCAGTATTACAGATGTGCTGCTTCCCTGAAAACAGTGTGCTGAGTTGCGTCTGACAGTTCAAAAGTTCTTGCTATTTTACGGCATCTTTGAGAGTAGAATTTGTTAATTTCAGTGCCTGTGCAAAAAACTTCTTTATTGGGTGTGTTAAGAATATTTATTAACACAGTAAATATTTGATCTTTATACTGTGAACACTCTCACTAAATGATTGTTCTGCTGCGCACTTTTTTTGTTATCAGTCTTCTGATTGGTTTGATGTGGATGACCATGAATTCCTCTCCTATGCCAACCTTTTTATCTCAGAGCAGCAATAGCAACCAACATCTTCAATAATTTGCTGTATTTATTCTAATCTCTGTCTTTTTCTACAGTTTTTACCACCTACAGCTTCTCTTGTACCATGAAAGTTATCCCTAATATCTTAAGAGGTGTCCTATCATCCAGCTCCTTCTTGTTTTCAGTGTTTTCTATGTATTCTTTTCCTCACAAATTCTGTGCAAAACCTGCTCATTCTTTACCTTCCCAGTCCTCCTTATTTTCAACATTCGTCCGTAGCACATCATCTCAAATGCTTCACTTCTCTTCTGCTCCAGTTTTACCACAGTCCATGTTTCACTACCATACTATGTTGTGCTCCAAATGTACAATTTCACAAATTTATTCCTCAAATTAAGGCCTGTGTTTGATACAACACAGTACACATCTCTTAACCAAGAATGCCCTGTTCGTGACACACATACACTCGAGCAGCAGTGCAACAAACAGGAAAAACTCAGGAACAACCATTGTTAAGAACTTGTCGATAGTCTCAATGTCGAATTTTACTACATTTCAACATATATTTTTACATTTATATCACAATTAAATTATAATCAGAAAGTTTAATTTATTACATTCAATATTTCTCAAAATTTCACTAATTTATCATTGGTCAGGGATATAGCAAAAATGTCTTCTACTCTCTTTTCTGAATTTACGTTACAAATGTATATAATTCTATAAATAATATTCCTTCAAAAGATGGTAAGGTACTTCAATATATTTTGAAATTTTAGTAGAAGTATCACTTCTAGTATTACTGACTACCCCTTTTTCTCTTAGTTTACTTTAACAGGCTGTCAGACTTTGCATAAAAATATTCAAAATATTTAGAATTAACTTAATCTCAATGAGATATTTTGACAATGCTACATTCTCTGCAAAAGTAGATGATTTCATAATACTTCCTTTTTTCTTGGGCTTCCAAAACATTGCATTTCTAAGTAATCTAATTACGTAACCTGATGCAGACTTAGGATTTACTATTCACCTGCCCAATCTGCAGCTACAAAACAATGTAAGAGATTAGTATTTTCAGTCTTTCCATATATTTACTTCAAATGTTTTGTTAGATACAAAATTTTCCAATACTCGCAAAGCATGCTTGAAATATTACTGTAACGATTTTGAAATCTACTCAAGTAATTTAACTGTAACTTTTATCTGACCTTACTTGTGAAGTCTGTGTACCAGAAGTTACTTTACACATTTTCTGAGAAAATTTTCCTTTTAAGAATCATAGTCTGTATGTGAATTTGTTCTGCAATGAAAGATTTCAGACAACAGTACGACAGCATAAGTTTCAGTGTTTGCATCACAGCAATTAGTGGACACATATCATTCATGTTTGTTAAGCCCCTTACAATTAATCGCGCTTTACAAGTATCATCTGATTTTCTTGTAAAAACCTACTTTAGTTTCACATTTCTATTTTTATTTAGACATCCAAGTTTCTTACCCATTAGTTGTTTCCAAAATTTTGTGTGATTACCATTCATTGCTTCTTCAAAATTTTCTGGACTATAAGTGATTTACATAAATGAAGTTACTCATAACTTTATCATTAAATCTATGAGGTATTATACATCATCTAGCTGATCTTCTCAACATACATTCTTGATTTTGTTTACGACTGCTCAAACCTCATTCAATATCCTTTTTTTCCCTTTCCTCGTTTACAAATTCTGTTTCTGTACTTTTGTACCTAAAAGCACTTTACATATTCAATCTCTTAATCACAGTACAGGATGTCCCTCTCAAACCTCCCACATTTCAAATGCCCTGTGGAAAAAATCGTAGTGGATGTAATGATAAAACTACATCATATGCAAGAGCAGTGTAATTCTCGAAAGTGTATGCAAGAAACTGTTCCAAACCGGGAGTAGAAGAAGCGAGAAGTATAAGAAGGACCGGATTCTTATGTATGGAGACAGTCATGGTCGCGAAATAGCCCAAAACATCGTGAATATCCAAGACGACTTCATAGCTGTGGCTCACATTCAACCTGGTGCACCTCTTCCTGCTGTACTGAAGGTGTGTGTGGAAGATAGCGAATCGTTCTCAGTAAATGAGTATGTCGTTATCATTGGTGGTACAAATGATGTGGCTAAAAATGTAGCAAATGACGCTATCAGGCACATGAAAGCAACATTCGGTAGGTTGACTGGCACCAAAGTAATTGTCGTTAACATTCCACAGAGACATGATCTAATGGACCAGTCAATTGTGAACTTTGAAGTGCATAAAACAAATGTTAGGGTTAAATAATATGTAACAAATTTCGCAATGTGTTTTTGGTAAACATCAGTAACCTGGATAGAAACCTGCACACAACTCATGGTATGCACGTGAACAAGAGAGGTAAAATGATTGTGAGTAAATTAATTATTGATGAAATCAGACGAAACATCACACAAAGCAGTGTAAATAAGTGCATTGCTATGGAATGGCACAACCCACCCAAGCAGGACTTGCCACACAAAGAGCTACAGCTGACAAGCCAGGGAAACTTGTAAACCCTGCTGGACAGCCTGGTAGCTCTAAATCTCCCTGTATGGTCCAGCAGGAGAAACTTAGCCCTAATATCATACAGCGAAACCCTTGTACTCTTAAAAACAACCAGTCTGGTAGGGTGACACACCCATCAAGCGTTCAACAATCCAAACTCACTTTCAAATTAATTCAGTAGAACTTTCAAAGTCTTGGCAATAAGCACAACGATTTGGATACCATTACAGCAATTGATGACCCTGATGTTTTAGTTATAAGTGAACACTGGTACACAGATGAGCTAATTAGTGCATGTAAGCCACTTTCCATCATCTTTTGCTCTGCCTTCAGTAGAAAAGAGAAACATGGTGGTGGGGTAGCTATCTTTGCATCCAGTGGTAGTAATTATATTGTAATAGATGTATGTGCTTTCAGCATTGAAAGTGTAATAGAACTACCAGCAATTAATTATAAATGGGGGAAAGAGAACTTAATTATTAGAGGCCTATACAGACCTCCATCTGGTAACCCAGATAGTTTCTTTGATGTTCTTAATGACCTGCTTGTTGACATTGACAGTAAACACTGCAATAAAAATGGCTGGGTTAACATAATACTAACTGGAGATATAAACATTCACTTGCTGTCCAATGACTCTGTATCTAAAAAAACCAATGCTAATACTAGCTCAATTTAACTTAACATTTCTGATAATCGAGCCCACTAGAGAGGTCAATAGTGTAAAATCATGCATTGACAACATTATAACTAACATGTCCCACTTTACATGCAGTGCATTAGTTCTGAAGCTTGCCATTTCTGACCACCACGCAATACAGGTATTGATAGAAGTTGGAAATCTTCATGTCAATAGAAAAGAGAAACAATATGTGACAAAAAGCATCACCAATGACGACAATGTTAAAGATTTCAACAGTTTGCTGAAAAGCTTACAATGGGGTGAAAAAAAACAGCATTACTTTCAGTGATTTTTCATCAGATTTTTATTATTGCTTCAATGTCTCATGCCCAGAAATAACTGGATAAATCATGAAGTAAAAACAGCAAGAGAGAAACTTAGACTTTTCCAATATGCAATGATAATAGACTAAAGGTAGAATTTAAGAATTATCAGGATTACTATAATGATCTTCTGCTAGAAACTAAAAGTAAATATTTAGCCACAATGTTAAGAAACTCTACTAACACAGGTTTAGCTGTTTGGAAAGAAATAAATAGCTTTAGGGATGGTAAGGACAGATCAACAAGTGATTTTACTATAAACCATAAAGGGCATATCATGAAATGTCAATGTCAGATTGCAAATGTTTTTAATGAGCACTTTTCTTCTGTTGGAAAATCTTTCAATGACCATTTTAAGAATCTTCAGCATAGATATAGGGGCTTTCCAATCAAACAAAGCATATACTTAGCCCCAACCAATAGCAAAGTCAAAAACATAGTAATGTCATTAAAAAATACAAAATCAGCAGGCTATGATGGATTGTCTATCAGTACACTGAAAAGATGCATAGACAACATACAGGGTGTTTCAAAAATGACCGGTATATTTGAAACGGCAATAAAAACTAAACGAGCAGCGATAGAAATACACCGTTTGTTGCAATATGCTTGGGACAACAGTACATTTTCAGGCAGACAAACTTTCGAAATTACAGTAGTTACAATTTTCAACAACAGATGGCGCTGAGGTCTGGGAAACTCTATATTACGATATTTTCCACATATCCACCATGCGTAGCAATAATATGGCGTAGTCTCTGAATGAAATTACCCGAAACCTTTGACAACGTGTCTGGCGGAATGGCTTCACATGCAGATGAGATGTACTGCTTCAGCTGTTCAATTTTTTCTGGATTCTGGCGGTACACCTGGTCTTTCAAGTGTCCCCACAGAAAGAAGTCACAGGGGTTCATGTCTGGCGAATAGGGAGGCCAATCCACGCCGCCTCCTGTATGTTTCGGATAGCCCAAAGCAATCACACGATCATCGAAATATTCATTCAGGAAATTAAAGACGTCGGCCGTGCGATGTGGCCGGGCACCATCTTGCATAAACCACGAGGTGTTCGCAGTGTTGTCTAAGGCAGTTTGTACCGCCACAAATTCACGAAGAATGTCCAGATAGCGTGATGCAGTAATCGTTTCGGATCTGAAAAATGGGCCAATGATTCCTTTGGAAGAAATGGCGGCCCAGACCAGTACTTTTTGAGGATGCGGGGACGATGGGACTGCAACATGGGGCTTTTCGGTTCCCCATATGCGCCAGTTCTGTTTATTGACAAAGCCGTCCAGGTAAAAATAAGCTTCGTCAGTAAACCAAATGCTGCCCACATGCATATCGCCGTCATCAATCCTGTGCACTATATCGTTAGCGAATGTCTCTCGTGCAGCAATGGTAGCGGCGCTGAGGGGTTGCCGCGTTTGAATTTTGTATGGATAGTGGTGTAAACTCGGCGCATGAGATGATACGTGGACGTTGGCGTCATTTGGACCGCAGCTGCAACACGCAAACGGAAACCCGAGGCCGCTGTTGGATCACCTGCTGCACTAGCTGCGCGTTGCCCTCTGTGGTTGCCGTACGCGGTCGCCCTACCTTTCCAGCACGTTCATCCATCACGTTCCCAGTCCGTTGAAATTTTTCAAACAGATCCTTTATTGTATCGCTTTTCGGTCCTTTGGTTACATTAAACCTCCGTTGAAAACTTCGTCTTGTTGCAACAACACTGTGTTCTAGGCGGTGGAATTCCAACACCAGAAAAATCCTCTGTTCTAAGGAATAAACCATGTTGTCTACAGCACACTTGCACGTTGTGAACAGCACACGCTTACAGCAGAAAGACGACGTACAGAATGGCGCACCCACAGACTGCGTTGTCTTCTATATCTTTCACATCACTTGCAGCGCCATCTGTTGTTTAAAATTGTAACTACTGTAATTTCGAAAGTTTGTCCGCCTGAAAATGTACTGTTGTCCCAAGCATATTGCAACAAACGGTGTATTTCTATCGCTGCTCGTTTAGTTTTTATTGCCGTTTCAAATATACCGGTCATTTTTTAAACACCCTGTATCTGATGCCATGGCCACAGCAGTAAATGATGTAATTGTATCAGGTTGTTTCCCAGATAGTCTAAAGACAGCACAAGTAACCCCGATTTGGTGATAAATCTAAAATTAAAAACTACCGCCCCATCTCAATCTTACCTGCATTTTCTAAGGTAGTTGAGAAAGTTATTTATACTAGACTAATGACATTCCTGAGCCAACACAATTTAATATTTGAAAATCAGAATGGCTTTATGAAAAAGAAGTCAAACAACAGTAGCAGCAGCAAAATTAATAGACAAAATAATAACGGCCATAGAGAACAAGGAGTATGTAACTGGAGTGTTCCTTGATCTAGAAAAAGCTTTTAATTGTGTCAACATCACCATATTACTTAACAAGCTGTGGAACCTGGGTATCAGAGGAACTGGCTATGAGCTCATAAAATCGTATATGAGCAATAGAAAACAATTTGTCTTGCTTAAAACAAACAGTGGGTCTTACAGATCTATAATTACTGATATCAAATATGGAGTGCCTCAAGGTTCTGCTTGGGACCCCTTCTTTTCTTGATTTATGTTGATGATATACAGTATTGTTCTCCTAACTGTACAAAAACATTGTATGCAGATGACACATCAATAGTGTGTAAACACAAAGACTATGAGAGTCTGGAGGTACTGTGCAACAGTGTGACTAATGAAATAGTCAAGTATTTTAATGAATGCCATCTAAATATAAGTGCTTCAAAGATTGCAATAATGGAATTTAACACAAGGAAGCAAATAGAGTTTGACATGAAATTACCCATAGGAAATTACATTGTAAAAAAGGAAAAATGGACAAAGTTCTTGGGAATTATAATCTAGGACAGCCTCAAATGGGACATGCGTATTGATTCCTTAGCATGTAAGCTGTTGAAGAATGTGTTTGCTATAAATATGATTAGCAAATATTGTAAGGCCATGTGTGTACTAAAAACTACTTATCATGCCATATTCTCATCAAACTTAAACTTTGCTGTAGAAATATGGGGTGCAACAACTAAAGCCAACCTAAGCACATTATTAATACTACAGAAAAAGTTACCAGAATTATTTGTGGTGCCAAACCTCAAGAATCATGTCGGAATCTGTTCCCAAAATTAGGTGTGCTTACCATTACAGGTATATACATATTGAAAGTTACATTGCTTGTGAAAACAATAAATCCAAATTTCAATTGTGACCTGAAACAGTACGATACAAGGCAAAAGTTCAGATACCATGTAAATAGCCAAAGAACAGCTTTATATGAAAAAAATGCACTTCATGCTGGTCTGAAACTAGCCAATGCCCTAGCAAAAAGTCTCACAATCCTTCCTACTAACAAAAGATCAGCTAAAAAGAATTCTAATTGAAAACTCTTTTTATTTGCTAGACGAGTATTATATCTGTATGAAAAGTGCTTCGTAAGTATGTCAAAGTCATAGTTTTAAGTAACCTATAACTAATATAATACTGATAAAAACAATATTTGTAATATTGTGATGGTATACTACTAAATGTAAAATCCATCAAACACAAAATTTATTAATACAAACAAATATTTAGTTTGTACTTTATAAACTGATGTATTCAGAAGAATAATCTGTATGATGTCCTGAAACTGTATTATTTCTAGGGATTGTATGTGATTATTCGATGCTGAATAATAATAATTATTATAATTATAATAATAATTATAATAATAATAATTATTAGTACTACTACTACTACTACTACTACTATTACTTCTTTCTTTACTTTCTCAGACGTTAAGTCTGCTTAAAAATGGAAAGTGATGTGGACCTTGATCAAGCATCACTTCCTTTTAACTGTACGGTATGTGTTATATTGCATTTAGGAACTTTCGGCTAATTGAACATGTATCAATAATTACGGATTTCTGTAGTTGTATATATATGTTTGGATGTAGCTGTATTGCGTTGATGTACTGGTGGATATTGTGTGGTATGACTCCTGTAGTTGATAATATAATTGGTATGATGTCAACTTTATCCTGATGCCACATGTCCTTGACTTCCTCAGCCAGTTGGATGTATTTTTCAATTTTTTCTCCTGTTTTCTTTTGTATATTTGTTGTATTGGGTATGGATATTTCGATTAGTTGTGTTAATTTCTTCTTTTTATTGGTGAGTATGATGTCAGGTTTGTTATGTGGTGTTGTTTTATCTGTTATAATGGTTCTGTTCCAGTATAATTTGTATTCATCATTCTCCAGTACATTTTGTGGTGCATACTTGTATGTGGGAACGTGTTGTTTTATAAGTTTATGTTGTAAGGCAAGCTGTTCATGTATTATTTTTGCTACATTATTATGTCTTCTGGGGGTATTCTGTATTTGCTAGTATTGTACATCCGCTTGTGATGTGATCTACTGTTTCTATTTGTTGTTTGCAAAGTCTGCATTTATCTGTTGTGGTATTGGGATCTTTAATAATATGCTTGCTGTAATATCTGGTGTTTATTGTTTGATCCTGTATTGAAATCATGAATCCTTCCGTCTCACTGTATATATTGCATTTTCTTAGCCATGTGTTGGATGCGTCTTGATCGATGTGTGGCTGTGTTAGATGATACGGGTGCTTGCCATGTAGTGTTTTCTTTTTCCAATTTACTTTCTTCGTATCTGTTGATGTTATGTGATCTAAAGGATTGTAGAAGTGGTTATGAAATTACAGTGGTGTAGCCAATGTATTAATATGAGTGATTGCTTTGTGTATTTTGCTGATTTCTGCTCGTTCTAGAAAGAATTTTCTTAAATTGTCTACCTGTCCATAATGTAGGTTTTTTTATATCGATAAATCCCCTTCCTCCTTCCTTTCTGCTTAATGTGAATCTTTCTGTTGCTGAATATATGTGATGTATTCTATATTTGTGGCATTGTGATCGTGTAAGTGTATTGAGTGCTTCTAGGTCTGTGTTACTCCATTTCACTATTCCAAACGAGTAGGTCAATATTGGTATGGCATAAGTATTTATAGCTTTCGCCTTGTTTCTTGCTGTCAATTCTGTTTTCAGTATTTTTGTTAGTCTTTGTCTATATTTTTCTTTTAGTTCTTCTTTAATATTTGTATTATCTATTCCTATTTTTTGTCTGTATCCTAGATATCTATAGGCATCTGTTTTTTTCCGTCGCTTCTATGCAGTCACTGTGGTTATCCAATATGTAATCTTCTGGTTTAGTGTGTTTTCCCTTGACTGTGCTATTTTTCTTACATTTGTCTGTTCCAAAAGCCATATTTATACCATTGCTGAATACTTCTTGTCATCATCATCATCATCATCATCATCATCATCATCATCATCATCATCATCATCATCATCATCATCATATGAAAGAATCCAGGACACCTGTACATGTGAACCATTTGCAGCAGAAAGAGTCTGTATTAAGTTTCTTGCCATGTTCTGTTGCAATAGTATCAGTGATACAATGTGCTGACATAGGAATGTCGCCCATTTTGGTCACATACCTTCGTTTACGAATCTCCACAAGAACAACTTCAGTGGGGTTATGTTGGGGGAACGTGATGCCCGGCAATGGGTCCTCCATATCTGCTCCAGTGATTGGGGACTTTCACGTCTAGGAACCTGAGAACAACTGTTGACCAATGTGGTGGAGCTCCGTCTTGTTGAGAGATGATGATAGGTTGAAAGTCGTATTTGAGGGTCTGTTCAAAAAATTCTGGAAAATTTGTAATTTCGCGCCAATGGTGTGTTGGAGCACAATTCAGTGCCTATGTTTAGTGTGTAACTGCCAGAAGTATCATTATTGTTTGCTAATAGTTATTGTTCAGGGCTGTATTGAGTAGAACATTGTATCGCAAAGTTTGTGAATTTTGAGATGGTAGAGGAACAATGAGTCTACTTTAAGTTTTACGTGAAAATCAAGGAAACCTTCGCAGAGACACATCAAATGATGCAGGACTCCTATGGTGTTGAGTGATTCAGCTGTATTTGATGTTACAAATAGTTAACATGGTTTCAAAATGGACAGACAAAAGCTAAAGGTATTCTAATGCAGGATCCTACGACCTCTACCGAAGACGCTCATGTCAGTAACATAAACGAAATTGTGGGTGCCAATCGGAGACTGTCCGTGGGACTGCAGAAGGATATGACATTTCAGTTAGATCGTGACATGAAGTCTTGACACAGTATCTTGGAATGCAT
Source organism: Schistocerca nitens (assembly GCF_023898315.1). Lineage (NCBI taxonomy): Eukaryota > Metazoa > Arthropoda > Insecta > Orthoptera > Acrididae > Schistocerca > Schistocerca nitens. The sequence continues at coordinate 347,283,881 of NC_064617.1, forward strand.
CATGTTGCTGCTAAGTTCATCCCACAGGTCACGAGTAAAGACCAGAAAGACCTTCGCCTCATTATCTGTGAAGAAGTTTCAAATCTCGCAAATGAGAACGAGATGTTCCTTAGAATCACAACTAGTGACGAGACGTGGTTCTACAGAGGCCTTATTTCGACTTACATCTTTCAGTGTTTTGGCAAATTCTTCTTGTAATACCATATCTTGCACTTCATCTACCTACTCTTCTGTATCTATTGAACTGTCTTCAAGTTCATTTCTCTTCCATACATTGCTACTACTTTGGCTTTCCCTACTTTGCTTAATACTGGTTTGCCTTCAGAGCTCTTGAGATTCATACAACTGCTTCTCTTTTCTCCAAAGGCACCTTTTATTTTCCTAATTATTAGTTTCTATAGACTCTCATTTATCCTCTAGCAATTCCTGCTAAGTCATTTTGCACTTTCGATCAATGTCTTTTAGACCTTAGTATTCCCTTTTGCCTGCTTAATTTTTATATATTCTCCTTTCATCAATTAAATGTAATATTTCCTTTGATATTCAAGGATTTCTGCTAGGCCTCGTCTTCTTGCCTATGTGATCCTCTGTTACCTTCACTATTTCATCGTTCAAATCTACCCAATCGTCTTCTATTGTAATCCTTTCCCATGTTTCAGTCAATTGTGCCCAATGACCCCTTCGAAACTCTCAACAACTTCTTGTTCTCTCTGCATATCCAGAACCAATCTCCTTAATTTCCAACGATTTTACAAATACTTCAGTTTTAACTTACAGTTCATAAGCACTAAATTGTGGTCAGAGACAACATCTGCCCCTGGAAATTTTCTACAATTTACGATCTGGTTCCGAAATCTCTGTCAAACAATTACATAATCAATCTGAAACCTTCCAGTGTCTCCAGGTCTCTTCCACATATACAACCTTCTTTCACGATTCTTGAAGCAAGTGTTGGTGATGATTAAATGATGCTCTGTGCAAAATTCTATCAGGTGGCGTACTCTTTTATTTCTGTCCACCAACCCATAATCACCTACTATTTTTTTTCTTCCCCCCCTTTTTCCTATTATCAAATTCCAGTCGACCATCCCAATTAAATTTTCCTCTCCATTAACTATCTGAATAATTTCTTTTATCCCATCATAATTTTTTTCAGTCTCTTCATCGGTGGTGCTTGTTGGTAGACGAGGGTCATTTCATAAGGTCTGCACAGTGTAAAACAGCACTGAAGAAAATAATTTATTTTACATAATACTTTTACTGGCCTTCAATGTAATTTCTATTCTTGCTTATGACAGCTTCTCTATGTTCTAGCAACTACTGTATTCCTGATACTGCACCTTCATTGTTGATCTTACTTGGGTCACCTCACTGGAAGCTTCATAAATTTTATTAAAACATTTTCGACAGAGCTGTTCCATTGATTTGAGAAACAAATCAAAGTCTGGTGGGCTTATATCAGGACAGTATGGTGGGTAATATGTGGTCTTGCATTAAATGTGAAATTAGGACAGCAGATGCAAGCATGTCAGGCCTTCTTTGACAAATTTTCGGGCGCAAAAAATTTTGCAGAAACAGCTTGTAGTACCTGCGCATTACAGGAGTCCCCTAGAACATTCTGTTTGAAGCTATGACTTATTCATATCATATGCAAAGATTATCATCGATATCACCTCTGTCTATTGGTAGCAAAATTTTTTCGGGCATCGAGATGCACAACTTTTCCGTCATGACAAGTGAGACTTTAGTTGTTGTTGTTGTTGTGGTCTTCAGTCCTGAGACTGGTTTGATGCAGCTCTCCATGCTACCCCATCCTGTGCAAGTTTATTCATCTCCCAGTACCTACTGCAGCCTACATCCTTCTGAATCTGCTTAGCGTATTCATCTCTTGGTCTCCCTCTACGATTTTTACCCTCCACACTGCCCTCCAACGCTAAATTTGTGATCCCTTGATGCCTCAGAACATGTCCTACCAACCGGTCCGTTCTTCTCGTCAAGTTGTGCCATAAACTCCTCTTCTCCCCAATTCTATTCAATACCTCCTCATTAGTTATGTGATCTACCCATCTGATCTTCAGCATTCTTCTGTAGCACATTTCGAAAGCTTCTATTCTCTTCCTGTCCAAACTATTTATCGTCCATGTTTCCCTTCCATACATGGCTACACTCCATACAAATACTTTCAGAAACGGCTTCCTGACACTTAAATCTATACTCGATGTTAACAAATTTCTCTTCTTCAGAAACGATTTCCTTGCCATTGCCAGTCTACATTTTATATCTTCTCTACTTCGACCATCAGCAGCTATTTTCTATTTTCCTCCCCAAATAGCAAAACTCCTTTGCTACTTTAAGTGTCTCATTTCCTAATCTAATTCCCTCAGCATCACCCCACTTAATTCAACTGCATTCCATTATCGTCGTTTTGCTTTTGTTGATGTTCATCTTATATCCTCCTTTCCAGACACTGTCCATTCCTTTCAACTGCTCTTCCAAGTCTTTGCTGTCTCTGACAGAATTACAATGTCATCGGCGAACCTCAAAGATTTTATTTCTTCTCCATGCATTTTAATACCTACTCCGAATTTTTCTTTTGTTTCCTTTACTGCTTGTTCAATATACAGACTGAATAACATTGGGGAGAGGCTACACTCCTGTCTCACTCCCTTCCCAACCACTGCTTCCCTTTCGTGCCCCTCAACTCTTATAACTGCCATCACGTTTCTGCACAAATTGTAATTAGCCTTTCGCTCCCTATGTTTTACCGCTGCCCTCTTTAGAATTTGAAAGAGAGTATTCCAGTCAACATTGTCGAAAGCTTTCTCTAAGTTTACAAATGCTAGAAACGTAGGTTTGCTTTTCCTTAATCTTTCTTCTAAGATAAGTCGTAAGGTCAGTATTGCCTCACGTGTTCCAATATTTCTACGGAATCCAAACTGATCTTCCCCGAGGTCAGCTTCTACCAGTTTTTCCATTCGTCTCTAAAGAATTCGCGTTAGTATTTTGCAGCTGTGACTTATTAAACTCACAGTTCGGTAATTTTCACATCTGTCAACAGCAGCTTTCTTTGGTATTGGAATTATTATATTCTTCTTGAAGTCTGTGGGTATTTCGCCTGTCTCATACATCTTGCTCACCAGATGGTATAGTTTTGTCAGGACTGGCTCTCCCAAGGCCGTCAGTACTTTTAATGGAATGTTGTCTACTCCTGGGGCCTTGTTTTGGCTCAGGTCTTTCAGTGCTCTATCGAACTCTTCACGCAGTATCGTATCTCCCATTTCATCTTCATCTACATTCTCGTCCATTTCTATAATACTGTCCTCAAGTACATCGCCCTTGTATAGACCCTCTATATACTCTTTCCACCATTCTGCTTTCCCTTCTTTGGTTAGGACTGGGTTTCCATCTGAGCTCTTGATATTCATACAATGATTCTCTTTTCTCCAAAGGTCTCTTTAATTTTCCTGTAGGCAGTATCTATCTTACCCCTAGTGAGATAAGCCTCTACATCCTTACATTTGTCCTCTAGCCATCCCTGCTTAGCCATTTTGCACTTCCTGTCAATCTCGTTTTTGAGACGTTTGTATTCCTTTTTGCCTGCTTCATTTACTGCGTTTTTATGTTTCCTCCTTTCATCAATTAAATTCAATATTTCTTCTGTTACCCAAGGATTTCTACTAGCTCTCGTCTTTTTACCTACTTGATCCTCTGCTGCCTTCACTACTACATCCCTCAGAGCTACCCATTCTTCATCTACTGTACTTCTTTCCCCCACTGCTGTCAATTGTTCCCTTATGCTCTCCCTGAAACTCTGTACAACCTCTGGTTTAGTCTGTTTATCCAGGTCCCATCTCCTTAAATTCCTACCTTTTTGCAGTTTCTTCAGTTTCAATCTGCAGTTCATAACCAATAGATTGTGGTCAGAATCCACATCTGCCCCTGGAAATGTCTTACAATTTACAACCTGGTTCCTAAATCTCTGTCTTACCATTATATAATCTATCTGATACCTTTTAGTATCTCCAGGATTCTTCCATGTATACAACCTTCTTTCTTGATTCTTGAACCATGTGTTAGCTATGATTAAGTTATACTCTGCGCAAAATTCTACCAGGCCGGTTCCTCTTTCATTTCTTACCCCCCAGTCCATATTCACCTACTGTGTTTCCTTCTCTCCCTTTTCCTACTATCGAATTCCAGTTACCCATGACTATTAAATTTTAGTCTCCCTTCACTACATGAATAATTTCTTTTATCTCATCACACAATTCATCAATTTCTTCATCATCTGCAGAGCTAGTTGGCATATAAACTTGTACTACTGTAGTAGGCGTGGGCTTCGTGTCTATCTTGGCCACAATAATGAGTTCACTATGCTGTTTGTAGTAGCTTACCCGCACTCCAATTTTTTTATTCATTATTAATCCTACTCCTGCATTACCCCTATTTGATTTTGTATTTATAACCCTGTATTCACCTGACCAAAAGTCTTGTTCCTCCTGCCACCGAACTTCACTAATTACAACTATATCTAACTTTAACCTATCCATTTCCCTTTTTAAATTTTATAACCTACCTGCTCGATTAAGGGATCTGACATTCCACGCTCTGATCCGTAGTACGCCAGTTTTCTTTCTCCTGATAACAACGTCCTCTTGAGTAGTCCCCGCCCAAAGATCCGAATGGGGGACTATTTTACCTCCGGAATATTTTACCCAAGAGGACGCCATCATCATTTAACCATACAGTAAAGCTGGATGCCCTCGGGAAAAATTACTTTAGTTATACATCAAAATCTCACACCCATAATTCATAAAGCGCAACAATCCTTTTCAGATACTGTTCTCCTTCTGTTCAATAATGTTAAAGCAATTCTTTTGCTACTTCCTTTCTGCTCTTCACTCAGATTGTGTGGAGCATATCTGGCAGCAACTTTCGTCATTTTTAACTTGAGTTATGATTCGGTAATCTGAGTGACAAACATTCTGGTCTCATGCACAATATCCTCAAGTTTTGCTCTGATCCTTTCTCAAAATGTTACTAACAATAAAAAATAACCTGAGAGAGGTCTTTTGCAGTTGATGGCCTTCCATTCTTGGGTTCTCCTCAGTGCTTCCCTGACCTTCATGGAAACGAACAGACCACTGTGATACTGTGCTACAGCCCACTGCACTAATCCCACAGATCTCTCTCGAAGCATTGTAAATTTTCTTGGGTTCTTTCCACATTCAGATTTGATTATGATGTAGGAATGTTGGTCAGTAAGTGTCATCTGATCTGAAACAGTTTCATCTTCCATTTTAAAATTTAATTACAACACAGCTATGCAAAGCAGCACACACATAATATATGACTGTCTCACCTATAGTCTTGCTCACAGCTGATATGAATTTCAACTAGATCTTTCACCATGATGGCCACTCATGTGCAGGGCTTTTGAAATGACTCTGTTAGAAACTTTTATTACTACAGTGGGTATTGGCTTCTTGTCTACCTTATGATAATGCATTCACTATGCTGTTTGCATTAGCTTATGTGAATTCGTATTTTCTTGTTCATTATTAGATTTCTACATATACGTGATTACTCTGCTATTCACAATTAAGTACCTGGCAGAGGGTTCAATGAACCACCTTCAAGATGTGACTCTACCATACCACTCTCGGACGGCGCGCTGGAAAAACGAGCACTTAAAATTTTCTGTGCGAGCTCTGTTTTCTCTTATTTTATCGCGATGATCATTTCTCCCTATGTAGGTGGGTGCCAACAGAATGTTTTCGCAACTGGAGGAGAAAACTGGACTGAAATTGAATGAGAAGATCCTGTCGCAACGAAAAACGCCTTTGTTTTAATGACTGCCACTCCAATTCACATATCATGTCTGTGGCACTATCTCCCCTATTTCGCGATAATACGAAACGAGCCGCCCTTCTTTGAACTTTTTCGATGTCATCCGTCAGTCCCACCTGATGCGGATCCCACACCGCACAGCAATACTCCATAATAGGGCGAATAAGTGTGGTGTATGCAGTCTCTTCAGTAGATCTGTTGCACCTTCAAAGTTTTCTGCCAGTGAATTGCAGTTTTTGATTGGCTCAACCCACAACATTATCTATGTGATCGTACCAATTTACGTTATTTGTAATTGTAATACCTTAGTAATTAGTTGAATTTACAGCCTTCAGATTTGTGTGACTTATGGCGTAATCGAAATTTGGCGTATTTATTTTAGTATTCATGTGAATAACTTCACACTTTTCTTTATTCAGCGTCAATTGCAACCTTTCGCACCATACAGATATCTTATCTAAATCATTTTGCAATTCGTTTTGGCCATCTGATGACTTTACAAGACTGTAAATGACAGCATCATCTTCAAACAATCTAAGACGGCTACTCAGATTTTCTCCTATGTCGTTAATACAGATCAGGAACAATAGAGGGCCTATAGCACTTCCTTGGGGAAGGCCGGATATTACTTCTGTTTTATTCGATGACTTTCCATCTATTACAACGAACTGCGACCTTTCTGACAAGAAATCACGAATCCAGTCGCACAACTGAGGCGATATTCCATAGGCATACAGTTTTGTTAGAATACCCTTGTGAGGAACAGTATCGGAAGCCTTCTGGAAATCTACAAATATGGAATCAATTTGACATCCCCTGTCGATAGCACTCATTAATTCATGAGTATAAAGAGCTAGTTGTGTTCCGCAAGAACGATATTTTCTAAATCCGTGCTGACTGTGTGTCAATAAATCGTTTTCTTCGAGGTACTTCATTATGTTCGAATATGAGTATATGTTCCACAACCCTGCTGCAAATCGATGTTAGTGATATGGGCATGTAATTCAGCGGATTGCTCCTATTTCTCTATTTGGGTATTGGTGTGAGTTAAGCAGTTTTCCAATCTTTAGGTATGGAACTTTCTGTGAGCGAGCGGTTGTATATAATTGCTAAATATGGAGCTATTGCATCAGTATACTCTGAAAGGAATCTGACTGGTATACAATCTGGGCCGGAGACCTTGCTTTTATTAAATGATTTAAGCTGCTTTGCTACACCGAGTGTATCTACTTCTATGTTTCTTATCTTGGTAGTTGTTCTTGATTGGAATTCGGGAATATTTACTTCGTCTTCTTCGGTGAAGGAGTTTCGGGAAACTGTGCTTAACAACTGTGCTTTAGTGGCACTCTCAGCAGTGACTTCACCGTTGTTATCGCGGAGTGAAGGTATGATTGCGTCTTGCCACTGGTGTGCTTTATGTGTGACCAGAATCTCTTTGGGTATTCTGCCAGATTCTGAGGCAGAGTTTCGTTGTGGAAATTATTAAAAGCATGTCTCATTGAAGTACGCGCTACATTTTTAACTTCTGCAAAACTTTCCCAAACTTGGGGATTTTTACGTTCTTTTAAATTTGGCATGCTTTTTTGTTGCTTCTGCAACAGCGATCCGACTCGTTTTATGTACCATGAGGGATCAGTACCATCACTTATTAATCTATGTGGTATATATCTCTCAACTGTCGTCGATACTATGTCTTTGAAATCGTTCCACATATTTTCTATGCTTACGTGATAAGATCGGAAGGAGTGGAGACAGTCTGTTAAAAAGGCGTTAAGAGCATTTTTATTAGCTTTTTTAAATAGATGTACTTTGCGTTTCTTTTTTATGTTTGTGGGTGTTACGGTATTCAGCCTTGCTGTAACTGCCTTGTGGTCGCTAATCCCTGTATTCGTCATGATTCTCCTTACTTGTCAAGGATTATTTGTTGCTAAGAGGTCAAGTATGCTTTCGCAACCATTTACGCTTCTAGTGGGTTCATGTACTAACTGTTCAAAATAATTTTCTAAGTAAGCATTCAGCACAATTTCGGATGACGTTTTATGCCTGCCGCCATCCTTAAACGTAAATTTTTTCCAGCATATCGAGGGTAGATTTAAGTCACCACCGACTATGATTGTATGAGTGGGGTATCTATTTTAAATGTGACTCAAGTTTTCTTTGAGCTGTTCAGCGACTATATCTTCTGAGTCGGAAAAACGATCCAATTTATAGTTTAGTCGGATGGTCAGGTATAACCTCTACCCGTCCTATTTCGCAGGAACTACCCACTTCAATTTCACAACAAGGTAAACGCCTTCTGACAGCAATAAATACCCCACCACCAACTGCATTTAACACTTTCGCTCCGGCTGACTCTGATAAGCGTCAAAAGAAGCCACGAGCCAGTGCGGCTGAGCTTATAAGCGTCCGCGCTCTTGCAGCGCCTAAGCTAGCATCAAAGCGTGTAAACTTTTAATATGCGTGGTCAGTTATCGAACGTATATTGTTCGTAATGGCGGCTAATGAAACGACACCTGGACGTTCCAATGTGAAAAGGAGCAGGAAACGTGTTACATTGACAGAGGAACAGTTGCTTAGTGTACTAGAAGACAGCGATTTTCTGTGTAGTGCGGACGAGGCATACCACGGAGATTGTCATTTAGAGGCTGCAGAAGAATTGCAGAGTGATGATAGCGTGGAAGCACAGCTTTCGAATCTGATCGTGACGGTTCCGAATCTGACGATACGTATCACGACGATGTGTGTAAATCGACGACGAAAAAGAGCCCGACCTGTCACACGGAGATAATCCAAGTGATTCCTGGCATAAAGAACCACATAATATACAAGCGCACAAACCTGGATACTGCTTGAACTGCTGTATAATTTCCCATAAGTAGCAAAACGCGATAATATCGGGGAATTCCGATTATCAAAGACAACTTCTTTTATTTCTTTTGACATTGCATAGTTTATTTTTACGACGTGAAAGCTTTTTTCACGAGTACTCAGAAAATGAAGTTTTCTTTTGTGGTAAGTCGACTTATTTCTTACTGCGTTGTAAAGCGTTCACTTCAGTTTTTTTGCGAAAGAATTTGTTGTGCTAAATTTGTTTTAATAGCACGGCAATTGAAGTGATGGGGGACACGAGAGAAGCCTCCACGTAGGATGTGTTTCACTTACTAATTTCTACACATCTGGGCGTCCCCTAGGCGTCTATGATAAATGTAGACAGCTAATTCTCTCTTACCAGTAGTAAACATGCTACTAAATTGACGACCTCTATCAGAGTCAATCTTAAAAATGCGCATTTGAAGTAAATATAATTTCAAATGAATCCAGTTTCCTTTTTTCCCTTCTTAAGAATTTGCGTTTTGGAATCCAAATTTTTCCTGAATGCAGTGGATTTGTTGCTTGTTTGAATTGTAATTTTTGTTACATTATCAACAAATCACGAACATTTGAATGACGCCTGTGACCCCTATAGGTATCAGACAGCAAACAGACTTTAATGGTACAAATGGCTCTGAGCACTATGGGACTCAACTGCTGAGGTCATTAGTCCCCTAGAACTTAGAACTAGTTAAACCTAACTAACCTAAGGACATCACAAACATTCATGCCCGAGGCAGGATTCGAACCTGCGACCGTAGCGGTCTTGCGGTTCCAGACTGCAGCGCCTTTAACCGCACGGCCACTTCGGCCGGCAAACAGACTTTAAACATGACCACAATACAGTCGAAGATTATTTTAAGTAATGCATCTAAGGTGCCATCATTAAGTCAGTATAGAACATGATCCTACAAGGTCTTGACGTAAGCATATAGCTCAGGTGTCCTTAGGAGCGTCGGCTCCGAGCGGTACCTGCCTTTTCAGAGCGTTACCGACCCGCACTCGCACTTTGACGGGCCGCACTGGAGAGTTGCGCGCCTGCAGCGAAAGTGTTGATCTATCCTTTCTGAACAGTTAGGTCGGTTGAAAAAATTTCGGCTGAACTCATTTCCGGCCTTAACCAGCTTCCTGTACCTATAACTATTCGAGTTTCAGTGCTTTCCATTAGGGCTTGGAGCTCTGGTTCTTTCCCAACATAGCTAAGACAAATATCGTTTCTACAACTACCTTACTGTGTTTTACCTGCCCCCTTTCTGTGGTTTCCTAAGACCCTCTAACCTAAAAAGATTCATGTCGTGAAGTGTTTGTGCAGCACGCATATCTGACAATATATTCTCTGTACATCTTCAAAATAGTTGTATTTTTTATAAGTCAACCAACAGAAGCTATCAAGGGCAGTGATGTACACGATCACAACACTAGAACAAAGTAACTATTTCCGTAACAGAACCACGTTAAAAATGACTGATAGAAGTCCATATATCAGTGGTTTGATTTGGTATAACAAGCTACCAAACTCTCTAAGAACGTACACACGGGAAATGTTTTTAAAACAAAATCAAAATCTTTTCTAATAGAAAAATGTTTATATTCTTTCAATGAATTTTAAGATAGTGATTGTAACATGAGGCATTAGCATATCAGTTGTAATGTGATAAATGTAAAAAACAGACATAAGAAGCAACAGATACAGAATATAGTGTATTTTATAAGTATAAATATAACCACAGTATTAAGTCTGACGTTTGCAAAAGCCATCATTACAATGGCTCCACGCAAAGAAAATGTAAATATATATGATCTAGTTTAATAACCCTGTACTCACCTGTGTGGAAATACTGTTCTTTCTACCACTGTACTTCACTAATTCCCACTATCAGAACTTGAATATATCTGTTTAACTTTAAATTTTCTAACTTACCTGTCTGATTACAGATGAATATTCCACGCTCTAACCAGAAGACTGACAGTTTTGTTTTTCCTGATGATGACGTCCTCATGAGTACTCCCTGCTTGGAGATCCGAGTGGGGGACTGTTTTACCTCCAGAATATTTTACCCACGAGGATGCCATCATTTAACCATAAGCAGCACTGCATGCTCTTGGGAAAATAACAGCTGCAGTTTCCCCTTATTTTCGGCCGTTTGCGGTACCGGCACAGCAAGGCCATTCTGACTGATGTTAAAAGGCTAATCAATCAATTACCAAGACTGCTGCCACAGCAACTACTGGAAAGGCTACTGCCCTTCTTCAGGAACCAAACATTTGTCTGGGCTCTTAACAGATACTCACCATTCTGGTGGCACCTACGGAATAGCTATCTGTGTCGTTAAGACACACAAACCACTCCACCCCAATAAAGTCCACAGTTCATGCAAGGCTGTCATGGCATGCGTTTTAAAGCATATGTTTACTAAACATATTTCTGCACAAAACATGGAAAGCCAAGAACTTGCAGCAGAAGAGACTTGTTTCACAGTATTGAAACGCTCATAGCTCTTAAGGTATGCATTGTAGAGCTTATGCTTAGTAGACTTCTTTGCTTCAATGATTGTTCCTGTCATATTTTTTAATACTGACCATTCCTTCTGGACACACTGATTATTCACGTGTTCAAAATGTTTCTGTTAGCACTACATGGTACAAACTCATGGCAAACTATTCTCTACTCATGTGTTTTGTTTTCCTTCCAATCTATAATCATGTATCTCATTTGAAATAAATTACAAATAATGATGGTGAACCACTTCATTGTACGTTGTTTGCTGTATAACTAGTAATTGCTTTAATAAAGTTTTTGGAACATATTTCTGGGAATTATAATGGTCAATTCAGCAATTCATAATTTGCAACTACAATAAACTGAAGATGTGCAGAAAAACAGGCTAATCCTCAAATGTAAAAGCTTAGAGATAAGTGTTGCCATCTGTTGTTGGGTATGGGAACTATCAAAATTGACATTGGTTCTACCATAAATATAACATAGGAGCATTTAGGTGTGAGAGTAATGCCAAATTTGATAGTTCCTGTACCCAGCAACAGATGGCAAGACTTATCTCTAAGTTTTTACATTTGGGGCTTTACCTGTTCTTCCGTGCCTGTCTTCAATTAAAGGTTATTGAAAATTTTTAGGCAAGCTATCAGTGATACACATACTTGTACAATGTCTTTACAGTACTGTAATTTAGAGTGTGATGGCACAACTACTTTACAAGATGTAATCTTGGTTGAAGAATCAAAGAAAATAGGAGATGTTAGCCTGTTTATGTTTCTAAATGCTTTTCTGGTGGATCACTTGAGACAGGTGTGAACACTAAGTCAGGTATGACAACTACACACTTTACATTTTTAATTGTGTTTCAACTGAGTCTGATGTTGCGATGAGGCATTGCTACATGGATATTGTGGCAGGTGAAGTAATTTTTATTGACTGCTGCATTATACCGGGTGATCAAAAAGTCAGTATAAATTTGAAAACTTGACAAAAAAAAGTTCACAAAATGTCCGACAGATGGCGCAGGACAGCAAAACGTCAGTGACTGTGCATGACAATCGTGTATAAAAGGAGCTGTAATGAGAGAGAGACTCAGATGCGCCAGCAGTCACAGCATGGTGATGTTACCTGAAAAGGCACTTTTAGTGAAGCTGTATTATCAGAATGGGGAATGTGCTAGTTCAGCATTACGATCCTATCACCATAGGAAGGGATTCAAACAGGTAAAGGTCCGCTGACAAATGCAGCTGTGGCGAGAATGATTTCGAAGTTAGAAGCCACGGGTTGTTTAGACGATAGACCCAGTAGTGGCCGACCGAGCACAAGGCGCAATGCTGCTGAGACAGTTCAGGAAGAAATGGAGACTGTAGCAGGTTCGTCTATGCACGGGGAAGTCAGCGCTCGTGCAGGCGCACATCTCACCGGCATTCCATACACTACCATTTGGTTGGCACTTAGGCGTACCCTCTGAACCTATCCGTACAAAATCCATCATCAGCATCATGAACTGTTACCTGGTGATTTAGTGAAGCGGAGGGCAATTGCGGTGTGGGCGTTTCAAAAGATGGCGGAAGATGATGATTGGTTGAGTATCGTGTTGTGGACCGACGAAGCTCATTTCACGCTCCGAGGGTCTGTCAATGCCCACAACTGCAGAATTTGGGCTACCGAAAATCCTAGAACTGTCGTGGAAACTCCATTGCATGATGAGAAAGTAACGGCATGGGTTGGATTTACAACATCTACCGTTATCGGGCCTTTTCTCTTTGAGGAAATGCGTGATTCTGGTTTTGTAACTGCTACCGTGGCCGGTGAGAGGTATGCCGATATGTTATAGAATCACATCATCCCTAGCCTGGCTGATAAAACACCTGCTGGAATGTATGATGTTTATGCAGAATGGCGTTCCACCCCATATTGCTAGACGCGTGAGAGATCTCTTGCACATGTCGTTTGGTGATGATAATGTGCTCAGCCGCCACTTTCGTCATGCTTGGCCTCCCAGGTCCCTAGACATCGGTCTGTGCGATTATTGGCTATGGGATTACCTGAAGTCGCAAGTGTATCGTGATCGACTGACATCTCTAGGGATCCTGAAAGACAACATCCGACGCCAATGCCTCACCATAACTCCGGACATGCTTTACAGTGCTGTTCACAACATTATTCCTCGACTACAGCTATTGTTGAGGAATGATGGACATATTGAGCATTTCCTGTAAAGAACGTCATCTTTGCTTTGTCTTACTTTGTTATGCTAATTATAGCTATATTGATCAGATGAAGCGCCATCTGTTTGACACTTTTTGAACTTTTTTATTTTTTTGGTTCTAATAAAACCCCGTCATTCCAAGCATGCGTCAATTTGTACCTCTCTATCTACATTATTCTGTGATTTATTCAGTTTTCAAATTTATACTGACTGTTTGATCACCCGGTACTTTAAAGCCACACAGAGACATTACTTTTTCAACAGTCACCAAGTCTCTACATGACAGCTGGAACATTCTATCAATTGTTTATTTCCTCAATGAAAAAAATCTGCACCCTGGTCACAGAGCCATTCAAGTACTAGTGTGTGAATATCCTCATTAGTGAAAACCCTCTTTTCCCCATTGATGTTCTTTCACTTTGCCAAAAAGATGGAAATTGCACGGTGCAATATCTGGACGGTATTGTGGATCAGTTTAACACACATCTGTGTGACCTTGGTCAAACTGTCAGCATCCTTTCACTCCAATTGGCTGCAGCATCACATTTGGCCCATACAGCATCAGAAATTCACAGCAATTCTGTGGGCATTTTAAATATTTTGCAGACAAGAATTGTACTGTCTTGCTTATTTCAACTTTGGAATACATTTCCACTTGCCACACCATTTATTTCCACACTGTAATGCCCATTATCAACATTGGAGCACAACTGCATCTGCAGGAAATCCAAAACATGTTCCCTCTGCTAATAGTGCAAGCTTTCAGACCCAGAAAAATTTAGGAAACGAGGAGAGTTACGGAAAAATGGCCCAGAACCCCTAGCCAGGAGAGTGTTACTGGATGAGATGAGAAGGAGAGACTGTTTGGCACTGCAACATACGAATTTTGGAAACCTGAGAACTTTGAGAAGGAACATAGAGTAATAAGCAAGACAGCGATTAACAAAAAGGATCATCATGCAAGAGTTAATGAGAGCAGAAAGACGTGGTAGATAGGTGGAGGGAGGGGGAGTAGGAGAGGGGGGCAAGGAAAAATGAATACCTCACAAAATAAAATATACAGGAAACTGAAAGGGAGTGAAGAAGGAATAGTTACTGAAAATAAATGCTGAGACTAAAGAAATTAAAGTCTTGGATGGTATCAAGGACCAAGAACATGTAATGCTAGTTCCCACCTGTGTAGTTCTGTCAACCTACTTCAAGAAAGAGATAAAGGAAACCAAGATGTCTAGGTCACAGGTCAAATACTCTTAGGGATATACCAAATTGGCCATGTAGCAATAACACACAAAAACCACAAAGAAATAATGAATGTACAAGTCAGAAGAGTGGCAAACGGCCTCCGATAATTATCTAATCAAAATCAAGTGGGCAGCAAATATCATAATAAGACATCCATGGTGATACCACAGTTCAGTACAACAAAATTAAATACATCAAAAGTCAAAGAGGTATGGGAAGAAGAGAGAGCCCTGACCTGGGAAGAATTTAAACAAAAGGCAATCAGTAAAGAAGACTGTATAGCAAGATGGCAGCTAATGAGTGATGTGCTGAAGTTCAGCTCACATGTTTTCTTGAAACCTGGATCTATCATTAAGCACTTAGGTTGGTCTACACATTTGAGATTTGTGTGATAAGTGTGTAGTGTCACATTAGCATTTCATTTTGAATATCTGTTACATGACTATGCTCTTAGAATGGAAAAAGCAGCATCGCCAGTTGCCAGGCCGGTGAGAATGCTGTGGTCAAGCCAACATTGGAAGTTGCAGCCACATCGCCTGGCACTGCTGACGTTACTTTGCTCGTGAAGGGTGAGGTTAGTGCTGTGCTAAAAGCAGGAGATATGCTCAGGCTTGTTGTTCAGATCATCACTGATGCTGTCACTGCAGCAGTGACTGACAAAGTACAGAAAGCTCTGAAGATGAATACAAGTGAGATCTGTGTTCTGAGCAAATCATTCTACAGTTAATTGCTTATCATTGTTTCAAAATACTAGGGTTGCCCAGAAAGTAACACACCACATTTTTTTCCCAACAATTCTTTATTGAACATAATGAGAATTACACACACAAAACAATAGTGTCTCATCTACACACCCTATTTTTCCATGTAATCCCCATCCCGTTCTATGGTCTTCCTCCAGTGCGAAACAATGGCGTGTATGCCTTGTTGGTACCAATCCTTGTCCTGGTGGCAGAGCAAGTGCTTCACTGTGTGAATCATCACCTCATCATCCTCAAAATGTCTTCCACCAATGGCATCCTTTAAGGGCCCAAACAAGTGGAATTCCAAGGGGATAGGTCAGGCCTGTCAGATATGACAGCTGTGGATGGTTTCCCTGACCACTGCAAATCATGGAGCTCCACCAAACTGTCTTCTGCTGACCTCACCCTGTGTGCCCAGTGACTAACTGTACTTCTATTGACAGCAGATACTCCATAGACTTTGCACAAGCGTTTGTGAAGGTTCTCCCACAGCCTATTTCTCTGCAATGAGAAATTCAGTGACGGCACATTGCTTGCAACTTACATCACCTACAGACACCATTTTGAAACTTTCCTGCAGCTAAGCTATCCGTCTGAAGTGACAACCTGGGGGGCTCACTCAGGAACTTCAAATAATACATACGTAACATTTCACATTCGTAACATTATTTTTGGCTGAGAAAAAAATGCGGTGCAACCCTTGCACAGTTAAGATGAAGTGGAACTATGGAGTTAAAAATTCTGAAAATAATAAAAAGTATCTTAATAGGCCAAGCACGTCAGAAAATTAAAGAAGGGAAATGCATAGGTTGCAGTTAGATGCAGAGGGTATTAGTGATGTTTGTTGTCTGGAGGCGCAGAACATCTGGTCACGTGAATACAGGGCTATATATACAAAGTCAGACAGGAGTAACATAGGAGTGGGTTTAATAATGTATTAGAAAAGCTCGTATGAACAACACAGTGAACGCATTATCGCAGCAAAGAAAGACATGGAGCCCACACCTACCACACTAATACAAGTTTGTATAGCAACTAGCTTTGCAGATGAAGAAGAGAGTGAACAAATATATGACAAGATAAAATAAATAATTCAGAGTGAAGGGAGACAAAAATTTTAATCGTGATGGGTGACTGGAATTCAATTGTAGGAAAAGGAAGAGAAAGAAAAATTGTGGGTGAATATGGACTGGGGAAAAGGAATGAAAGAGGAAGCCTCCTGGTAGAATTTTGCACAGTGCCTAATTTAATCATTGCTAACACTTGGTTTAAGAACCATGAAAGAAGGTTGCACATATGGAGAGACCTGGACATACCGGCAGTTTTCAATTTTATTATATCATGGTAAGACAGAGGTTTCAGAAACAGATTTTAAGACATTTCCAGAAGCAGGTTTGAGCTCTGCCACAATTTATTGGTAGTGAACTGCAGATTAAAACTGAAGAAATTGGAAACAGGTAGGAAGTTAAAGAGATGGAACTAGGATTAGTTGAAAGAACGAGAGGGTATTGAAGAGTTTTCAAGGGAGCATTAGGCAACAGTTGACTAGAACAGGGAAAAGGAATACAGTATAAGATGAATGGGTAGCTTCAAGAGATAAAACTGTAAAGGCAGCAGAGGATCAAATAGGTAATAAGACAAGGCACAGCTGAATTCCTTGGATACCACTGGAGATATTTAATTTAACTGATGAAAGTAGAAAATATAAAAATCAAGCAGGCATAAGGGAATACAAACGTCTAAAAAATGAGATTGACAGGAAGGGCAAAATGGCTATGCAGGAATGGCTAGAGGGCAAATGTGAGGCTTTAGAAACACATTTCAGTAAGGGAAAAACACATACTGCCTACACAAAAATTAGAGAGACTTTTGGAGAAAAGAGAAGCAGCTGTATGAATATCAAGAGCTCAGATGGCAAACTGGTACTAAGCAAAGAAGGGAAAGCTGAAAGGCGGAAGGAGTACACGGAGGGTCTATGCAAGGGAGATGAACTTGAAAGCAGTATTGTAGAAAGGGAAGAGGATGTAGATGAGGATGAGATAGGAGATACAATACTGTGAGAATAACTGGACAGAGCACTCAAAGTCCTACGCTGAAACAACGCCCCAGGAGTAGACAACATTCTGTCAGACCTGTTGATAGCCTTGGGAGTGCCAGTCATGACAAAATTATTCTATTTAGTGTGCAAGATGTGCAAGTCACAGGAAATATTCTCGGATTTCAGGAAGAATGTAATAATTCCAGTTCCAAAGAAAGCATTTGCTGGTAGGTGTGAAAATTACTGAACTATCAGCTTAATAAGTCATGGATACCAAATACTAACACAAATTCTTTACAGAAGAAGAATAGAAAAACTGGTAGAAGCCATCCTCGGGGAATATCAATTTAGATGTCTGAGAAATTTAGGAACACGTGTGGCACTACTGACCCTCTGGCTTATCTTAGAAGATAGGTTAAGAAAAAGCAAACCTATGTTTTAAGTGCAAGCTTTTGGCAGTGTTAACTGGAATACTCTCTCTGAAATTTTGAAGGTAATGGAGGTAAAAATACGGAGAGCGAAAGGCTATTTACAACTTGGATAGAAACCATACAGCAGTTATAAGAGTCATAGGGCATGAAAGGGAAGCAGTGGTTGAGAAAGGAATGAGACAGCATTGTAGTCTACCACCGCTATTATTCAATCTGTATATTCAACAAGCAGTAAAGGAAGCCAAAGAAACATTTGGTGAAGTAATTGAAAGTCAGGGAGAAGTAATAAAATCATGGAGGTTAGACAGCAAGAGACTTTGAAGAGCAGTTGAACCTAATGGTCAGTGTCTTGAAAGGGTGACATACGATGAACAACAACAAAAGCAAAACTAGGATAATGGAACATAGCCAAATTAAGTCAGGTGATGCTGAGGGAATAAGATTAGAGGAAATGAAACACAAAGTAGCAGACAGGTTTTGCTATTTGGGCAGCAAAAAACTAATGATGGCCAATGTAGAGAGGGTAAAAAATGTAGATTTGTACAGAGTGCACCCTCGAATGGAAGTGAAACATGGACAATAAACAGTTTAGGCAAGAAGAGAATAGACGTTTTTGAAATGTTGTGCTACAGAAGAATGGTAACGATTAGGTGGGTAAACCATGTAATTAATGAGAAGGAACTTACTTAAATTGGGGAGACTGGATATTTGTGACACAACTTGGCCAAAAGAAGGGATCGGTTGACAGGATACATTCTGAGAGATCAAGGGATCATGAATTTAGTACTGGAGGGAAGTGTGAGGGGGTAAAAATTGTAGAGGGAGACGAAGAGATAAATACAGTAAGCAATATAGGTTGCAGTAGTTATTTGGAGATGAAGAGTAGCATGAAGAGGTGTATCAAACCAGTCTTTGGACTGAAAACCGCAACAACAACAACCAAAACCACAACCAAACAAAGTATCAGTTTTACACTATTATTGATGATTTGTGGATTTTGGGGAATAAATATGACAACATGACAGTTGTCATTAATTTAATTAACTTGCGTTTTGAGCTCATAGAATTTCTATGGGACAAGGTGACCCATGAGTGGACGAGACAGTGTCACTTTATGAGAGTTCATCTTCCTATTGTTCCAAATGGGCAGCCAATTCATCTACCTGTAAGCTGGTAGCCAATTCACACTGAGTCTTGTAGATACTAGGTACGAAAAGTTACCTTACATTACATGCAGATATATTAACTGTTAGTGAAGCATATGAGATAGTATATAAGTGCATTAAATTTACTAGTAGGTGAAAGAAGTGTGATAGCTGATAACTTACTCAAATGCAGGATAGGTGCTTTTAATGGAATCCTCACTAATAGTGTGGTCCTTCCCCTCTCCAAGTTACCTCTGCAGCTACAGGCCACCTAACATTGTATTACTCTAACTGTGGGATAACGTAGCAGAAAATAAATTCCTTGAAGAAGAGGGCACCTTGGAGAAAAAATGATTACATCAACTAATTAGTTTTCTAACTTTTAGCTACATGCATTTTAACTAAATGGTGCCAATATGTTCATATTCCATCACACACTAAATTTATTCTCCAGACTGATCCATGTCTACAGAGAAGCAATATGGAAGATACCGATTCTCCCTTGTTGGAAACACTTTTTTCATGAAACACTATGCATCAAACAGTACAATGCTTCAAAATAGGATCCTTTTGCATCAATATATTTTTGTCAGTTGTACTTCCAAGCATTGTAGGCCTTGGTTGGAATTTCATTTAGGGCACACACAACAGCAGCTTTCAAATTGTTGATTGTCTTGGAATGGAGACCTTTCAATGATGATTTAAACCATGGGGTGGAAAGGGGGAGGAGGAAGAAGTCTGTCAGAGTAAAGTCGGAACTGTAGGTGCAGCAGAAAGCAGGTAGGGATAGGAAAGCATTGCAACATTGTTTTTGACCTGATAAACCCTCAGCAACAAGGTGTTGTGGTTGTGCGCATTGTCATGGCAGAACTTCCAGGAAACAGTGAGGTGTGGACTGATGCGTAAGTCTTTTCTTTCAGCTTCTTGAGTATGTGAACACAAAAAAAAGCAATGGCAATCAGTTCAGCACATACAAACTCATGGTGGATGATACCATATGCATCAAAATATGCTGAGCATTGCCTACACTTTGGATCTGTTAATGCATGGCTTTTTGGGCTGTGGTGACAGATATGCCTCTCTGAACACTGTCATATTCGAAAAACCACAACTCTTCTTCTGTTAAAACACTGCTAAAAATAGCATCATTCCAGAAGTTCTTCATAGACAAGTACTTGGTTGAATTTGTGGTGGTCAGTCAAAATTTTAAGAACTAGTTTTGCATACACTTTCTTCATCTGCATTTGTTGAGTTAAATGTTGTGGGTAATTGTTTTAAGTATATCCATTGGGTGAGCTATCAGACAAACAGTCATTCTACTGTCTGTGTTCAAAAGTTCATGCACGTGTCACACTGTCTTCATCTTTCAACTTTGAAGGGCATCCAGAGCGAGTTTTATTGTCAAACATCATCCCACATTCCGAAGACAGTTTCTGGCACCAAAATACTTGCCATTTTGAGACAGTGATTCCCAAATTCCTACTCAATTATTAGAAACATTTCAACAGCTGACTTCCCAAGTCTCAGGCAGAATTTAAACAAATGCTGTTATTCGATGAATTCTGCATCACTACTGAAACAAGACCACCAGACAGAGGCTCATACCCTGAATTTCCGGGAGGTCTGAGGAAACTGGGGTTGCTTGCATTGGGAAGCTAATAACCCTCACCAACATCACAGGCAGGTAGACCATGCTCTGACCAATAGGAGCATTAGAATAGAACTGGTGACATTACTTTGGGACATAACTTCTATAAAATCTTGTGGTACAAAGTAATGCTGAAAAAATTTAGGAATGGCACATCTTGCTGTGTTAAAATCTTTGATACTAGCAACAAGATTCAGCTTTACCATTGTTGTATTGCGGCAAAATTTTTATTAATGGGACTACTACTACTACTACTACTAATAATAATAATAATAATAACAACAACCTTGCCATTGCTGGTACCAAGCCCAGGGTCTCATCCCGCAAATGATGATGATGGAGGAGGAGGAGGAGCAGGAGGAGGAGGAGGAGGAGGAGGAACACCTTATTAAAAAACCTGGGCCGATCTGGTTCAGGATGATAGCATCCAGTGAAGACCCCAGCCTAGGGTCCTGCGTAAGAGGAGCTTCAGTTCCCAATGATGGATAGAACTTCTCAGAGAAACCTCTGCAACATCTGCTCAGAGCCAGTGGCAAAAGGTCAGCATCTGTTCACCTATTTCGCGTGGCTACAAACAAAACTTTGGAAAAAAGCACTCCAGCTCTATTCACTCAGCAAAAGCTAGACTCACAAAGCAAGCATAATAATGAATTGTGAGAGGAAAATTATTGATATGCCAGGTGGTAACCAATCCATCGGTGCCCACAGTAGCACCGCAACTGGACTACTGGATTCCAGGGAGTTCGGCCTACAACGAAAGAAGGAGGGAAACTGAGCCTGTGGCAAACTTTCCACCATAGTGAAGACACACAATGAAACACTGGACAGCAGTACACCAATCACAGCAGAGAAGTGATACGAATTAGGAAAGAGGCTGGATGAACAGAATATTTTGATATTAAGAAGCAAAGAGACTTGCATAACACATGGTAATACTATTGACTTCTGTAACTACAGACTGTTCGAGCAAGACCGATAGGAAAATATCTAAAGGATTCCCACTCCTGGGAATGGCCTTCACAGTCAACAAGGCAAGCCTCCAATCAGAAACAGAAGTAACACCAATTAACAACACACTAGGCCCTAATGAAAATGATGCTCACAAATGTGCTAGTCACTCTTACATGATAATCAATGCATATGCAGCAATAAACAAAGATAACAAGAGAGACTGTGGCAATAACAAGTACTGGGAGTCATTAAAATTTTAATAGGTACTTAAAATTCAAAATTCGGTAGAGGAAAAAAGAGTATGTGATACAACAGGGCAATATTCAAGACACAGATACACTAAGAAGAATGGCCAGATATTGGTCAAGCTATGTTACCAACAGAGTATGAGTATGTCAGCTGATTTCAATTTAAAAAAAAATAAATTATATATATAATAGAGGGAAACATTTCACGTGGGAAAAATATATCTAAAAACAAAGATAATGTGACTTACTGAACGAAAGCGCTGGCAGGTCGATAGACACACAAACAAACACAAACATACACACAAAATTCAAGCTTTCGCAAAAAACTGTTGCCTCATCAGGAAAGAGGGAAGGAGAGGGAAAGACGAAAGGATGTGGGTTTTAAGGGAGAGGGTAAGGAGTCATTCCAATTCCGGGAGCGGAAAGACTTACCTTAGGGGGAAAAAAGGACGGGTATACACTCGCGCGCGCACACACACACATATCCATCCACACATATACAGACACAAGCAGACATCTCACAAGGCTTGTGAGATGTCTGCTTGTGTCTGTATATGTGTGGATGGATATATGTGTGTGTGTGTGTGTGTGTGTGTGTGTGTGTGTGTGTGTGTGTGCGCGCGCGCGAGTGTATACCCGTCCTTTTTTCCCCCTAAGGTAAGTCTTTCCGCTCCCGGGATTGGAATGACTCCTTACCCTCTCCCTTAAAACCCACATCCTTTCGTCTTTCCCTCTCCTTCCCTCTTTCCTGATGAGGCAACAGTTTGTTGCGAAAGCTTGAATTTTGTGTGTGTGTTTGTTTGTGTGTCTATCGACCTGCCAGCGCTTTCGTTCGGTAAGTCACATCATCTTTGTTTTTAGATATATTTTTCCCACGTGGAATGTTTCCCTCTATATATATATATATATATATATATATATATATATATATATATATATATATATATATATAGGCAGAGATGTCTGCCCAAACTCTTTGTCTTTAAATGTGTCTGCTTGTGTCTGTATATGTGTGGATGGATGTGTGTGTGTGTGTGTGTGTGTGTGTGTGTGCGCGAGTGTATACCCGTCCTTCTTTCCCCCTAAGGTAAGTCTTTCCGCTCCCGGGATTGGAATGACTCCTTACCCTCTCCCTTAAAACCCACATCCTTTCGTCTTTCCCTCTCCTTCCCTCTTTCCTGATGAGGCAACAGTTTGTTGCGAAAGCTTGAATTTTGTGTGTATGTTTGTGTTTGTTTGTGTGTCTGTCGACCTGCAGGACTTTCATTTGGTAAGTCACATCATCTTTGTTTATATATATACAAAGATAATGTGACTTACCGAACGAAAGTGCTGGCAGGTCGATAGACACACAAACAAACACAAACACACACACAAAATTCAAGCTTTCGCAACAAACTGTTGCCTCATCAGGAAAGAGGGAAGGAGAGGGAAAGACGAAAGGATGTGGGTTTTAAGGGAGAGGGTAAGGAGTCATTCCAATATATAAAAACCAAGATGTGTAATTCATTGTTCAAGTATCCTTAGGGGAATACCAAAATGGCCCTATATCAATTACACCCAAGATCAAAATTCAATTGGCATCAAACAGAATAAACAAGACCATAGTGATACCACAGTTCAATAGGTCAACACTGAGGTGTCAAGGATCAGAGAGACATGAGATGAAGAGACAGCTAAGACCTGAGAAGAACTGAAAAAGAAGGTAGTCAGTAAAGATCTTATTGCAAGATGGTGGCAAGTGAATGATGTGCACTAATGCAGCTCACAAGTTACTTGAAATTTGGAGGTGTTATTAAGCAGTTAGTCCATTCTATACATTCAAGATTTATGTGATGAGTGCCTAGTGACATATTAGCATTTCACTTTGAATATGCATTTTACGAATTTGCTCTTACTATGGGAAACTTTATAACAAACGGCACTGCCAATAGCCAGGTCGACCAGAATCTTGGGGTCAAGTAGACACTGCGAGTTATGGCCGCATCTCCTGGTGCTGCAGACGTCAATGCTAAGAGGTTAGTGTAGTGCTACAAACACAGGATAAACTCAGGTTTGTTACTCAAACGATCTCTGATATTGTCACTGCAGCACTGGTGGACATAATACAGAAAATTCTGAGACGAATGCAAGTGATACATGAGCTCTGGACAAATCATTAAAAGAAACTGAGAATAGGGCACAACTGCTGAAGCAGAAACTGGTCAAAAAGTCTGGGAAGCTTGAGCAATAACACATGCAATCTCAGACTGTTTGGAATTCCAGAGAACAACAGAGAGAATACAGACAAATTAGCGATGAATCTTACCCATGAGCACCTGGGCCTGCAGATGACAATGAATGACATTGACAGAAATCAGAGTGGGAAGTAGGAGGCCAGGAACTACAAAACCGAGACCCATTGCAGTGAAGTTCTTGTTGTACAGGAGAAAACCTGACATCTTCAGAACAAAGAAGAAACTTGAAATCAGGTCTGTCTGACAATACGAGAGGATCTCATTTACATTTTGAAAACGCAATTTTGATACCTGAGCTACAAAATGTATGGACAAATGATGGCATGATAATGGTGGAGGACAAAAATGAAAAAAGATCAGTTTGCAATGCAAATAAACTATAAAGCATGTACTTTAGGAGCTAAGAACATGTCAACTCTTGCAGCGGCTCGTTTGGGTGTTTATATTGTTGTTACAGATCATAGTTACCCATAACTTAACTAATGCGTTAACCATTTTCTTTCGCTTTGTTACTAATTTCTATTTCTTATTGTTTCTTATGTACTTTGTAAATTACAGCACCAACTTAGTTTTAATTCTATTTTTATTTAGCAATTATCATATTTTTGTTGTTACTTACCATTAGCATAATTAATAGTGCACTGTGTTTTTATTATCTTACTGATGTGCACTGATTATTCTAGCTCTGTGAAGCAATATTCTTTCCCTGTTACAATTCAGCTATTACATGACTGTTAGTGATCCTGCTGGCCTTAGCCACAAAACCTCCCTTCTCACTGAAGATACCTGCCACTTTCACCTTCTGGAACCTTTGCTGCCCCACCCTAGTGAATTCCTTATGCCCTGTTCCCACACCAGCACTTACCCAGAGTTAGAAGTATTCATCAGCAGCATCCATGCGTGACACCTGAACGCACTAAGCTTCATGTTGCACATGCAAATATGTGATCTCTGCCCACTTGTCTCTGTCGGAGACCTGGCTCAAACGAGGCATTCCCACAAGTATGGAAATCTAGAAAGCTACATCTTTCTAAGTCACAATAGATGTAACAGATGAGGAACTGGTAAATCTGAGTGATTTATCACTTACTGTGCTACACACATCCAAGAATGATGAATAAGAAAAAGTGGAACCTAAGATAAAGAGTTCAAATCACCTAACAGAAAATGCCTAACACATATCCTCTACCAACCTTCTGAAATAGGCTGTCTTGTTGCTTCAAAATTGCTCTCTCAACTCTTGAATCAACAAGCAAGCATATAATTTTAGCTGGTGACACTAACAAATTTTCTACGTAACAGTCCTTCTAGTGTGAAACCGAAGCGCACGTTTTGTTCTTCAAACGTAACACTACATCTAGCGCCTACCTGTCACACGACCAACAGTCACATACTCATAGATATATTTGCAATGACATTCCCAAACAGAGTAATTCATACCTCTCAAATACCTGCACCTGGCATGTCTACCCAGGGCACAATTCTCATAACATATTTGCTAGAATGTCCCAGAAAGAAACCACACCTGACTACATACCGAGGTTTCATACGCATTAATTTTATCTGAACTTGCAACTGAGTCACAAGGAATAGTTTGGAGGATGACTTCTATTCCCTTTCCAGATATAAACAAAAAACTTTATAGGTTTACCAACAAACTTACTCAGCTATGTGACAAATATGCTCCCCTAAAGACTGGAAGAGTCCTCTAGCTGATGAATTAAAATAGCTCATGAATCTCGGGGATGTTCCAGTTTGTGTGTACAAACTACAGCCTACACCCAAAAATCTTATCGCTTACAGGCAAAAGCGGAACAATCAGTCAAGCTGCGACAAATGCTAAACTTAGGCATGCCCATACATTAACAGACAACCTACCCCACAATTGAACTGTGAACGATACAGATACTCCTTGATTACTTCATGGAGACAGACAACTGTAGCCACGCAAAATTCTGTCTAAAGTGTGTTACTTGCAATACCATCAAAAAAGCCAACATGCATATCAGATAAGCATCTACTGGACATGATGACATTGCAGTCCAAATGATGAAACTTATTATTCACTCACTATTAGCCACTATAACAGATACCTTCAACTTCTCCTTAACCATAAGTGTTTTCTCTGAAGCCTCGAAACACGGATTACTTATGCCACTACCTAAAAATGATGTTGCCACAGCAGGATTCTTCCTGCATTGTCCAAGGCCTTAGAATATATATTCCACAACTAGCTACTAAAATCCCAATTACAAATGACTGACTAGACGAATACATATCATGTTTCTGTAAATATCACAGCACAACATCTGCTTTAATAAAGTTAACATATGCATACAGGAGCAATGGTAGGCCTGAAACTTGCCATGGATGGAAAAGAAGTGATCATCATTTGCTTTTTAAACTGCAGCAAAACCTTTGACACTGTCAACTATGACATTTTACCTGTCAAACTTAGCAGTCTAAATTACTCACCCACTGTGGTGCACTGATTTTGCTCTTATCTAACATGTTATCAGCAATTAATCTGACATGTCATCAGCAATGTATTGTATCTGGCACCATAAAGTAACAATGGAGGCAGGTAGTACCAGGCCTCCCCCAGGGCTCGGTATTAGGTCCTACACTCTTTTCACTGTATGTCAATGATGTCTCATCTGTTTTGTCCTATTGAAAGTACCAAAAGTATGCTGATGATCTTTGGTTGTACAAGCATCTAAGGGCAAAACCAATAAACCTGAAGATACCTTTTGCAAATTTCAATACTGACCTGTGCGCACTATCAAAATGGGCGCAGAATATGGGGTTAAAACTCAAAACCCAAGCAGTACTGGTTGGCAATTATAGACTCATTAGCCTGAAATATTGGTAATTCCTACAGCTTTAATCGTTAATGAGACAAATATCAACTTCTGTCTCTCAGCAGAGAGACTAGGAGTAACAATAGAGGAAAATCTAAATTGGACTGAGCAAGTAACTGCAATGTGCTACAAGGCTTCAGCCTCGCTCCCTGCCCTACAAAACATTAAATGCTCTTTCCTCTTGACACGAAACAGAAACTTGTAAAAAACACTAATACTTCCAATTATTGATTACAGGCACGTTATCTTCGCAAGGTCTTTCCCAGGAAAGCTTATGGCACCTGGAACTACCTGTGAACATCTGAGTTTGTTATATTTGTGATGTTCGACACTCTGATCATATTTCGCCATCACATGCACAGCTGTACTGGCTATGTGGAGACAGGTACAGACATTTCCACACACTCTGCCTCCTCCATTGTCATTTCAACATATACTGTCCCTCACCTCTCTCCTTGATCTTAACGCACTTGTCTGAACAATGCGACAGAAACATCTGTACTCGAAACAGCAAAATACTTCCTGTCCCACCCACTTTCTCAAAGTCCTTTTTAATAATAGCAACTTGACTCTGGAATAATCTAGCTCATTGTGTCAGAGAACTTAATAACCTCTCCAGTTTCAAAAGAAGTTAATGGCATATCTAATGAAGCAACAATAATGCCTACCATTGTCCCTGTATGCATTTGTTACCCCCATTAAATCCTCCTTTCCAACCAGATCTTCCTCACTTCCAAGTGTTCTTAGCTGGTGCAGTCCTCTTAAATTTCCCTTCCTCACAACTCACTAGGTCAGAAAATATCTGTTTTGTAAATCATACACTATTTTTATAACTCCTATTATTATTATTATTATTATTATTATTATTATTATTATTATTGTCATCTTCATCATCAACATCAGCAACAGCAGCAGAAGTACTGCCAGTATTAACTTTATTAGCTCGTTGTCAGTACTGTTTATTCACACTGTCTCTACAGACTCTCAAATCATTTTATTACTATTTCTCATACTAAAATTAGTTATTTCTTAGGCAATTATGATATAAAAAAGTACCACATGTGTGAAAGCTTGGACCAATGTAAGAGAGGGCCAGAAGGCCCTAATCTGATCAGATTATATGAATAAAATGAACCAAAGGAGAAAATTTGTCTTATCAAAAAGAGGAGGCATCACAAAGGAATGACATGTGACCAAGCACTGAAGAACAGGTAAACAGCAAACAACAATTGGAGCAGTGATGAAACTAAATTAATCTAGCAACATTCATTCATAGAGGCACGAAAGCAAATGACAAGTCACATCAGGAGAGTCAAAAGAAAATATGAAAAGGCTCAATTAAAAGGAACAGAAACAGGTTGAAACAGTTTGGCCACATTACAGAACACGAAAAGAAAGACAACCAAGAAGAGCTCTGGAATGGACAGTATTTGAAAGGAAACCAACTGGAAGACCATGAGCAAGATGGAGTGACCAGGTGAAGGATGATGAAAATTGGAGAGGACTACAATGGGAGGAAATGCTGAATAATAAGACTGTAGGACAAGAGGGTAGATTGGAAGAGGCTTTGTGAATGCTCTGCATAAGTAAAAATGCTTCGGGAAGAAGAAGAAGAAGAAGAAGAAGATTATTTTTCAAATTCCAACACACGAGATTTATACAAGACATTCAAAACCAGAGGCTTAGGATACCTATCACGAAACTGGGTTTCAGGAAAAAGGATGGAGAAGTGGCACTGAACAACAATGAGAACTGCGAGGCACTGGCGAAGTACTTCAATGAGCTATTTATTTTTCCAAGACCGGCAGAGAGGGCCCCAAGGAGCCAAGAAATAGAGAGAAATGGTACCTCAAAAGCACCAGATGAACTGGAGATCAAGAAAGAAATGATGAAACTGAAAAAATGTTAGAACAGCAGGAGAAGATGGCACTGTAGCTGAATTACTAAGGAAACTTGTGCCAAATACCATCAGACAAATGGCACATATCACACAAGTCATGTGGAAGAGTGAAGTAATACTAGAAGATTAAAGTGCTCAGTTATATACTCTCTACATAAGAAAAGGGCTAGGACCAGCACTGAAAATTACTGAGGGATACCTTCATTGCCCATCACATACAAAATTCAATCACAAGGCCTGTTAGACACGACACAATTCCAACTGGACAGCACGACAGACTACCAAACAGGCATCAGGAAGATCTTTTGCTGAACAGATAATCTATTTAAAGACAGTCCTGAGATACCAAGTGATGACAAGCAGAGACTGTGCACACCTTTGCAGATTTCAAAAAGACAACTACCTACAGACCAGAGTTTCCCGAACTGTGTTCTGTGGGAAGTTAATAAATGCCCTGCAAAAAACTATTAATAACATGGCTTTTTTCAGATATTCTGTTGATACTAATTATGTTTTAAAATTTTATTATGATTTGTGTATCATTAACATGACCTAAAATCAAAGTGATCACTAAATAACACAAGTTATTTCCATTTTTAAAAAAATTACTAAGATTCCAGATAAAAAAAAGTGTTCCACAAAGTTCCAGGATTTTTAAAGTGTTCTGTCAGACGATTTTGGGATCCCCTGCTATGAACCATTACTGATCCATGAGCTGCAAGAGAGGGTGTCCATGATGAGAAGACAGTGAATCTTATCAAAAAGACACTAACAAATAACAAACCCAAAATTAAATTAATGGTAGACTTGTCACAGTCCTTCAAGCTTAGAACAGGAGTGAGACACTGGGTAAAGGCAATTCACCGCTGTTGTTCAGCATACTATTAGACGAAGTTGGCAAAAAATACAGAAAAAAAAACTGAAGGCACAGAGACTTTATAAAACAGTCAATCTTGGAAGGAAAACCAAATGACTAGATATCTGGCATTCGCTGCTGATCTCACAAGAATGACATAATACAAAAAATACACTAAAGCAAATTGAGGTCCTGAAAGAGAAGGCCGAAAAAGTCAGACTACAGACATCCTCCAAGAAAATAGAATACATATCAAACCAAAAAGATGCACCAAGAAAGACAGCCAAGAGATCAAAAGACTTAAAATACTCGTGTATCTAGGGGAGAAGATACAAGTAAAACGGATAGAGAAAGCAGCTCACAAATAAAAAAATCAAAAGGAGGCGAATCACTCATGTAAACTGGAAACATTTACAGTAAATTCTTCCAATCATGTATTGTGAAAGTGAGACACTACGATACTGTCATTAAATGGGAAACTTTATACATGACAGAAAGATGCACTAGAAAATATCAAGAACTAGAGAGAAGATCCTAGGGCCTAATTAGACAGACAAAGGCTACAAATTGCTCAGTAGAAAAGAGACTAACACAGTACATGACGATAAGAAATATTAACCGAAATTTTACAGGCATATCTAGAGAACACAGGACGCCTGACAAAATAAACAGATCTTGGAGTACACTGAAAGCATTAAAATATGAAATGGATGACCAGCATCAGAAAAGATCTGTAGGATGCTGGTGTCTGCCTGAGCAGAGTTAAAAGCGGGCAGTCCAACAAGATGTGAACCACCGTCAAAGCTGACACGCAGCGACATAAAGGTGGGTCTTCACGGTGCAATAAATAGCTGTGTGTTATCTAGGTGTGGCCAATGCGCAGCCGGCCGAGGACAGATGGCCCGAAGTTTGTTGAGTGAAGGAAGGGTGCGCCATTCTTCACTCCAGGTGCGAAGTACCTTCTGCCACAAAACTGACCTGAGGTCACTCTCCGAAAGGCCAATCTCCAAGGCAGGTGCACCAACAGCCTGTTTGGCCAGCATGCCAACACGTTCATTTCCCGGGATGCCGACATGACCTGGGGTCCACACAAAGACCACAGAGCGGCCGCAACGGGCAAGAGTATGGAGGGACTCCTGGATAGCCATCACCAGACGAGAGCGAGGGAACCACTGGTCGATAGCTCGTAAAACGCTCGGGGAGTCACAACAGATAACGAAGGACTCACCTGAGCAGGAGCAGATATACTCTAGGGCGCCATAGATGGCGACCAGCTTGGCACTGAAAACACTGCAGCCAGCCGGCAATGAGTGTTGTTCATAATGATGGTCTAGAGTAAGAGCATAACTGACACGACCAGCGACCATCGAACCATCAGTATAGATAACATCAGAGCCTTGAAATGCGGCAAGGATTGAAAGGAAGCGGCGGCAGAGGGCCTCAGGAGGGATTGAGTCCTTCGGGCCCTGTGCCAAATCGAGCCAAAGGCATGGGCGGGGCACACACCACGAGGGTATACGTGGAGGGGCCTGGAAAAAGAGGTGGAAGAGGGAAAACCTCACACCCAGAGAGAAGAGCTCTGACGCTAACCGCGATCGTACACCCTGACCGGGGCCGGCGTTCTGGAAGATGGATGACCGACTGAATGAACAGGAGACGATAATTGGGATGACCGGGCCAGCTACAAACATGTGTAGCATAAGCGGCCAGTAATCGTTGGCCCGGAACCGCACTGGAGAGACACCTGCCTCCACAAGTATGCTGTTGATAGGGCTTGTCCTGAAAGCTTCAGTGGCGAGTCAGATCCCGCTGTGAAGGATGGGGTCAAGCAACTGCAATGCGGAAGGTGATGCCAAACGGTAAGCCAGGCTCCCATAATCTAGACGGGACTGAATTAATGTCAGGTACAGCCGTAGAAGTGTAGACTGATCGGCACCCCAGCTGGTGTGACTCAAGCAACTAAGAGTGTTAAGATGCCGCCAGTACGTCTGTTTAAGCTGCCGAATATGAGGGAGCCAAGTCAACTGGGTATCAAAAACCAATCCCAAAAACCGATCCGTCTCCACCACAGCAAGAGGTTCACAGTCAAGATAAAGTCGTGGCTCAGGGTGAACAGTGCATCGCCAGCAGAAATGCATAGCGCAGGTCTTTGTAGCCGAAAACTAGAAGCCATGAGCTACAGCCTTGCGGATAGCGCCCTGCAGCAGCTATCCAGCAGCTGCAATTCCAGTGGAGCTACAGTATAGGCAGAAGTCGTCAGCATACAAGGAATTTGAGACAGATGTTCCCACTGCCACAGCGAGCCCATTAATTGCAACTCAAAAGAGGCACAGAGACTTAAGACAGATCCTTGCAGTACCCCATTCTCCTGAACTCGGGAGGAACTATGGGAGGCCGCAACTTGCACGCAGAACGAATGAAGTGACAGAAAATTTTGTATGAAAATCGGGAGCGGACCCCGTAGACCCCAACCATGAAGCGTAGAGAGGATGTGATGTCGCCATGTCGTATCGTATGCCTTCCGCATGTCAAAAAAGACGGCGACCAGATGCTGATGGCAGGCAAAGGCCGTACAGATGGCAGACTCCAGGCACAGCAGATTATTGGTGGCAGAGCGGCCCTTACGGAACCCACCCTGAGACGGAGCCAGAGGGCCCCGAGACTCAAGTAGCTAACTCAATCTCCAGCTCACCAGGCGTTCGAGCAACTTGCAAAGAACGTTGGTGAGGCTAATGGGGCGGTAGTTGTCCACCTCCAGTGGGTTCTTTCCAGGTTTCAAAACGGGGATTACAATGCTTTCCCGCCATTGCGATGGGAACTCACCCTCAACCCAGATACAGATGAAAAGGTCTAGGAGGCATCGCTGGCAGTCTACCGAGAGGTGTTTGAGCATCTGACAATGGATGCAATCTGGTCCGGGAGCCGTATCAGGACAAGTGGCTAGGGCACTTTGGAATTCCCAATTACTGAATGGAGCATTGTACAATTCAGGGTGGCGCGTGTGAAATGAAAGGCTCCGACGTTCCAACCGCTCTTTCAGGGAGCGGAAGGCCAGTGGTTAATTCGCAGAAGTGGAACTCTGAGCAAAATGCTCTGCTAAGCAGTTTGCAATTGTGTCGGAGTCAGTACAGACTGCTCCATTCAGTGAAAGCACAGGTATGCTGATGGGGGCCCGATAGTCATAGAGTCACCTTATCTTGGCCCAAACCTGTGATGGAGAGGTATGGAGGCCAATGGTGGAGACATACCTTTCCCAGCATTCCTGCTTGCGTTGGGGAATGAGGCGGCGGGCTCGCGCACGGAGCTGTTTAAAGGCGAGGTGTGCCAATGAGGGATGGCACTTGTGACACCGGAGCGCCCACCTGCGATCTTTAATCACCTCAGCGATCTCAGGCGACCACCAAGGCACAATCCTCCGCCAAGGGGACCCAGAAGAACAGGGAATGGCAGATTCTGCAGCAGTAACTATGCCAGTGGTGACAAGAGTGAACCACCGCATCAAGGGCGTCACTGGAAAGAGGCTCAATAGTGGCAATGGAGGTGAACAAGTCCCACTCAGCTTTATTCATAGCCCATCTGCAGGGGCGCCCAGAAGAGTGATGCTGTGGCAGTGACAGAAAGATCAGAAAGTGGTCACTACCGCACAAGTCGTCATGCGCACTCCATTGGACAGATGGTAATAGGCTAAGGCTGAAGTCTATGGCTGAGTACATGCCATGCGCCACAATGAAATGTGTAAAGGCACCAGTATTTAAAAGAGAAAGGTCGAGCTGTGCCAATACTTGCTCAATGATGCTGCCTTGGCCTGTTGCCACTGAGCCACCCCACAGAGGGTTATGGGCGTTGAGGTCACTCAGTAACAGAAAAGGTGGTGGCAATTGGGCTACCAGTGCAGCCAGGACATGCTGGGGGACATCACCAGCTGGTAGAAGATAGGGACTGCAGACAGTAACAGCCTGAGGCGTCCACACCCGAACAGTGACAGCCTCTAAAGGTGTTTGTAGAGGGACCGACTTGCTGTAAAGAGAGTGAAGGATGTTGATGCAGATGCCACCAGATACCCTCTCATAAGCTGCCTGGTTCTTATAATAACCCCCATAACCACGGAGGGTGGGGGTTCGCATCGCTGGAAACCAAGTTTCCTGAAGAGCAATGCAGAGGAAAGGGTGAAGGCTGAAAAGTTGTCAGAGCTCAGCTAGATCGTGGAAAAAACCACTGCAGTTCCACTGGAGGATGACACTGTCCATGGCCGAGAAAGGCATGAAGGGACTGAGAAGGCAGATTACGCCATTAGGTCACCTGCTGCCACCAATTGAGTACCAATGGGAGTGACATCTATCATGTCTGAGGGACCGGTGAGATCTAGGTCCTCAGCGGATGCCAGAATCTCCACCGCATCCTCAGACGCAGAGCTTGTAGGTAGCGGTAGAGTGGGTGCCACCGCAATTTCCTTGATCTTAGGGGGTCTTCGATTTCGATTTCTTACGCTGTTCCTTTGGTTGCCCTTGCCGGGACTGAAGAGGACAGCGAAGCCCTACGACCAGCTACCTGGGGCTTCTTCAGCTCCTGGCAGGTGTCTGGTTTGCCACTGGTAGGAACCTGGGAAGGGAGTGACCCAAGGGATTCCTTCCTAGTGAGAGAAGCCGAAGAAGACTTACGCTTCTCCATCTTAGAAGTGGGGACTGGTGTACCCGATGGTTGAGGGGGGGGAGGGGAGGGGGGGATGCTCCTGAGGTAGGTGGTGCAGGAGCAACAGGGAGGGAAGTGCCCCCCACCATCAAGGAGGAAGGTGTGGTCCTTCGGCTCTGAGAGTTGACTGTATGTGGTGCAATGGGTGGAGCTATAACAAGAGTGACAGTGGCGGCATAAGATGACGTCATCCGCATGGGATGAAGCCATTCAAATTTCCGTTTAACCTCAGTGTAGGTCAGTCGGTCCAGGGTCTTGTATCCATTATTTTCTGTTCCTTCTGTAGAATCTTACAGTCCGGCAAGCGAGGGGGATGGTACTCTCCGCAGTTGACACAGATGGGAGGCGGGGCACATGAAGTATCGGCATGGGATGGACGACCACAATCGCAACATATGAGGCTGGAAGCACAGCAGGAAGACATACGGTCGAACTTCCAAAACTGGAAACACCGCATTGGAGGAGGGATATATGGTTTGACATCACAGTGGTAGACCATCACCTTCACCTTCTCTGGTAATGTGTCACCCTTGAAGGCATGACGGACACAATGCACCAAATAAGACGCCCTTCTCCAATTGTCTCTTGGGAATAATTTTGAAATATGGTGGTCAAACCCAAGAGGGGACCATCACATAAGGGCTGAAATGTTTGAGACTCTGTTTAGTTGCCTTTTACGACAGGCAGGAATACCGCGGGCCTATTCTTACCCCCGAACCCTGGTGATGCTGGTGTAATAGACTTAGACACAAGACAGACAAATATTCAACCACAAAGTACTGAAGTGGAATGTGAGCCAAGAGATCAAAAAATTGGAGACAGGAACAACTTGGATGGAAGAAAGGAAGAAAAGGCATATTGAGACGACAAGTAGATGATTTGGATGGTCCTCTAGTGGCCTATGTATGATAACAATAACAATATGGTAAGATCAACAGAGTGGAAAATTCCAAATATCTTGGGGAATATATGCAAATAGGAAGAGCAAACAAGGAATCCAACACAGAATGAACAGAAAAACTTCTGAAAGCTTACAAACTCACATGGACACACAATGATGAAAGAAACATTGCAATACAGGCCAAACTCGTGCACTACAACTCAGTTGTGCTACCAGAACCACTATACACATCAAACGATCACAATTGAAGCATCAGGCATCACAGAAATAGAACAAAATGGAATGTAAAATCCTCAAAAAAAAAATTTTGAAGCTGTACACAGAGATAGAACATGGATGAAGAGACCAACCAAAGAATTATATGAACACACAGACAGACCTACAGACATGATTAGAAAACACCAACTAACATTCAATAGACACATACATAGAATTAACAACAACAGACTCACAAAGACTATTTTTGATGCAGTAAAAACCTCAATCAAAATATCCAGTTGGCTTAAAGAAACAGAAGGTGACCTAAAACAAGCAGGAATCAGAAAGGAAATGATAAATGAAAGAGAAATTCAGGAATAAAATTATGAACACAAAATCTGAAGTAAAAGAAAAAAAGAAAACAGGGAAAATATGAACAGAGCAAAGGAAACAGGAACAAGACAAAATCAAATAAACATGTAA
The DNA here is from genome assembly GCF_023898315.1 of Schistocerca nitens. NCBI lineage: Eukaryota > Metazoa > Arthropoda > Insecta > Orthoptera > Acrididae > Schistocerca > Schistocerca nitens. The sequence continues at coordinate 347,319,879 of NC_064617.1, forward strand.
CATTGAAGTTAAACATTTACAGGCAAAAATGTGTAGTAGTAACAGTAATAGTAGTAGTAGTAGTAGTAGTAGTAGTAGTAGCAGCAGCAGCAGCAGCAGTATAATATTACTAATAATAAAAATAAATAGGGTGTCTGCAGTATCTGAAGCACACTGAAAACTCACCCTGCCGGGATGGGAATGCTGGGTTTTATCTTCATTGTAAGAAGAGTTTTAAAACATATGGTGCCTAAATGTCAAAAAACAATCAATGAAAAGTGGCATATACAACAATATCTGCCTGATACTGTGTGATCCAGAGTTTGTGCTGACAGTATGTGGTTTTATCACAACAATTCTTCAAAAGGAAGAAAAGCAACATTAAGGTTTAACATAATGTCTACAACATGGTCATCAGAGATGGAGGGATAAAAGGGGAAGAAATTTGACTGTGCCCTTTGAAAGACACTACCTTGCTATTCATGTTAAATGATTTAGGGGATATGAGCAGCCACCCCTCGAATACAGGTCCAGTACCTTATCTTTGTGTCACCTTGCTCTGATGCTCCAACACATATGTGAAAAACTTGCAGTCTGTTTAGCTCTACTAGACACTTCATTGTAATTCGCATAGCATATCCGTCAATGTAGCAGCAATAAGTTGTAAAGCTATTGAACCTTCCCCTACATCCCCACCTTTGTTTCATATGGTTTCGCCTTGTCCTAATCAATGTCCAGCTAGAAAGTGGTAACTGCAACTTTTCAAACATTAAAACTTCAATATGGTGAAGAAGCATACAGAAACATGTACTTTATTACAAGCATCACCATAGATTTTAGAAGAAATAATAAGTATCACTTGCAACAAATATCAAAACAAGAAAAATACAAAGTACTGATTTTTGTGCTTTACATTTCACAATAAACAAACAGAACTATGCTTTAAGTGTTATTACACTGTCTAGGAAATCCTGTGTTAATACGGGCCTGTTACTTACATGCAGTCCAATAAATGCAACCAACAGATCTTGTCTGCTATAGAGGTACCATCCCTGATGCTGTATAATTCAAGAAGCACATATAGCCACTTAGGAAAATATGAGATAAGCATTGCAACAGCTCGCTTGTCTTCCACCATTTTCTTTTTTATTTCAGAAACTGTGACTGTCTTATTAAAGTTTTTATCTTGGTTATCCTTTGGATGTAAATCTGGGTCCACACTCATCATCACTGCCAACATTCGATATTCTGGTGGGAACAGTTCAATTATACTACCTTTCTTCTGGTGCAGGACAGCCCTTACGAATTGAGAGATGATACACAACATTCTAGAATGGGCTCTGGACAAAACCAAAAGCTCATGAAGGATGCATGCTGATAGCTTAAAAACAGATGGTGATTTTGAGCACAAATCAATAAGAGAAGACACTTCTATTTTTTCCAGTTGGTTTTGAAGGACAGAAAATTCTCTCTCATCTAGTATCAAAGTTTCTTGACACAGATTTACAATGGTTCTCTCTACATACAGTGGGAGATTCACAGCCAGATTTTCTATGTTTTCAAGTGAGAGCCTAATGTTGTCTGCAATACAATGAACATCCTGATATTAATATTTCCTTCAACTATTCTTAAGAAGTGATTCAACTGGAAAATATTATTAATCTTACTTCTTTTCTGCCAAAGTTGTTGAAGAAATTCTGTGCCTTCATTACATACATTTGAAGTAAAATGTATTATTACAAACGCTACAACTTCATTCTTCATGTCAAAATTTGCATTTATCTCCAATAATGCTGCAGTAAATGCAATTAAATATTTAGCTTCCGTTGCTGCTAGATGTTTGTAATCAAACTTATCGGACATCAAAATTGCATCCAAAATATTTGTTGTTGTGATTTCAAATGGAAAGTCAATGGATGGTGGTCGTACTAAATAACGTAAGAGTTCCTGGAAAAAAAAGGAGAGTAAAAATTGGAAAAAAATGAGTTTTCTGGCTGGAATGTCTTAGGCCATCAGAACATCACATGTAGTACAGGCAGTTTATTAGACAATCAAAAACAAAATCAATACATGAGATTATTTCAGTATCAACAAATAAAATAAAAAACAGCCTGGAATATAATTATCACAGAGAGAGGAACAAAAAGTACACATGGGTGATAAATGAAACAAAGCATGAAACTGAGTTTCAAAAGCACAGATAAAATAAAAATTGCCAACAACCTGAATAATAGCTACATAGATACAGTAGAAAACCTAATGCATGAAAGTAATAATCATGGAAGTAACCATACCATAGTCACAGATAAACTAAGCCACTTAGTGTTCTTGAAATTGGCAACTGAAGAGACTCCGGCAAAGATTTAAAAAATTCTAAAAGCAAGTGACTTAAGGATTGAAATTGTTTTCAGTGAGTTAGCAATTAATTTTTTTTTTTGTGTTTTCGAAAGGTGTAATTGATTTGCTGTTTGTGGTGTGGTTAAGATGTTTAATTTATTGTTTGGCTGTTCTTGTTAGGTATGGATATGATGATCAAGTTCAACAGCGCACGAGGTTGCGGGTGGAGATGGGGGAGGTTATGATGTTCTTGATTAAGTTTCTGCAGACGTTGGGATTAAAAGCAGAGATTGTCAAATGCAGTGTCGGGAGAGAAAATATAATGTTGGCGAGAGCTCCGGAGTCTCGGACCAGGGACAGGTACATGTGGCGGTATCTGAAGGACAACCGTTGGCACTCCATTAGACGTGGTTCCTGGTTCAAAAATCTAGTGTGGCCATGAGAAGATTGTTTTGAGGACTTACTGTTTTTGTTATAGGTTCTCTATTAGATTTTGTGCACATAAGACTGGAGTGAGTGAGAGGATGGTGTTAGACTGATTTTCTTTTTCTAAAGATGTGTGCTCTGAGTATGTGAAGTAATAGGGGAAAGTTGGGTGGGCCGGGGGTGATGGTTGAGGTAGACGCATCATAGTTTGGGAAGAGGAAGTATGGGAGGGCTAAGTATCAGGTTGGTTTATAGATGTGGCGGGCTGTTACTTCCGGGGGTGGCTATGCTGAAAGAGTTTTCAGGGTTTTGAAGGGGCATACCAAGAGGGAATTGGTGGGGTTAATTGAAGAGTATATTAAGGAGTGGAGTACTGTAGTTTCTAATGCTTTTTCGTCATACTGGGGTTTGGGGAAGAACGGTTATGATCATTTAGTAGTAAAGGAGGCAAGGAGGGGAGTACTGTAGTTTCTAATGCTTTTTCATCATACTGGGGTTTGGGGAAGAACGGTTATGATCATTTTGTAGTAAACCACAGATTAGGGTTTAAAAATTACAAAACTGGGTCATGTACTAATACAACAGAGGGGTTTTGGGAGCGGTTAAATCAGTCAAAGTGAGGGGGAAGAGGCACTCTTCTAAGCTGCAACCTCACTTAGATGAGTATTGCTGGTGGAATAGCGGCCTGGGCATTACTGTATTTTTCGTCTTTTTCTGAGGGCAGCAAGTAAGATATACAGGCCAAGGGTGGTTAGTCGAGGGGGTTTGATCTGGGGGAGCATTGTTTCATGATTATGTCGGTGAGGATCTTTTTTGTTGCAGTTGCTTTTGAGTTGTAATGTGTTAATGAGTTTCATTTATTTTGTGATTTTTATTTGTTGGCGATTTTTTTATTCTTGGGGCGGGGGTGGGGATGGATTTGGGGGTGGGGGTTGGGCTGGTAGGTAGTGGGTGGTTTGAGAGTTTTTCATGTTTTTCTTTTTTGTTTGTTTGTGTGTGTATGTTTTTCGGTATCATCAGCTGTGTCTGACCTATGTAAGTTAAGGGAAGTGTCCGATTCCATTTTTATTGTTTTAGCGATAGTTGTGGTTGATCTATATAGCTCAAGGGAAGTGTCCGATTACAATTTTTGTAGTTGTAGGTGTATTTTGTGGTATCGACATTTGCGGTTGAGCTAGATAGGTGGATTTTGTGGGTGCAGTGGAATGTGATAATATTGTGTCATTCTTTTTTTTTGTCGCCGTTTTTTTGTGGTTTGGAATCGTGCTGTGTCTTTTTTATGTTTATGTTTAGCTTGTCCCCACCCTAAAACCCAAAATTACCCCCTTGTCCTCTTAGTTTCATTACATTTTTGGAGGGAGATGTTATTGTTGTAGTTATATGTATTTTCGTGTTTGTTGTCTTGTTTATGTAGTGACGTCATAAGCGCCATATTGGATATGCTGAGCATGGTCGCCGTATTGATGACATCATGTGTAAAAAGCAGACGTGGAATCAGACGCTTCTTTAATCCCCATCAACTTAATGAAAATTGTACCTGTGTACAAACAAGGAAAGCATAGTTATACTAAGATTACGGATTGATCCCTTTAGCATCAGGCTGCTCAAAAATATTAGCAATGCTCAACTGCTTTTCTGGAAAAACATAATGTGCACAGCATATATGCCAAACAGGCAAATAACAGTTTTTAGGTAGGCTGCAACAATAGACAGTGAGCGAAATTGGAAGCAGCAGATAAACACTATTTCCAATAAGGTGTGTTCAACAAACTTTGCAATCAATTAGTTTTGTATGTATTTCAAGGCATCTTGTGTATCATGGACTTTTTGAGCCACACATGCAACATGGAATCACAGTATGGAGGAACTCTATCATTGCAGGAATAAAAAGAACGCTCACACTACATAAAAACTGATTTGGATATATTGGCAAAGGAACAAAACCGATCTTGTAGAAATTGTTTTAAGAATCTCAATATTTTAACATTTTAATCACTGTACACCAAATATTTAGGACCAGTGTGACTATCACTAGATGCTAAATTGGGGACAACTGAGACCCGAAATCCAAATGGCAAGGAACAGAAAAAATTGCAGTGCCTTTCTCATAAACTACACAGTTTTCAAAATACTCCAGAATCAAATTAATAATAGTATTGTTTGCAGAATTACAAAGCCTCAAAACTGAGAAGACTTTCCCTGGAACACTAATAAAATTTCCGGCAGAGAGACAATTATATTGTTTGGTAGAATAAATGACCAGATGTTGAGCCACAGTATACCCTTGGAAAAATAAATTTTGTTTGCCATGTAAACAGAAAGTGAACTAATATAAGAATGTGAATTCTCACTAGATCGAATCGTTGTACTATACCACTTATGTAAAATTAAATGATACGTCACAAAATCATAATTTTTTAATTCTTGTATTGTAAATAATGATGTACTGTATAATATTATGTATTAAACCACTGTGTGTTGTATTGTATACGGTACGCTAGTACACGTGTATGATATCTAGATGGTAAGCACAATGGCGTGTCCACTGGAATACGTAAATAGCTCTACGAAAATAAATTTAAGGGAGCAATAAAGAGCCAGTCACAATTTTTACTGAATTCTCCTAAAAGAAAAGAAAAACACTCTTTCAACTTACCAACGTAGCAACTTTTCTCTCGTCATTATTTCGAATTTCTTTACTTGATAAAATATGAATTAAGGCAGACGCATAATCATTTAGGTTACCGCTGTTCAAGAGGCAAAATGGAAATTCCTCACCGTCCCTCTTAGGGTACAGATCAAAAGCCATCGTTAACTATTTTGTACGTTACAACAAAACATAACATTCCGTATTAATAAGCCTACAACCACAGCATTTATTACTATAATCTATCTATTGCAATGTATGAATATAATAATCAACACTCAACAGGTATCTGAAGCAAGGACGTAACACACACCATCCACGCGGGGCGAGATATACCCAGCGCGCATGCGCAGCAGCAGACGATACGCGCGGAAAGAAAATAGAATTGTCTGATGTCTTAAGGCCCGTCCACACGCAACGATCTGTCTGTGCAAATGTCTGCGCACATCACATCTGCGCAGACAGATCGTTACGTGTGGACAGAAGATTTGCACCAACCTGAGGTGTGTGCAAACCTGGAAGTTGGAGTTGGAGGGTTTTTTTTTTTTTTTTTTTTTTTTTCCCCGAAGGGGGCGGGCTGGCAGCAGCTTACTATGTACGCCGCTCTTCAGCCTACAGAAGTTGTGTTAAAAAGATGAAGATAAGAAAAAAATAATAGTTGGCGACAAAATCGGTGATTTAAAGGTAAAATGGCAGAAAATTCTAGAACTTAAAACATAAAATACAGGGTTGATGATACTAAGAAAATACACAAGAAGCAGAAAAATAACAGACAGACAGTTAAAAAACACGGCGACAGTCTGGTTTCTGTTCGCAAAATATAAAATGCACACCCAGCGACAGCATGATTTCTGTTCGCATCACTGTGGAAGGACGCACAACACTGAACACTCACTTAAACACGGCACTAAAAAGTGGGCACAAACATGCCATACCACAGCCGAGAGCAGGTGGGGGGGAAACAGGACAGATGACGGAGAAATAAAAAAAGGGGGGAAGGAGAGGAAAAGGGGAAGGGTGGGAGGGGGGAAAGAAGCCAGTGGAGAATGAGGACCCATAAGAGGGGTGGGGGGCGCTGAGCAGACGGGCCAGGGAGTGGGGAAGGCAGAGGAGGGGAATGCAAAAGGACTCGGGGGGGGGGGGAGAAGGGACCTAGGGGGAGGATGGGCGGGGAGAAAACACAGGAGGGAAGGGGGGGAGGAAGAGGGAGCCCAGGGAAAGGACGGAGGAAAGGAGGGGGAGTGAGGATCAGAGTTGATAGGAAGGATAAATGGAGGGAGAGAGGGCATCATCCGGGAGGGGGAGTTGACGGAAGCCACCTTGGGAAAGGAGATGGAGGGTGTAGAGATGGAGGGTAGGGGGGACACAACGGTGAAAACGTGGCAGGGGGCGGGGATGGGAGAGGAGAGGAGCAACCAGGGGGTGAGGGGGTTCAAGACGGCGGGAGGTGTAGAGGATGCGGATATGTTCGAGGAATAGGAGGAGATGGGGGAAAGGAATGAGATCATAGAGGATCCGCGTGGGGGACGGGAGGCGGATACGGAAGGCAAGGCAGAGTGCATGACGCTCAAGGATCTGGAGGGACTGATAGAATTTGGGGGGGGGGGGGGCAGATATCCAGGCAGGACTGGCGTAACAGAGGATGGGACGGATTAAGGATTTGTAGGTGTGGAGGAGAGTTGGAGGTTTGAGCGAAACCTCTCAAATCTGTGGGTTCAAATCACATCTGCGCAGACAAGTTGGAGCGTGTGGACAGGAGATCGCCGCAAATCTGGCGCGAAACAGATGTTTGCTCAGTCTGTGTTTGTATTTGTGCGCACAGGGCATTAAAATGGCTGATACTCGTCAGTGTTCTCGAGAGTTTGTTAGTGAATTCGTCGAAATATATAGAAACCACCCATGTATGTGGAAGATTAAAAGTAAAGATTATAGTGACCGAGACAAAAAGACAGCACTATACAATGCTCTAATTGAAAAATTGCGGGCGGTTGACGCCTCGGTAAACAGTGAAACAGTAATAAAAAAATTAAAAAATTCGTTGCGAACTGTTTACCGAAAAGTTTCGCCCTGCAAATCTCGCAGTAAATTTACGTGAGAAAACTGCTTTCGCTTTAGCAGCCACTGTCTACACCATTTTGACTGCTTTCTGTTTCCTGTGGTTGGTCTGAACGTTTTTTGCAACACACGTTGTGAACACAGACCACAACAGAACTTCCTCCATTTCTATATTTCAAAATAACTGAATTAAATTTTTGACGTTTACGGCGAGCGTAGTCGCTTGCCACTGACATTTCTTTTCTAGACCGACAGATGGCGGGCGAGTAGTAGATTGGGGTTTGTGTCGTGTGAACACACTACATTTGCAGCGATCTTTTGCATGTACAGACATCTGCGCCAATGTCTGCGCAGACAGATCGTTGCGTGTGGACCGGGCTTTACGAAGTCGTTCGTTCTACCGCGCGCAACCCAAGGGCGATGTATGATATACTGGCGCGTCATACGTTCAAATTATTTCTCTGAGCTCAAGGTTGCTATTTAATAAGAAATTGTTTTTTACCATTATTTATTAAGTGTTTTTCTCTTATGTAGCTAAGTACTGTTCTGAATTACAAACTCAACAGTTTTATGTTACGACGCTGGGACACATAGGTATATGCATATAGAAATTTACATTTATACAGCAAATTGCACATGGAGGATCCATCTGTTTTTGAAGCTATTGCCCTGGCAGTGACAGTTGGGTTCGACACTGGCTGAAAATATTGAATATATTTAATGTTAATGAAAGAACTGAGGCCCGAAGATCCGCAATAATTTCGGAACTTCGTTAGGATGGACATGGCCTGTTTCGAGAAGCTGCTGATTATGATAGAAGACGGATTTAGCAAGTGTGACGCAGTCATGAGGGAGGCTATCTCACATTCTCGAAAGTAAGAAGTAAATCATATGTTTATACGTTTTGTGATTATACTAGCCTAGATCACTGATAAAACACCAGTAAACGCCCTGTAGCGACGCTGCCGCGCGCTAATTCAAGCTCGCCGGTGTGTGTGTGTGTGTGTGTGTGTGTGTGTGTGTGTGTGTGGGTGGGTGGGTGGGTGGGTGTGGGTGGGTGCTGTGTGCGCGTGTGTCAGTGCAGTGCTGTGCGGTCGTAATTACTGTACACGACGTCTGTGTAGTTCCGCGCCCAGCCTCTAGAGGCGCTGTGTTTTCTAGCTTTTATATACGTTATGTTTATTATTATTATTCCTTGTTTTTTGAGTTAATTAATAGTTCCGTGCCTCCTGGCTTGTGTGGACGAGTACTGTTTTCTCTCCAATAACTACGGAAGTTTTCCCAGGATTAAGGATCCTTCTGTAGAGGCCGGAAGCAAATTTTGTAACTCCGATCAGTCCATGCATACCGGGCGTCGTCAGATACGCGCTCGCAATAAAGTTATTGTTGCTGAACTGGAGGTCTTTATTCTTCTGAATCACGTTAAGCAAAGGTCGGACAGCCACCAGTTTAGCTGAACCCGACAAGTGGTGACCCCGACGTGATCCAAGCAGAAACCGACGTGATTAAGAAGAAGCAGGCGTGAACTACGCAAGTAACGAGCACATAATGACCGAACAGCAGGTCCTGTCCAGGACTGCAGTCCGTTTGCCGCCGTTCTGACCCGACAACCCAGTACTCTGGTTCGCGCAGGCAGAGGCAAGTTTTGGCTGCGCTGGAATAACGGCCGAAGCAACAAATTTGCGCTGATTGTGAGCCAGCTCGACCAACGTTACGCAGCCGAGGTGCAGGACATAATCACAGCACCACCCGAGACTGGAGCTTATGCCAGGCTAAAATCAGAGTTGATTCGACGGGTGGCCGCGTTACAAGAGGACCGGATACGTCAGGTTCTGACACAGGAAGAAATTGGCGACAGGAAGCCTTCTCAATACCTGAGACATCTACGCAGCAAAGTTGACACCGTTACTGTGCCAGACAGTCTGCTCAGAACGCTGTGGAGCAGTAGGTTGCTCAAAATGGTTCAAATGGCTCTGAGCACTATGGGACTCAACTGCTGTGGTCACAAGTCCCCCAGAACTTAGAACTACTTAAACCTAACTAACCTAAGGACAGCACACATCACCCAGCCATCACGAGGCAGAGAAAATCCCTGACCCCGCCGGGAATCGAACCCGGGAACCCGGGCGTGGGAAGCGAGAACGCTACCGCACGACCACGAGATGCGGGCCAGTAGGTTGCCGCCGCAAATAAAAGCCATTATCGCCTCACAAACGGACATACCGCTGGATGACGTGGCGCAGCTAGCAGACCGGATTCAGGACGCGATAACACCCGCTCAGGTCAGCGCAGTTGCGGCGTTGGACAACAGTACAAATAGAACCGCGTCTGTAGCACGGGCCGACCACGATTCACTCGCGGCCAAGGTTGAGCTTTTGTGCGCCCAGGTCAGTGCGCTGCTGGCACGTGACGACGACAACAATAGAAGAAGCCGATACAGACGGCGGCGTTCGAGAAGCAGATCTTCCGGCGGTACTACCACTCCGCAAGGCGAGGTACCGTTGTGCTGGTACCACCGACGATTCGGCGATCAGGCAAGGAAGTGCACATCGCCATGCTCGCACCCAAACACCACCGGCGGTCGACAATAGGCGCAACCGACTGCCAGTTATCCTCCAAGCGCCTGTTTGTTACCGATAGGAGTTCCGGCGTAAAGTTTTTAATTGACACTGGGTCGGACCTGAGTATCATACCACGAACAGCCATATATCGTTGCCGGCCGCCAACTGCCTTCCGTCTGACGGCTGCCAACAATTCTTCCATCGCAACATATGGCACATAGAGGATGGAGCTTAATCTCGGCCTACGTCGCGCGTACGAGTGGAATTTTACAGTGGCTGACGTCACGGAGGCGATCGTCGGGGCTGACCTCCTGGCGCACTACCACCTGCTGCCGGACGTCGCGAACGCACGCTTGGTAGACAGCGTCACTGGCTTCGCAGTCACGGGTTTCCGTCGCAACACCGCAATGCACGGTGTCAAGTTGGTCCATGCTACGGAGGGTGAGTACACTGAATTACTGCTTAACTATCCGAACTTGACCAGGCCGCCCGGCGCTCCCAGGTTCATACCACATGACACGGTGCATCACATTCAAACGACTTATGGTCCCCCAGTAGCATGCCGACCTAGGCGTCTCGCTCCGGACCGATTGTCGATAGCGAAGGCGGAATTTGACGCCATGATTTGCGAGGGCATAATGCGGCCATCTAAGAGCCCGTGGTCCTCCGCATTACATCTTGTTCCGAAGAAGGGTGGAGCTTGGCGCCCATGCGGTGACTACCGTGCGCTTAACGCGCGAACAGTGCCGGACAGATATCCCGTTCCGTTACTGAGGGATTATAATCACGCTTTACATGGTGCCGCGGTGTTCACAGTTCTGGACTGCGCTAAAGCGTATACACAGATTCCGGTGGCCAATGACGACATTCCAAAGACTGTAATAATAACGCCTTTCGGTTTATTTGAAAGCAAATTTATGACTTTCGGTTTACGCAATGCCACTCAGACCTGGCAAAGGTTTATAGACTCGGTTCTCCAGGGGTTGCCGTTTTGTTTCGCCTACCTGGACGATGTGTTAGTGTTCTCTGCTGACCATGAACAACACCGACAACATCTGCGAGAGATTTTCGAGCGTTTGGAGCGTTACGGTGTCGTCTTGAACGTGGACAAGTGTGTTTTTGGGCAGTCAGAGGTGATATTTCTTGGCCATTAGATTTCTGCTGAAGGCTCTCTTCCTCTGTCCGAGAAGGTGGACGCTATCTTGCAACTACCCCGACCAACTACGATCAAAGAATTACGTCGTTTTTTGTGGATGCTTAATTTTTATCGACGACACCTTCCCCACGCTGCGGAGCTGCAGGAACCTTTGACGGCGGCATTATCAGACCCTAAAGTAAATAGGACGTCTCTGATACAGTGGACAGAGGACATGTGTTCTGCGTTCAAGGCAACAAAGAAGAGCATGGCCGACGCAGCGCTTCTCGCACCCCCACGGCTCGACGCGCCATTAGCAATCGTCGTAGACGCGAGCCAGACGGCGATCGGAGCCGCGTTACGACAACGGTCGGACAACGCATGGCAGCCACTGGAGTATTATTCCCACAAGCTTTCGCCTGCACAGAGAAAATGGAGCACATATGACCGTGAGCTCCTGGCGGTATACCAAGCAGTGAAATATTTCCGCCCCCAAGTGGAAGCGCGAACATTCACGATATATACAGACCACAAGCCACTCGCGTTCGCCTTCCGTCGGAATAGTGTCAACTGCTCCCTCCGTCAATTTCATCACCTTGAGTTCGTGGCCCAGTTTACTACCGACATTACACATATTTCTGGGATCGACAACATTGTTGCGGATTGCCTATCACGGATCAGCAGTGCTTCCAGTACCATAGACTTTCCTGCACTGGCACAGGCACAGAGAGACGACGAAGAACTGCTTGCCTATGTTAAAGATACGGCTTCCGGCATTGCAACTGAAACTCGTTGATGTTCCGGGGGAAGATACACAGCTATACTGCGACGTTTCTCGCGGCCGACCTCGTCCCTTTCTGACGCCGGCTTTTAGAAGACAAGACTTTTTTACAGTATATGGATTGTGCCATCCAGGGGTACGCCCGACATTCCGCCTAGTATCACAACGTTTCGTGTGGCCGGGCATGCAAAAAGACTGCCGCGAGTGGGTCCGATCTTGTCTTCAGTGCCAACGCTGCAAGATTAACCGCCATGTACACGCACCGATCGGCGATTTTCCTGATACCACCGCCCGCTTTGCCCACGTTCATTTGGATGTAGTCGGACCACTTCCACCTTCGAACGGACAAAGGTATCTGTTTACAATGATCGACCGTTTTACACGTTGGCCGGAGGCAGTGCCGGTGGATAATATCACAGCAGACACATTAGCTTCCGCTTTTGCAATGACTTGGTTGGCAAGCTTTGGGTGCCCACTACATATTACCACTGACCGCGAACGGCAATTTGAATCAGACCTGTTCTCACAGCTGGCCAAGTTCTGTGGTTACACCCACCATAAGACCACAAGTTATCACCCAGCAAGCAACGGAATGATCGAACGCTTGCACCGTTGTTTGAAGGCCGCGCTGATGTGCCACGAATAAACCTGGACAACCGCACTACCAGTGGTCTTGTTAGGCTTACGGACGACTTTCAAACCAGACCTGGGGTCGTCAGCGGCAGAACTGGTTTATGGAGAAACACTGCGCCTTCCTGGTGACTTTGTAGACGCTGATGCCACAGAGACAATTGCTACTGGCCAGCCGGATTTCTTGCGACGCTTGAGGGACCACGTATCAAAGATTCGCCCTCCGAAAGCCACACGTCATGGCAACCCACCCACTTTCTGGCACCAGGACCTGGAACAATGTCGTCTCGTCATGCTCCGCACTGAGGGCGTTAAACCGCTTCTACAAGCTCCTTATTCTGGTCCATATGAAGTGCTACGGCGCAGTGCCCACACGATGGATATCCTAGTGAACGGCAAAACCACGACTGTTGCGTTGAATCGGGTTAAACCTGCGTATGTTTTTCCTGACACGCCACTAGCGGCACCTCGTCGTGGGCATCCACCTACCGCTGTTCCAGACACTGACGCCACATCTCCGGCGCCGGCTCTTCAACATACGCCGCCCAACGCAACACAACATCCATCTCGACGCCGACGCTCCGCTTCCGCCCGGGGGGCTGATGTAGCGACGCTGCCGCGCGCTAATTCAAGCTCGCCGGTGTGTGTGTGTGTGTGTGTGTGTGTGTGTGTGTGTGCACGCGTGTGTCAGTGCAGTGCTGTGCGGTCGTAATTACTGTACACGACGTCTGTGTAGTTCCGCGCCCAGCCTCTAGAGGCGCTGTGTTTTCTAGTTTTTATATACGTTATGTTTATTATTATTATGCCTTGTTTTTTGAGTTAATTAGTAGTTCCGTGCCTCCTGGCTTGTGTGGACGAGTACTGTTTTCTCTCCAATAACTACGGAAGTTTTCCCAAGATTAAGGATCCTTCTGTAGAGGCCGGAAGCAAATTTTGTAACTCCGATCAGTCCATGCATACCGGGCGTCGTCAGATACGCGCTCGCAATAAAGTTATTGTTGCTGAACTGAAGGTCTTTATTCTTCTGAATTACGTTAAGCAAAGGTCGGACAGCCACCAGTTTAGCTGAACCCGACAGCCCTGTTATGTTGCAGGCTGGTTGTAACATTACGTTTCCTGGCGAATGGGGAATCTTTTAAGGATCTAGCTTTTAGCCACAGAGTAGCACAGTTCACCATTTCAAAAGTCGTTGAGGAAGCATGCACTGCAATTTGCAGCACTTGATGGGACTAATACTTAAAGGTGTACTTGTGTTATTTGTCCAAGTTTTGAATATACGGTATATAAGCGCTACACAGAGTTTTTCAGACCTCGTCTATCGCACAGGGCGAAACTGCACGTACTTCGTCGCCTATCACTTCCAGTTTGTCTTTTCTGGCATGTTGAAATAAACAGGAGATGCAATCAAAACAAACATGCACGCCCGCAAGCTACGGCATTAAGATACAAATCGAAAATCACCGTGTGGCGTTATATGCATATTACTCAGAAAGAAACGATTGCCCACTTATTGTATTATAATACAGCGAGTCATACGTACACCTTTCCTCGCTGTACGCCTGAATTAAGGCGCTTAACGCCTCTTTGCTCCATTTGATTTCTAGAATACGAAGTAATCAATAGAAATAATGCTTTCACAAACAGCTAGTATAAAAGAAAATCTACTAGAAAAAAAGTTTTTTCTCTGCATTTATGAAAACGTATTTAGCTGCAAAAAAAAACAAAAAACGCCGAAAATCCCCAACAAGAAAATCTGAAATCAGCTACTAGCCACCAAGCTGTGAGGCAGGGTTTACGCTATGAAATTACTTCTCAAAGATTTGATCAAATATTAGTCAAACATATTTGGCAAAGATCTTTGACGTCGCGCAAAAAAGAGTAGCATTCATCTCACTCTAGACGAGCAGAGCCCTACGTCATTGTGACGTAACGCTACGTCATCGTGATGTAAATAAACATAATGGACTTCATGCGTACGTATATCGATTTTTGCAGTTGTACCACAGAGGTTGCACGGTAACGTGAAAGCTAAATTTAAATAAACGTGTACAAACGAAGTGACTGCAGTTGAATTACTTATTAAGCTTTAATCTCAACAGTTTTCGATGTTATTGTGTGTTTCTTGATGTAATGAATGTCTGAACAAAGGAACCATAGCAATAACGAAAGTAAAAAATAGCGTCTAGTCATTTAAAAAAACATCCAATTAATTGTGCATAAATCATGTGGATAGAAACGTGAAATAGAGAGAAATTAAAGTGTTTCGTATTTTTATAAAAGCCAACGGATTGTACGTAATTCTTGTGAACAGAAACGTTAAACTGAAAAATTAATGTGGTTCCAAATATAATTCCGAATGTTGCTGGAATTTTAATTTTGCCTTCATGCTGTAGATCAGCACAGAAACTTTTGCTCTTCAGAAGTAAATTATTGCTGATGATTATAATGTACTGACCTTTTATAACACATGTCATTATTTTTTTCATATGTTGTATACTGTGAAAAAACAGACATGTAAGTCACATTTACCAGCATTTTAAGCAACTGAAAGCAGTGAGTGCTGTTGCCATTTTCAGCTACTTTTTGTATGACTCTTAGGCAATATGGAAATAGCTATAGTAATCATGCCAAACGACGCCAAAATTTCTACCATGTCTATTGAGAGAATAAACAAACACAGTATTCAACCATAGCATGTGAAACTGCTTAATGCTGCTAAAAACTGTGGGCTGTTGTGGCTATTTTGTCAAGTAGCTCACCCATTGTGACAGCCAGTGTTCAACATCATTTGGCAACTACTAGGAAACTTCCTTTTCTTATAGTTGATACTGTTTACATATTAAAATGTAACAGTTACAGACGAAATATCATTGTTATTTCACAGTATACAGCGTATCAAGAAAAATAATGACGTGTTATAAACATGTTACATTATACATTACAGTCATCAGCAATAATTTATTTCTGTAGAGCAAAATTTTCTGAGTTGTTCTGCAACATGAAGGCAAAATTAAAATTCCAGCAACATTCCGAATTATCTTTGGAACCACATTAATTTCTCGGTTTAACGTTTCTGCCCAGAAGAGTAACGTACAGTCCATTGGCTTATATAAAAATACGAAACACTTCTATTTCACGTGTCTGTCCACATGATTTATGCAAAATTAATCGGATAAAAAAAACTACCCTCTCTCTCTCTCTCTCTCTCTCTTTTTTTTTTTTTTTTTTACTTTCGTTGTGGTTAAGGTTCCTTGTTCCAGATATTCGTTATGTTCATGAAACACACAATAACGTCCCACATTCTTAGGAATAGACCTTAATAATTAATTATTTCACGTTTCTGTCGACACAATCACTCACGATTCATAGAATTTTTTAAGAATGACTACAAGCTTTTTTTGACTTTCGTTATGTTCATGAAATACCCAATAACATCCCAAATTCTTTGGATTACAGCTTAATAATTAATTATTTCACGTTTCTGTCCACAAGATTTCTGGACGATTCATCGGATTTAAAAAAATGACTGCAAGCGTTTCTTTTTTTTCTTTCATTATAGTTCCTTAGTTCAGACATTCATTATGTTCAACAAACACAAAATAACAAAAAAATTGTTGGGATTCCAGCTTCATAACTAATTCAACTGTACTGTACATACCACACAATTGCTGTAACTTCGTTTCTACACATGTACACTCGTGGAAATGGAAAAAAGAACACATTGACACCGGTGTGTCAGACCCACCATACTTGCTCCGGACACTGCGAGAGGGCTGTACAAGCAATTATCACACGCACGGCACAGCGGACACACCAGGAACCGCGGTGTTGGCCGTCGAATGGCGCTAGCTGCGCAGCATTTGTGCACCGCCGCCGTCAGTGTCAGCCAGTTTGCCGTGGCATACGGAGCTCCATCGCAGTCTTTAACACTGGTAGCATGCCGCGACAGCGTGGACGTGAACCGTATGTGCAGTTGACGGACTTTGAGCGAGGGCGTCTAGTGGGCATGCGGGAGGCCGGGTGGACGTACCGCCGAATTGCTCAACACGTGGGGTGTGAGGTCTCCACAGTACATCGATGTTGTCGCCAGTGGTCGGCGGAAGGTGCACGTGCCCGTCGACCTGGGACCGGACCGCAGCGACGCACGGATGCACGCCAAGACCGTAGGATCCTACGCAGTGCCGTAGGGGACCGCACCGCCACTTCCCAGCAAATTAGGGACACTGTTGCTCCTGGGGTATCGGCGAGGACCATTCGCAACCGTCTCCATGAAGCTGGGCTACGGTCCCGCACACCGTTAGGCCGTCTTCCGCTCACGCCCCAACATCGTGCAGCCCGCCTCCAGTGGTGTCGCGACAGGCGTGAATGGAGGGACGAATGGAGACGTGTCGTCTTCAGCGATGAGAGTCGCTTCTGCCTTGGTGCCAATGATGGTCGTATGCGTGTTTGGCGCCGTGCAGGTGAGTGCCACAATCAGGACTGCATACGACCGAGGCACACAGGTCCAACACCCGGCATCATGGTGTGGGGAGCGATCTCCAACACTGGCCGTACACCACTGGTGATCGTCGAGGGGACACTGAATAGTGCACGGTACATCCAAACCGTCATCGAACCCATCGTTCTACCATTCCTAGACCGGCAAGGGAACTTGCTGTTCCAATAGGACAATGCACGTCCGCATGTATCCCGTGCCACGCAACGTGCTCTAGAAGGTGTAAGTCAACTACCCTGGCCAGCAAGATCTCCGGATCTGTCCCCCATTGAGCATGTTTGGGACTGGATGAAGCGTCGTCTCACGCGGTCTGCACGTCCAGCACGAACGCTGGTCCAACTGAGGCGCCAGGTGGAAATGGCATGGCAAGCCGTTCCACAGGACTACATCCAGCATCTCTACGATCGTCTCCATGGGAGAATAGCAGCCTGCATTGCTGCGAAAGGTGGATATACACTGTACTAGTGCCGACATTGTGCATGCTGTGTTGCCTGTGTCTATGTGCCTGTGGTCCTGTCAGTGTGATCATGTGATGTATCTGACCCCAGGAATGTGTCAATAAAGTTTCCCCTTCCTGGGACAATGAATTCACGGTGTTCTTATTTCAATTTCCAGGAGTGTATTTACATTTAGCTTTCACGTTACCGTGCAACCTCTGTGGTACAACTGCAAAGATCGATACACGTACTCATGAAGTCATTATCTTTGTGTAGTTCCCGCATCCAGTTCTCTGTAGCTTTACTTGTGTGAAGAAGTAAATAAATGAACTGCTGATGATAAGGTGTTGTTTGGTGTATCTCACCCGAGTATTCACCTCACTGGTGACCCCGAGTTGTAACGTATTCCGCTTTCCACGTTTTACTGTGTCCGCGGCCTTTGCGTCGGTTATTTTCGCGTGTATTACATCAACACAACATTCGAACAATGGCTTCAGCCCAACGCCTAACGCAGGATTTTGTGATCGACATGCATCGTGTTGCGGGCGATGTACACCCGCCAGGACTGCAACACGATGCCTCTCACTCGTCGATTACGCCGATTTCGGCGGACACTTTCGTGCCTGCAACAATAAGTGGGGTTAGGAGTGTGCATGACTCCGGCTATCAGACGCCTTTGTTCCCGCCACATGTGCCCTCCCTCATCGACGGTGCAGTTACCTCTTACGGATCTCCGTGCAGTGTGGAATCAATGCCGATTTCTGCAAATGCTCCGTTGGATAACCTACCACCGCCAGGACAACGGTTTGCCACGCCGCAATCCGTGCTGTACCACGCGGATTCCTGCCACGTGGCTGGAACTGCTTTGTTCACAGGTCAACCTCCTCAGCATCCGACCACGCCCGCGCCTGCCTTGGTTCAGCATCAGCACATGTCTTCCTGCTTCAATACCTCGGCCTGCAAAAGGAACAACGGCTTGTTATCTGTGCGTGACCTCTATCTCTGTCCTACTGCTATGCCTCAGTGTTTTGTGCCACGACATTCACCTTTTCCGCACAGTGTTTTGAGTGAAGTGACTATGAACAGTGAACATCAACACATTCTGCCCAACGTTCGACATCATTTTCCTCACTGTGCTTTTGGACAGCCCGCACCTCCGCAGCCTCCCTGCAACACAAGTGGTCCGACTCTGATCGCACGTCAAGTTTTCCGCATACTGGCACGCGTTTTCAAACTTCGAACTTTTTCTCACCTGTTGCCCCTGCGCCGGCTCCAGTCGAACTTCCGCAACCACAATTGACACACTACGGTGTCTCACCCCGTCAGTTTTCCGTGTCGCGACGGATCGCGCTCAACCACAACGCGTCACCTTCACGCTGCCACCCGACCAGGCGTCGTCGCCACATACCCTGGGGACACACTCTCCTGGAATACTGCAGCAACAAGAGCTCGTTTCAGGTAGTGCCCTGACGAATTCAACTCACCCTGTTCTTCCGAACGTTCTACAACGCTTACCGACGCTGCCGCCGTTCAATCCCGACAGGGCAACAACCTGGTTCAAAATTGTGGACAATGTGTTCGACCATTTCAAACTCGACGAATCAACCAGATTTCTGTGTCTTATTACCCACCTGCACGACCAGGAGGACTTGATTGCTGACCTGGTCGACGCCCCGGACTCAGCTACCCAGTACACTCTAGCCAAAAAGACAGTTCTACATCGGCTTCCGCGCTCAACTGAGGCAGCAATATGGCAAGTGCTCCACGTTGAGCAACTAGGCAACGACAACCCTTCACTACTTTGGAGATGGCTACGGGCCCTGGTCAGTGACGATCTACTCTCTGACACAGCTCTCCTCGCCATCTTGACAGATAAACTACCTCCCCACATCCGCTTTGCTCTGGCTCAGGGGTCTCCCGAACCTGTTGAGCAACGAATGACGATTAGTGACAAACTACATGAGGCATCACTGCTCTATTTCGCCAGCCACTGCCTACCTGGAAAGTCTCAGGTTCAGGCTCCTCGGCCCGCGGCCGGGGCCGCACTGTACCGACCGTTCTGCTCGCTCCGGGACGCAGTATACAAACAGCTGGGACGTCACCGGCTCCGCCATCGGTCATGCCCCCTCCTGCAACCGAACCGGCTGTGGCCTCCGAACCTCGGCCACCGCCTCTTTCCACAGGAAATGCAGCCGCACTACCCATACTGTTACTTCCACACACGGTTTGGTGAGGCGGCATGGAACTGAAGACCACCCTGCTGCTTCCCAAACGCTAATCGCAGGTAGGTCCGAGTGCCGCCTCCTGCGCACAACACCACAGGCACCTCCCAGTGCACCATTATGTCCAGGAACAATTGGATAATTATGGACGACATTATATTAAAGACATTTCGTCGGGATACTTTTTCCTAGTGGACACAGGCGCCGATGTTTCGCTGCTGCCTACGTCCTTAGTGTCGTCGAACTCCCGCCCTCATCGTACTTCACTGCAAGCTGTGGATACTGCTAAACTACAATGCTCGGGTTCAACTTCCCACATCGTCTCACTCTCCGCAAACTGCAAACTCGAGTGGACTTTTTTAGGGTGCAATATTGAGGAACCTATACTAGGCATTGACTTCTTGCAACGCCAAAAACTTTCACCAGACCTAGTGCGAAATACCATGTTTCATCACCTGTCCAAAACTCACTTCCCCTGTGCTCCGTCGAGCAAACCCCCCCGTGACACATCGGTCCGGGCTCATCTCATCCATACATGTTCGGCTCTGTCGACGACGTTACAAGAAACAACATACAAGTGCCTTGTCGAGCTCGTAAACGTCGCTCGCCTACGCAAGGAAAACTTCGAGCTTTCCCTCCAGCTCCACAAAACTCAGCTCCAGCTATCTGACGCAGCAAAGGAATTACAGACACTGCAGCAAGGACAAAGCAAGGTCAGTAAGTGTGCCGAATCTGCTTATAGTCCCAGCAATCGAGCCTCTGTGTGCTTACCTCCCGCTACCCCTCGCAACTGTGCTACCATAACGTGTACTGACACTTCCACAGGACCACACCCCCCTAACACGACAGCATTTGACACTTGGCCGGACACGAGTGCGCATGCGCGATGAGCATCACGTGTTCCCGTACTGACAGCTCCTACGCCTCACCTTGCGGAAAGCACCTCAAACTATGCAACTTCGGCTTCTGCGCGCCGCCGTGCGACCGCCACTGACAACACGAGCAGAGAACTCACGCCTCGTGCTTCGCCCATGACCGTGCTGCCACAGGCTGCACCCTCGGACAGTGGACTCACTAACGCTTCACAAGCTCTACCGAGCTCACACAACTACGGTGCCACTGCTTCGGGCCGGCGGCCATCTTGTCACATTGATTCCTGGGACACTTCGCCGCCTTGGCTCCCGTCGGATCCGCCAAGTGGCTCCAAACACCACGACCTCGCCTCGCCTGCACCGTCCGCCTCACATTGTAAACAGACCGCCTCCCGTACCACCAGCAACATTTCCGTCGTCACCAATGGCACAGTTCACGAGCTTCGCCTCACACCAGGCCCCCCAATCTCCAGTAAACCTCGTCGACTTTGTCCTGAGCGCCTCTCCAACCTTAAAAAGCAGATTTCTGAACTTCTAAGCTCCGGCGTCATCGAACACTCTGCCAGCAGTTGGTCTATGCCCATTCATATGACACACAAGAAAGACAGGTCCTGGTGCATGTGCAGAGACTACCATCGACTAAACGCATGAACAATTGTGGGCACCTACCCCATTCACAACATTGCCGACTTTACCAGTTCCCTCGCAGGTGCGACCACGTTCTCTGTCATTGATTGCAAATGAGCCTACCACCAGATCTCCATGGCTCCTGAAGACATCGAGAAGACAGCAATCACCACCCCAATCGGGTTATTTCAGTTTCGATTCATGCCCTTTGGGCTAAAAAACGCAACCCAGACCTGGCAATGCTTCATCAACGAAGTGCTATTCGCCCTAAAATTCTGCTTTGCATATCTTGGTGACATTCTTGTGTTCAGCTCCTCCATCGAGGACAACATTCGACATGTGCAAACTGTTATGGACACTCTCGCGGCAGCTGGCATCAAGACCAACCAGGACAAATTGCAGCTACATCAACCCACTGTCACTTTTCTTGGTTTATGGGTCTCTGCCGACGGCATTTCACCGCCCCCTGACAAAGTACAGACAATACTAAACCTACCCAGACATTTCAAAGAGCTCCAACGCTTTCTGGGAACGGTTAATTATTATCGCCGTCATCTACCTCGGGCTGCGGAGATTCAGGCTCCACTGATGGATGCCTTGGCAGGCACCAAGACTTCCGGATCTAAGCCCGTTCTGTGGACCCCTGCTATGACTGACTCTTTCATTCCCTGAGAAATCTTCTTGCCGAGGCCAGCACTATCGCGCATCCTCATCCCAATGCGCAGCTTTTCATCACCACAGATGTGAGTGATACTACCATCAGCGCTGTCCTTAGCCAGACAGTCGACGGCCAA
Organism: Schistocerca nitens; assembly: GCF_023898315.1. Classification (NCBI taxonomy): domain Eukaryota; kingdom Metazoa; phylum Arthropoda; class Insecta; order Orthoptera; family Acrididae; genus Schistocerca; species Schistocerca nitens. Next base: position 347,341,877 of record NC_064617.1, read on the forward strand.
ACGTCACCTGTGCAGTTCTTCTCGCACAAGCTCACCAATGCACAATGGAAATATTCCGTGTTTGACAGGGAGTTGCTCGCGGTCTATGAAGCGATCAAGCATTTTAAGACCGACGTTGAGGGACGCCCTTTCTATGTTTTAACAGACCACAAAGCCCTGGCTGCAGCCATTTCAAACCTGCCAGCTGACCCGCCTCCTCGCCATTTCAGATACATGGACTTCATATCTCAGTTCACTTCCGATGTCAGACACATAAAGGGTGCTGACAATATAGTTGCTGATTTCCTTTCACGAGTCGACGCCGTTCATTTGCTGTTAGACCTCTCTGACGTGCCTAACCTCCAACCCACTGATGAGGACACACAAAACCTGATTTCACACTCTACCCCTTCACTACACTTCGTCCGCACCACCTTCCCTGGCATTTCTGGTGAGATCTGGTGCAATGACAGTACTGGAACGTTACGCCCCCTCATCCCAACCACGCTCCATCGAGCTGTCTTCAACGCACTGCATAATTTAGCCCACCCCAGTGTTCGTGCGTCCGCCCACCTCGTAGTGGAGCACTTTGTGTGGAGAAATGTCAACAAGGACTGCCAGCAATGGGCACGCTCATGCGTCGTGTGCCAATGCTGCAAAGTACACATGCACACTTCACCCCCCTCAGAGCCTTTTCGATTCCTCCTGGGCATTTCCAGCATATTCACATTGACATTGTCGGCCGTCTCCCCCCTTCTAACGGCTTTCGTTATGTTCTCTCATCTATCGACCGAACAACTCGCTGGGTCGAGGCTGTCCCCCTCCCCAATATCACGGCAGAAACTGTTGCTCGAGCTTTCGTCGAATCATGGGTATCGCGATTCGGATGTGCAGCTATCATCACGACTGACCACAGCAGACAATTTGAGTCGGCCCTGTTCAACGAGATTTGTAACATTTGCGGTATCCGGCGCATCCATACCACAGCATATCACCCGCAAAGTAATGGGCTAGTTGAGCGCTGGCACTGCACTTTCAATGCGGCTCTTCGATGCCATGACTCTCTTTGGACGGAGGCCCTTCCCCTTGTGCTACTCGGTATTCGTGCGATCTACAAGGAAGACCTCAAAGGCACAATAGCTGAGTTCGTATACGGCCAGAACATTGTTCTCCCTGGGGAACTTGTGAGCCCTTCCGCTTCTCTCCCTCAGTCTGACTTACCTTCCTTCATGGACCGCGTCAGACGCCACTTCATCAACCTCCACATCCCTCCACCCGCCAGCCATTCCCCCTGAAGGTTCACGTCCCGAAATCTCTGAACAATTGCGAGTACGTCATCCTCCGAGATGACACTGTCCGTGCTTCCCTCCAACCCCCATATACCGGCCCATACCGAGTTCTCCAGCGCTTAGCCAACACCTATGACATCCAGATAAAAGATTCAGCTGTTACAGTCTCTCTCAACAGACTTAAGCCTGCTTATGTCGAGCCCACTTCTACCCCCTTCAGGCCACGACCACGCCACTCGCTGTCGTGGCTCACGACGCTCCGACCACTCCCTCCACGTTGGACTTACTCATGCTGTCATGTGACTTCCAGCTGCAATCGTCGAGCCCCTCTCTGACCTCGCCTTCTACTCCAGTCTCACGCACTCCATCGAGTGACCACATGCTCCCCACGTAGAGCTTACCTACGTTCACGCCCTCGCTGCCGGGCCCTTCTCCGGTCCTTTCAACCTCTCCCCCATCGCGTCTCGCCCTGTCGAGGTTTCTCACGCCCCCCCCCCATCTTGAACGTGCCCTCGCTCGAGGTGTTTGTGCCTGTCCCCACGGGTATAATCCATGACATCTCTATAATACTACACGATGACACACTGTTCGTCATATGTTTCCCTTCACCTGGTGCTCATGACACAACCTCCGCCATTCCCTGCCACCTGGTGAAATGTGTTCCCCTCTCGCCCAACGTCGACCTGGACATGCTTCGTGTTTTCGCCACACCCACCGGAGACATCGTCGTCATCGCTCTGTTCCTCACTCAAACCACCGGCCTACCTGTCGCCGCACGACCAGCACGCCCAGTATGACGCCCGGCGCGCTTCAATGACTTCCTGGTTCGGTGGCCGGACCTTCCTTCACGTCATCTACCAATTACAGCTCCCCGATGATGCTGTCAAGTTGACCGTGGTTCAGCTCCCTCGGACCACCCCTGCTGACGCCATAGTCACCCCCCCCCCCCGGCCTCTCAGGAGTACTCTGTACTGTGAGGGGGGGGCCTATGTGGCCCCAAAGAGATTGACACCAGTATCGATCTGAGCATCATCTTTGATCTAAGCAAAACATTATCTTTGTGTAGCTCCGCCATCCAGTTCTCTGTAAGCTTTACTTGTGTGAAGAGGTAAATAAATGAACTCCTGATTATGAGGTGTTGTTTGGTGTATCTGACCCGAGCATCCACCTCAGGTTTATTTACGTCATGATGACGTAGCGTTACGTCACTATGACGTAGGGCTCTGCTCAGCTAGCGTGAGATGAATGCTACCCCACTAAAAAGGGGCATTACACTGTTATATTTTTCGTCAAGTTCAAGATGGCTGAGAATAACAACTTGTTATTAACTACAGCAGTTGCATGTACCACAACTGCACTGTGTGCACACGTGGAAGAGAAGCGGGGGGAAGAAAAGGAAACATACCTGGGTGAAGCCGTGGGTTTTACGACGACACGATAATAGCATTCAACAAAACTTATTACGTGAGCTTATAATGGAGGAAGTCACGTCATACATCAATTACTTAAGAACGGATGAGCATACACTTCAGTATGTGCTCAGCGAAGTGTATTCTCATATCACAAAGCACAATACTAACTTAAGAACTGCTATATCTGCAGAAGACAGGCTCACTGTAACACTGATTCCATGCTACAGGAGAGTTAGGTTAGGTCAGGTCAGGTCAGGTCTCCAATCTTCCTAATCTATTTTTGTATTCAGGGTGCCTCACATTGTAAGGTGCCTCATCGGCTTCATACAACTCTATTAATTTTGTAGCTGTCGGTACACACCAATTTTATTTACCGGTAATGTTTATAAAAACACTACACATGACAGAACGCTGTAGCGATGTTAGTGCTCCATGTAGTAACATATCACATTGCAGTGAACAGTAGACAACCGACTTCTTTGATCAAATCTATAGCGAGGCCCTAGATATGACAAATTTATTTGACGACAGACGAGATTTGATGAAGTTCCCTATTCACCATCAAATTTCTTTAGCAAAGATTAACGTTTCGTCGCTGGGTTTCGCAATCATGTACAGTTTTTTAAATAACATTGCGGTCACCTTTTGACTGTAGAGGCCAATTCACACTGGCCGTCATGACGCATCTCGTAAAAGCATTGTGCAGGGAATTTCAAAAGGCGGCACCCGCAATGACCATCCCGTCAGATCACGCCTTGGAACTGTCAAGGATTCTCGAGAAAAAAGTTTCGACGGCTAACGTCATCCATCCACTGTTGATCACATGACTCCCAAGCTAATTTTCTCCTGATACACAGCAATGCGCAGATCTCCATATTTCGGTTCATCGTGGTTTTTGTGGTTGACATCAGTTGTTATTCGTTATTAACTTTTTAATTATTTCTTTTGTTAAAATTTATAATTTTACATTAAACAGAAAAAGATGAATTGTGGCAGTGAGACAGTAGTCTAAATTGTACAACAGGTGCGTATGTAGATTACTTGACCTCTATTACATTTAGAATTAATATTTTTCTACATATTGGAACCGTGTTTAATATTTAACAATAAAATGGATTGCAGTATGGCTGCAACTTGAAGTTGAAAAAGTACTGTAGGTAGAATCAGATTGATGCGTGACTGGAATATATTTGTATGTTATCAGGCATTTGTAATGTTTCATGAAGAAATGGACCGAAAACTTTAGATACTGCAACAGTGGCAAAACGTGTTTTTTGTTAATGAAATATACATCAAATAATGTATGAGTCGTTTGTTTAAATATGTTTGTGACAGGCTTCTTTATTGTTACAAGCATCGTTGTTGCAAGCATCGATGGTCAATATTTATGTGGTTTCACCAACTACCCCCAATACAAATAATGCACTAGAACTATTAAGAGTCAAATACAAGATGTAAAGAAAATCTATAAATCTTGAAGGGAAAGGTTAGAGGGAGGTATGACTATTGTTCAAAAATTTGCACTGGTGACTGAACTTAACCTTAAACAAACCGATTTTCATGAAATGTGATGGCAGCACGTAACACTGAGTTTTTTAGTAGTTTTGGGTGTAATCTGACGTTAATAATGGAAAAGTAGTGCTTTGAATTTCTAAAATACACTCCTGGAAATTGAAATAAGAACACCGTGAATTCATTGTCCCAGGAAGGGGAAACTTTATTGACACATTCCTGGGGTCAGATACATCACATGATCACACTGACAGAACCACAGGCACATAGACACAGGCAACACAGCATGCACAATGTCGGCACTAGTACAGTGTATATCCACCTTTCGCAGCAATGCAGGCTGCTATTCTCCCATGGAGACGATCGTAGAGATGCTGGATGTAGTCCTGTGGAACGGCTTGCCATGCCATTTCCACCTGGCGCCTCAGTTGGACCAGCGTTCGTGCTGGACGTGCAGACCGCGTGAGACGACGCTTCATCCAGTCCCAAACATGCTCAATGGGGGACAGATCCGGAGATCTTGCTGGCCAGGGTAGTTGACTTACACCTTCTAGAGCACGTTGGGTGGCACGGGATACATGCGGACGTGCATTGTCCTGTTGGAACAGCAAGTTCCCTTGCCGGTCTAGGAATGGTAGAACGATGGGTTCGATGACGGTTTGGATGTACCGTGCACTATTCAGTGTCCCCTCGACGATCACCAGTGGTGTACGGCCAGTGTAGGAGATCGCTCCCCACACCATGATGCCGGGTGTTGGCCCTGTGTGCCTCAGTCGTATGCAGTCCTGATTGTGGCGCTCACCTGCACGGCGCCAAACACGCATACGACCATCATTGGCACCAAGGCAGAAGCGACTCTCATCGCTGAAGACGACACGTCTCCATTCGTCCCTCCATTCACGCCTGTCGCGACACCACTGGAGGCGGGCTGCACGATGTTGGGGCGTGAGCGGAAGACGGCCTAACGGTGTGCGGGACCGTAGCCCAGCTTCATGGAGACGGTTGCGAATGGTCCTCGCCGATACCCCAGGAGCAACAGTGTCCCTAATTTGCTGGGAAGTGGCGGTGCGGTCCCCTACGGCACTGCGTAGGATCCTACGGTCTTGGCGTGCATCCGTGCGTCGCTGCGGTCCGGTCCCAGGTCGACGGGCACGTGCACCTTCCGCCGACCACTGGCGACAACATCGATGTACTGTGGAGACCTCACGCCCCACGTGTTGAGCAATTCGGCGGTACGTCCACCCGGCCTCCCGCATGCCCACTATACGCCCTCGCTCAAAGTCCGTCAACTGCACATACGGTTCACGTCCACGCTGTCGCGGCATGCTACCAGTGTTAAAGACTGCGATGGAGCTCCGTATGCCACGGCAAACTGGCTGACACTGACGGCGGCGGTGCACAAATGCTGCGCAGCTAGCGCCATTCGACGGCCAACACCGCGGTTCCTGGTGTGTCCGCTGTGCCGTGCGTGTGATCATTGCTTGTACAGCCCTCTCGCAGTGTCCGGAGCAAGTATGGTGGGTCTGACACACCGGTGTCAATGTGTTCTTTTTTCCATTTCCAGGAGTGTACTTATAAAATGTGGATTCCTCTTCCTTGAACTCCTTGTGTAGTGTATGAAACTCCCCTTCCGTACCAAACAATGACGTTTTCAGGCCCACATTCTTTTTTTTTTTAGCTTGTTTTGCACTTGTGCCGTCTTTCTCTTATATACCTGGGAATCATTTGAGTCTAAGAAATGTAATTTTCGTAGAAATGTGGATTCCTTCATCCACAAATACAACCTACTGCATTGCGTATGTGCACTTTGTGCATAAAAATAGTTGAACAATCTACTTGTTTACATTGCAATCTTTGAATTGCATTGTAAATATGTTGCTTGTGTTCTGCTGCATTTTGGCTCATGTCCATAATATTAGATTGAGTAAATGATTCCAGTTTTGCTTTAGTTTCATTGAAAAGCTGGTTTTGTCACACTGTGTTATGTGGACTCAAGTATATTTGCTGCTTCTTACGAATCTGTGTGGTAATTGTTCGATTTAATTGCATGTAAGAATATTTCTTGTATCCTGCTTCATTTTTAACTGCATCTGCTTTTCAAACTTTCTGGTATTTAATGGAGAACTCCATGTTAGCAGCTTTTGACAGAATTGGTATTCAACATTATTTGATCTTATCAAAAATGAGTATGTAATTCTGTTCTGAATGCTGTTTCTTCTATTCTTTGAGAATGTTCTCCACTACATGCGAGAAAGTAAAAAAACTGGATGTGGCAAAACAAAGTAGAATACAAACAATATACTTACTATGCAATTAAACTGAGCAGTTCACACATGGATTCGTAAGTAGTAAAAAATACATGTGAGTCTGTAGCCACTGAGCTGTGGTCTTCCTCATCCAGCTGTTAAACTCTATTAATATTACAATTAAACTGCATGAACAAAGTCTTGGTTCTGTAGCAACAACAACTCTACTCACTGGTCGAAATTAGATAATACAGTAAGTCTCTCTGAGTGCAGCGAATTTGAATAGATGTCCTTGCAAGAAACAAGCAAAACGACTCTGTTTATTTGTGGGTTGAATGACACAAACGTTGACAGTTCTCCTTAGCATGGACCATACAAACAAAACATACAATTTTCTGCAGGTCTAAGAATAAATAGGAATACGGAGAATATAATAGAAACACAACGGCCCTGGCAGCTGGCACAAAAACTATTTTCCATAATGACAAGTTTATAAACACATGTGTCACAATACACACACACACACACACACACACACACACACACACACACACACACATACACACAACGACCACAAATAGCGCTATAGCGACAATCTTTACAACAGCCCACTCAGTGGAAGCAGAGTATCATCCAGGTGATGCTTTGGGATAGGTATGTATCGACCAGACCTCGTGGTGTGTTAGTCCCCTAATAATGATGACAGGGGTGGTGCTGGTGCAGGAGGTGGCGCCGCTGGAGTGGGCGCTGGGCTAGGCTACATCCATGGAGACTCAATGGCGGGGGGAGGAGTAGCCCACTGAAAACATATGCTGGTTTGATTCCATCGGTAGAGACTGCAGTAAGCTTCCTGTTGACTGAAATGTTTAGAGCTTAGTTTGCCCCCTTGAGGACTCTGTGCAGCCTAGTGTACGATGCTTGGAGGGCTGGTCTGATGCCACTGGCTCACAGCATGATATGTAAATGTGCTCAGATTGCCATGGACGAATGTGGAAACTGTGCCATATCTGGCTGATTGTGGGGGTCGGATCATTGACACGTGACCTCTCTGACGTCCAACGAAGGTATAAAGGTCAGGATCATAGAGAGTAGTCACGTCTAACAATTTGTCAGGTAATCACACTGTCTCTCTCCATATATTAATTCTGTGGATCAGGCATCTAGATCGCTTTTGTAGGCATTTTGAAATCCAAGCAAAACCTCTGGGAAAGCATCTGTCCACCCAGTTTTGTGGCACATCAGTGCTGCTTTGAGAGACTCGTGCCAATGCTCAGTCATCCCATTGCTGACCAGGTGGTAGCTCGTTGTTTTGTGTTGGCTTGTACCGCAGATACAAGATACATGGTAAGGATCTTGAGACGTATGTGCATAGCAAGCCACGCCACTGATGTCACAGTATACCAAACCAGTTCTCAGTAGCCCGTAATTGTTATAACGTATTGTTTTGTAACTGCATTTACGAACGAAAAGGAGACTCTTTGCGGGAGAGTGAATTTTTATTAGTGATTACCAATTTAGTACAGTGTTATGCATCGATTATCAGTTTACTGAGGGATATTTTAGAGTAAGTTTTTAATTGAAAAGTAATGGTTTCCTGCATGATCGCAGTTGCAGTAACCTCAGAAGATAAGTAAGTAAGTTAGTAATTAAGTTTCATACATTTCCTAAAAACAATTAGAGAGAAACATGCAGATTCGTTTTCAGTTGAAAATGCTTATGTCTGCTGGTTTGGATTAAGTAAGGGATTTGAAAAGCAAACTGTTAAACTTTCCTTAGAAACGCAATATAAAGACTGATGCTGTTGCCGCAATATAAAGACTGATGCTGTTGCAACTCTAAATCTACCGTACTCAGCAGGCATTGCTTCCACTTACTTATGCCAGGCTCCTCACTTTTATCTTTCCTATCTGGCCACCCTCAGCCAACTCTTGTTCTTTTTTTTCCGATCCTGACACAATTGGGTTTCAAGGGCTAGGAGTCTTTCATTTTCCAACCTATACTTACCATGCAGCATCTGACCCAGAGCGGGTGGCTGCAAAAAGCGTCTGTCTCCCATTTTAGAGGCAGCCTCCGGAACTGCGGAAGGCAACGGAATACCACCGCAGATTATCTCCCCTGTATAATGCAGTCTCGATTTTATCCACAAAAATGTCTTCCATTCATGTTAAATCTGTGTCTGGAGGTAAAATAGTCCCCCATTCGGATCTCCAGGGGGGGGGGGGGCGGGGGGGGGGGACACAGCTTGAAAGGAGGCAAAAAATCAAAACGAGAATTGGTACTTGGGATGTTAGAACTCCGCTACAAGCAGGAAAACTAGAAAACCTTAAAAGAGAGATGGAAAAGAGTCATATGGACCTCGTAGGAAATGCTGAAGTAAGATGGAATGGACGTGGAGAGTTATAGTCAGATGAATATGTATTGTACCACTCAGGAGGAGGAGTAAAAGGAATGAATGGAGTAGGAATGATTATGAAAAAGGAATTAGCTAAATGTGTGGAATATGTGGACTATGCAAATGACTGGGTTATTGGTGTAAGGCTGAAAGGAGCACAAAAAGATTTACTGATTGTCCAGGTGTATATGCCAACCTCAGAACATGACGACCAAATTGTAGAGGAAACGTACAGTGTAATAGGGAGAATAATGGACGAAAATAAAAAATGCTGCAGAATAGTAATGGGATACTGGAACGCCATTGTGGGAAAAGGGAAAGAGGGAAACATAATAGGCAGTCATGGTCTTAGAAAGAGAAATGATAGAGGTGAATGGCTAATTGACTTCTGCAGGGATAGGCAGCTGATAGCGGCAAACACATGGTTCAACCACAAGAGGAGGCTCTACGCTTGGAAATCACCAGGAGAAAAATACAGAAACCAAATCGATTTTATACTGGTAGAAGAAAGATACAGGAATGGAATCAAGAAGGTGCACACATTACCAGGTGCAGATATTAATAGCGACCACAACTTACTTATGGCAGAAATAGAAATAAGAATGAAAAAACTGAAGATGGCGACCATGGTGAAGAAGTGGGATCTAAGGAAGATAAGATCCAACAAAGAACAAATTACTGAAATCTATTACGTGAGTTTATAAACACATTACGAAACAAAGAACCACCTGGTAATGTCAACGATTACTCGAATATGATGAAAGAAGGAATCATTAAAGCAGGACAGCAAAATATAGGATATGTAAAAGGGAAAAGGTCAAGAAAACCATGGGTCACACAAGAAATGATTTCCAAGATGGAGGAGAGAAGACAATTTAAAAACAAGAACACTGAAGATGCGAGAAAGATATACCGAAGGTTAAATAATGAACTGCAAAGATTGGTTCAAATGGCTCTGAGCACTATGGGACTTAACATCTGTGGTCATCAATCCCCCAGAACTTAGAACTACTTAAACCTAACTAACCTAAGGACATCACATACATCCATGCCCAAAGCAGGATTCGAACCTGCGACCGTAGCGGTCACGCGGTTCCAGACTGAAGCGCCTAGAACCACACGGCCACACTGGCCGGCCGAACTGCAAAGAGAAACAGAGTAGGCTAGGAAAAAATGGCTAAAAGAGGAGTGTGATGCAATTGAATAACTGGACAGAAAGGGAAGATACGACTTACTACACAAGAGAGTAAAGACTATGGCATGGGAACAAAACAGAGCAGGAAGTGCTACTATGGAAATTTTGAGTCAAGACGAAGAGGTAGTGTACAAAGATAGTGACAATGTCCTCCAGAGATGGCAAGAATATCTAAAAGAGCTATATGACACAAATAGCAAACCAGAAACTCTGGAACTTGAATCACACAATAGTGTAAGTGATGATGAGAAAGGACCAACCATCATAATGGAAGAAGTAAAGTCTGCCATAGCTGCAATGAAAAATGGCAAAGCGGTAGGTAAAGATACGATATCGGGAGAAATATTAAAATGCTTGAACCAAGAAGTAATAAGAGAAATATTGAGGTTATGTAATAAAATATATGACAGTGGTGAATGGCCTGAGGACTTTCTGACAACAGTAATAATTCCATTACCGAAAAAACAAGGAACCAAGAAATGCAGTGAGCACAGGACAATCAGCCTCATTTCACATGCAGTCAAAGTGATGTTAAGAATAATTAATAAAAGACTTGAAGAATTAATGGAGGAGGATCTTGGCGAGGAGCAGTTTGGTTTTAGACGGAATACGGGCACCAGAGATGCAATAGGGCTCTTATGAATCTTGGGAAAAAGATTTATTGAGAAAGGAAGAGACCCATGTATGTGCTCCATTGATCTATGTAGAAAAGGCATTTGACAATGTGGTTTCGGACAAGCTGGCGACTATAATGAGGGAAAAGAGAGTGGACTGGAAAACCAGAAGACTTGTAAACTCATTATATCTTAATCAAAAAGCCTCAGTTAAAGTGAGAGGGGAAAGTACAAACTGGATCAGACATTAGATGACAAAGAAGTAGATATTGGAGAAAAAAGAGTAGGGTGTTTGAGGTTTGCTAATGACATGGTCCTTCTAACCACAGGGGAAAAAGAATTACAAGATTTGGTGGACATTAAAGCTAACGGAAAAATTATGGAATGAAAAGTATTGGCACTAAGAGGAAATAAAGAAATAAAAATTATGCTGAATGGAGAAATACTGGAACAGGTGCAAAATTTTAAGCATTTTGGAAGCAGGATAGACACCGACTGGAAGTGCACCACAGAAATTAAAACAAGGATAGCAATGGCAAAAGAGGCGTTTTATAAGAAAAGGAGAATTTTCTGCAGCGGTCTGGACAGAGAACTCAGGAAGAGACTCATAAAATGTCTTGTATGGAGAGTTCTTCTATATGGCGCTGAAACATGGACTTTGAGGAAGAAAGACAGAGAAAGGCTGGAGGCTTTTGAGACGTGGACTTGGCGGAGGATAGAAAGAATAAGTTGGATGGCCAGAGTAAAAAAATGAAGAGGTACTGAGAAGAGTGGGAGAGAAAAGACAGTTACTAGATGTAATAATAAGAAGAAGAAGAAATTGGATTGGGCATATATTAAGAAAGAATGACAGACTGACAAAAGCAGTTTTAGAAGGTTATGTAGAAGGGAAAAGGAAGCGAGAAAGGAAGAGATTTCAGGTACTGGATGATGGACGGTACAACATACAGCAGCCTTAAGAAGGAAACAATGGATCGCAGAAAATGGAGAAGCAAAGGACCAGCTAATATAGCAGAAAACTGACGATGATGAATGAGCCTATTAATGAAAGAAATATTCGGCCGCAAAAACGATGCTTCCATAAAGAAGAAGACATTTTAGAGGTAAATATGTTACCCACTAATGAAGAAATTGCTGCTAAACAAAACGTTACCCATGAAAACAAGCACTAATGAATGTGAGAATGCATGCTTATGTCAGTAATTAGAAATTAAGGAAACAGAAATAAAAGACCATAGTCAAAAGAATGCATATTTATTGGATCGTCTCTTGATGCAGCACTGACTGACTGAAATTAAAGCATGTTCAAAAACTGATTCGGAGTTCTTTTCCTGACTGTCAACCAGTGGCGGCTGCTGTGTAAGACCACAAGAGCACGTGAACACCCTAACGTTTGACACCTAGCCGATTTATTGATTATTTTTCTTTGAAAGATGTCAAACGTAACATAAACGCTGCAATCTGAAAGTTACGCCGCTTATATCTGCCGCGCTATTGTTCCTCAACACTCTGTGAAACTGGGCAACAGGGTTGCGAGCACACCTTCAGTTGTGCAAATTTTAAGGACATTTTGCACATGCGCAACTCGCGTGGTGTAATTGTTTTAAGGGCCAAATACATACGGCTTCGATTAACAATGTGCACGACTTACGACATGCACAGCCCAATGACTGTTAGCAGAATACGGAATCAGTGGGTTCAGGAGGGTAATACGGAACGCCGTGCTGGATCCCAACGGCCTCGTATCACTAGCAGTCGAGATAAAAGGCATCTTATCCGCATGGCTGTAACGGATTCTGCAGCCACGTCTCGATCCCTGAGTCAACAGATGAGGACGTTTGCAAGACAACAACCATCTGCACGAACAGTTCGACGACGTTTGCAGCAGCAGCATGGACTATCAGCTCGGATACCATGGCTGCGGTTACCCTTGACGCTGCATCACAGACAGGAGCGCTTGCGATGGTGTACTCAACGACGAACCTGGGTGCACGAATGGCAAAAAGTCATTTTTTCGGATGAATCCAGATTCTGTTTACAGCATCATGATGGACGCATCCGTGTTTGGCGACATCGCAGTGAACGCACATTGGAAGCGCGTATTCATCATCGCCATAGTGGCGTATCACCCGGGTTGATGGTATGGGGTGCCATTGGTTACACGTCTCGGTCAGCTCTTGTTCGCATTGACGGCACTTTGAACAGTGGACGTTACATTTCAGATGTGTTACGACCCGTGGCTCAACCCTTCATTCCATCCCTGCAAAACCCTACATTTCAGCAGTATAATGCACGACTGCATGTTGCAGGTCCTGTGCGGGCTTTTCTGGATACAGAAAATGTTCGACTGCTGCCCTGGCCAGCACGTTCTCCAGATCTCTCACCAATTGAAAACGTCTGGTCAATGGTGGCCGAGCAACTGGCTCGTCACAATAGGCCAGCCACTACTCTTGATGAACTGTGGTATCGTGTTGAAGCTGTATGGGCAGCTGTACCTGTACACGCCATCCAAGCTCTGTTTGAGTTAATGCCCAGGCGTATCAAGGCCGTTATTACGGCCAGATGTGGTTGCTCTGGGTACTGATTTCTCAGGTTCTATGCACCCAAATTGCGTGAAAATGTAATCACATGTCAGTTCTAGTATAATATATTTGTCCAATGAATACCTGTTTATCATGTGCATTTCTTCTTGGTGTAGCAATTCTAATGGCCGGTAGTGTATATTAATTTATGAATTTTATTATAGAGTAATTCATCTGAGGTGCTGAAACTCCCCATCGCACTACCTCTGATTTTGTGCTGAGAGGGCCCAGTGGACAGGCCGTCGAAGCCTGAACACAGATCAAGTATGAAAACAGAAGAAGGTGTACTGAACTGTGAAAAAATAGAAACAGTGAACGGCCCAAACAAAAGAAGTGCAATATAGAGCAAGCTGGATAAGCGGTGGCGTCTTGGTTAAGTGGTCACGGTGTTGGACTAGCGAGCAGGTTACTTGTGATCAAGTCCCCAGTTGACTTATTCTTTTTTTTTCGCTGTTCGCTGTATTCAAATTTGTGTCTGTGTCATGGTGTAACGTCCATTCACAAAAGAGAGGTGTAAGGAAGGGATCTATAATGACAGTTCATTCTGCACAACTACTGTATTAGCAGCCAAAAGGAAGTGGCTTTCGCATGGGAACTGCAAACGTTTGATGACGAGGACAAGTCAGCCGAATCCCCCACCGGTCTGGTGTGTAATAGACGGCATTACTGACAGTACGTGTGTCATATGACAGGTATCTGTTACCAACGCAACTAATTTGTATGCCTGGTAAGTGAGTGAAACATGCCTCCTTGCCCAATTTAGGTGTTTGTGTGAATGTGATCACTCTCAAGGAAATGATGAAAATATAATAGTTTGTCACATACGCTGCAAAAAATAAACGCAACCGTTTCACAATCACACAGTTTCTCTGTGCTCTGTCAAAACATACGTTCTTAATGTTTTAAGCTGGGTTCCATTTTGGAAGTTTTGACTCTTGTATTCCTTTGTTGTAACATAGTTCACACCCATTTATTTTCTGTTTTCATTTCTGTGAGATGTCTATGTGGTACTTATCCTCCTGTCACTATTCATCATATTTACCTGCGATGGTAACGTTTTCTTACCAAATGACTCGTATTTTGTAACCAATGTGAAGTATGACAACTTCCAAGACTACAGAAAGAGAACAAACATTTCAACGACCAGACAGACAGTACATAATGTTGTGAATAAAATAAAATAAATGGCTCGAAAGAGTTTTGAACACCGCTCGCACGCTTCACAGGAGGACACTGTGACAACCTTGACGCCACGCCTCTGAATGTGCAATTAATATTGTACTTGTTAAGTCTGAACTATTCACAATTTTTATTTTGCTTTTTTTTACAGTTAGTACACATTCTTCCTGTTTCCATGGTTCACCTGCGTTCAGTTTTTGATGGGGTATCCATTGGGCCATATTACCACTAAATCTGAAGGGGGTCTCATGGGGAGTTTCCCTTGTGAGAATCGTGAGGGCCTAAAGCACATCACCGTCTATTGTGAACGTGTAGGATTTATTCATGCTTCTGAAATCTGTTGATCTTATAGTGAGTCAGGTTTAACTGTGCTGTAGGCCCACATTGCATATATGAAAATTCATGAAAAGCCGTATCACTGGTTTCTGTGATATTCTCTCAAATGTGGGATTGACGGCGGTGTTCTTTAGACCCTTATGGGTGTCAGCGTCTCATATGTGTTCTAACCAGGTGACCATGTTGGTAGACATTACTACTTGAGTTTAATCATTTCCACAAACAGCACTTTGTGTTTGGAGTTGGTTGTTTACTGGGCAGGAACTGGCTTCCATTTACAGTGTAAACATGAACTATGTTGGTTCTATTTTAAATGCTAACAGAAAAGTAAAACTGTGAGGAGGTCGTGAGTCACGCTTGGATAGCTTAGTCGGTAGAGCATTTGCACACAAAAGACAAAGGTCCCGAGTTCGAGTCTCAGTCTGGCATACAGCTTTAATCCTCCAGGAAGCTGCATATCAGTGTACACTTTGCTGCTGAGTGAAAATCTCAATCCGGGAACAAAAAAGTAAATTACCAGAAAAACTTAGCTGCAAAGGAACTAGGGCCTCTGGGAACAGATCCTTTGATTGCGACATTTACGAAATCAAATAAGGATGACTACAAGCAAACATTTAACAAGGAAGTATGCAGATAGCACAAGTTGTGAGGGTGCAACGTAAGAATATCTGATTTTTCAGTTTGGAAGTTAATTTGCGAACTAATCCATCTCTGAGGAACCTTGTACATTTGTCCAAAAAAATGGAAAAGCGCGAAAACTCCTACAAAAATGCGAAGTGGAGAGTGGCGGAAGCTTACACATTATTTCGTTAGTGCCCTAAACTCTAGTTAATTATGTACAAACAACAATTCTTTCTTTTATCAGATAAGTTATACAACTTATTATTATTGTTGTTGTTATTAATGTTGTTATTATTATTGACAGTGGCTGTAATTATATATATTTGTTGATAAGCATAACTGTCACACAGCAGATGCTTAATTTCACACTCTCAAAATTTTCTGAATCTAAAAGTTTGTGAACACTTAAGATGTATACTCACGAGCCACCTTTGCTGCCAACAGCAGGTAGTTATGAAATGACGGTGCACAAACAGATGATCAATCTGAAGATATTCCAAAGGGTGTAACTTAACATTAACTACCTATGGCAAATCTTTGCCTATCTCCATCCCCCAAAGAGTTAAGTCTTTGATTTTGAGCCGTAATGCGAGCGAAATCCTATGAGGTAGTATATGCAAGAATGATAAACAATTTGATGCTGGGAGTGCTAATATATTGGTGGAAAGTCGAGCTATGACTGTAGAACTGTCATCTTCCGAGAAGCAAGACACTTATTCTCTATAGGAAAGTGAATGCAATAACGAGGAAGATGAAGAGATTGTTTCAGAAGTTGGAAGATTTTTTGAAAATTGTACCAAATATGAAGGGGAAAAGTTCCAGACATGAAGCAAAATGTGAGCAGTTAGAGATGGTTGTAGGATATTTTGCTTATAGAGTTAAATGAAAACACTCCAAATTAGCAAATTTCTACGGTAAACCAACTGATCATGTAAATGTTTCAGGAAGGAGCTGGTTTCAAACAATTGCAAATGGATCTTTAATGAAGCAAACTGAAAATTCTATTGAATTCGCTTTGAAAATGGAAAGAAAATTCCAACAATCCCATAGAAATTCATTGATCATAACCCAAAATCTTTTGTAAGGTTAAAGGACATTATAAATGAGACGTTTCCAGGAATGGAGGACTTTGCTGTAATGTGTTTCATAAGAACATGCACTTTCATTAGAATGAAAGCTATCAACAAGAAAAAAATGCAACAGTAGTAAGCAAACTCAGAGTGAAGAAAAGAAACTACTGAAAAAAAGAAATAAAAAGTTGTAAAATAACTTTCCAGTGGAGAAAAAGAAAACGTATTAATAGAGTTAAGGAGTTTTAAATGACATTATAGGGGGTTTATATCTACTATAGATCTATGTGATGTAAGCCTGTGTGAGTGTCTTCCTCCAGAAAAAAAGCAGTATACTCCTAGACGGTGAAAGAAGTGGCTGTTCTTTGGAAACTTAACACCAGCATTTAACCAACCATAGAAAAATATATTATAACTAATATAAAGCTTAGTAATCATAATAATAATAATAACACATTAAAACATCGGAAAACTTGATCACATTCATACTTGTGTATGGCACAAACACGTGTACACCATGTGCCTATAAGCTTCCATGCAGTGCAGTACGGCGCAAGAGTTTTTTGGTGACATCACAGCTTGCTGCCTACCAGCTTATGGCCCCTACCCTGTATCCTAGTATTTGTGGTTTATACTGTATTACATCCTGAGCTTGGCAAATAGATTGTTTTCCGCAGTCCATCATCATGTGGAATGGGCAACGGAGTTGTGACACCCAGCTGAGCATGACGAAGTATGGCAGAGCTTCCACCGAGTTATTGTTCACTGGTGCTGCTTCTGGCCATTGAGTGGAGTGATCAATCATGGTTAGCAGGTAGTGCTGACCGTTTGAAGGAGTCAAAGTTTCCATGATGTCTATGTGGACAAACATGTCATGAGTATTAGCATCAGAGAAGTCACCAATTGGTGCATGTATGTGTTGACTGGCATTGTTCCTCTGTCACTGGATGCAGCATCTCGTCCACTCGCAGCAGTCTGTCTTAATCCTGGCCATTCAAAACCATTATTTAGGAACCACATTTTAAATTGTAAGACATTTCCAGGGGAAGATGTGGACTCTGACCACAATCTATTAGTTATGACCTGTAGATTAAAACTGAAGAAACTGCAAAAAGGTGGGAATTTAAGGAGATGGGACCTGGATAAACTGAAAGAACCAGAGGTTGTACAGAGTTTCAGGGAGAGCATAAGGGAACAATTGACAGGAATGGGGGAAAGAAGTACAGTAGAAGAAGAATGGGTACCTTTGAGGAATGAAATAGTGAAGGCAGCAGAGGATCAAGTAGGTAAAAAGACGAGGGCTAGTAGAAATCCTTGGGTAACAGATGAGATACTGAATTTAATTGATGAAAGGAGAAAATACAAAAATGCAGTAAGTGAAGCGGGCAAAAAAGAATACAAACCTCTCAAAAATGAGATCGACAGGAAGTGCAAAATAGCTAAGCAGCGATGGCTAGGGGACAAATGTAAGGATGTAGAGGCTTATCTCACAAGGGAGAAAATACAAAAAATGCAGTAAGAGAAGCAAGCAAAAAGGAATACAAACCTCTCAAAAATGAGATCGACAGGAAGTGCAAAATAGCTAAGCTGGGATTGCTAGAGGACAAATGTAAGGATGTAGAGGGTTATCTCACGAGGGGTAAGGAAAATTGAAGAGACCTTTGGAGAAAAGAGAACCACTTGCATGAATATCAAGAGCTCAGATGGAAACCCAGTTCTAAGCAAAGAAGGGAAAGCAGAAAGGTGGAAGGGGTATACAGAGGGTCTATACAAGGGCGATGTTCTTGAGGACAATATTATGGAAATTGAAGAGGAGGTAGATGAAGATGAAATGGGAGATATGATACTACGTGAAGAGTTTGACAGAGCACTGAAAGACCTAAGTCGAAACAAGGCCCCGGCAGTAGACAACATTCCATTAGAACTACTGACAGCCTTGGGAGAGCCAGTGATGACAAGCCTCTACCATCTGGTGAGCAAGACGTATGAGACAGGCGAAATACCCTCAGACTTCAATAAGAATATAATAATTCTAATCCCAGACAAAGCAGGTGTTGACAGATGTGAAAATTACCGAACTATCAGTTTAATAAGTCACAACTGCAAAATACTAACGCGAATTCTATACAGACGAATGGAAAAACTGGTAGAAGCCGACCTCGGGGAAGATCAGTTTGAATTCCGTAGAAATGTTGGAACACGTGAGGCAATACTGACCCTACGACTTATCTTAGAAGAAAGATTAAGGAAAGGCAAACCTAAGTTTCTAGCATTTGTAGACTTAGAGAAAGCTTTTGGCAATGTTGACTGGAATACTCTCTTTCAAATTCTGAAGGTGGCAGTGGTAAAATACAGGGAGCGAAACGCTATTTACAATTTGTACAGAAACCAGATGGCAGTTATAAGAGTCGAGGGCCATGAAAGGGAAGCAGTGGTTAGGAAGGGAGTGAGACAGGGTTGTAGCCTCTCCCCGATGTTATTCAATCTGTATATTGAGCAAGCAGTGAAAGAAACAAAAGAAAAATTTGGAGTAGGTATTAAAATCCAGGGAGAAGAAATAAAAACTTTGAAGTTTGCCGATGACATTGTAATTCTGTCAGAGACAGCAAAGGACTTGGAAGAGCAGTTGAACGGAATGGATAGTGTCTTGAAAGGAGGATATAAGATAAACATCAACAGAAGCAAAACGATGATAATGGAATGTAGTCGAATTAAGTCGGGTGATGCTGAGGGAATTAGATTAGGAAAGGAGACACTTAAAGTAGTAAAGTAGTTTTGCTATTTGGGGAGCAAAATAACTGATGATGGTCGAAGTAGAGAGGATATAAAATGTAGACTGGCAATGGCAAGGAAAGCGTTTCTCAAGAAGAGAAATTTGTTAACATCGAGTATAGATTTAGGTGTCAGGAAGTCGTTTCTGAAAGTATTTGTATGGAGTGTAGCCATGTATGGAAGTGAAACATGGACGATAACTAGTTTGGATAAGAAGAGAATAGAAGCTTTCGAAATGTGGTGCTACAGAAGAATGCTGAAGATTAGATGGGTAGATCACATAACTAATGAGGAGGTATTGAATAAGATTGGGGAGAAGAGAAGTTTGTGGCACAACTTGACTAGAAGAAGGGATCGGTTGGTAGGACATGTCCTGAGGCATCAAGGGATCACCAAATTAGTATTGGAGGGCAGCGTGGAGGGTAAAAATCGTAGAGGGAGACCAAGAGATTAGTACACTAAGCAGATTCAAAAGGATGTAGGTTGCAGTAGGTAGTGGGAGATGAAGAAGCTTGCACAGGATAGAGTAGCATGAAGAGCTGCATCAAACCAGTCTCAGGACTGAATACCACAACAACAACAACAACAATATAAAGCTTAGTAATCATAATAATAATAATAATAATAATAATACATTAAAACATTGGAAAACTTGATTACATTCATACCTGTGTATGGCACAAACATGTGTACACCATGTGCCTATAAGCTTCCATGCAGTGCAGCATGGCGCAAGGGTTTGTGGTGACATCACAGCTTGCTGCCTACCAGCTTATGACCCCTTCCCTGTATCCTAGTATTTGTGGCTTATACTGTATTACATCCTGAGCTTGGCAAATACACTCCTGGAAATTGAAATAAGAACACCGTGAATTCATTGTCCCAGGAAGGGGAAACTTTATTGACACATTCCTGGGGTCAGATACATCACATGATCACACTGACAGAACCACAGGCACATAGACACAGGCAACAGAGCATGCACAATGTCGGCACTAGTACAGTGTATATCCACCTTTCGCAGCAATGCAGGCTGCTATTCTCCCATGGAGACGATCGTAGAGATGCTGGATGTAGTCCTGTGGAACGGCTTGCCATGCCATTTCCACGTGGCGCCTCAGTTGGACCCGCGTTCGTGCTGGACGTGCAGACCGCGTGAGACGACGCGTCATCCAGTCCCAAACATGCTCAATGGGGGACAGATCCGGAGATCTTGCTGGCCAGGGTAGTTGACTTACACCTTCTAGAGCACGTTGGGTGGCACGGGATACATGCGGACGTGCATTGTCCTGTTGGAACAGCAAGTTCCCTTGCCGGTCTAGGAATGGTAGAACGATGGGTTCGATGACGGTTTGGATATACCGTGCACTATTCAGTGTCCCCTCGACGATCACCAGTGGTGTACGGCCAGTGTAGGAGATCGCTCCCCACACCATGATGCCGGGTGTTGGCCCTGTGTGCCTCGGTCGTATGCAGTCCTGATTGTGGCGCTCACCTGCACGGCGCCAAACACGCATACGACCATCATTGGCACCAAGGCAGAAGCGACTCTCATCGCTGAAGACGACACGTCTCCATTCGTCCCTCCATTCACGCCTGTCGCGACACCACTGGAGGCGGGCTGCACGATGTTGGGGCGTGAGCGGAAGACGGCCTAACGGTGTGCGGGACCGTAGCCCAGCTTCATGGAGATGGTTGCGAATGGTCCTCGCCGATACCCCAGGAGCAACAGTGTCCCTAATTTGCTGGGAAGTGGCGGTGCGGTCCCCTCCGGCACTGCGTAGGATCCTACTGTCTTGGCGTGCATCCGTGCGTCGCTGCGGTCCGGTCCCAGGTCGACGGGCACGTGCACCTTCCGCCGACCACTGGCGACAACATCGATGTACTGTGGAGACCTCAACGTGTTGAGCAATTCGGCGGTACGTCCACCCGGCCTCCCGCATGCCCACTATACGCCCTCGCTCAAAGTCCATCAACTGCACATACGGTTCACGTCCACACTGTCGCGGCATGCTACCAGTGTTAAAGACTGCGATGGAGCTCCGTATGCCACGGCAAACTGGCTGACACTGACGGCGGCGGTGCACAAATGCTGCGCAGCTAGCGCCATTCGACGGCCAACACCGCGGTTCCTGGTGTGTCCGCTGTGCCGTGCGTGTGATCATTGCTTGTACAGCCCTCTCGCAGTGTCCAGAGCAAGTATGGTGGGTCTGACACACCGGTGTCAATGTGTTCTTTTTTCCATTTCCAGGAGTGTAGATTGTTTTCCGCAGTCCATCATCATGTGGAATGGGCAACGGAGTTGTGACACCCAGCTGAGCATGACGAAGTATGGCAGAGCTTCCACCGAGTTATTGTCCACTGGTGCTGCTTCTGGCCATTGAGTGGAGTGGTCAATCATGGTTAGCAGGTAGCGCTGACCGTTTGAAGGAGTCAAAGTTTCCATGATGTCTATGTGGACAAACATGTCATGAGTAATAGCATCTGAGAAGTCACCAATTGGTGCATGTATGTGTTGACTGGCATTGTTCCTCTGTCACTGGATGCAGCATCTCGTCCACTCGCAGCAGTCTTTCTTAATCCTGGCCATACAAAACCATCCAAGACTGGGCATATTCTTGGCCCCGCAGCAGGGTGGCAATGGTTGCGCAATGACTGAAATGCACTTCTACAACTGGATGGTAAATTTGGGCGTGTGTTTGCCTTGGGCATATAACAGTGTAGTTTGATGTGAGTTACCCAATCATTAATCAATCGTAGGCTGTGTTTCGACGAGTTTGGCATAGTCGATGGTGGAAGCACTGCCGATATGAGAGAGGCGGTCTGCGACTAGATACTGGATGCCAAATGTATGTCCAATACTGGTGTTGAACTGTGCAATACACGTTAGCTGTTTATGTTGTCTGGGTGATCACTTAACGTTGTTCTGGCGGAAAATGTACGTTAACTGCTTGTAGTCTGTAAAGATAGTAAAATCTTGGGCTTCTAGCTGAAGATGGAAGTGCTGGGTAGCCTTGTATATCTCCAGTAACTCCCGTTTGTACACACTCAATTTTTGTTGTGACGTTGACAATTTACTCGAGAAAAAGGCCAGAGGTTGCCACATATTGTTGTTACTTTATTGCAACACTGGCTTCTGGTTCACAACCACAACCTCAACCACTACCACATTGCTGTCAGGTCTGGGTGCGCTACTAATGCAGCATCTGCTATTCCTTGATTGTCCTCTAACGCAGCAGTCATGTGGTTTGTCAATAAAATTGCTATGTTTCCTTTACACTTAGAACCTGTGAGTGCAGCTGTCAAAGGTTCTTTATTTCCGCCACATGCAGCAAGTGGCAGTGGTAAAAATCCAGCATTCTGAGAAAACGCCGTAGTTCTTTGACTGTGGTCTGCTGAGGAATCTGGAGGATCGTTTCCCCTTCGCGACATAGTGGTAAGGAGCCTGGTAGAGCAACGCAGTGGTTAATGAAGTCTACTTGCAGTCGACAGAAGATATATTTCGCCGTGTTCAGTACCATGCTGTATGGTACCTCCACACTGTGTTGGTGATACTGTTCTGGCAAGCCTGAAAATACCAGAATGTCGTCTAAGTAGGAGAAACAGAAGGACAGGCCTTGTAACACAGAATCGATGAACCTCTGCAAAGTTTGTAGGGCGTTCTGGAGGCCAAACGACATGAAATTGCTTCAAAATAGTTCAAACGTGGTTCTTATGACCATCTTTGGGATATCTTTTTCAGCGAGCGATATTTGTGTGTAGGCCTTGGCACAAACTACCACACAATACTGATGGGAACCACTAAATGCATAGTTGTAGTTGCAGAGTAATGGCACTGTGTATCGATCCAGCACTGTCTGAGGATTAAACACTCTGTGATTGCTGCATGGCCACCACGCACTGCACTTCTTTGGAACTAAGTGCAATGGTGGAGCCAAGGGACTGCTAGGCAGTCGCATGATGCAGTCTCGTATTATGCAGCTGAATTCTGCCTTGGCTATCTCTAGCCGATCTGGATTCAAACATACAAGATAATGGCGATTCCCTCGGTGGTCTTGCGGTAGTGTAAGGAATTGTGCTTTATTTTCCTAGGTGTGCTGGTAGGCCTTGTCAGAACCGGAAAATCCTGGAGTAATGCGGTATACTTGCCATCAGCAACTTCAGTGAGCTTAGCAGAGTGAGTGGTTGTATTGCGTCATAATCCAAAGGTTGTCAATCCAATAGGGTTGACGACCAGTCACATACTTGTTATGCTGGATAGCAGGTTGTAGTATAAAAGAAAGTCTGCTCCCATAATCAGTTGTGTAACGACCACAGTCATGCAGTCCCACATGAACTCTTGGCATAGACCCAGCAATTCAAACTACTGAGTGCCATATGTTGCTATGGAGGAATTGTTCGCAGCAGTCAGGCAGATCAACTTTGGTGGCCTACAATAGCGTATAACAGTTCATGGATAGATGAACAGATCGGATACCCTGTCCATGGGTCACTCACGAATAGGTGCTCGACATAGATTGGCAATCAGACAAGGGACCTATGTCCAGCTGGCACTGGCGTTTGGGTACATACAGCAGACAATACAGTGGCGCTTCTGTTACCTAAAACTACTGGAATACCAATAGATTCCTTGTTGTTGTTCAGTCACAGGTGTAGAAGAGGTAACCGATGGTCTGCTATGTGAGTGTGTTCGGAAACTCTTCCAGTCATGATCACTACTCATGTCACAGCGAGACAATAATTAACTGTTCTTCTGGATCAAGAAGTCCACTTTAGCTGTCGGTGTGTCATAGTAGGCGTATGATACAGTTGCCGACATGCCTGCACATTGCGCAGTTACCACAGTGATTGGCATAGGCAACTTCACATCTTGTACTTTATCTGTCAAGTCCACCACCGAATCCAAAGAAACATCCGACTGGGATGCTGTTATTGCGTTGATGGCATGCAGCAAATGGCTGCTCCAAATACTTTGTAGCAGGCTGTCTAGAACCATACCAGTGTCGATCTTACTCCATTTGTGCCGCAAATACTGGAATGGTTTGCGGTCCCCAGTGTCCTCTTGTGCTACAACCTGAGGCAGGCGTTCTTCTTGTGAAATCTATACCATTCTGATTGACTCTTTCTTCAGCTGGTCATACAAAATGCTTTCAGGAGGCGCACTAATTATGTCGTGCACCTCAGCGGCGTACTGCTGGTCGAACTCACAACCAATGCAAACTTTTGAGTAGAGGAAACTGACTATAACTTAGGTGAACCAGATGGCCGGATTGTGAGGCCAGAAGGGCAGCAGTTTTACTATGAGGCTTGACATGGCGAGGCTTACAAAAAAATCAGAAAACAATTTTTTTCTGCCAACGGCTGCACAACTTTATTTATTCTCTACCGGTTTCAGTATTGACTGCCAGTTATAACCAGTGGAGAATAAGTAAAACTGTACGGCTATTGGCACAAAAAAGATTTTTTGCAAAAATTTATCACTTGTAGATCACCACTTACAGAAATCTTTACAGTGAGGAGGGTTGTACTGTTGGGCTTTCTGTCATCTCGCAAATTGTCCTCGAAAGTATCATGTCAAATTCGTGTCTTATACAGGCATATCACATTGGGGTCACCACTTTAACTATCGAGATGTGATCTTGCTCACCTGCCTGTTAATCCCATTTAGTATTATTATTAAATTGCACATACGAAATTTTCATTCTGTAGCAACAACATCTTTATTCATCTGTCGAAATTACATAATACACTTAGGTTCTCTGAGCTCAGCGAATGTCCTTGCGGGAAACGACTGAAGCTGCTCTGTTTATACATAACTAGAACCACGCAGACATTAACAGTTCTCCATAGCATGGAGCATACAAAAAATTTTTTCTTCTACAGACCTAAGAATAAACAGAAACCTAAAGAATATAAGAGAAACACAGAGACCCTAGCGGCTGTCAAGAAAACTATTTTTGACAGTGCAAAGTTTGTAAACAAGTGTGTCACAACACAAGCGCCCTAAACTGCACAAACACTGCAGACAACTGCGTTAGCTCCAATTCCACAAAACACCAAGAGACCAAGTGTGATTCTGTTTTATATCAAACAAAAGTAGATATGGAATACTTTACTTCACCCAATATTACAGATGCGAGCAAAAATCTGGCGGAATTGGAGCAACGTATCTACAACACAATTCAAAGAGGACAACACACACACGAAATCGTAATCATGAACACATTTATATGAAACCAGCGTCTGTTTTAATGAAACTAAAACAAATATGGAAGATTATAAATCACCCAATACCAAGAACGAAGACGATGGACTGGTATACTTGTAGGGCTCAAAGTGACCTGGTAGAAAATCCCTATACAAGTTTCAGCTCTGTGCATCAGACTGTTGCTGCCGAAAGAATGGACATGACGGGGGCAAGGTGGTCTGGCAATATCCCTACCACGTTGACTGATCTCTAACCAAGCGACCAATAAAAAGTCAGAACTGGAAGGCCAATCAAAAAGTGCTGTGTTTCACTCAAATGCAGGTGAAGCATAAAAGAAACTGGTATAGGCACGCGTATTCAAATACAGAGATATCTAAACAGGCAGAATACAGTGCTGTGGTCGGCAGCACCAACATAAGACAACATGAGTCTGGGGCAGTTGTTGGATCGTTTACTGCCACTACAACGGCAAGTTATTAAGATTTAAGTGAGTTTGAACATGGTGTCATAGTCAGTGCATGAGCGATGGCACACAGCATCTCCGAGGTAGCGATGAAGTGGGGATTTTCCAGTACGACCATTTCACGAGTGTACCGTGAATATCAGGAATCCAGTAAAACATCAAATCTTCGACATCGCTGCGGTCAGAAAAAGATCCTGCAGGGATGTCTCAAATAGCTCTGAGCACTATGGGACTTAACATCTGAGGTCATTAGTCCCCTAGAACTTAGAACTACTTAAACCTAACTAACCTAAGGACATTACACAGATCCATGCTCGTGGCAGGATTCGAACCTGCGACCGTAGAGGTCGCGCGGTTCCAGACTGAAGCGCCTACAACCGCTCGACCACAACGGCCTGCCAGCAGGGATGGGACCAACGACGACTGAAGACAAGCGTTCAACGCGACAGGAGTGCAACCCTTCTGCAGATTTCAGTGCTGGGACATCAACAAGTGTCAGCACCCGAACCACTCTTCGAAACATAATCGGTATGGGCTTTCGGAGTTGTAGGCCCACTCGTGTATCGTTGATGATTGCATGACACCGCAGCGACAGTGGACTGTTGACGACTAGTTGTTTACCTACAACTGTTCAATATTCCCTCACTCGTGAGTTGGCAACACTGCGCCGACGCGGACTCTTCGAGTATTTGCTGCACTAAATAATTATAAAAAGCGTTGTTATTAAGCTATTTTTAAACGTGTACAGTTGTTATAAATATAATATAAGTGTTGTTGAATTAGTGGAAGTGTTGGTGAAGTATAAAATAAGATTAAACGGGGTAAGAAGCGTATTTTTCTTCTCGCGCCTGTAGCACGAATCCTAGGCCTAATTTCACGCGCGCGAATCGTAAGTAAGCAGTGAATTAAACTTATAGATAAACGTTTCCAGTTGGTATAAATATAATATAAGTTCAAAAAATGGCTCTGAGCACTATGGGACTTAACTTCTAAGGTCATCAGTCCCCTAGAACTTAGAACTAGTTAAACCTAACTAACCTAAGGACAACACACACATCCATGCCCGAGGCAGGATTCGAACCTGCGACCGTAGCGGTCGCGCGGTTCCAGACTGTAGCGCCTTTAACCGCTTGGCCACCCCGGCCGGCTATAATATAAGTGTTGTTACATTAGTGGAGGTGTTAGTGAAGTGTTACAGAAGATTAAACGGGGTAAGAAGTTTATTTTCCTTCTCGCGCCTATAGCACGGATTTTAGGCTTAATTTCACGCGCGCGTATCGTAAGTAAAAAGTGAGTTATATGTAATCACCAGTATTTTTATTCAGTACTCTTTCAATTTATTTATATCTGCCTGAATAGTTTCTAGGGTCCTTTGTTTACGTTTTAGTCACTACTTAAATCAGTTTATACGATTTCTGTTTTTACAATGAGTGAGAAGTGTGTGACATGCCGTAGGATCGTTAATTCCGGGGTATGGTGTGATGGGTGCTGTAGTTTCTTTCATTGGGGCGAATGTAGTGGCGTGGGAAATGGGGACATAAATGAGGCTCACCAGTGGTATTGTAGGATCTGCAGTAGAGATAGAAAAATACTGGAACAGGAAGGGAAAATTGCAGTTCTTCAAGCTGACCTAGACAAGGCAAGAGAGGATCTGGACAGGTTAAAGAGGGAGAAGGGTGAACAGAGGTGGGAAGTGGCAACTGGTAATAGGGGGAACAGGCAAAGGAGAGCATTGTCAAAAATCTTGAAAATAGACTTGACCTGTTGCCTCAGTCAGAATCGGATGAGCCTCATGTAGCTGAAGCTGTAGAAAGGGCGCAACAAGCTTTCAAGGACTTGAAAAAGGTAGGGAAATTTGTAAAGAGAAAGAAAGTTCTGTTGTTATGTAGTTCCCATGGTAGAGGTGTTGGCCAACTACTGCAGGAAAATCTAGGTCCAGAGTACCAGGTCACAAACTTTTTCAAGCCTAGTGCAGATCTGGGTCAGGTAACAGAGGATGTAGGTGCTTTATGCAAGGATTTCACAAAGGAGGATGCCGTGGTTATAGTGGGGAAATAGCATTGGCAGAGACTCTGAATATTCCATAGAGAGTGACCTGGTGAAGAGAGCATCAGCAACGAAGCATACGAATGTAGGATTTGTGTCTGTGTTGAGACGCCATGATCGGCCTCATTTGAACTCTTCCGTAGGGAGGGTGAACTTGGAGTTGGAGTGGCTGCTTAGGACGGATATAGGGTCCCATATTGGTTTGATTCCTGTGGATGCTATCGATAGGTGGGACTACACTAGGCATGGCCTTCACCTCAATAGGAACGGGAAGGGAAAACTGTCTGGGTTGATTGCAGAAAACTTACGGGGGGACACTGGCACAAGTGGTAAAATACCAGTGGTCACAGGTGTCAGAGGGATGCCTTTTTTAGGATAGGGAAGGGGGAAATAAAACGAGTTTTAAGAGAGATTGGCAGGCACACTCAGTTTGAGAAAATAGATGAACAGGAGTCAGATTTTATCATACAGCCTCCATTTAAACAGTGTTTAACAGAAAGTAATCAGAAACTGCCAGTTCATCTTCGCCAAAGCAGTTACAATCCCATTAGTATGCAGAATCAGTTATCTTTATTACACCATAACATTCCGGGACTTAGAAATAAAGTTGATGAAGTACTCATTTGTATCGATGAAATGAATTCATCTAACCAAATTGACATAATCTGCCTCTCTGAACATCAAGTGACCACTGATATAGATATGTTAGACATTTCAGGATTTAAGCTAGCTTCCTACTTCTGCAGAGTAGATATGGATGGAGGAGGAGTTGCCACATTTATCAAAAACTGCCATAAATTCAATAACATTGACATTAATAAATTCTGTTTAGAGCAGCATCTAGAAGCATGTGCAACAGAAGTAGGGTTCCATAACAGATCCTATATAATAATAACTATTTACCAAGCACATGCAGGAAATTATAATCTATTCTTAGATCATCTAGAAGCTCTTTTGGGTTATTTAACAGGAAGAAACAAAGAAATTTTGATTGCTGGTGACTTTAATACAGATTTTCTAATGCAATCTTCCAGTAAACATTCACTGCAGTTAGTAATGTTGTCTTTCAATCTAACTCACACTGTAAAGTTTCCAACTAGGATCACTAAATCCTCAAGGACAGCCATTGACAACATTTTTATAGACAAGTCAAAAGAACAAAATCATATCATAAAACCTATTATAAATGGACTATCAGATCATGACATGCAGCTCCTTGTCTTAGATGTAAATTCTAAGCAGATTATCAAGACTGCTAAATCTGAGTATAGGAGAGTAGTCAATCAACCAAAAATTGAGTGTTTTAGAAAACTGCTCAAAGATATGAACTGGAAAGATGTTTATAGTACTCATGACATGAATGAAAAATATAACACATTCATGAACAATGTCAGTACCATGTTTGAAAACTGTTTTCCTCTAAAAGTTACTCAAATTAAACAGAAGTCTATAATAAAACCATGGATTACACAAGGAATAAAGATTTCCTGTAAGACAAAAAGGAAAATGTATCTGTCGACCAAGAATAGCTCCAATGCTGATGATTTAGCTAAATACAAGGAATACTGTAAAACATTAAAAAAAGTAATTCAGACGTCTAAACAAATGCACTATGAGAAGAAGATAGCAATATCAGGGAACAAAATAAAAACAATATGGGATATAGTGAAAGAGCAGACTGGTAGAACCAGAAAGGAACAGGAGCAAATAGCACTAAGGGTAGATGACACATTAGTAACTGATGGGCATAGTGTGGCAAATCTATTTAACAAGTACTTTATATCCATTACTGATAGAATGGGACTTTCAGGATCAGTAAATAATGCCCTTGAATATCTGAAACTAGCCTTCACAAATACCTTCAAGTACATGAATATATCACTCACTTCACCAAAAGAAATAACGTCCATAATAAAATCTTTAAAAACAAAGCATTCTAGTGGGTACGATGAAATATCAACAAAGTTAATTAAGGCATGTTCTTGTGAGTTTAGTACAACTCTAAGTTACTTGTGTAACCAGTCAATTATAACTGGGACATTTCCTGACTGGCTAAAATATGCAGATGTTAAGCCTCTATTCGAGAAAGGGGATAAAGAGATACCATCAAACTACAGACCGATTTCATTTTTGCCAGCATTCTCAAAAATTTTAGAAAAAGTAATGTACAGGCAGCTGCTCAACCATCTGATCACAAATAACATATTATCAAGAACACAGTTTGGATTTCTGAAGGGTTCTGATATCGAGAAGGCTATTTATACCTACAGTGAAAATGTACTTAATTCATTAAATAACAAATTACAAGCAGCAGGTATTTTCTGTGATTTGTCAAAGGCATTTGATTGTGTGAACCATAACATCCTTTTAAGTAAATTAGAATTCTATGGTGTCACGGGCAGTGCTGCAAAATGGTTCAAGTCATACCTCACTAACAGGAAACAAAGGGTGTCAGTGCAAGGGATTAGTGAATTAAGTCATCAGTCATCATCAGAATGGGAAGAAATTACATGTGGTGTCCCACAAGGATCCATCTTAGGGCCATTGCTTTTTCTTGTGTACATTAATGATCTCTCATCAGTTACACTGCCAGAAGCAGAGTTCGTTTTGTTTGCAGATGACACAAGTATTGCAATAAATAGTATGTCAAGTGTAGTTCTAGAAAGATCTGCTAATGATATTTTCATGGATATTAATAAATGGTTTAAAGCCAACTCACTGACATTAAACTTCGAAAAGGTTCACTATATGCAGTTTAGAACCTGTAAGAGGTTTCCACCCAGCATATGCATAACATACGAAGAAGAGCAGATAGAAGAGGTTGACCGTCTTAAATTCCTGGGATTACAACTTGATAATAAAGTCAGTTGGGAAGAGCACACCATAGAACTGCAGAAACGCCTTAACAAATCTGTATTTGCAATTCGAGTGTTAGCAGACATAGGCGACATAAAAATGAAAAAGCTTGCATACTTTGCCTACTTTCATTCCATAATGTCATATGGTATAATATTTTGGGGTAGCTCTTCAAGTCAAACAAAAGTTTTCAGAGTTCAAAAGCGTGTAATATGTATTATTTGTGGAGTAAATTCACGGACGTCCTGTAGAAACCTCGTCGAAGAACTGGGTGTACTAACTACTGCCTCTCAGTATATTTACTCATTAATGAAATTTGTCCTAAATAATATATCTCTTTTTCCAACAAACAGCTGAGTTCATACATACAATACCAGGAACAAAAATGATCTGCACAAGGACTTAAAAGCACTTACTTTAGTTCAAAAAGGGGTCCTCTACTCAGGAACACTCATCTTCAATAATTTGCCAGTAAACATAAAAAATTTAGTTACAAATAAAGATCAGTTTAAAAGGAGCCTGAAAGACTTACTAGTGGCCAACTCCTTCTACTCCATTGACGAATTTTTTAATAGAAACAAATGATGTATTGTATATATTCATACTATTAGTATTGTTATTTCAGCTAAAAAAATAAAAAATAAATAAAAAAAATTTGACATATTCCACATCCACGAGGATCTCCTCAGCACAGATCTATGGAACATAAAC
The DNA here is from genome assembly GCF_023898315.1 of Schistocerca nitens. Classification (NCBI taxonomy): domain Eukaryota; kingdom Metazoa; phylum Arthropoda; class Insecta; order Orthoptera; family Acrididae; genus Schistocerca; species Schistocerca nitens. The sequence continues at coordinate 347,373,360 of NC_064617.1, forward strand.
TAATCTAATCTAATCTAACGTTGCCTGGTCGGACGAGTGTCGTTTCAAATTGTATCAAGCAGATGGACGTGCACGGGTGTGGAGACAACCTCATGAATCCATGGACCCTGCATGTACAGGGAACTGTTTAAGCTGGTGGAGGCTTTGTAACGGTGAAGGGCGTGTTCAGTTGAAATGATATGAGGCCGCCGGCCGAAGTGGCCGTGCGGTTAAAGGCGCTGCATTCTGGAACCGCAAGACCGCTACGGTCGCAGGTTCGAATCCTGCCTCGGGCATGGTTGTTTGTGATGTCCTTAGGTTAGTTAGGTTTAACTAGTTCTAAGTTCTAGGGGACTAATGACCTCAGCAGTTGAGTCCCATAGTGCTCAGAGCCATTTTGATATGAGGCCACTGATACGTCTAGATACGACTCTGACACTTGACAGAAACGTAAGCATGCTGTCTGATCAAATGCATCCATTCTTGTCCACTGTGCATTCCGACGGACTTGGGCAATTCCAGCAGGACAATGCGATGCCCCACATGTCCAGAATTTCTATAGAGTGGCTCCAGGAACAATCTTCTGAGTTTACACACTTCTGCTGGCCACTAAATTCCCCAGACATGTAAATTATGGAGCATATATATGATGCTCTGCAACGTTCTGTTCAGAAGAGATCTCCACCCCCTCATACTCTTACGGATTTATGGACAGCCTTGCAGGATTCATAGTGTCAATTCCCTCCAGCACTACTTCAGACATTAGTCGAGTCCATGCTACATCATGTTGCGGCACTTCTGTGTGCTGAAGGGGCAGGTACACGGTATTAAGCAGGTATACCACTTTCTTTGGCTCTTCAGTGTATTTTCGGCGTATTGAAGGTTTATCACAAGCGCTTATTAATATCAATTTGGCGGTAAAAGCGTTCTGTATATCCGAAGATGAGTGATAATACTGTTCAGAACTGCATGTATTCAGTGTAGCCGTATGGGGAAAGATGTTGAGTTAAGGAACTGAAGGCAGTAGACTCGCATTCTGCTGTGCTAGTATTTTTTCTGGTTCTTCTTCTGTTTGTGATAGATACTGGGACAAGCAGACAGTTTTCTATTCGCCCTTGTACCAAGCTAAGAAGCCACATTTTATGGTTTTGATATTCATAGTTGCGTAGTACAGAAATACATAATTTTAGTGATATTCACCATTAAAGATCTCTCCAAAATGCGTCACTTTTAATACGATTTGTTCTGCAAAAGTGTCAGGAAATGTATGTAAATGTGAATTGCATGTAGGTTGTGTACATAACATTGAATTGCAGATCCAGATTAGCGTTGCACATAAGTAGCTTGACAGTGTTTGCTGGTTTCTCTTTACAACTCATGAGGAAATTTAAAAGCAGAACACTAATTACTGAGGACCAACATAAGTTGAATAAAGGCTAGACTAACCCACTGGTCATTAGTAACCAAAAACATATACACTGGTGATTGTTTTGCATTTCAGTAGCTGCTATGTATGAGATAGTTCATGATGTCTGCTTTGACATATGCAAAGCACTTCAATGACTTTATTTAAGTACATATAAAGAAGATAATAGCAATATAAAATGATTAATGAAATGTGAAATATATACAACATGTCACATAGGTTAAGTGATAACATCTGATACACAGTTGGAGGGCAGATAGCGAGATAGCGTGACCCTGGGTACGCTATTTTTATTTAATATCAAACTTTTCTAACACTGATACATCAGGCACGCAGTTACAGATGGCGTGAACATACACAACGAGAATGATCAGATCTTTCATATGTTTTTAATTTTAATCAGCATAGTAGACATCTGTTTGTACTTGTTTACTTTCACAAGCATTTATTGTGTTTTTCCCTTTTAATAAAAAGAGTCACTAAGCTTTTCTTATTCATTCCATTCCCGCCTGGCACAAGCACGTAATTAATTTATCATCTTTCTTAGATTCCCACGTTGTACACTTGAATGCTTCTGCAGTTTCTACCAATCATATTTGTTTTGCTTTGGCTTTGCTCTGTGTATCTCTTTCAACATAGAAGAATATATAATATCTATATTCTTCTATCAGTGACATTACATTCTCTTCAGCCCACTCCATCACTCACGTCAACAACAACAAAAGTAAACAAGACAACAGACTACATCTTTCCATGTTGCTAGTACCAAAGCAGAGAGGACGCAAACTTGTTTTGATGATTCACTCAGGAAGCGAGAACCAGTGGATCACAAGTGAACACATGCAAATGCGACTCATGCAATTATCGAATGCTGTTATCACTTACAGCAGAGAATTCTCATTCACTGTTGCGTGTTCACTTGTGCTTTAGAGGACAGCTTAACTGAATTTGCTGCGAGCTTCAAACAGGCAAACACAAAGAAAGAACACAAAACACATGTAACACATCTCAGGTTTTCCGCCGGATCATGTTGTGTAATTCGCACAACATTTCTATGCGTAGGGCACATGTGGTCTCAGATGCACACAGTCTACCTGATGAGCTACAGTACCTAAGAGAATGGCTGTTCCGATAGGCAGATACGCCATGCATTCCGTTCTAAGCAAATTCGAAGCAGGTATCTAAATCAAGATGCGGAGGCACCCACTGCAACAGCGTTCTTGGCTTATTTTGTCTTCAGGAACAGAGAGAATCCTCAAAAGGCACGATATCAAGTGTGTCTTTCGGCCATCAGCAAAATTGAGGAATTTATTGTGCTCGGTCAAAGACGACCTTGGCCTTAGGAAATGTGGCGTGTATAAAATCCCATGCCAATGTGGAAAATCTTATACTGGAGAGAAATGCCGAACCGTGCAAGAACGTTACAGCGAATTCCATCGGCATACACGCCTGGGGCAACCTGGTAAATCTGCAGTACGGAGCATTGCCTAGACATGGGACGTCGTATGTTTTACGAAAAGACTGAAATTTTTTCCCCACAATCATCTTTCTGGGATTGTGTTGTTAAGGAGGCCATACATATCCATACGGCGGACAGTCTTATCTGCAGGGATTCAGGTTTTCAACTAAGCGACGCCTGGAATCCACCACTGGCTGCCATTAAATCAAAACGAGGAAAACAAAACTTCCAATTCATCACGTGACACAACGCACTACTGAGATTTAATTCAGCTTTCAACCACAGGAGTGTCCAGCAGCACAGTCATTGCCCATAGCGCATGCACGGATGGCCTTCTGCGGCTCCCAGCAGGGGGCACCAGGAGCGCCGCTTTCCTCCAACTATGAATTTTCCCTGGCACACGTATTGCCTGCTCCCGGCATGATAAATTTAGACGCCGCCGCGTGAGTATCATCAGTCGCGAGTAACACCTGCAATCGCCGCCATTCCACCTACTCCCACAAGTGTAAAGTTAAATCCCCTCCTGCCACCCCGAGCCTACAGTCCCCGTCCACCCCAACAAATTCCTCCGTCCACCCTCCACGGCTGAGGACATCATCCTGTTCCTTACCATTGTCCTCCAAAACATTCACACTTTTCAGCACTCCCACACCTTCCAACAGATCTCCCTTGCTGCCTGCTCCATCTTCCACCTGAACACCTTTGCCACTTGTTCCCACAACCAAGCCCACTTCACTTTCCCCTCCTCGACACCCTAGTTTAAGCCTCTTCCTTTCCCACTCTTCCCCCCTCTCTTCACATCATGGCGCAGCACGAGTGTCGCATCCTCTTCCAGAACATTCACTTCTTCTGCACCAACAGATACCTACTCATGAACACCCTCTTCCACCAACAGGTCGACACCTGGGTCTGTGAGAGCCTCAGAGTCTACTGCATCCAGCGGAGTTAAATACAGCGAGCAAACTATAATTCTTTGATGGGCATGAATTTCAACTGCTACTGCTTGCACGTCTGTAGCCTAGAGGAGGGCAGAGGAGTGTTGCACATTATTGAGAAACACTGCGATCCCTCTCTTGGCTCTTTATCCTCACAGGGATTACTTGTGGCATAGTGTATAGCCTGTAGCACAGGGACATTGGTATCTTTAAAATGTGTTTCTTGTAAACTCAAGCATGGAGCCATTTAATTGCTGTGGTTTTTATTTACCAATGTCTTTGCCCCTGAGGGTGAAGCACACAGCCCCACCATTCTATCCGCACCTCTCTCTATATCCTCCACCACACTGACGCTCCTGGTCCCTGAGCCCAGGGTTGAGTTGCGATAGGCCACCTTAAGCATACCACCGTCTGGGCACAGCCCCTCTTCAATGACCCCACCGAACACCTTATCCTCAGCGTCTTCTTCCCATGCCTCACCATTACCTGCGCCACCGTCCATGTCTGCTCCACTTCTCCTCTTCCTTAGGATTTCATCTCCCACATAACCACGCCTTCTCCACCTATGTGATTGCTGCCGACATCAACATCCGTAGCTGCTCCCCTGCCGCCCTTCGGCGGTGGCATAAGTTCCTCTCCACAATCTAAGGTGACCTTGTTCCCCTTCCCCAACACACTTGCCCCGAAAGCGACACCAACCCTGGTGTTGTCATTGCCTCTGCCAACCTCCTTGGGTGTATCGCTGTCAGCATCCTTGACCCCACAGGTAGTAACCACTTGCCGGTCCTTCTCACCATCACGTGTGCTCACCACCCCCTTCCGCCTCCCCACCGTGCACAACCCCTCCCGAGGTCGTCCATGACTACCGTCGTGCCTACTGGGAATCCATCGCCACCCAGGTCGAAAGCCACCCTCTTACCTATCGCCATCCTGACACTATCATCCACACCTCGGCCTTCCTTCATAAGGTAACTACTGACGCCGTGGAGGCCTATGTTCCTACTAAAACCATCCACCCCCACCGTCCCACTTACCATCGGCAGGCTGTCCTCCTCCTCCTCCGCGAATCCCGCCGCCTCTATCGCTCCTTCCTGCATACTCATAACAGGGATACACTCCAACGCCACCGGCAAATACAGCAACAAGTACGGAACTTTATTTCAGAAACGCCGGGACTGGCGCCAGACCTGCACACAACTCAACGCCACCCTCGTCATGAACTCCTCCATGTACTGGTCCGCCTTCCATCGCCTTACAGGTTCCCATTCTGCACCCCATTACCCCCTTCTCCACGACTGCCACCTTCCTGACAACCTCTGTAAGGCCAACCACTTCACTTCCCACCTTTCTGAGGTCTTCTCCGTCCCTGATGATTCCCACTTTTATTATTCTCTTTTCCCTACCATCATGGAATGCGCTGATACCTCGGTCGCTCCACTTGCTCCTAGTCTTCAGTATGTAGAGGACAAGGGGTTATTTTTAGGAAATATGGTGCGAAATTGTGATTTAGTGTGTTTCAGTGCGCGATGCACCAGCCTCACGGCTGATGGCAGACGAAGGCTGGCTGGCGCGTTATGCAGCTGACACAGTTTTGCAACTAGCATGGGTATGTGTGTACATGCACGGCAGCCATCAACAGCCAGAACACAGCATTAGCAGAATTACGCAGGTGCGGGCCGCGTGTGGTGCGGTTGCGTTAGCCAACTCATCGAGAACATTATACTAAACACGGCGCTGCTTAACTGGCGGATTCAGCAGTGGTCTGCAATATTTAAGGGCATCAGAGGTGGGCGTCGGCATTGGTTCGACCGATTTGGCGTTCGGTCGCTGTTATGTCATCGTCATCAGTGATGCTGTCCTCAATGACCGGCCGGCGGAGGGCGTTGCCCGCTGCTGCACTGGCGACTCCTGGCGTCATCACTTGCTGTAGCGTCTGCAGGAGGCGAGCTAGGACGGGCATCATGCTGCTACCCTCCTACCGCCTGTGCAGCTGCTGACCAAGCACGGCGTTACGATCCCCGGGCAGCACGCATCAGCAAGTCTCCACCACGACACGAGCGGTGGGGCTGAGCTACCGGAAAATGTATTGGAAGTACCAACAATAAAGAGGAAGATTGCTAAAAACAGCCACCTTCTTCTACCCAGCCATGCCCTACAACCCCAACCACGTCACCCGCTCTGGTCATCCTATTACAAGTACTTGGGGCAGTTGCCCCCCTCTGATATCAACACACCAATCACAGCACAAGACATTAAACTTATCCTCCGGTCCAAACGTAACATGGCCCCTGGTCAGGACTGTGTCACCTACTGCCACCTTAGAGAAAGCCCCTTCTCCTTCCTGACTGTCTTTCCCCATCTCCGTAACGTCATCCTCTCTACCAGCTTCTACCCCGACCTGTGGAAGACTTCCCACATCCTCTTATTCCTCAAACCCAACAAACCCCCTTCCGTCGCCTCTTCCTATTGCCCCATCTGCCTCACCTCCATCTTCAGTAAGGTCTTTGAATCCATCCTCTCCTGTCGTGTCCATCAATACGTTAATCAATACCACCTCCTCCCCATTACCCAATGTGGCTTTCGACCCTCCTTCTCCACCGAAGACCAACTTCTTAACCTTGTTCACCTTTTCTCCCTCCAGCTTAACTCCCATCGCTCTGCCATTTTTGTTTGCCTCGATCTCCAAAACGCCCATGACCGTGTATGGCATTCCAGTCTCCTCTTTAAACTCCAAACCTATTCTCTGCCTACTAATTTGTCCGTCTGCTCGCTTCCTTCCTCTCACGGCATCCTTCCTATGTCAACCTCCAGAACACTGACTCTTGTATGTTTTATCCCACCGATGGTGTCCCCCAGGCGTCCGTCCTCTCCCCTGTCCTTTAGTACACGTCTGATATGCCCAAGCCACCCCCACCTGTCCACCTTCCTGGCCTTCCTGGCTCTCTATCCTACCCTTCAACGGTCCCAATGCACTCTCCAAACCCACCTTGACCAGTTCACCACTTCATGTAACCAGTGGTTCCTTCGTCTCAATCCCTCCAAAACCCAGTCAATCATCATAGGCCACACCACCTGCTCCTTCCATCTCCATGATTTCTACCTCACCCTTTATGGTCGTCCCATCCAGCTCACCCACCACCCTGAGATAACTTGGCCTCACCCTCGACCATCTCCTCACCTGGACCCCTCACATCCTGACCATCCAGCAGAAAGCCCAATCCCGCCTCTGCCTCCTGAAACTCCTGTCTGGCTGGACATGGGGATTGCATCCTTCCACCATCCTCCACACCTACAAATCCCTTATCCATCCTATTCTCTATTATGCCAGCATTGCCTGGATCCCCGCACCCACCTGCTTTTACAAGGCCCTCCAAATCCTCGAATGCCATGCGCTCCACCTTGCCTTCCATATCTGCCTTCCTTCCCCCACACAGCTCCTGTATGACCTCATCCCCTTCGCCCACCTCCTCCTTTTCCTCCAACATCTCTGCATCCTTTACACTGTCTGCAGGGTTGATTACCCTCCCCCTGGTTTCCTCCTTCCTCTCCACTCCCAACCATTGCCGTGCCTCTATCGCTGTATCCCTCCCTCTCTCCACCTCCACATCCTCCATCTCCTTCATCAGGGCAATTCCCAGCAGCTCCCCATCCCGGATGTTGAACTGCGTCGTGACATATACCCTTTCTTCCTACTGTAACCTGGCCTTCTTCCCCCCCTCCCCAGAGCTCCCCTTTTCCTTTCTCCTCCTTCTCCCAGACCAGATTTTCCTCCTTCCCCCCCCCCCCCCGAGTCTCTGCACCCCATCCTTGCCTCTTTCCCTTCCATGTCCTTCCCTTCCTGGTCCTCTTCGGCGTGCCCCCTGCCCATCTCTCCTCTCTCTTCCCCTCTCCCTTCTTCCCTTCTCCCTCATCTCCTTGCACCTGGCAGATCCTCTGTTTTGCTCATTGTCATTAGTGTGCTACGTCAGTTTTATGTTTGGTGCTGTTCTCGTGTGTGTCGAGAGGTGTGGTTTTAATTGTGTGCTGGACTTGTACATAGTGTTACTGTCAGTGATTGTTATGTGCTACGCCATCCGTCGACACTTCGCCTTGTATTCTTTTAATGGTCCCTGTGTGTGGTATTTTGTGTGCACTACTTTTTTACGGCTTTTATCTCCATTTTACAGTCGCCCCTTTTTGTCTATTGTCTTCCATAATGTTCCCCCCTTTTTTATATCTATGTACACCATATTTTCTCCTTTATGTTATTTTTAAATGTCTTATGTTGTATGTTCTATGTCTTTCAGCTGAAGAGCGGCGCATATGCTGCTGCCAGCCCACCCTAATGGGGAATTAAAATACAGTAAAGAAAAAAATCAGTCACAGCTTGCAGCAGTGACAGCAGCAGCTACCACCACCTGATGATGTCGAGCAGTTGCATCGATGAAATATTGTGCGAGTTACGCAATACGATCTGGCGGCAAACACGAGAAGTGTATTTGCAACAGATCCATCAGGAAAGCGTGAAAAGTCACACATGTAACACAGTTTACAAATTTAAGCCTCCACATGGATAAAACATAGCGCTTTTCGATTGGCCTTCCAGTTCTGACTTTTCATTGTTCACTTGGTCAGAGCTCAGATGGTATGGGGGGGAGGGGATATTGCTGGACCCTATATTATTTCCGTTCTCGGTCTTTGTGTCAACCAGAGAGTGTATTTTACCTCTTTGATGTCAACAAAAAAGGGGTTTCCACATCTAGCAAAAATGACACCACATGACCGTCAGTATAGTGGTGTTACCAAAGCTGCATGTGGAAACACCCGAACTCCTGTGGCACCACTCGAGTGACGTCACTGACTTACATCCAGAGCGTCCAGACCTCACCACAGGAGCGTATCTCGCCTGTTCAGCAGCACAAGGGTAAGCAGGATGCCAGTGCTCAAGTTCCCTCAGAACAGGCACGTCACTGCCAGCAGTGGTGCGGCTAAGATGAAAATTTTCGCTCCACTTGTCTTTGTGGTGAGGTATTAGAAGTCGTGGTGCACAGCTTGTACCTGTTTTGTTTATGGTCAAGCATTGTCAGTGGCCAGATGGCAGACTTTCTTTTCTGAACGTCCATAATGCTGAATACTGAATTCCTTGACATAATTTTCATGACAGTAGACAATCCTTGTATAAAGTAGAAATGGGACACTCATAGGAGAACGGTCGTATCACATGGATATTAGTTTAAAATGTTCTCAGGGAAACTGAAATGGGACTCGAAGTTTCCTTTAGTGGTCAAATGAAATGTGATGTTGACAACTCTATGTGAAACTGTCAGTTGTAACAATCCTTATGATCAAATGAGAGGACACTTATCAGAAAATAGTAGCCAGTTGTCACTTGTGGAAATTAGGCATACTTCAGAGACACGAAACCTAATCAACATCGTTGATTATCTGGAACCGCCTCAAGATGGGAAGGCTTAACATGGACGATACCGATCATTTGCGAGAGACATAGGACTATCAGGGTTGCGAAAAGTCCATCAACAGAATTGGGGAATGCAGACAAAAGACAATCGTTTTGAGAAGATGGAGTTTGCATCAGTGGAGTTGAAACAGATGGACTGCAAACAAGTCTCGTTTTTTGGTGCTACCGATTCCACCCATACCAGTCCACCAAGTATATTGGGAAGAAATGGTCTCTGTTACAGTGGCCTGTACTAACTTATCCTCAAGTGTTATAAGTGTAGTGCAATGAATGAATTGAGGGTGGTGAGCCTCATTATGAAAACAGTAACTTGTTGTTTATCTTTTTGTATTATCATCTGTGTCTTATTTGTAATTGATGAAGATCTTAATGCTGCCATTATTCACTTGTACTTGATGGACTGATATACTTGTAGTGCTCAAAGTGGCCTGGTAGAAAATCCCTATTCAAGTTTCAACTCTGTGCATGACTGTTGCTGTCGAAAGAATGGACATGACAGGGGCGAGGTGGTCTAGCACTATCCCTACCAAGTTATCTTATATCCAACCAAGCGACCAATGAAAAGTCAGAACTGGAAAGCCAACCAAAAAGTGCTGTGTTTCACACAAATGCAGGTCTATATAACTGATGTTACACTGAAGCGTAAAAGAAACTGGTATAAGCATGCGTATTCAAATACAGAGATATCTAAACAGGCAGAATACGGTGCTGTGGTCGGCAGTACCTGCATAGACAACAAGAGTCTGGGGCAGTTGTTAGATCGTTTACCGCTGCTAAAACGGCAGGTTATCAAGATTCAAGTGAGTCTGAACATGGTGTTATAGTCAGCGCATGAGCGATGGGACACAGCATCTCCGAGATAGCGATGAAGTGGAGCTTTTCCAGTACGACCATTTCACGAGTGCACTATGAATATCAGGAATCCGGTAAAACATCAGATTTCAGACATTGCTGCGGCTGGAAAAAGATCCTGCAGGAACGGGATCAACAACGACGAAAATCATTCAACACGACAGGAGCGCAACCCTTCCGCAAATATCTGCAGATTTCAGTGCTGAGACATCAACAAGTGTCAGCATCCGAACCACTCAACGAAACATCATCGGCATGGGCTATTGGAGCCGAAGGCCCACACATGTACTCTTGATAACTGCATGACACAAAGCTTTACGCTTCACCTGAGTCCTCAACACCTACATTGGACTGTTGATGACTCCTGTTGCCTGGTCGGACGAGTCTCGTTTCAAATTGTATCTAGCGAATGGAAGTGTACGGGCATGGAGACAACCTCATAAAGCCATGGACCCTGTTCAAGCTGATGGGGGCTTTGGCGTGATATGGGACCCCTGATATGTCTAGAAACGATTGTAACAGGTGACACATACGTTAGCATCCTGTCTTATCACCTGCATCCATTCATGTCCGTTGTGCTTTCCGACGGATTTGGCCAATTCCAGCAGGACAATGTGACACCTCACAGGTACAGAATTGCTACAGAGGAACACTGTTCTGGGCTTAAACACTTCCGCTGGCCACCAGACTCCCCAGACATGAACATTATTGAGCATATCTGGGATGCCTTGCAATGTTCTGTTGAGAAGAGATCTCCAGTCCCCCCCATCCCTCTGTACTCTTACGGATTCATGGTGTAAATTCCCTACAGCACTACTTCAGTCATTAGTTGAGTCTATGCCGCGTCATGTTGCAGCACTCCCGTGTGCTCGCAGGGGCCCTACACAATATTAAGCAGGTGTCCCAGTTTCTTTGGCTCTTCAGTGTATTTTTATCCAAATTGGCAGTGATCCAATATCATTTCAACTGTGTTTTATGCGTTACTGTTCTCACGCCGATTAGTTCCACTTTCGTACTAATGTTTGAATAGAAAGTTCTATGCTTATGCTATGCTAAGATATAGGGTTAGTATTAGGTATTGGACTGATTGTTCTCTTGATTGTTATGTGTGTATATGCACTGTCGTTTTTGTAACTTCTGCATATGTACTTGTAATGTCTCTTGGCACAGAACATGCACCAATGGCTATATTGCTTAATTTGTGGAGGACAAATTACACCATTTGAAAAATATGGTGGCCTGGTAACCATATTAATTTTCATACCAATGAGAAGTGGTTGTAGTAACGGATTTTGCCAGGAATCTGATAATTTATATAAGCAATTTTCACAAATGGTAAATACGAATTGCTTATAAGTAATTTCATAAAAAAACATTTTAATTTTAAATCGACTTTGCCAGAATGTAGTAGTATCGAAGAAAGACATTGTGGTTAAAGCGAGTGTGTCCCATGGAACTGGAATTCCAGCTCTTATTTTGGAAGCTGCTTCTGTTGCATCATTTACAATTTCGTTAATCATCGGGACATTTTCACTTCTATCAAAAATATAGCATTCTGGTAGTCGATATGAATTTAGCATGAAATTGAATTTTGAATATCTGAATTGCAGTAAAATGTCTTCTCGTATGGTTTGTGGTACTTCTAATTCATACACATCTAAAGCATTTGTAAGTCTTCCACAAACAGCAATTCGTGCAAGTTTGTCCAAACTGTCCATTATACAGAAATGTACTTACTGTTTCTGGCAGCTCGTCACAGACAATAGACGTTTTCGACGTGTAGTCAGAAGACATACTGTGAAGACAACAATTTTATGCCCCTTATATACTAGATTGGTTGCTAAGCAATTTCAGTTATCAATACTTACATGTCTGTCACTCCAAAAAGACAACTTTTACACGCGCCAACCTTTTGTTGGCGTGGGTGCTTGCTCAGATAATTGTCCTAAAAGGACAAATTATCTCGGCGGGACAGTGACGCCGCCATCGCGACCTTGGGACCCGGGGGGCCCCTTTTTTTTTATCAGTTGCTGACCCTCATGAATCGAAACATGACTGCGTCGCGTCGTTTCATGGAATAGCTTCTCTGCTATCTGTTTTCTCTTATAAAAAGAATGAAGGAGATCTTGCCGATTAACCGTGAAAGAAGGATGATGTATGTATTGTTGAGCTAGTCGCCATCTAGATGAGATTCTGTATGACAAGGAATTTAATACATGAACTAAACTAAAGTAAGTGTGTTCGCATATTATTTAACTGGTTATTATTGACAGTGTCTGCTTACTACGCTGTGTTGCACGGGATCAGTGGGGAACGTCTGATTTACACTGGACGAACCTGCCGTTTTGTATGCTCAAGATATCCAGTTACTTCAAATAAAATAGGCTAACACGGTCTTACCAGCTGACCTCCGGTCTTCCCCATGTGATCACCGAAAGTCAATAATTATTACAAATGTTTTCAGGAGATCGACTGACAATTTTCGTCGCACCAAGACTTCGAAATTGTAACACTGCCTTATGGAATTTAAGTTAAGCTCAATTTAATCAGAATAGAACAGTATTGAACTGTGTGAATGTGATAAGCCTGCTTTGTGAATGAAAATTCCTTTAACATACGCATGTTTTTACTATCCTGATCAGTGAAGCTAAATCAGGCCAGTGTGAGAGAGGTTTTTAAATTTTTTGAATACCACACTTCTATATCAGTCTCCCTGTGGAGAACAAGTCTGTTCAGCTGAGGCTGCCTTTGTATTTATTGGTAGTTAGAGCCCCATGCAGTGTGAACTAAGTCAGGGTAAGTAAATATCTTGTCACTATTTCTAAATGTTAAAAATAATCGCCACCTGCAAAATTTTCTCCCCGAGTGACCATGTGGTGGAAGTGGGCTGCCTAAGACAACTTTCATTTTTGTCACATTACATTATTTGTGAAATTTGTTTGTGTGTGTAATACAGAAGGTTTTTACATGTGTTATGGGTCTTTGGAAAGAGAATATGCATGATGCAATAATATTTATTTTGCGTAATAGCCAGCGCCCTCTCATTCACTCCATATCGAAGAATAAGCTCTGTTGTATGCATGTGTAGATGTACGCATTTTAATCTGCCAGGTATTGCGTTCCCCATTAGCTATTTTCTCATATTAAAATTCTGGTCTTCTGCAGTCTAGTGTAGTACACGGTTACTGCAGTATCTGCAATAAAGCTGTGAAGGAAATACAATACTAATGATATTACTTAAGTTGGAGGTGGAGCCAACGACCAGGAATAGTCACCATTACATAACCTTGATGACAGGAAATGTGGTCCTGGATGTTATTTCAGCAAAACTGAAGTATAATATTATGACCTTGATACTAGCACTTTTTACTTTCACTTTATACAATTCCAGAAACAGAAACTCAGAATTTTTTATATCCAGTATCTCACATTATTCACACAAAGTCTTAATGTGCAGAGTCTCATTGATCTATGAGCTTCATAGTAAAGAATTTCGCGTAGTGAACATCTGAACTGCAGAACTACAACTGGCCAAGTGCACCTCTTTGGCCCCAATTTCGCAGTATGTATGAATTATATTTTATTTTAGAAGCTACCTTGACATTTGGTGAATCAAATCAGTGGTACAACCATTTCTGCTTTTATGATTTAAGACAGATCGAAATAAAGCTATAATCTTAGTGAGTAATAAGCTTATAGAAATATTTTGGAAATAAAAGATATTTGTATGAGTGTGAGAATACATTACGTATTTTTGAAAAAAAAATACGCCATGTCATAAGCTTTACATAATATAAGTTCGTAAATTAGTCGAGTGTGTCATCTCTTATATATGATATCGCACTGTTACGAAACATAAATAAAAACAAGGTTTTTTTTGTACACTCCTGGAAATGGAAAAAAGAACACATTGACACCGGTGTGTCAGACCCACCATACTTGCTCCGGACACTGCGAGAGGGCTGTACAAGCAATGATCACACACACGGCACAGCGGACACACCAGGAACCGCGGTGTTGGCCGTCGAATGGCGCTAGCTGCGCAGCATTTGTGCACCGCCGCCGTCAGTGTCAGCCAGTTTGCTGTGGCATAAGGAGCTCCATCGCAGTCTTTAACACTGGTAGCATGCCGCGACAGCGTGGATGTGAACCGTATGTGCAGTTGACGGACTTTGAGCGAGGGCGTATAGTGGGCATGCGGGAGGCCGGGTGGACGTACCGCCGAATTGCTCAAGACGTGGGGCGTGAGGTCTCCACAGTACATTGATGTTGTCGCCAGTGGTCGGCGGAAGGTGCACGTGCCCGTCGACCTGGGACCGGACCGCAGCGACGCACGGATGCACGCCAAGACCGTAGGATCCTACGCAGTGCCGTAGGGGACCGCACCTCCACTTCCCAGCAAATTAGGGACACTGTTGCTCCTGGGGTATCGGCGAGGACCATTCGCAACCGTCTCCATGAAGCTGGGCTACGGTCCCGCACACTGTTAGGCCGTCTTCCGCTCACGCCCCAACATCGTGCAGCCCGCCTCCAGTGGTGTCGCGACAGGCGTGAATGGAGGGACGAATGGAGACGTGTCGTCTTCAGCGATGAGAGTCGCTTCTGCCTTGGTGCCAATGATGGTCGTATGAGTGTTTGGCGCCGTGCAGGTGAGCGCCACAATCAGGACTGCATACGACCGAGGCACACAGGGCCAACACCCGGCGTCATGGTGTGGGGAGCGATCTCCTACACTGGCCGTACACCACTGGTGATCGTCGAGGGGACACTGAATAGTGCATGGTACATCCAAACCGTCATCGAACCCATCGTTCTACCATTCCTAGACCGGCAAGGGAACTTGCTGTTCCAACAGGACAATGCACGTCCGCATGTATCCCGTGCCACCCAACGTGCTCTAGAAGGTGTAAGTCAACTACCCTGGCCAGCAAGATCTCCGGATCTGTCCCCCATTGAGCATGTTTGGGACTGGATGAAGCGTCGTCTCACGCGGTCTGCACGTCCAGCATGAACGCTGGTCCAACTGAGGCGCCAGGTGGAAATGGCATGGCAAGCCGTTCCACAGGACTACATCCAGCATCTCTACGATCGTCTCCATGGGAGAATAGCAGCCTGCATTGCTGCGAAAGGTGGATATACACTGTACTAGTGCCGACATTGTGCATGCTGTGTTGCCTGTGTCTATGTGCCTGTGGTTCTGTCAGTGTGATCATGTGATGTATCTGACCCCGGGAATGTGTCAATAAAGTTTCCCCTTCCTGGGACAATGAATTCACGGTGTTCTTATTTCAATTTCCAGGAGTGTATTTTGTGGTGACATTTATAGGAAAACTAATTTTCGTAACCTAACCCAGAAGTATTTAAAATATAACGATATCTGATGGACTAACTAGAAGCAAGACTGCTTTGCCAGAGCACTAATGCCTTTGTAATAATGGAAACGTATAAGAATCAGACACTTCATATCCCAAGACAAGTAAAACTAGATCTGAAAGTATCGCGATGCCGCAAGTTTCCATAATCTGAAAAGTTACTTGAAAATCTTGTTTGGTGAGGTAAACAGAGACTTTGTTGTGTTTTCTAGTAGTGTAATGCCAATTTGATAATCTTCTCTAGAGAGGTCCAGCAGGATTGCTTATTCGTAAGTCACTGTGTTTCCCACTTTTCCTCTCTGAACTATCGGCTGTAAGATTTTCAACCACTCCCTTTAGAACTAAATTCTCACTGCAAAAGTTGCTGGTCAGCGTTTTTGAACGACACTCTGCATTCTGCTGCCGAGCTGTTAAGTATGAATGCTCCTTGCAACATCATTTGGTTCGATTTCTTGTTCAGTAAGTGAGAGCAGATACTTGTCTTTTGCAAGATAATCACTTTTTATTATTTAATTAAATATTTGAGAGCGTTTCTCAATTTTATTTATGAAGTTTCCATTTTGTTATTAATTTTCGTTTGTGATGTTCGAATTTGGCATCTTCCTTTGCCCATATCAGCAACAACCATACGCCATCAGCACATATTTTAATTTTTAATTAAAATTAACGCTTTTCTTCAATTTATGAGCATAATGGTGCTAACGTAAATTACTTTCTTGTAACATAAATAGATTTATGATTTCGTGTGATGAAAAGTAAGATAGTTAGCAGCTGCATGATCAAATGTAACTCCTCCAGCAATCAACTTGTATTTTTCATGCATATTTAAGTGAAATTCATTGTGGAATTTCAAGTTGTTTCTCTACTTCCTGTGTAGGAATCATTGGGTTACCTGACCACCCCATGTGAACAGAGTAAAGATGTTGTGATCACAGGATTCCTGTTGCGTAGAATAACTGATCCTGCGCAGAATTAACACCAGTTTGCATAATGGTTCTTTCAAATATGGTGACAGTATAGCAAAAAAATACTTTTGGGTTTTGTGGTTGAGTTCAGTTTGTTCTCACACAGTACTACTTCACTTTCATCCTGTATCATGTGTTACAACGTTGTATTGAAGGATTATGAATCTGGCTTCTATGTAATGCTGGTCGCCATGTAGAATTTTGTGGGACAACTGTACCATTCCAGTGCAGACTTCATCGAATCGTCCTTTCTGCTGCAGGAAATTGCTAAAGTTTTCTGACTGATGCTCTCATACCAGTTTATCAAATGATGTCTGAACACATATTTTCACTCTGAACCATCCATTTCCAGATGTTTATTGCAGAATTGTATTTACAATTCAGTCCATTAACATGATGCTAATACACCCTTTCTCTATGAGAACATAAACAAGAGTACACCCAATCTAACAGTAATACGAAAGCTTTCTTACATTACACTAAAAACCATTTTTTTGTTCTAAGAGATTCCATAGTAATGTCATAGCTCTGTTTATTCTGTGCATGTCTTCTGGATCCATGGGCTGGTACCAGACACCCAGCAAGTAGTCAGCATTCTCCTAGGTTCCGTGCACAGCAGCTACATCTTTCTTCATACCTCCTCTCGGTACAAACAGATACTGTATGCTCAGTTGGTCTGTCGACAAGTCGTCATACAGCACAACAGGGCTTGACCCACAACAACTTGTTACACTACAAATCCCTGAATTGGAGCTAGAGATGTTGCTTTTTCATTTTCATTTATAGTATAGTATTTAGACATCGTACATGACTCATAAATGCATTCTTATTAAATTTCCTTTTGAGATTTAATTTATTCCTTATTGCATCATTACATATGTTAGTATATTTTCTTATTTCTCATTCCACAGTTTATCACTTAGGACACATTATACATAATTGTCATATTATTTTGTTACACCATTAATAAGTATGTCTTAAATACTATAATGTATATTGTCACATGAATTATTGATACTAAACATTGGGTGACTGTTACACTTGAAATGGGACTATATTCCCTTTCCTATATGAAATTCTTTCCTCATGTCAACAGTCTCTGAAGAGGTCAATTTAGCTGGAATTTTTTTAACTTTCTGGATTTTATACTGTTATGTCTATAGCCAGTTTCACGAGTAAACTGCTCTTTAAAAAAAATTGGTACAAATGAGTTTACTATTTCAGATTAATTTTCAATTTACTATATTAGCCGATTTATATTAGCAACTAAGGGAGTAATCCAACTTTGAAGTTTCTTGATATAAACCTCTACAGCCATGTAGCACCACAAATTCTTGAAAATTTACTTCACCCTGTTTCCAAAAAGTTACTATATTTAATCATTATAATTATTTAAGATAATATTCTACTTGTGAGATATCCCAGGCTCCAATAACTATATCTCATTCAAAGTAATTTGTTCATAATTAACTTAAATGTTAATTAAACTCTTCCAAATTGCAAATCAAAACATTTAGGGCAATATGTGTCCCATTTTTTGCTGTAGGTAACGAAAATCATCTAATGACTTTCAATTGTCGTTTTGTAAATTTTACATTTAACAATGCATTTAATTCTTTTGTTTTGTATAAAAGGAAGTGGTTCATAAGCCACTCAGGAGAAGCAGAGTCAGTATTCATTCATTCATTCATTTATTGGTCCATTTGATTCATTACATACTTAAACAGTACAGTGCATATATGACAAGTCAAAATTGCGAAAGGAGCAGAAACACACACACACACAGAGAGAGAGAGAGAGAGAGAGAGAGAGAGCATGACAAAATTAATTATAGATAACAATCATAAATTACAAGTGACAAATATAGCAATTTGAATTTAACCATTATTACATAATCATTCTTTGCAAGGCTATTTTTTGTAATTTAAAAATTCTTTTACAGAGTAAAAACATTTTTCCACTAGAAATGACTTAAGATTATGTTTAAAAAAATTTTATGTTGCTGTGATTTTAATTCACTGGGTAGGCTGTTCTATAGCTGAACTGTTACCTGTGATACACTTTTTTGGTACAGTGCTGTTCTACACTCTGACATGTGGATATTATTCATGTTTCTTGTCTTGTGACTGTGTATATACTTATTTTGTTGAAGATGTTCAGTTTGGTTTAAAAGATACTCATTTGCGAACAGGCTACACTCGTATATGTAAAGGCTCAGTGGGCTCATTATTTTCATCTGGATGAAATGTGGTCTACATGTTTCCAGTTTTCTTAGGTTGCAGATAGCCCTGATTGCTCTTTTCTGCATCCTAAATATCTGTATGCTGGTGGCTGAATTTCCCCAGAAGATTAACCCATATCGAAGTAGTGCATAGAAGTATGCATAATACGCCTGAATAACTGTTGACTTGCTTGCACTTTTATTTAACACACGCAGAGCATAACAAGCTTTTGAAAGTTTTTTCTCAAGTTTTTTTATGACAGTCTCATTTTAAATTATCTTGTTCCTTAGTGTCAGTAACCGAATTCAGTATCGTATTTTCAAGGTATGGTACTGTAAATAAGTTTTGCACGTGTGGAGAAGAGTGGAAATTCATAAAGAGAGTTTTTTCTTTATTTATTTTTACTTTATTTTTTTGAAACCAGCTAGTAATTTGAGACATTACAGTATCTATTGCTACTTTCAATGAGATTTTGTCAGCAGCTGTTATTAAAATGCTGGTGTCATCAGATAATAAGCTTAGTTTTCCAAATTTAATAAAGTCATTTATATCATCAATATAAAGGAGGAACAGTAGAGGTCCTAGGACAGAACCTTGTGGCACTCCATACTTTATTGTTGATTTACTGGAGACATATGTTGTTGTAATAATATTTCCTTGTACTGAAATGTCATCATGCCTTAAAACCAGCACTTGCTTCCTGTTTTCTAGGTAAGATCTTATCCACTGATTTGGGATTCCTCAGACACCTTTTTTTATCTAATTTGTGAATGAGGAAGTCATCGGAAATTAAGTTGAAAGCTTTTCAAAGGTCCAGAAAGATACCAGTAGCATATTTTCTGTCATCCAGTGCTTTAAGCACAGCTTCTATGCACTCATACATTGCTGTTGTTGTAGACTTTGATTTACTGAACCCATGTTGATTTGCTGAGATTAATGAATTTTTTGTAATGGAGCTTAGTAGTCTATTGTAGAAAATTTGCTCAAATATTTTGGAGAAAACACTGATTTACATTTTCATAGTCCCCTTTTTTGAACAGTGGAGTTACTTTAGCTGTTTTTAGGCTATTGGGAAAGATTCCAGTTGATAAGGAGTTGTTTAATATATATATCAGAGGTTTTAATAGATTATCAGATGACTTTTTAAAGACATAGTCGGGCACACCATCCAGTCCACATGAATATTTGTCTTTGAGTGACCTTATTATTTGTTTCACCTCTGTTTCCATGACTGTTTGAAGTAACATAGAGTTAACACTAGCATTTAAATAATTTGGTAGGCATGTAGGTCCATCGTCATACTGATTCTCGATTAACTGCTTTGCTATATTAGTAAAATACATGTTAAACTTTTCAGCTACCTCTTTTGAATCTGAGTGTCTGCTATTTTCAATTTGAAGAGAGATATTTAGTGAAGTTGACTGTTCTATACCAGTTTCTGCTCTAATAACCTTCCATACAGCTTTCATTTTATTGTTTGCATTTGAGATGTACTCATCATTTTTTAGTTTTTTGGCTTCTTTTATTACCTTGCAGAATATTTGGTTGTATTTTTTCATATAATTTCTGAATTCTGGAGTAGTATTTCTGTGCTTAATAAGACAGTGAAAAATTTTTTTCTTTCTACTGGAAGTTACAATGCCTTTCGTTACCCAACATTTATTTTTTACTATCTTAATCCAACTTTTTTCATTGGAAACGCTATATGAAAGTAGTGAAGGTATACATTGTGGAAACTGTCGAACATGCTTTTTACTTCAGTTTTACTAAAGACATCGCCCCATGTTTCCCTTGACAGCATAAAATTAAACACTCTAATGTTGTCATCACTGAAGTATCTTTGTTCAACTATTTTAGCTTTTGGTCCACACTTAGTGTCTGATTTCAGTTCAATAGACAGGAGCTGAGCTTCATGCTCACTGAAACCCATATTTATAACATTAGTGCTATAATTTAGGTCACATAGTCTTATAAAAACTTGGTCAACTGCAGTAGTTCTAGTTGAGGAATTGACTGTGTGTTTAAAACCAAAACTATTGACTATATTTAACATTTCATTTCTATGATTTGAACCTTGTAAAAAATCTACATTTACATTTCCACAAATAACCACTTTCTTTCTGTCACACTTTATAAAATTTAGCAGCCTTTCAAAATTTTTAATGATAATTTCCCAGTCCCCATACCTATATAGTGTTACAACCAAAATATTAACATCTGTCAAATCAACATCACAAGGCTCAAAGGCTTTGTCTCTTGCCAATCTTTGATAATTTTCTAATGCAGTAAATTTTAAATAATATTTTACAAAAATAGCTGCTCCACCACATTTACTATTGCTTCTACAATAATAACTGGCAAGCTTGTAACCCAGAATCACATTTGACATAATCTGGTCTTTGTCTAACCAGTGTTCAGTTATACATAGAATATCAATTTTTTGTTCAGGATTTACTAATTCAAACTGAAATAACTTATTTTCAAGAGATTGAACATTGTGGTGTAAGAGTTTTAACACATTAGTATAGTAAGAACGTAATACTCGAAGTCCATGAACCATGGACCTTGCCGTTGGTGGGGAGTCTTGCGTGCCACAGCAATACAAATGACCGTACCGTAGGTGCAACCACAATGGAGAGGTATCTGTTGAGAGGCCAGACAAACATGTGGTTCCTGAAGAGGGGCAGCAGCCTTTTCAGTAGTTGCAGGGGCAACAGTCTGGATGATTGACTGATCTGGCCGAGTAACAATAACCAAAATGGCCTTGCTGTGCTGGTACTGTGAACGGCTGAAAGCAAGGGGAAACTACAGCCGTAATTTTTCCCGAGGGCATGCAGCTTTACTGTATGGTTAAATGATGATGGCGTCCTCTTGGGTAAAACATTCCGGAGGTAAAATAGTCCCCCATTCGGATCTCCGTGCCGGGACTGCTCAAGAGGACGTCGTTATCAGTAGAAAGAAAACTGGCGTTCTACGGATCAGAGTGTGGAATGTCAGATCCCTTAATCGAGCAGGTAGGTTAGAAAATTTAAAAATGGAAATGGATAGGTTAAAATTAGATATAGTGGGAATTAGTGAAGTTCGGTGGCAGGAGGAACAAGACTTTTGGTCAGGTAAATACAAGGCTATAAATACAAAATCAAATAGGGGTAATGCAGGAGTAGGTTTAATAATGAATAAAAAAATAGGAGTACGGGTAAACTACTACAAACAGCATAGTGAACGCATTATTGTGGCCAAGATAGACACGAAGCCCACGCCTACTACAGTAGTACAAGTTTATATGCCAACTAGCTCTGCAGATGATGAAGAAATTGATTAAATGTATGATGAGATAAAAGAAATTATTCAGGTAGTGAAGGGAGACGAAAATTTAATAGTTATGGGTGACTGGAATTCGAGAGTAGGAAAAGGGAGAGAAGGAAACATAGTAAGTGAATATGGATTGGGGGTAAGAAATGAAAGAGGAGGCCGTCCGGTAGAATTTTGCACAGAGCATAACTTAATCATAGCAAACACTTGGTTCAAGAATCATAAAAGAAGGTCGTATACATGGAAGAATCCTGGAGATACTAAAAGGTATCAGATAGATTATATAATGGTAAGGCAGAGATTTAGGAACCAGGTTTTAAATTGTAAGACATTTCCTGGGGCAGATGTGGATTCTGACCACAATCTATTGGTTATGAACTGTAGATTAAAACTGAAGAAACTGGAATACTCTCTTTCAAATTCTAAAGGTGGCAAGGGTAAAATACAGGGAGCGAAAGGCTATTTATAATTTGTACAGAAACCAGATGGCAGTTATAAGAGTCGAGGGTCATAAATGGGAAGCAGTGGTTGGGAAGGGAGTGAGACAGGGTTGTAGCCTCTCCCCAATCTTATTCAATCTGCATATTGTGCAAGCAGTAAAGGAAACAAAAGAAAATTCGGAGTAGGTATTAAAATCCATGGAGAAGAAATAAAAACTTTGAGGTTCACTAATGACATTGTAATTCTGTCAGAGACAGCAAAGAACTTGGAATACCAGTTGAACGGAATGGACAGTGTCTTGAAAGGACGATATAAGATTAACATCAACAAAAGCAAAACGAAGATCATGGAATGTAGCCGAATTAAGTCAGGTGACGCTGAGGGAATTAGATTAGGAAATGAGACACTTAAAGTAGTAAAGGAGTTTTGCTATTTGGGGAGCAAAATAACTGATGATGGTCGAAGTAGAGAGGATATAAAATGTAGACTGGCAATGGCAAGGAAAGCGTTTCTGAAAAAGAGGAATTTGTTAACATCGAGTATAGATTTAAGTGTCAGGAAGTCGTTTCTGAAAGTATTCATATGAAGTGTAGCTATGTATGGAAGTGAAACATGGACGATAAATAGTTTGGACAGGAAGAGAATAGAAGCTTTCGAAATGTGGTACTAAAGAAGAATGCTGAAGATTAGATGGGTAGATCACATAACTAATGAGGAGGTATTGAATAGAACTGGGGAGAAGAGGAGTTTGTGGCACAACTTGACGAGATGAAGGGATCGGTTTGTAGGACATGTTCTGAGGCATCAAGGAATCACTAATTTAGCATTGGAGGGCAGCGTGGAGGGTAAAAATCGTAGAGGGAGACCAAGAGATGAATACACTAAGCAGATTCAGAAGGATGTAGGTTGCAGTAGGTACTGGGAGATGAAGAACTTGTACAGGATAGGGTAGCATGGAGAGCTGCATCAAACCAGTGTCAGGACTGAAGACCACAGCAGCATCAAGGGACAGTCAGTGAGAGAGCCAGTCAGTGAGTCTGTATTATTACTTTTCGGAAGCTGTTTATGTAAGACTCTTTCAGAAGCTGTCAGATGATAACATGTATCTACCTAAGTTATTATGTGAACTTTTATTAACTGTGCTTGAAATTTTCTAGATTTCACTCATCTTCATACTTGCGAATAGTGGAGGCGCAAACTATTAACTTGCTTCGATGGTATGATTGAGAATTCACTATTACCACTGTTCAAAATTTTAAACATGGCTGAAGCAGCACCTGTTGAAAATCTTCACGGTAAATGATAACAGCCAAAGAGTTGCAACTGTTAAATTATAGACAGAACTAAAAACTGTATTTTTTTGAGATAACTGTATGAGCCAGCCAAATGTTTTTGTCTGGCTCAACAGGTTTAAAAATGGTCGCCAATCATTTGAAGGTGAACTTCATTTAAGTTTCTATGCAGTTCAGTCAATTTTAATTCAAGGTCTGAAGATGTATCGAGTGTCCGCAAAATGCATTCCAAAAGTGTTGTCAAGTGACCAGAGACAATACCGACTTGAAGTGTACCAAGAACTGGTTAATCGGACTAAAAATGTCCCACAGTTGTTAAATAGGATAATTATAGGTGACGAATCTTGGGTATATGGATATGATACTGAAACCAAAGTGCAGTCTTCGCAGTGGAAGAATTCAGGTTCACCATGACCGAAAAAAGCACGGCAATGTTGGTCGAAGATGAAGACAATGTAGGTGACTTTTTTCGATTCTACCGGTATTGTGTATCATGAATTTACCCCTCGAGGACAGAGAATTAACTAGGAGTACTACAAATGTGTCCTTGAGCGTTTGTGTGAAAAGGAGCAGGATGAAAGGCCTGCATTGTGGAAAAACAGGGGTTGGGTGCTACATCATGACAATGATCTGGTTTCATCGTTGATTTTTTGGCCAAATTCAAGATTCCTGTCCTTCCACAACCACCATATTCCCCTGATTTCGCCCCTGTGGATTCTACCTGTTTCCAAAACTGAAATATTCGCTGAAAGGAAAGCGATTTGACTCGATTGAAGACATCCACGCAAATACGGAGAGCATCCTTAACACACTTCAGGAACAAAATTCCAGAAATGTTTCCAAAAGTGGAAAAACCGTCGGAGTCGGTGTGTTCAGTCAGAAGGGGACTATTTGGTAGGATATGGGTCACAGTAGCAGAAAAGTACTACCATTGTAAATTACAAGCCCATTCTAAATCATTCCAATCACGCCTTGTAGAACCAGGAAAACTTTTAATACCTTCACCTGGTGCCAGTCAGGTGGAGGAGGTGAATAATTTTCGTGACCAGGCGATAACAAATTTAGATCAAAAAGAGTGTGATGATGAGAATGTATGTGACTATCCTGTTAAAGTAATTAATTTTGATGGTAAGTCTTTGGATGTAATAGTTAAACAGATGTATAGTGGTAAGAAATGTACTGTGGATCCTTATGAACTTGAAGAATGTGTTATAGTAAAATTGTTTAGCTCTGAATGTTCTATGAAAGATATAGATGTTGACAGCGATTACTTTGCTATTGGTATTTTAATGTACTTTGAGCAGGAGACTTTTGTAGGTGATTGTGATGATGAGGGAGAGGCTTATCATGAGTGAGTGGTGATGGATCTGTGTGACACCCAGGTGATTAGTGTCAGCACCAATGATTTAGTGGATGAAGCTGAAGCTGATACATTTAATTTAGAAGGGCTGGACAGTGTGGTTTATGTTGAAGTAATTCATCATGACCAGGCCAGTGGTGAGACTCAGCAGAGTTCACGTGTCCCAGTCGACATTAGTGATATTTTGGGTGAATGTCAGGCCATTAGAAGACAGCATTGTGAGATTAATAAGAGGATTACTGGGTTTTCGGAGATGTTGGCAAAGATGAGTCAGATTTCATTTCAGATGGTCAGTTTATTGATCATTCTCAGCCAAATTTTACTTGTAGCACTAATGAAAACACATATTCAAGTCCAATTTGTAAGTTCAATCAAGCATTAGCAGTTATTCATTACATAGACACACGGGTACTGCATTTCCTTATACAAATGTCTAATGATAATGAGAACCATTTGCAGAAAGATTTATATTTTGAAGATATAGAGGATGATTTTCTTAGGTAAACTAATATTAACAAACAGCAAGATTTGTGTGGCAGTTCATACATCAAAATTGCAGTTGGCGATTGGCCAGGTTATTGTTTGATTGACATAGGTAGTGCCATTTCTAATATTTCTGAAAAATTCAGGGATAGGGTTAAGCAGAGTTCTGAGTACACTGAATTTCCTGTAATGGGAGTTTGGATTAAAGGTACTACAGGTAAGTTTAGTAATGTTTTAAACAAACGAGATTTAATCACATTTCATGTTGATAATGCGGTTTTTGAACACGGATACATGGTAGTCAGTGATCTGAATGAGGAGATATTGCTAGGCATGGATTGGATATTGAAAAACGATATACATTTGGCTGGGTAAAGTTTAGAGTAAATTTTTCTAATGCCAATACACATTTTTCTGGTTATACTGGGTTACACTTAAAAGTTGATGACACATCTGCTAATGAAATATATGGTTCGACTTTGAGGTAGAAAGAGGATATACAGATGATGACAATTTATCAAGTAATGATACAACTGATATGGATTTTGATCAACTTGTTACTGACAGCATAAAAGAAGCAGACAAGCTTACTGGAGATGAGAAGTCAGAAGTACTGAGATCCTATAAAGATACAGTTAGTCAGAAACTAGGTAGAGTCAAGAACTATGCATGTAAATTAAGGTTTAAAGAGCACCAGTCTTTCTTTATAAAACCATGTTCAGTTCCTGTCTGCAAAAGACAATTTGTGGGGAGAGAGTTGCAGACTATGTTAAAGTGGAAGATTATTGAAAGGGGTACTAGCCAGTACAACAACCCTTTGGTTATTGTAACAAGTTAACTTGCATCCTCAGGATGATGTCCACTCTTTGTGCATCATGCATGTGGCAAATGCAAGGTCCCTACCTAGTGTGGTATTCACTTCTATAGTTTTACTCATCAATACCACATTCCTTTTACACGAGATTACACAAATATATCTTAATGATGCTGGATATTATGGATTGTCAGTAGAGCTGTGGAGGATTGGATAACTGAGGTTACTTGTTACACAATCATTGGGAACATACCTATATATATGAATATAATGCTCCTGATAGACACTTATTATACTTATGCTCTGATAATACAGACACACCCATCAAGACTCCACCTGATCTCATAAATCCTCCAACAATCCAAGAGGTGGAAACAGCACTCAGAGAGATGAAAAATTATAAGGGATGTGGAGAAGATCAGTTTTTGGAGAAATGTGTAAATATGCCAGTGATACAGTTCGAACATCCTTATACATAGCCCTAACAAAAATTGGACCACAGCCGTAATCCACCCACTCAACAAAAAAGGAGATAAAAGCAACCCAGATAATTACAGAGGTATCTCTCTCTTAGACTGCACATACAAGATTTTCTCCAGAATCCTATACAAGAGGATCTGAGAGAAACTAGAGGAAGAATTAGATGAACACCAAGGGGGCGTCAGACCTTGGAGAAGCTGTGCAGAACAAATCATCACTTTAAATTTAGCCATAGCATATTACAAGAAACGAAACAAACCTCTTGTAATAACCTTCATGGACTTTAAAAAAGCATATGACTGTATCCATAGACCTTCAATGTTAAAAATCGTAAGAAATTTCGGACTCTATACAAAATTAATCAGATTGATAGAACTCACCTAAACCAACACTGTATCAAAAGTTAAGTTCATGGGGGAACTCTTTCAGCCATTCATAAAAAAACAGGTTTAAGACAAGGAGATTGCTGTTCAACTGTGCTTTAGAATACATAATGAGGGAATGGTACAAGACTAACCCAAAGAACATCCAAATTGGAAGACCCAAAGACAACTGATTGTTCTATATACTTTTGTATACACTTTTTCCTTCTTGACTCCTGGTATATTGTTTAATAATTTTGACATCCATGTTTGTATCGTGATATATGTATTATGACTGTGATAGTGGTCTGGAACTGAATGTTCACATTACCATATTTGATGTCTAGAATTTTTGTTTCTTTCTTGTGTAAACACGCAGTGTTTTCTGTTTTCAATTTTGAGTAAAATGTTAGGGTTAGTTTTTTAAACTTCATCTAGTATTACCATGTATATCTATATTATACTGCCTATTATGCTAGTTTGTTTTAAGCCATTGTTTGTTGCAGTATGGCAACAGCTACATTTGGGTATCACTTTCATGATGTGTGGGGTGGTATTCTGTTTTTCTGCATTCATAATATGCAGTAAGTTTTTCTTCTATCTTTTATACTTTGTCATCTATGTGATGATCACCCAACGGGTTTACCTCTTTTCTGTATGCATGTCTGTGTCATATGTTCACCTCAACCTGAGATTTCAGAAATAGTCCAGGAAGCAAATCTGCAATTTGTTTACCTTCGAATCGTATGTATATTTATCTGATTTTTCATGACCTGTTTAGACTAAGTGCTACTAATTTAAGTTTCATTTATTTTGTAAATACCCTCTGTGGTGTTTTTCTTGTTTAACTAAGTAACTGATTAATTACAAATGCTGTAAGAGGTGAGGTATGCGCTATATGCGCTGCCTGCAATAGGCAAGGCATAGGAGAGTCTCTGACCAGAGAGCAGTATGTCGTTAGTTGTTGCTTGTCGCTAGTCTGCGCGTGTCGACAGTACGCTTGAGTGGTCTGCGTGAGTCGGCGGTAGTCGGCGCGTGTCGGCTGTCTGCTCTGCTCGGGACTCTGGTCAGGACTCTGGAGGATGAGTATTGTTGTAGAAGGTAAAGAAGCAGCCTTGCGCATATCTAGTAATGTATATTAATTGTCATTTAATTTCTTTCAAAAAAAATGCCCCAATAATAATTTTCATAATATAAAGTAATTTTTTTAAAAAAAAGCATTCATTTCAATTTAAACATTTTATCCAATGAATAATTAATTCCTTACACGAGTCACAATGCAAAGGGCAGCATTGCACGGAGCTGTGCCGAAAATTTTTATGTAAGAGCAGATATATTTGCAGTTTTTATTGAGGTAAGAATTTTTGCCTTTTTTCTTTATTCAGAATACAGGGGCGAGGTGCAGCGTGGGTGTCGTCATAAAATTTACCAGGTTGCTAAATTTTTTTATTATTTTGGTGTTCAGGAATTTTTCTGTTTCGAACTTAACATTAAATGGGAAAAGAATTTTGTGGGAACATTAAATGTGAATGCATTTCTGCACACAGATTATAAATGGGAGCCAATTTTGTTCAGAGATTACAATATTAAAAAATTCATTTAATTATTATTATTGTGCGGAGGTTACACTTGGTTCATGGTTCATCATTTAATTAATATTTTCGTGTGGGGAGGTTACACTTGGCGACATCCGGCCAGGATCGTATTTCTTTGTGAATCTTCTGAGAAGTAGTCATATATCTGCTCTTATTTACTTAAATGTAGTTTGCATCTGGCGCAACGCATTTACTAATTTGTCACTCTTTCTTTCACAGATCATCGACAATTTGTTGCTCTTTGTTGTAATTGTGTTTGTTGCATTTTGCATTATCCTTGTTTCATTTGTGCTTAATTTTGATTAGTGAAAATGCCGCGAAAAACTGTTAACAGTACATCGTGATGTGTAATGAGTGAAATAGCCGACTCAAATAATTTGACCGATAGTACTTGAGACACTCAGTGTAATGATGACAATCCTCCATTTACAGACAATCAGTGCCTACTGACCACTAGTAATGATTTTATGCTAATGATGAGCAAACAAACAGTTGTGTCCTCTGTTAATTTAAAGACAACTGATGACGCGGGACGTTCTGTTACAATGAACGCTGCCCAGCTTGATACACCCGGTTTGCAAAATTTACGTAATGAACAGACAAATTTTTCTAACGAAAATGAACAGTGTAATCAGAATACGTCAGATTTATTTGAGTCAGAGGTAGTGACGCACAGTGCACATCCAATTGGCAAACCTTTTCAAGAATTACAGAATAACCAAATGGTTACACAAAACGTGACAAATACAGACACACCACCACACAGATCAGAGAAAAGAGTTGCTAATTTTGACTTCGATCAAGTTGTAGCATTATTGCTACAATTCAATGAAAAACAGGACAACAATTATAAACAAATTAATGAAAGTCTTAAACAATCGAAAAAAGAACAAGACTACAATAACAAACAACTTAGTGAAAATCTCAAACAACATCTTAATGAAAATAATGAAAATCTCAAACAACAACTTAATGAAAAACTAGACAACAATTACAAACAGATGAATGAAAAACAAGACAACCTTAATGAAAATTCCAAACAACTTAATGAACAAATTACAGCCATTGCCGCGCAATGTCATGATACTAAAGAACAATTACGTGAGGAAATTAAGGCTTGTGCTAGGAAAAGTAGTGAAGAAATTAGATCTGTGGCACAAGAATTAAATAATAGACATGCAGATACAACTGAATTACTTAGAGACGAAATTAGTGCAGTCGGTAAACAATGCTCTGAAAGCGCAACACACTTACGCGACGAGTTTAAATTAATGACAGCAGAAATTCCGCGCACACTGGATGCAAAAGTAGACGCGAAATTCGACCAACAGAACAGTCAAATTGATGAACGTTTTAATCATCACCTACAAAACAGTGAAACGCGTTTCCGTAAATTCATACAGGAACAGAATAAAGTAAAGCGAAAAGGCATGGAAACAATTACCGCACAGAGACAGGAAGATAAACGTAAATTGTTTACGAAAGCAAAAACATACGTAGACAACAATATTGCTACAGTATCGGACGAAATTAATACTATCAAACAGTTAAACACCGAATTGCGTGATGAGATTTCCGATCTTAAAGCAAAAACAGACACACACACAGAAGACTTTCAGACAGTGAGCGACAGACTTGAACAATTAGAACTAATACAGGATCCCGATGTCATCAAAGCAGACGTTAAAAAATTGAACGAAACCACACGTAAAATACAAAACCAGATTAATGCTTATGACACTAGAAACGATGATCAGGTAAAAATACTGACTGAAAAATATGATGAATTGGCCAGTCGTATTGATATTATCGAAAGTAATAATGACAGCAAATCAGACGATACTTCACCGATTTCGTTAATAGCACTTCAGATAGAATTTGACTAGATACAGGCCAGGTTGCATCTTCCAGCAACGTAAGCAATACTTCAGATACACAGAATCTTGTTCACGAAAATGTTATTTGAAACATGCTTTGTTGAATGCACCAGTTTTATGGCACCCAGATCTTACTAGAAATTTTTCCATTGCCACTAACACCGCTTTAGGCGTACACATTTTTCAGGAAATTGAAGAAGATGGGACTAAAATAATTAAAAACATCGCCTTTGCGAGTCGCATTCTGTCACCTGCTGAACGCAATTACTCTGTTACAGAACTTGAAACACTATGTGTTGTTTGGGCATTTACGAGATTTCGGCATTTTCTTTATGGAAGACATACGACCGTTTACACAGATCATAGAGCGATACAGTTTTTACTTTTGGTTAAATTTACACACGACAGATTAAGCAGATGGAAACTTTATTTACAGGAATTTAATTTTACAATTGTTCATATTCCCGGTACACAAAATATTATAGCAGACGCACTATCCCGTTCTCTTAGCAACAATCAGCAATACATCGCAACCAACTTCTGCAAAGCAAATTTCAGCGTCATGTACATTCAACAAGTTGCATTTGAGAATTTCATTTCGTCGTCATTACAAGACATAGCACAAGAGCAGAGTAAAGACAACGTATGGAAAGAAATTAAACACATTTGGCAAGATAGGAATAATGTTACCATTAGAAACCATTACAGTGTACGCAATAACATTCTGTTTCGCCACTCTCACCCTGACAGCAACAATTGGTTATTATGCATTCCTGACGAACTTGTTAACAAATTAATCTGGTATACTCATTTAAGTTACGCACATTACGGAGCCAGAAAATGTTTTCTTTTACTGAGACAGAACTGTTATTTTACCAACATGGACAAACGTATTCGACGAGTTTTAGCGTCATGTAAAATCTGCCAGAAAGCTAAGTCAGATACGACTTCACATATTCCTCCATTACATCCCATTGTACCTGTTAAATTGAGACACATGGCCGCTGTAGACATTTTTGGTCCGATTCCCAGAACTAATAGAGGTTTTTGCTACATCTTTGTCACTGTTGAACTCACTTCAAAATTTGTTACCTTCACTCCGTTACGCAAAGCTACTGCTAAAACTGTTTCGAAAGCATTTGTAAAAAATTTTCTATTTCATGTAGGGCATGTATTGAAAGTAATTTCCGACAATGGATCACAGTTTCGATCTGCTATATGGACACGTATGTTACGAGTTAGAAACATTTCTCCGATCTATATATCCAGGTACCGTGCTTCTTCGAACCCTTGTGAACGATTAATGAAAGAAATTGGTAAACTGTGTAGAATATACTGCCATAAAAAACATATTGATTGGGACACACACATACTCTCATTCCAGGATGTAATTAATTCCATACCAAATGAATCTACTATGCTATCTCCGTCTGTTATACTGAAAAATGTTGAACCACCTAACAAAATTAAAGAATTAGTAACCTTTCCTACATCTCGTCGACTACGACACCATGAAATAATTGACATTGCGCTGAACAACATCAAACGTGCCGCAGAGCGCCGGAGAAGACAGCAAAAACAGGTTTGTACACGCCGTGACTTTCATATTGGACAGAAGATATTAGTACGCACACATTATTTATCTAATAGAGGAAAAGGTAGATGTAGTAAATTTGAGCTTCTATATGCAGGTCCATATCGATTTCGCAGCATTCCTCACCCCAATGTAGTACACGTCGAAACTTTGAGAACCAGAAAAACCAAAGGGAACCACCACGTCTACAACGTCAAACCTTTTATTGAATGAACATACTTTATGATTTATCACACTGTAATGCCATTTCCTCATTTTTTTGACCACTTATGCAATTATATTCACATGAACACTTACTGATGATTATCGTATTTCTTCTTGGCAAGTGCCAGGCAAGGTAAAGTTAGCAGATCGCTTTTCTTGTTGTTACACATTAGACCGTGCACATTTTTCCAGATGAACTTACACATTTTACGACCAATTATACGATTCTATCTAGTGACATTTTAATTTTATCAAATTCTTTCTCCATTAAAGTCTTCAACTCTCGCCTCTTTCAGCTACACAACATACAAGCTGAACAAAGAGAGGCATTTCTTGTTGTTACACATCAGACCATGCACATTTTCCATTTTTATGTATATATGATTGTTTTACTGTTTTGTTTGTATGCACTATGTAATCTTTAAGATATAACAAACACCAGTTGACTTTGACATTTTGCCTTATGATATCTCTACATCGTGACTATTTTCATATTTTTTGCTGCTACATTGTGATATTCTGTGTACATTTTTGCATCTGGACATTGTCTATGTTTTTTGACATATTACGTTTTCTGTCATGCTACGTGTATGCTCAATTATATCACTAGAAACCAGCTTTTATTTAATGAGTATGTGATTTAAATGCAAGATATTAATCCTTATTCATCATTTTCAGAAAGAAATAACGTGTAAAAGAAATACATTAAACAGAAATGGGAATTTCACCTTCGGAATGACCGAAAGAAGATGCAATACCTCATGACGAAGAGTAAATGGATCAGAATTAACAAGCATTAACGAGAATATATTATACACATTGTATGATAGCAGTCTTAACTAATTTTTTTCTTTCAGAATATGAGGCGATTGATGCAGACTGTCAGACAGAACTACACATCTTAGTTTTAGTGATGAAATATGCTAGAAATAAGAAATTCTATACTATGGATAGGTGTATAATGAATAATGAAGTGACTTTTTTGCAGATGATAATGAATGATGATGAATGGTGATGCAGAATATTCTAATATGGATAATGGAGTTTTTCTTTAAAGGTGATGATAATAATGGAGCTATGGTGATATGGATAATGAAGTTTTTCTTTACAGGTGATGATAGTAATCATAATGAAGTTTTTCTTTGCAGATGAAAATAATGATGAAGTTTATATATTTACTATTAGTTAGGAGTATAGTTGTATAATGAATAATGAAGTTACTTTTTTGCAAATGATAATGAATGATGATGAATAGTGATGCAGAATATTCTAATAAGGATAATGGAGTTTTTCTTTACAGGTGATGATAATAATGGAGCTATGGTGATATGGATAATGAAGTTTTTCTTTGCAGATGATGATAGTAATGATAATGAAGTTTTTCTTTGCAGATGAAAATAATGACGAAGTTTATATATTTACTATTAGTTAAGATATGCTATGTAGTTATTTAAGTATTTGTCACAGTTCCTTTTGACAGTATGTCTTATGTCACATAGTATAATGACTGAATGTTTTGGGAAAGACAGCTACAGTACACAGATATGAGTACACATTTCATTACCTGTTAATTCGAAGTTCACTACTTTTCAGCATAACATGCATTTCTTCTTTCAACTCAATAATCCATTTTGTATTTCTTCCAGGAGAAGCTTTTCATGATACTTACTAAACCTGTTACTTATTAAACCTGTTCTAGTACTTGCATTTTGTTTACCCAGTTGCGTCTATCATTTATAAATGTGATCACATATACTGCCTTTGTTTCATAACCTTGCTACAGCTGACTCATGACGAATGACCTTATTAATCCTTATTTCCAGCAATAAGTCAAAAGCAAATATTTTCATGCCCCAGCAATTAATTATCGATCCCAACACAATGCATTGCTAGCAAAAAAAAAATTATTACCAGTCCCAACTATTACCAGTATACAACCAAATAATGCTGCCAGTTTAAGGTATATTTCTAGTTCTAAATATAATACAAATTTCTCTGTTGTATTGAATCCATTATGTCTATGTATTAGTCGACTACAGATCTTGAGTAATAGTTACAGTGTGTTACATTTTAAATATGTCCTATGTCACTTGAATGATGAGTTCTGAGTAATACTGAATGATGACTTATGCATTAATGCTATTCCAATAATTAACTCTTGTTTTGAATGATGACTTCTGAATAATACTGAATAATGTTTTGTAAAACTATATGAATACTTTGTAACTGGCCAATGAGTGCCAATAATTATTTTTAAATATGTCATATGTCAATTGAATGATGAAAAATGTTTTGTAGTAATCAATACTTGCTGAATGATGACTTCTGAATAATATTGAAAAATGTTTTATTATTATGGTCCCACTGTTTGGTGTACCTAATGTACTACCAAAATGATAACATGGAATATTAATACGACACCAGTGTCTTGGCTACACTGATTAATACTTCAGGGAAAAGAACTTCAGATTGTCTCACTTGGTGTTGTGCTTGTGTAGAAAGATATGGACTTTCAGTGCAGCTGCGTGCAACCTAATGTGCTACAACCATGATGCAATCCTTCCCATTCCTTTCCTAGTTCTTGTAAAATGATAATGACATATACAGTGTGTGTGCACTTCATTTTCATTTGTTAATATGATCAGTTGTCCTAAATATACAAAAGATTTCTACAGTGCGTGTGCACTTTATTTCACTCCATGATATGTTATGTAAATATGCTAAAGACTTATACAGTGCGTGTGCACTTTATTTCACTCCATGATATGTTATGTAAATATGCTAAAGACTTATACAGTGCGTGTGCACTTTATTTCACTCCATAATATGCTATGTAAAAATCCTAAAGACTTCTACAGTGTGTGTGCACTTTATGTCATTTGTTAACATGATTTGTATTCATTGCCTATACATTTTGTGATTTCCTCATATGTTCTGTACTACAGTGCGTGTACACTTTTTGTCATTTGTTAATATGTTTTGTACTCATTGTGTACACATTTTGTCATTGCTTTATATGTTCTGTACTCAGTGCATGTGCACTATATTTTATGTTCTGCACTTATATATATGTATATATTCTGTGGTTGTAAACTTAGTTAATTAGGAAAAATTTGTTGCTCATGGCAAGTCCAATTGACTCACCATCGCTGCCAAATTTTTGCCCGTCCAGTGGAGGGTTATGTAAGAGGTGAGATATGCTCTATATGCGCTGCCTGCAATAGGCAAGGCATAGGAGAGTCTCTGACCAGAGAGCAGTATGTCGTTAGTTGTTGCTTGTCGCTAGTCTGCACTTGTCTGCGCGTGTCGACAATAGTCTTGAGTGGTCTGCGTGAGTCGGCGGTAGTCGGCGCGTGTCGGCTGTCTGCTCTGCTCGGGACTCTGGTCAGGACTCTGGAGGATGAGTATTGTTGCAGAAGGTAAAGAAGCAGCCTTGCGCATATCTAGTAATGCATATTAATTGTCATTTAATTTCTTTCAAAAAAATGCCCCAATAATAATTTTCATAATATAAAGTAATTTTTTTAAAAAAGCATTCATTTCAATTTAAACATTTTATCCAATGAATAATTAATTCCTTTCACGAGTCACAAAGCTAAGGCCAGCATTGCACGGAGCTGTGCCGAAAATTTTTATGTAAGAGCAGATATATTTGCAGTTTTTATTGAGGTAAGAATTTTTGCCTTTTTTCTTTATTCAGAATACAGGGGCGAGGTGCAGCGTGGGTGTCGTCATAAAATTTACCAGGTTGCTAAATTTTTTTATTATTTTGGTGTTTAGGAATTTTACTGTTTCGAACTTAACATTAAATGAGAAAAGAATTTTGTGGGAACATTAAATGTGAATGCATTTCTGCACACAGATTATAAATGGGAGCCAATTTTGTTCAGAGATTACAATATTAAAAAATTCATTTAATTATTATTTTTGTGGGGAGTTTACGCTTGGTTCATTTTCATTTAATTATAATAATTTTGTTGGGAGATTAGGCATGGTTCATATTATAAATATAAATAAAAACAATTTCTGTGGGAAGGTTACAATACTAATTGAATGACATCCTTGGCCAAGATTAGGTCAATAACTTACACCTTTTATACCAGAATATACATGGTGAGTCACTAACTATTGCTACATAGAATAACCCTGGAAGTATGACAGGAGCTGAAAAGTTTGTGGGACAAATGTTGCATGGGATAATGGGGGTCATAATATGAAGTTGGTTATTTGTCACTAGGGGGGATCACGTCAGAGATATGAAAGTCCACTTTGTTTTTGTAAATGGGATGCTATAGTTTGGTACTTATTTTCTGATAGTGGCTATCGAGACGAATCCAATGATGTGTAACAGTAAGGTCTCTGAAGGTCAACGA
The DNA here is from genome assembly GCF_023898315.1 of Schistocerca nitens. Lineage (NCBI taxonomy): Eukaryota > Metazoa > Arthropoda > Insecta > Orthoptera > Acrididae > Schistocerca > Schistocerca nitens. Next base: position 347,410,215 of record NC_064617.1, read on the forward strand.
AGGTCAAAAAGGTGGCATGAACGTCCATTTATAGAAACGTTTTGAAGTGATGACCATTGTTATCAATACAGTGTGGCAATCTTCTTATCATGGATTAAGTGGTATTCCTTATCACTTCGGCACTTCAGCACTTATTGAAGCACATGGTCTGACAATAGTAAATATTCGCCAAATACGGCGTATATATATCATCATAATTTATGTTTCCCTTGGAAATCTGATATGACTAAATTGTGTCATTTGTCCATGTCCTTTGTGTAACTAGAGTAGGAGTCTGTGACTATCGACTCATTTTGTCATATTCTGTTTATATTTAATAGATGATATACTTTTATTTTATGTCTTATTGCTTTATTTTTACTTGAGAAATACTCATGTTTGTTCATGACGCAGTGTACGATTTGCGGGGGGGGATGGGGGGGGGATTTCCACCCCTCTGCATCAGTCCATCCCCTCCTCTGACTTTAGTTTATGCATCCCAACCTAGGATGTTTATTTTCCACGCACTGGAGTAAAACTTTACATATAATTTAAATTTGTGGAGCCGAACACTGAAAGTTTTTAATACAGTCTTACTATTAATATGCTTCCTTATTAATTTTGAAAAAGTGTTATGTAGTAGTTAAGCATTTCAAAACATTTAGAACTAAATCATCATTCTCATGCTGTCATTGTTGCTTTCGTCTAAGGTGCGCCACCCGTTTACTTGCGAGCTGACGAGGGAAGTAGTGTGGCAGTCATACCGCAGCAGTCGTACCGCAGAGTTGGGTGAGCTGGGGGCTGAAAGTCCCACCCCGTGCCCTGACACAGGGTGGTGACCAGCCCGGTACCTGTGCGGACATTCACCGTTAGGCCACCTTTTGGCAACGGTATGGAGCGGACTAACGCGCCTGGGACGAAAGCGCACATTACTAAATAACGCACCATCGTCTGCTTCTAGATCCTAGGATACTATTTCGTGAACCTTCTTTAAATACTCTTCCACCATCGTTTTCTTTTCCTTTGGTTTTCATTTCCGTTGTTATCTGCACGTGCAAGTACCAAGTAGGCCGCCGCTGCGATACTTTATCATCCTTTATACTGCAAGACCGACACACGTGTGGCCCCACTTCTGTTGCTTTGGTATAAATTAACCTGCCGCATGCAACATCCGCCGCAAGATGTTGCCTGTTGTATCATGCTACAAGACGACGCACGCCACATTTCTGTAGCATGCCACAATGTTGCAAGACGTCGCCCCAGCGTAAACGAGGCTTTAGAGCCAAGTCTGTATTGTATGGTGGATGTGATGTGTTGCGTACGAAATTATAACCTACACTCAGATTCAAACGCCGTGGAGAACTGTGAAGAGGTGTCATCCTGCAGCAAGATAACGCTCGCCCACATTCTGCCAAACGGACAGCCGTCGCAATAAAGGAGTTGAGATTCGAGGTGCTGGAGCATCCACCATACAGTACAGACCTGACTCCAAGTGATTTTCACATGTTTGCACCCTTAACGGAAGCACTACAGGGAAGAAGATTTGAAAGTGATGAAGGCGTCATTGCTGCGGTGCAAAATTGGTTACAGATGCAACCGAAAAACGTATTTTCTGATAAAATAAAAAAAACTCGTAAAACGTCGGGAAATCTGCAGGGAGGTTACGTAGAAAAATAACGCATGTTTCAGTTTTCTATCATCAGAATAAGTGCAGCTTTTCACAAATGTGCCTTTACTTTTTGAATTCCTGTCGTATACCTATATATAGATGATTTTGTAAATAAGCTTTACCTATAATGTACTTTTAAAGATATAACAAGGGATGGCTTTTCTGATAGTGCATACGCGTGAATAGTGAGTTTCGGCATTAACATCTGTTTATAAATAACTGTTTAACCATGGGTAACGCCACAGTCCAAGCTAGTAACATATGTACTTATACTAACCCCCTAAGACATCCCCCCCCCCACTGGTAAAAGCACAAATCGCACACTGTCATGACGTTATTCCAATTCTCAACTTTGTATCTTGTTTTTACCATATATTGGTAAGTACCCTGCCTCTTTAGTCACCGATGTTGCATTAAAAGAATACTTAGCAGATGAATGAATGAATAGCAGTTGAGAGTATTTATTTACACACCTTCACCATTAAGAACGATCTTTCTTGCCACTGTGTTTCTTTCTCAAGTTTAATGTAATGTTGACTTATACTGCTTTGGTGTATTAATATTATATAATCTCTTTTCTTGACCGGTTTATGTATCGACCAAAAAAACTGCTTTGGGATGTGGTACATTGCCCGCATCTCGTGGTCGTGCGGTAGCGTTCTCGCTTCCCACGCCCGGGTTCCCGGGTTCGATTCCCGGCGGGGTCAGGGATTTTCTCTGCCTCGTGATGGCTGGGTGTTGTGTGCTGTCCTTAGGTTAGTTAGGTTTAAGTAGTTCTAAGTTCTAGGGGACTTATGACCACAGCAGTTGAGTCCCATAGTGCTCAGAGCCATTTGAACCATTTTTTGTGGTACATTTAAAGCATTGTAAGGAGCGCTATAATAAACGGAAAAACTTGTGTATTTATTTCTTCAGGTCCGAACTGTGGTGTACTTCCGTCATTAGTACCAACTCATCCACATCACATTGGGTGTAGCAGATTTTTCATTATATTTATGTAGACTTTTATCTGTTGCTTGTTGTAAATTTTCTTTCACAATATCATCTACATTTTCTCTGTGTATATTATTATCATCACCTGGCCATTTAAATAGGCAACAGTGGCTCGCCTATGAATTTACCTTGCTGTACTTCGATGGGGAAAAAACCAATAGATAAATGTGGAAGTTCATTAATATTACTTGTAACTCTGGTATTTTCTGTGTCCAAGTTGTATGTCTATTTGAACGATATATCTTACATAACCTACCGATTTCTTTCATGATACATTCACAAGGGTTAGATTTTGGGTTACATTTAGATATGGTTATGTGACATATTCATACCCATGCTAAGCATTCTTTAAAGATATGGCTTATAAATTGTGGACCATTATCAATTGAAAGTCTCTCTGGTTTCCCGACATTGGTAAAATAATTCTGCATACAGTGAAATACTGTGTCAGTGTTGGCATGTGTTTCGATGTTCTCGCCAAAATATAATAGTATTTAATCTTTTATTTTCCATCAATACTTCTTTAACAAGGTTAAATCCGCCTGTTGACATTGCTGGAATTTCATTCTGAAATATGCATCCTCAATGACTTCTTGCTTTGTTGCTAGGATATGTACTTCATGTTGCATACATCTTATATTTAAGAAATTGATAGCAAAATTCACGCCAGGTCATTTTCTTCATCTCATTTCGTTCATTCCTTACGGCTACCTAGATGATGTGTCTGGTACCTGACTCTGACGTTTTATATTGTACTTAATTTCAACATCATATTGTTGAAGAAAAAGTACCCATCGCATTAATCTCTATTAAGAAGGCGAGTGCCTGACGATATGTATAGACTAACAGCCTGGATCCCCAAATTAATTTTTCAAAATGTTGTATACTCCATACAGTTCCAAGTAATTCGTTTTTAGTGGCTATGTAATTTAACTCATGTTTACCCCCACTATTACTTGCAAAAGAAATAATTCTATGCTCATCTCATTCATCCAGAAATAAATCTGTGGCTATCCCATATTCTGAGACGTCAGTAGTTAGTTTAAAACATATTGTTCTTTGCTTAAGTAGGCTAGAAGACATACTCATTCATTTATTGACCTTGTATACACTTTCTATAAAATCCAGCTAAACCTAGAAATGGTCATAGCTGTTTCATGTTTCTTGGTTCTGGACACTCCTTGATTACTCTAATTCTTTCAAGGTCAGGTTTAATACTGTTCACTCCTACAAGATGTCCAAGGAACTTCAGCCATTCTCTAGTGAAATATGACCTAGATACTTTGATGGTGATACCCTTCTCACTAAACATGCTTATGGCTTTAATCAAAAGCTTACAATGTTCTTCCCAATCGGATGAAACGAAAAGGATATTGTCAATGTATACTAATAGTTCCTGAAGCAAATATCTCCCTATTGCTTGACCTAGTGCAGTAATAAAAACTGACACAGAAATATTCAGTCTGAATGGGAATGCTTGAAATTGGCATGATCTTCCATTGTACAAAAACGCGGTATATTGCTTAGATTCTTCACTTAATTTTATTTGCCAGTAACTAAATTTTAAATCCATTGAGGTAAAATTCTTAGCTTTTGCAAATTTAGCTAATAACTCATCTATGGTGACAGGCCTATCTCCTTCTGTTCTGATGTGATTAACGTCCTTGCATCGAGAACAATATGGAACACTACCTGTAGTTTTCTTTACGACTAATATAGGATTCTTATATACAATAAAACTAAGCTCAATTATATGTTGGCCTATCATTTTATTTATCTCCTCCTGGACATCATTCCTGAGACTAATTGGTACTGGATATAGCTTGCAGAAGAAAGGTTCTGTTTTTTTTATTTAAAAACTGCAAACATAACCACTGTTTTCGCCTAGCTTGTCCAAGAAGACATCACTATAAATTTGATTTGGGTGCTTTTATCCAAATATCTTTTCTGGATTGATCCTGAACTTCTTCAGTACTCTGTTCCACTAATATCCACTAATATAAATTTGATTTGGGTGCTTTTATCCAAATATCTTTTCTGGATTGATCCTGAACTCCTTCAGTACTCTGTTCCACTGATATGTTAGCGCTGGTTAGTATGCATTTTTATGTGAATGAAGGACATCTGTATTTACAAGGGAAAAGTGGCTTAAAGGGCCTTCTACCCTAAGTCATCCAGACTAACCTTAAAGTCCTATTGGAGAAGTATTACATGATGTTTCAATAACCAATCTAAACCCAGCAATACTTGCGTATTTATGTTTGGTACTACTAATAAAGTTTGGATGAAAGTAAGAATTCAGATTTGTATTGGGATTCTTGATTAATTAGCTTACCTTTATTTTCGGCTATTCAGACTATGTACACTTCAGTTACGGGTAATATCGGTAATATTGCCTTCATTTTGCATGTTGTAGGCCACTCTTCAAATATCAGAGAAATTTCGCTAGCAAAATCTACATATATCTATACACTATTCCCATGCAAAACACCAGATACTATAGGTTTAAAAATTTCCTCGACATTATGGAATTCCACATCTAATAATCATTTCTTGGTAGATATTTGTCTGCAAAAACTATGTGTTTTTCTACCTATTGGCTGCATAGTGCTCAGTCGCATCCTGTATCTTGGCCCTAGACCCAGGATTCTCTTCATTTTCCATGATGGTCAGTGGATAGCTACTTTGCTTCATATCTTGGTTAGTATTTATAGCCTCTATACATGGCGCACTTGCCTAAGTCATCAGATTACTTTGAGGTACAAACACTTATGACTTAGTGTGGTTATTTTCACTTGATTTTGTGTTGCTTGTATTGTTACCATGTATCCTACAGTAATCATTTTCTTTCTTTTTATTAAGTGTACCTAAACTTTCAAATGGTTTTCCATTTTTATTAATACTGTTTATCTTTTGATCTTGCTGCATGTTGTTCTTGTGTGTGTTTAATGTGTATAGCCCCTTGATAATGGATAGTAGATCTCCTACATTCTACCATCCTCTGTACCATATGTCGTTCCTGGCATAGTGTAGTAGCCTATGTATCAACACTTTAAGCAAGTGAGTTTCATGTAATGCATCGTCTAAATATTTCACTTTAGCTGAACACCATTCAATATACTTCTTATCAGTAGCCCATGAACTTTTGCAGTACTCTGAATCTAAAAGCTGTAATGTTAGCTTGTCTTCAGTACTGGATGACCAGTATTTCTTCTTAAACTTAAATCCTCCCATGTTTTAAAATCTTCAGAATGAGAAGTACCCCATTCTGCTGCATCTGCAGATAAATGTCCTAACGCAAAATTATCTTCTTGTGATCACTCCACTTATTAGGTAATGATCTATTAAATACCTCTTAAGGAATAGATTGGGTAAACTTCCTCCTCTGACTTAAACTGGGGGAAATGTTCAGCCAAATTTAAGCTGCTGCTCAGTTTCAAATCTTCTAGCAGATCCACAGGTAAACCTACAACATTTCCAATTTCTTCGGTTTGCAAGCTATTTTGAGTATCTATAATTGCACTCCAAAGTTTTCGTTATATTTCTTGGCAATGTTTAATATTATCCTCCTAGGTGGTTGAGTTATTGTTGAAACTTACGATATCTTTTACAAAATCCTGAAGTTTGATCTCTAAAGAGTTAAGCGCGTTTTCATTGTTTAAGAGCTTGGTATTCTCTAAGAGTCTACCCGTGTATTCATATTGTAAATTTAGACTTCTACTTCGTTGAACATGTCTTTGACATCATGAAAATATTGCTTAAACTCCGTTTATACTACTTGATGTACTTTATCAGGTAAGTTCTCTGTTGGACTGTTAACCTTTGTGTCAGTATCTGTTAACTTTGTTGCCTGCTCTGTTGTTTGAGCTGAGAAGTCTTTTTTATTGCTTCAGTTACCTTACTAGTAATAGTTTCTTATATGATATTGTTTTGCATTAAACTTTGCTTCTACAATATCTTGTAGTGTAGTATTTATAGTATCCAGTTTGTCTGTTACGATTTTAATAAGTTCCTCCAAACTCTGTAAAATAATGTTTCGAATATAGTGTTTAAAGTGTCAAGTTTTTTGTTGTTGTCATTATTTTCTTTCAATTTTTTTATTTAGATCTGCTGCTATGTGAATAATAGTGCCTTCTAATATTTGATTAATCCTTCCTGTTAATTGTTTATTATTATCAGCTAGTTGTTGCTTTAGCAACTTACGTATTTCACTTGCTTCTGTTTCTAAAGCCATATGTCATGTCGCAATAGCCATTAAGTAGTAATTAAAATATATATATATATATATATATATATATATATATATATATATATAGGTTTTCTTCTTTCTTGTAGATGAAAAGCACACACTATAATACACAAAATATAACAAAATTCACAGCTCACCATGTGTTGTACCTCATCAAATGGTGGTTGCATCAGCCAGTTGCTGGCAGTGTGCTGTAGGGGTTTATAGATTGCAATTAGGTCGTTATGTTTCATCAGCAGTCGAAGACTGCACCGGATTGTTGTGTTGAGATGTATCTGCTGAGTGCTGCAAGACTGACGATTTTGGTGTCTCGCAGATAAGATCTCCACCTAAATTCTTGTTAGCCAGTAATTTGAATGGGATTTATCCCTTCGTCGTGTCAAATGACACTGTATTATTGCTGATGCTGATTAGCAATTTTCAATTTAGTTCCCAATTAATTACATAGCTCTGTATCGTTATTTGTTTTCTTGTTGCCCATAGCAACTATATCTTCTTGGTATATGTGCTCTTTGTTTATTTGGCAAATTTTATGTTGTTAATGCTCTTTCTTTGCAGTTTTTCTCCGAGAACATGGTCACCATGAGCGGCGATAAAATATATATTTTTCATTTTGTTTTTGTTAGTTGGTTTAGTTTAGTTTGGTATCACACAGCCCTATTGCACTTTCATTCTGTACCATATGTCACTATGTTCTCTTGAAAGATTACTTTTGTTTTGATGAATCTGACTTGTGTTTATGCCACCCACTATGTAGAATTTTGTGCACCAGCTATGCTGTGTCACTCCCATGTGGACTTCTCTGAAGCATCTTCTCTGCTCCAGGGAATTGCTAAAGCTTTAAGACTAACGACTTACACCAAATTATCAAATGGCGTCTGAACATGTATTTCACTTTCAACCATCCATTCACAGATGTTAATTCATAACTGCATGTATAACCCAGTCCATTAACATGATGCTAATATATCCCTTGTCTATGAGAACTCAAACAAGAGAACAATCAATCTTAAAGTAATACAAAAGCTTTCTTAGATTACTTTAAAAAACCATCATTTGTTTTTCTCCTAAGAGATTCCTTAACAGTGGCATAGCTCCGTTTATTCTGCATGCATCTTCTGGGTCAATGGACTGCATGCCAGACGCCAAGCCAGTAGTCAGCACTCTCCTGTCTTCCAAGTACTGCAGCTGCATCTTTCCTCATATGCCCTCCCTGGAGGAACTTATATATAGTACGCACAGTAGATCCATCGGTATTTGACCACCCTACCTTTTTAAACACTGTAAACATCTTTGGCTGACTCAATAAGTCTTCATGTAGCAGAACAGGGCTTGACCCATAACGTCCTGTTACACTACAGTAGTTACGGAATTGTCAATTATCTGACATCGACTTCAGTCACATTGTAGCTCAGTCGCTTTCTTCTGGGTACTTCAATGATCGTGGAAAAGGAAATGTCTCTATTGGTCTCTAAGTTGCACCTTGTTCAAATGGTTTCCTACTTTTCACGTCCTTGTGTCATGTTGATTTTATCCTGTAATTTTATTTAAGCAAGATTATCATGCGAATAAGGGTCTATGTACAGGGCTATTACAAATGATTGAAGCGATTTCATAAATTAACTGTAGCTCCATTCATTGACATATGGTCACGACACACTACAGATATGTAGAAAAACTCATAAAGTTTTGTTCGGCTGAAGCCGCACTTCAGGTTTCTGCCGCCAGAGCGCTCGAGAGCGCAGTGAGACAAAATGGCGACAGGAGCCGAGAAAGCGTATGTCGTGCTTGAAATGCACTCACATCAGTCAGTCATAACAGTGCAACGACACTTCAGGACGAAGTTCAACAAAGGTCCACCAACTGCTAACTCCATTCGGCGATGGTATGTGCAGTTTAAAGCTTCTGGATGCCCCTGTAAGGGGAAATCAACGGGTCGGCCTGCAGTCTAATTTGCATATGTAGTTGTGCATATGTAGTTGTGGCATTATATAATGCAAGAAATGTCAATAGATTTTTTCTTGACCATTCAAGGTATTAGATTGTACATGTTTAATGCAATAACACTGAAAGTAAACTGTTGTGTTATAAGGGGTAAAGCAGCTGATATTATAAAATCATTTGTGGAAAACTAAGAGCTGTCAGTGCAAGTAAAGTATAAAACGAGTGATACTAGTGTAAGAGTATGTTCTAATTTTGAAGTACTAAAGTACTGTGTACCTCTAGAATCAGTTCTGGAACCACAACTTCTCACTCCGTCTATAAATTATATGTTGTCAGCTGTAGATGACTATGTTGTGCTGTGTACGCAAATGGTATCTCACTCTTAACACAATGGGATTCAGTAGATGCACAGGAAATCAGAGCGTCCGTAAATCTGAGGACAGCTAGAAAATATTTCTGTAACAACAACTGGTTTGTAAAACCAAAAAAAGCACATTTTTAATTAACAAAACAGCTTAGATTACATTTTAATATAATGTCTTAGCCTAACATAGATTTAGATATCAGAACTAACTTTTCACTCAGAAGCAGAACATAGGCTAATCTGAAACTTCCTGGCAGATTATAACTGTCTGTTGGATTGGGACTTGAACAGAGAACCATGCCTTTCACAGGCAACACTCATATTGACTGAGCTACGCAGATATGGATGACGATCCACCTTACGGCTTCCCTTTTACAGTACTTTTCTCTTACTTTCCCAACTTCACAGAAGTTCTTCTGTATACCGTATCTTACAGGTCTAGGCCCCTGAAAGAAAGAAGTGCATCATCAGCCATTTCTGGATACCGTAGGCATGGTTACAGGTTCAAATTCCAAATGGTCACACAGTTTTAATCTGGATATACACTACTGGCCATTAAAATTGCTACACCAAGAAGAAATGCAGATGATAAAAAGGTATTCATTGATGTTGTTGTTATTGTTGTTGTGGTCTTCAGTCCTGAGATTGGTTTGATGCAGCTCTCCATGCTACTATATCCTGTGCAAGCTTCTGCATCTCCCAGTACTTACTACAACCTACATCCTTCTGAATCTGCTTAGTGTATTGATCTCTTGGTCTCCCTCTACGATTTTTACCCTCCACGCTGCCCTCCAATGCTAAATTTGTGATCCCTTGATGCCTCAGAACATGCCCTACCGCCCTGTCCCTTCTTCTTGGCAAGTTGTGCCACAAACTCCTCTTCTCCCCTATTCTATTCAATACCTCCGCATTAGTTACGTGATCTACCCATCTAATCTTCAGCATTCTTCCGTAGCACCACATTTCGAATGCTTCTGTTTTCTTCTTGTCCAGACTATTTATCGTCCATGTTTCACTTCCATACATGGCTACACTCCATACAAATACTTTCAGAAACGACTTCCTGACACTCAAATCTATACTCGATGTTAACAAATTCCTCTTTTTCAGAAACGCTTTCCTTGCCATTGCCAGTCTACATTTTATATCTTCTCTACTTCGACCATCATCAGTTATTTTGCTCCCCAAATAGCAAAACTCCTTTACTACTTTAAGTGTCTCATTTCCTAATCTAATTCCCTCAGCGTCACCTGACTTAATTCGGCTACATTCCATGATCTTCGTTTTGCTTTTGTTGATGTTCATCTTATATCCTCCTTTCAAGACACTGTCCATTCCGTCCAACTGCTGTTCCAAGTCCTTTACTGTCTCAGACAGAATTACAATGTCATCGGCGAACCTCAAAGTTTTTATTTCTTCTCCATGGATTTTAATACCTACTCCGAATTTTCTTTTGTTTCCTTTACTGCTTGCTCAATATACAGATTGAATAACTTAGGGGAGAGGCTACAACCCTGTCTCACTCCCTTTTCAACCACCGCTTCCCTTTCATGCCCCTCGACTCTTATAACTGCCATCTGGTTTCTGTACAAATTGTAAATAGCCTTTCGCTCCCTGTATTTTACCCCTGCCACCTTTAGAATTTGAAAGAGAGTATTCCAGTCAACATTGTCAAAAGTTTTCTGTAATTCTACAAATGCTAGAAACGTAGGTTTGCCTTTCCTTAATCTTTCTTCTAAGGTAAGTCGTAAGGTGAGTATTGCATCACGTGTTCCAACATTTCTATGGAATCCAAACTTATCTTCCCCGAGGTCCCCTTCTATCAGTTTTTCCATTCGTCTGTAAAGAATTCGCATTAGTATTTTGCAGCTGTGACTTATTAAACTGATAGTTCGGTTATTTTCACATCTGTCAACACCTGCTTTCTTTGGGATTGGAATTATTATATTCTTCTTGAAGTCTGTGGGTATTTCGCCTGTCTCATACATCTTGCTCACCAGATGGTAGTGTTTTGTCATGACTGGCTCTCCCAAGGGTGTCAGTAGTTCTAATGGAATGTTGTCTACTCCCGGGGTTTTGTTTCGACTCAGGTCTTTCAGTGCTCTGTCAAACTCTTCACGCAGTATCGTATCTCCCATTTCATCTTCATCTACATCCTCTTCCATTTCCATAATATTGTCCTCAAGTACATCGCCCTTGTACAGTCCCTCTATATACTCCTTCCACCTTTCTGCTTTCCCTTCTTTGCTGAGAACCGGGTTTCCATCTGAGCTCTTGATATTTATACAAGTGGTTCTCTTTTCTCCAAAGGTCTCTTTAATTTTCCTGTAGGCAGTATCTATCTTACCCCTAGTGAGATAAGCCTCTACTTCATTACATTTGTCCTCTAGCTATTCCTGCTTAGCAGTTTTGCACTTCCTTTCGATCTCATTTTCGAGACGTTTGTATTCCTTTTTGCCTGCTTCATTTACTGCATTTTTATATTTTCTCCTTTCATCAATTAAATTCAATATTTCTTCTGTTACCCAAGGGTTTCTACTAGCCCTCGTCTTTTTACCTATTTGATCCTCTGCTGCCTTCACTGTTTCATCCCTCAAAGTTACCCATTCTTCTTCTACTGCATTTCTTTCCCCCATTCCTGTCAATTGTTCCCTTATGCTCGCCCTGAAACTCTCTACAATCTCTGATTTAGTCAGTTTATCAAGGTCCCATCTCCTTAAACTCCCACCTTTTTGCAGTTTCTTCAGTTTTAATCTACAGTTCATAACCAATAGATTGTGGTCAGAGTCCACATCTGCCCCTGGAAATGTCTTACAATTTAAAACCTGGTTCCTAAATCTCTGTCTTACCGTTATATTATCTATCTGATACCTTTTAGTATCTCCAGGGTTCTTCCATGTGTATGACGTTCTTTCACGGTTCTTGAACCAAGTGTTAGCTATGATTAATTTATGCTCTGAGCAAAATTCTACCAGACGGCTTCCTCTTTCATTTCTTACCCCCAATCCATATTCACCTACTATGCTTCCTTCTCTCCTTTTTCCTACTCTCGAATTCCAGTCACCCATGACTATTAAATTTTCGTCCCCCTTCACTACCTGAATAATTTCTTTTATCTCGTCATACATTTCATCTATTTCTTCATCATCTGCAGTGCTAGTTGGCATATAAACTTGTACTACTGTAGTAGGCGTGGGCTTCGTGTCTATCTTGGCCACAATAATGCGTTCACTATGCTGTTTGTAGTAGCTTACCCACACTCCTATTTTTTAATTCATTATTAAACCTACTCCTGCATTACCCCTATTTGATTTTGTATTTATAGCCCTGTATTCACCTGACCAAAAGTCTTGTTCCTCCTGCCACCGAACTTCACTAATTCTCACTATATCTAACTTTAACCTATCCATTCCCCTTTTTAAATTTTCTAACCTACCTGCCCGATTAAGGGATCTGACATTCCACGCTGCGATCCGTAGAACACCAGTTTTCTTTCTGCTGATAACGAGGTATTCATTGGACAAATATATTATAATAGAACTGACATGTGATTACATTTTCACGCAATTTGGGTGCATAGATCCTGAGAAATCAGTACCCAGAACAACCACCTCTGGCCGTAAGAATGGCCTTGATACACTTGGGCATTGAGTCAAACAGAGCTTGGATGGCGTGTACAGGTACAGCTGCCCATGCAGCTTCAACACAATACCACAGTTCATCGTGAGTAGTGACTGGAGTATTGTAACGAACCAGTTGCTCGGCCACCATTGACCAGACGTTTTCAATTGGTGAGAGATCTGGAGAATGTGCTGGCCAGGACAGCAGTGAACATTTTCTGTATCCAGAAAGGCCCGTACAGGACCTGCAACATGTTGTCGTGCATTATCCTGCTGAAATGTAGGGTTTCGCAGGGATCGAATGAAGGGTAGAGCCATGGGTCGTAACACATCTGAAATGTAACGTCCACTGTTCAAAGTACCGTCAATGCGAACAAGAGGTGACCGAGACGGGTAACCAATGGCACCCCATACCATCACGCCGCGTGATACGCCAGTATGGAGATGAGGAATACACACTTCCAATGTGCGTTCACCACGATGTCGCCAAACACGGATGCGACCATCATGATGCTGTAAACAGAACCTGGATCCATCCGAAAAAATGACGTTTTGTCATTCGTGCAGCCAGATTCGTCGTTGAGTACACCATCGCAGGCGCTCCTGTCTGTGATGCAGCGTCAAGGGTAACCGCAGCCATGGTCTTCGAGCTGATAGTCCATGCTGCTGCAAACGTCGTCGAACTGTCCGTGCAGATGGTTGTTGTCTTGCAACCGTCCCCATCTGTTGACTCAGGGATCGAGACGTGGCTGCACGATCTATTTACAGCCATGTGGATAAAATGCCTGTCATCTCGATTTCTAGTGATACGAGGCCGTTGGGATCCAGCACGGCGTTCCGCACTACCTTCCTGAACCCACCGATTCCATATTCTGCTAACAGTCATTGGATCTCGACCAACGTGGGCAGCAATGTCGCGATGTGATAAACCGCAATCGCGATAGGCTACAATCCGACCTTTATCAAAGTCGGAAACGTGATGGTACGCATTTCTCCTTCTTACACGAGGCATCACAACAACGTTTCACCAGGCAACGCCGGTCATCTGCTGTTTGTGTATGAGAAATCGGTTGGAAACTTTTCTCATGTCAGCACGTTGTAGGTGTCGCCACCGGCGCCAACCTTGTGTGAATGCTCTGAAAAGCTAATCATTTGCATATCACAGCATCTTCTTCCTGTCGGTTCAATTTCGCGTCTGTAGCAAGTCATCTTCGTGGTTTAGCAATTTTAATGGCCAGTAGTGTATTTTTAATCTGCTTGTATGTATATGTATGTATGTTATCTTACTTGCATTTACAAAAAAGTCGTTTTCACTGAAATATTTGCTAGTCCCTTCAAATTTTCACAGGATCTTGTTACCAGTTCATCCAATGAGTGACTTTTTATTATGAGATAGATACCATTTCGTGCATTATTACATATGCAGCTATATCTGGAGGTATACCACTAATATGTAGTATGAAAAAAAGGGCATAAAACTTAATCTAGAATGTTTTATCCATAAAATAAGGCCACTGTCATCTTCTGCAATACAATTCCACCATTCAATAAATAATCAACTACTTAATTATTGTCTCAGATAGTTTTTCTCGTTGCATTGCCTATTATTTAAACCTTGTCTTCATATACAGCGCCAATTCTCACTAACCATAAAGAACAAAATTTGTCTTGCTTGACTGTTATTAATAGCTGGCAACTCTTCAGTTACCAGTGTGATAGGTTCAGGCATGCAGACACTATGATTTTCCAGGATGTTTCGCTCAAGATGATGTGCAGATCGTTCAGTGCATATTATCAGTTTCTTAATGGTGGTGGAATCAGAAATGCTCAATTACCAAATTCATTCTTAATTTAACAAGACAATGATACAGTGAATGAAGACAATGATTCGATGGCATGTATTGACCCCAAGTGATACTGACTCCATCAGCAAAGCACCTGACCGTGTGGTTGGTTCACAACAGGTGAGAACAGATAAATGACAGTATTCTGGCACAGGAAATCAGTAGCAGATGGTCTACATCTACACCTACCTCTACATCTACATGATTACTCTGCAATTCACACTTAATTGTCTGGCAGAGGGTTCATCGAACCATTTTCATACTACTTCTCTACCATTCCACTCTCGAATGGCGCGTGGGAAAAAGGAACACCTAACTCTTTCCGTTCGAGCTCTGATTTCTCTTATTTTATTATGACGATCATTTCTCCCTAGGCGGGTGGGAGTCAACAAAATATTTTCGCATTCAGAAGAGAAAGTTGGTGATTGAAATTTCGTAAATAGATCTCGCCACAAAGAAAGCCGCCTTCGTTTCAGTGGATGCCACCCCAACTCGCATATCGTGTCAGTGACACTCTCACCCCTATTGCCCGAAAACACTATACGAGCTGCCCTTCTTTGCACTTTTTCGATGTACTCCGTCAATCCTACCTGGAAAGGTTTCGAGAGGGTGCGTTTCTGGATGAGGTATCGAATATATTGCTTCCCCCTACTTATACCTCCCGAGGAGATCACGAATGTAAAATTAGAGAGATTCGAGCGCGCACGGAAACTTTCAGACAGTCGTTCTTCCCGCGAACGATACGCGACTGGAACAGAAAAGGGAGGTAATGACAGTGGCACGTAAAGTGCCCTCCGCCGTTGGGTGGCTTGCGGAGTATAAATGTAGATGTAGATGTAGAAAGGATCCCACACCGCGCAGCAGTATTCCAGCAAAGGACGGACAAATGTAATTTAGGCTGTCACTTTAGTGGGTTTGTCGCATCTTCTAAGTGTTCTGCCAACAAAGTGCAGTCTATGTTTCGCCTTCTCCACAATATTATCTATGTGGTCTTTCCAATTTAAGTTGCTCGTAATTGTAATTCCAAGGTATTTAGTCGACTTGACAGCCCATAGATTTGTGCGATTTACCGTAACCCAAAATTTATCGGATTTCTTTTAGTACCCATGTGGATGACCTCGCACTTTTCTTTGTTTAGTGCCAATTGCCACTTTTCGCACCATACAGGAATTCTCTCTAGATCATTTTGTAATTGGAATTGATCGTCTGATGATTTTACTAGACGGTAAATTACAGCGTCGTCTGCAAACAATCTAAGGGGGCTGCTCAGATTATCAACTAGATCATTTATGTAAATCAGGAACAGCAGAGGGCCTATGACACTACCTTGTGTCCTCACAGATGCCATGCTGAAATCTGGGCTACAGCAGCAGCAGGCATATGGGTAGAATAGCCACACTATCTTGGCAGTCACCTGGATGTGAGGTACGCTATCGCACTGCCCCAAACCTGGGACCAGCTTGTGACGCCCAGAAACCAGTCACCCTGACAGTGATCCCACTTGTTGACTCCAGCTCGTGTCGTGTTACATCAGGTCTAGGAGTGGCCCCTATAACAGCAGATAGATGATGCAGGTAGATGTAGATTAAGTGGAGTGGCTCACATGGGACTGTTGACTGATGTGGAGCACTCGAAGACAAGGTACTGCTAGGCCTGAGCGACAAGTACTCATAGACACTCAGCCAGTTTTAGTATGACAGGGCGCCACTTTTTGTCATGTAGTCGACCAAGGCATCGCAGTACTGTGCATTGAGTAATCCAGGTCACCACTGCAATAGGTTGAGCCTTTGCACCACATTATGTAGACATTATCCCACCCCGGGAAATTGTTTCCATACGCATCTAGCTGGCCTACCTTGTGATGAGCTGTGAATTCTAGATAGAGAGGTGTTGGCACAACACTAGTGTCCTCTTTAGAAAATTAGATCCACAGAGTCCAAAGCTGTTGCTAAATCTGTGAATCACTTAAAGTAATATAGTACTATTTACATTTCCTTACACCCTAATTTACGATTTACACATTGACTTTTTTCCACTTAGTCCGCTCTAATTCATGGTGTATTGAAACAAGTACACTCTTGACTATTTAAACCCTGTGGGTAACCCACTCTATCAGTATGTGGTGGACGAATATTATGGAAGAGCTGGTGGTTCTCCGCTATAGATACAAAATGTCTGCACAAATAAGGACCAGGCATAAGATGGTACCTGAAGTCGAGATTTCTATCAACATGATTCGGTGTTGGTGTCTATTGTAATACTGCTGAATATGTTGCATTATCTTTTCTACGCTAATGCAGCCCTTCTACACAGCTACAAGCTCATATAGAGAAATGAGGAAGGTGGGATCCAGAGTGTTGTTCAGGAAGCTTAGGTTCCTAGTTGGCAATGCTTCTAAAGGATTGTCAGGCAATTACAGGAGTGGATACATTGAGTTTTGGATCACAGACCATTTTATTTTTGCTGGAAGCCGAAAAGTTAGCCCTGATATGTTATGAAATGGAAATTAAGTCCCATGCTTCTTTACAGAGCGTAGGGGAACGATGCGGGAGACCCGCACCGCCTTACTACGCAAGGTCCTAATGGAGGTGGTTTGCCGTTGCCTTCCTCCGACCGTAATGGGGATGAATGATGATGATGAAGACGACACAACAACACCCAGTCATCTCGAGGCAGGAAAAATCCGTGACCCCGCCGGGAATCGAACCCGGGACCCCATGCTTGGGAAGCGAGAACGCTACCGCGAGACCACGAGGGGCGGACATTTATATTTTATACTGCACATAATTTAGAAGTATCCTGCTGTCCTGTAGCTCTGAATGTTCTGTATCCTTAGATTGTCCTTTCTCTCAACACATGTCAATAACAGGATCATGAGTACACCTCATGAAGTCTTTCCTTCTGGAAATAAGGTTGTGTCGTGTGGATGTCATGTGGACATCCTACCAGACTTGGCCTTACTTGGAACAACACATCTCACACATCTCTGTGACTGTTTGGTGTTTGGATCCACCAGAATTGACACTACACAGAACCAATTCAACTGCCAGTATCTCTACAATGCTGCACTGCATGCCAACTGTGAGATACTTCCTCTCCCAATGTACCATGCCAAAGATAATAGGTTGCAGTATGCCTGCTCTTCCTAAAATTACAACTTGAAAATACCCCTACCTATACTATACTATGTCAATAAAATAAACAAACATTTTCTGTCACCTGAAGTTTAAAATAAAACAAAACCTGAAATTATTACACTAGCAAAACACGAGAAAAAATTCTAATAAAGAAAACATATGGTATCCACCAGATAACTGTTAATGCCTCACAAGAACGAATTTAATCCACACATTATTACACGTAAATTAACACTGTAAATGTCATCTGCAATCACACCTGTCTGCCAGTCAGTACCAATGTAATGGCATAGTCACACCCATTCTCCTAGACGACTCTCACTCAAAAAATTCAAATATATATAAATAAAAAACCCTTCATCAAAGAATAACATACTAAAACACAAAAAATTAATAATATTATATCCTCCATGTTACCTTGTCATAACTCTGTTCCTTAAAGCATATAGCAATGCATCTATAGTTTGTGTGGGTGTAGCTTGATCTACCTGCTGCATTGCTTTTCTCTTACTATTACGTCCCCTTTTTTTTTAGGACTGGCACCAGTATCAGTGGTAACCCTAAAGGCACATATACACCCAACAAATATGACTACTGTGGAAGTAGCTCAATGTACACTGATGAATCATTTCGACCACTTGATATGGCCACCGATAATGAGCGAAAAATTTATTTGTTTTTCCTTTTTGGTGTGTACTGGCTCGCTAACATCACCCACTGTCCTAGATGGTACTCAGTTTAACTTTATATTATCCCACCTGTTCATGACATTCAAGGACCTTTGTATTGGCTTTCTGTACCTGCTTTCATATCTCCCATAAAATTCTTGAGAAATTCCGCATTGGCACTCCAATCTTTCCCACTAAGCCTAATTGTCTCAAGCAGTGCTGGAGTTTTCTGGCTGCATGATACTATGGTAAGCCTATACTTTTCAGAACCTTCTAATTTTAAGCTGTGACAGCATATGGCAACACTGAATCCCACTCACTATGATTTTCTGTTTGTGTAGTGGCTTAATGTCTTTCTTACTGTCTGGTGGACTCACTCTGTTCTTCTGTTCTCCTGGGGACACAATGTGCTTATCCTTTACTTATGAATAAGTGATGGATAACAAAGCTGTTTCATTAAGTCTGATATAAAATTGGTGCCCTGATCTATATTTAATGTTTCAGGACCACCAAACCCCAACAACTAATCGTTTATGTTTGCCTGTACCACTATGTCAACTTGCAGATTTTCCCACATAGTGTGAAAAGTGATCGATTGTGGTATGTATATACAGCAATTTGATGTCAGCGTTTGTCCAGCACGCACAAAGAAGACCATACCAATAATTTCAAATGACTTACTAGCCTCTGGTAATCTTGGCAATGGAGTGTATTGATGACTCATTTCAGCCTGCTGTGCACATGGTACATAGATCTTCACATATTGCTTTACATCTTGTTTACATGCACAACCCAAGTACTGTGTGGCCACATACTGTTCTGTGGGTCTTCAACCCACACATCCTGGCAATATGTGAGACTGTGCCTATTTCAATGCTTCCTCCCGCACTATAGCTGGAACCTTAAGACACAGTCTAAGTTTTGTTATGTTGCATAACACACCAGTGGGCACAATGAAGTGTGACTGTCTTGTAAATAGTTTAAAGTGCTCGCAGTAGCTTTCACTGTCTACCACTCCACAATGATGTGACCCACACTGCGTAACATGCCAACATCATTTCTGAGGAGACCCACATTCCTGTAATTGTTGCCAGGCATTTAGATTATCTCAAAATCCAACTCACTAAGGTTGAATGCCCAATTTGTTAACCCACTAGATGGATCCTTCAATCCTATTAACTATTTCAATACAAAGTGACTCGTATCACTCAGAATTTCTCACTATGCAAATAACATCAGAAGTTTCTCACGCCATATATAAGGCTTAGCTTCTCCATCTCCTTTAGAGAATAAAGTCTCCCTTTTTTATTTAACTGATGCAAGGTTAGGTAAGTAGATGTTAAACTCCATCTAATTTTGACTTAATATGCAGCCAATCATGCGCCACAAGGCAGTATGAACACTTTCTCATAATTTGGATAACTCAACATTGGACTAGTTGTCAACAGTTCTTTCAGTTCTTGGGATGTATCTGTGCACTCTGATGTACAATGCAACTTAACCTCTTTTTTTAATATGTGAATGAAAGGTCATACTAATTCTGCAAATTTTGAGACAAACTTTCTACAATAATTTGCTAACACTAAGAATGATTAACTCCTTCTCTGTACGAGGTGTTGGAAAATCCTGTAAGGCCTTTATTAATCTATCATCTACCCCAGCTCCATATGATTAATCAAATGGCATACACTATGTGATCAAAAGTATCCAGACACCTGGCTGAAAATAACTTACAATTTCGTGACGCCCTCCATTGGTAGTGCTGGAATTCAATAAGGTGTTGGTCCACCCTCAGCCTTGATAACAACTTCCACTCTCCCAGGTATACTTCCAATCAGGTGCTGGAAAGTTTCTTGGGGAATGGCAGGCCATTCTTCATGGAGTGTTGCACTGAGGAGAGATATCGGTGTTGGCCAATCAGGCCTGGCACGAATTCGGCGTTCCAAAACATCCCTAATGTGCTCTATAGTGTTCAGGTTAGGACTCTGTGCAGGCCAGTCCATTAAAGGGATGTTATTGTCGTGTAACTACTCCGCCACAGGCCGTGCATTGTGAACAGGTGCTTGCTTGTGTTGAAAGATTCAATCGCCATCCCCCAATTGCTCTTCAACAGTGGGAAGCCAGAAGGTGCTTAAAACATTAATGTGATAGTGCCACGGAAAACAACAAGCAGTGGAAGCCCCTTCCGTGAAAAACACGACCACACCATAATACCACCGCCTCCGAATTTTACTGTTGGCACTACATACGCTGGCAGATGACATTCACCAGGCATTCGCTACACCCACACCTTGCCATAGGATCGCCACATTGTGTACCGTGATTCGTCACTCCACGCAACGTTTTTCCACTATTCAATCGTCCGACGTTCATGCTCCTTATACCAAGCGAGGCGTCGTTTGGCATTTGCCAGCGTGATGTGTGGCTTATCAGCAACCGCTCGACCATGAAATCCAAGTTTTCTCACCTCCCATCTAACTGTCATAGTACTTGCAGTGGATTCTGATGCAGTTTGAAATTGCTGTGTGATGGTCTGGATAGATGTCTCCCTATTACACATTACGACCCTCTTCAACTGTCGGTGGTCTCTCTCAGTCAACAGACGAGGTCGGCCTGTATGCTTTTGTGCTGTACAAGTCCCTTCACGTTCCCACTTCGCTATCACATTGGAAACAGTGGACTTAGGGGTGTTTAGGAGTGTGGAAATCTCGCGCACCGACGTATGACACAAGTGACACCCAATCACCTAACCACGTTCGAAGTCCATGAGTTCTGCAGAGCGCCCCATTCTGCTCTCTTACGATGTCTAATGACTACTGAGGTCGCTGATATGGAGTACCTGGCAGTAGGTGGCAGCACAATGACAGTCAGGCCCACTGTATGTAATTTCTTAAACACTTTCCTTAAGTGTAGCACATGTTTTCCATATTCCTTATATTTACATCATCCAAATATACCATGCACTTCCTTGGTTTTAACCCTTGAAAAACTCCAACCAATAGACACTGAAATGTTGCTGACCCATTTTTTAACCTAATCGGTGTACAGCGATACTGTTAGTGTTCAGAAGGAACCATAAATGCAGTTTTCGGCCAGCCCTACTTCTTGCTTGTGGTAGACACTCCATATACCTGTGGCAGAAAAATACTTGCGTCGTTCCTAACTGTCTAAAGCATCTGCTGTATTTTGAATCAGTTATGCTTCTGTAACTGTACATTATTGAGTTACCTATAGCCACAGCAAAATCCTTATGATTTGGTTCCATCCGCATATCTTGATAAAAGTCATCAATGGTGCATGCCATGAATTGATACTTTCTTTAATAACACTGCCGAAAAATTGTTGACTAATGAACTCCATCACCAGTTTTAGGTGGCTAGGTATGCAGCGTGATTTACAGTGCATGGGTGGCTCATTCCCGAATGGGATTCTGTGTTGCATCACCGGGACACCAGTGGCAACAGTAAAAAATGCATTTAAACGCCTTTGCTGTGCTTCTCGCAGAAGAACCTTATTCGTATCATCACTTTCCGTCTAGTCTCACGTATTTACATTGAGTTTCCTTATTCGATCCATGAAACTTTATCTTTGTGACACACCATTTAAAAGCTCCCTATAATATCTACAACTTTTTCGTCTCCTATAATGCTGCAATAAGCCTTTCCTTAGTACTTTATATGTGTGAACATTATTTAACTTCTCGTCAAACATGACATATGTTTTCGCATCTCCTACTGCACTGGAATTCAAAATGGCACTGTGTATAGACTACAGAGTCATATCACTCTCGAAAAAGAATAAAATAAACAGTGCATCATGTAAGAATCGCTAAAAACATGCAGATAAGGAATTCTGTGAATAAAGTGCAAATACTGGTTATGGTACACGAAACGAAAATTATGTTTAAAATATATTAGTGATGAGTTCCAGTGGTCATGTTGAAACTTTTTCAAAGAACAAAAGACTCGTGAAGTCAAGAGCTAAAATTATATAAATGCTGTTAATAGCTGTAGACGTTCTGAAAAGAACTACTGATGGCAGAAAATGAAGACCTGAATTGTCAAGAAAATTTTACTGGGAGTTGCAAGAAGACACCAGTTGTGGCAGACCATAACCAAGAAAACTTGAAAAGTATGTGCAAAAATTACCAGAGTAATACAATTTCTCATTCTTCAAACGAAAGTGTAGCATTTATTGAACGAAATGAATACTGTAAATCAATGAATAAATATAAATGGACTAAAGTAACATGCAACAAAAGAGTAAAGAAGCAGCATGGTAGTGAAACTAATACTGTCAAAGACAAGTTTCTCATTATAAGCGGCAGCATGTTATGAAGTACCAAATACAAAAATTGATGTGCACCCAGAAATCAAATCTCATCAAATGAGTTAAAGTTTGAATAACACATTTTGCTCGAAAGACACTTCACAAGATAAATCCAGCTGGATTACAAAATTGTGTTCTCAAAAGCATGGACAAATTCTGCTTGAAGCAACAGTGAGGAAGAAGTTGTCTTTGAAACAAGAAATATAATTCAGGTGACCGGACAAGTCATAAAGCTTTTAGGCTAGTAATGCATGGCACGGTGTACACAAGATCAGTTAGTGAAATGTACACAGAGAGAATAAATTACAGTACCAAGGGGCACTGCAACAAGTCAGTAGATGTATTGACACAATCCAATAAATCTTTAAGTAATATATGTTTGGGCAAAGATAGCGTATATCTTAACATATCAGCTTTTAGAACACTTATCAAAATGTTCATTGATACTTCCCATATCATAAGAAATAACAGAAACTAATAAGTGCTAATGGAGATGTTAATGAAGCTGAACACCTCTCAGCCAACAGTATACATAAAACTATAAATAAAACTAAGAGTATATATATATATATATATATATTTTACAATATTAATGGTTAAAATGCTGGATACTTAAGTGTCAAACCTCTAAAACAAATTAATTGAAATTTTTTGTGAGTTTAAAAATGTTAAAGTTTATTTGTTTAATGGCTTCGTGAAGGAACCATAAGAAGTTTTAAACAATATTGAAATGTTCTAGATAGCTACGAGCTTTATTAGAAAAAATAAGTCACAAGAAGATTCACGCATATTTAGTCAGATTTAGATGATCATGTAAGATGTGCAACATTAACTGATTGAATCAAGATTGTATGTTTGAGGGTCGCTGTGTCGACTTAAGGGACATAAATATTGTAATAATATTGATTTATACAATCCCAGAGGAAATGACAACTGAGCACTTCTAACATAAATTTCAGTTTGCTAACACACATAGGAAAAAAAGGAGAAAAATTTGTAACTGCAGCTTATTTCAATGTCAATATCTTGAATGAAAACTCTAAGATATCAAAATTCATTGACTTAACAAAAAATGTGCTTCTAAATTAAAATTTTCTTCAACTACCAGTGAATATGTTCAGTCAGCTACATGTATTGACAATATTTTTACCAATTACAGTGTGTATTTGTAAGTGCATATAAACTTTGTTTTGATTTAGGAATTTCTGATCCTTCATCATTTTTTTAGTACCCCAGAGCAAGTGAAGAATTGGAAGTGAAGAAGTCTACACAAAAAGAAACTTTAACCAAGAAAACTTTATTTTATTTCATGAAAAGGTGAATGAGACACAATGGAACTCTGGCTAAAATCTTTCAGGCACTGCCAATTTAAGAGGATATTAAGTAGTTACTTTCAGTATTTTCAGTGAAATTTTCCACCCAAAACATGTTTTAATAAAGCAACAAAAAAAAATGGGTGACCACTGGTTTAAAAATCTTTAATGTTGTGAAAAGGCAGCAATTCCAGAAACTAAGATATAATAACAATATGTTAGGTGATACAAAATTATGTTTAAGAAAATTATCAAAGCAGCAAAGCAAATAGTAAATAATAAATCAATTTAAGACATCATTATAAGTCAAAGGCAGAGTGGTCAGCTGTGAAATCTGAATTATGTATTAAGACCCCTTCCTACTAAATCTGTAAAATTGAACTTGAAGACGAGATTATTGTAAATCAAGCTCCAATTTCAGAGTGCTTCAATGAATAATTCATTCATGCAGTGAAATCTGATGTCTGTGCTGCAAATTATAAGAAAAATGTATATCCCTTTGGACTAGATCAAATGTCTAAATGCTTCACAAAGTTTCAAACACCTTTGGCAACAGAAGCAGTAAATATTATACTAGAACCAAAGAACAAAAGTTCGGTGGGTTGGAATGGGATACCTACAAAAGTAATTAAATTTGTTCATAAAATAATAGGAACTCACTATCTATATTCATAAATTAATGTTTTGAACATTGATTTTTCCCAGAGGTGCGAAAGTGTGCACAAGTAAAACCTCTGTTCAAAAATGGTTAAGACAGGATATGGGAAATCACTGTACCATCTCTCTTTTTCCAGTTCTGTAAAAAGTATTTGAAAAAGCTGCTGGTATCTAGATTCGAAGTTTTATTAAAAAATACGAGACTATTTTGAAAAATCAATTTAGCTTGCAGCATGGCAAAAGCACTATAGATGCAATTAATAATTTTGTTAACTTGCTTATCACATCATTAGACAATAAGAATAAAGTTGCAGGCATGTTTTGTGCCATCACAAAAGCCTTTGACTCACTAAGTCAAGCACCTCTAATCTAATAGGTGTGGCAGTGAAACGGGCTCTTTGGCAACCCTGGAAATAATACACTACATTAGAAATCAGAAAACAAGAATGGTTCCATCTGGACAAAATACCTCTGATATTGACCCTGATACTGATGTCATTTACCCTTGAACAACGCGTTGTTGTCGTGAAGACACTTTACAAAAACAACGACAGTTACATGGTCGTGCAGTGTGTGTTAAGTGCTCATTACAATTTCGCATGTCATGCCCCAGCCTCGTTGGCCAATTCTATCGATGTGTGGGCACAGAACATTAAGGAAACTGGTGATATGGTGATAAGGAGGGTTAAAATTGTAATACACATGTGCACACCAGAGAATGTTGCTAGAGCAGAAGAAGGCTTCCGCCAAAGACCGCAAGCATTCTGCACACAAGCATATGCTGCAACTTGACAAACTGAATCACAGTTTACAGTGACTCTTGCACAAGTAACTGCAGTACCAACCATACAAAATTCAGACAATGCAAAAGTTAAATGTAGACGACCCCCCAAAAAGATACAATTTCGCTGGGAATTGTTGAAATTCATGAACAACAACCCAGACCTGTGGAACAAACTGATCATGAGCAATGTCGCCAATTTTTATATGTTAGGCTCTGTTAAAAACCAAACCTTTAGATACTGGTCACGCGAAAACCCTGAAATATTTCATGAAACTCCACTTCACAGTCAGAAATTGATAGTATCATGTGACATGCCGTCCTTTGGAATCATAGGGTCATATTTTTTTGAAGACATTGTGGCAATGCTGTTACCACGAATGCAGAACAACATGTTCACACGTTAAACGATTTACTTGAGTGACAGCTTGCTAATCTTTCTGTTCCTGCAAACATATTGTTTCAGCAAGATGGGACCACATGCCTCACTCATGGTATTCCATAACGTGCTACAGGACATCTTTCCTAGTCGTCTCATCTCCTAGAATGAGGCCATGTCCTGGCTTCTAACATCCCCTGACCGTTCAGCGTTGATTTCTTCCTTTGGGGTCATTTTAAATCTTAGATTTTCCAGTGTCACCCAACACACACCACCAAGCAACTGGAGGAAAAAATTTGGGGTGGGTGGGGGGGGGGGGGGGAAGGGAGGGAGACATCATCGAATTCCCGTGCCAGCTTGCAAGAGGTGATGTCTAACTTCTGTAACAGACTTGAAAAGTGTGCGAAAGAAAATGGTGGCCACCTACATCATGTCATTTTCACGTGATGTGGATTTTGAATTGCAAGCATTGTAAATTCAGGTCGAATTACTTTTATATCGGTGTGAATAAATTTGAATCGCCCATGGAGGTTGGAAAATCGCTCGTTTCACTGCCACGCCTATTATAAATCGACTGGTAGAGAATTAGGGACAGTGTTCTACATTTGCTTGCTTTGTACTGATGTAATAAAAAACAAAGAGTGACTGTCTCTCCAAATGCATCATATAATTCTTCCAAATGGAAGACAGTAACACAATGTGTCCCTCAAGGTTCTATACTAGGATCTATTTCCTTTCTGTTCTTATTTATGGCATACAAATCATTACAGATGGAGCCATCGGTTTTGTTTTCAGATCGTAAATCTGTATTAATCGAGGGCCCGAGGGCCATGAGTCCAAAAGCATACCTGTCTGCACCATCAGTACAATAGACCTTTTAGAAAAGTGGGTTCAGTTCAATGTATTAACCCTGTACATCACAAAAACCCATATGATCCAATTCTGAATAAAACAGTCAAATCCCAGGAAATTACTGTAAATCATAAAAATCAAGATGTAGAAGAAGTGGATTCTGTGAACTTTTTAGGATTAAAGCGAGAAAAGAATTTAAATTAGAATAAAACGTTGTATATTTAGTAAACAATTATGTAGCTTTGTATTTGCAGTGCAAGTATTAGCTAGTGCAACTTATATGGACACGTCGAAACTTACATGCCAGCGTTAAAGGTATGGTACTGAATTTTTGGGGAAATTCGAGCAACATATTGTATACACTGAAACTACAGAAAAGGATCATTAGAAACATGTTTACCTGCATCTAAGGAAATCATGTTGCCCATTATTTAACAATTGAAAGTATTAACAGTGCATTCCCTATATATCTATGATATTATCAACTTTTTACATGGCAGTTTCCAGTTATCCAAGGTAAACTGTTTTGATCATACATGTAATAAGAGAAATAAAGATAATTTTTGCTCCCTCCTCACAGTTTAAACTTATCTTCTCAGATTCCTCAGTATATTGGAATGAAAATGCACAACAAACTAAAAGCCTAAAAAATTTTGGTATGAACTTAGATTCACTGAAAAAGAGAGCTACATGATACTTTACTTCAGCGAGGTTGCTACTCAGCTGAAGATTTCATGAAGGATGAACTGAATATTTGAGGAGGATGTAGTTTATCAATTGTCTTGTTACGTAAATTTAACGTGAATCACCTAAAATTTGCACGGCAAATATTGCAGAAATAGAAAGTGCTATTCATGTGCAGTTTTTGTAGAATGGATTGGTAGACAGGGCCTCGTATTCTTAGCCACTCAAAGGATTATAATGATGTGTAGGAAGTGTATTTTTTGTGCAAACATACACTTTTTTAAATGGAACAATACCTGCTGATAATACCAAATTAAAAATATGGTAAATTAGAATGTCAGTGGTATCTGTTACAGGACTCTAGTGCGAGTCATTTATGAGACATAGTATTTTGAAAAGTTCTCACACTGATACTTGTACAATCCTGTGGTAGCACATACTAAAGAAAACAGAAATGCACACACTAGTTATGTGGATTCTGACAAGTACGAGACAATTGACCATCACTGGTTATGTTCAAAATAATCACAGGAAATGGCAATACACGCTTTCTTTCTGGTATGGAACGACTGCTGCACACTTGTTGGTATTTCAGCGGAGATATCCAAGCAGGCTGTAGTAATTCGTCGTTATATATCATCAGGTGTAGTTGGTATGTCATTGTAGACAGCTTCTTTCAGCTTTCCCCACAGAAAAAAAAATCTACAGGCTTCAAATCCAGGGAATGAGCAGGCCAAGGTACAAGTCATATGCATCCAATCCAGTAATTTGGAAAGATTCATGAAGATATGCTGTAGTACGAGGGTGGTTTGAAAAGTTCTCGGAATCACCACGAGAGGTCGGCACTAGCTCAACGAGTTGTTCACATGATATTCATTGGACTGTTAACCCATAAACACGTGCCACGTCAGTGCTCTTGGAAGGGAGCTGTGGCGGGAACGTGTTGTTGTTGTTCTCGCGTAGTGATTTGCGAAGATGGAAAAAATCGAGATTCGAGCAGTGATTAAGTACTTACTAAAGAAAGGTATGAAAGCAAAGGACATTCATGACGATTTCCAGACTATACTGGGGACTCTGCTCCTTCATATTCAACTGTTGCCAAGTGGACGAATGAATTTAAATTTGGTCAGGAGAGCTTAGATGATGATCCGCGCAGTAGTCGGCCAAGATGTGTCACTACTCCAGAAATCATTGCAAAAGTGCACAAAATGGTCATGGAGGATCGCCTATTGAAAGTGCGTGAAATTGCTCATACTTGCCAGATGTCATCTGAAAGGGTATAACACATTTTAACTGAAGAATTAGAAATGAAAAAATTATCTGCAAGATGGGTGCCGCGACTCTTGACGCTGGATCAAAAACGCAAGAGAATGGATATATCGGAACAATGTTTGACCCGTTTTAGGAGAAACAACCAAGATTTTTTGCGCCAGTTTGTGACCACAGATGAAACTTGGGTGCACTACTATACTCTAGAGATAAAACAACAGTCAAAGCAGTGGAAACATGCTGATTCTCCGCCACCAAAGAAAGCAAAGACAATTCTTTCTGTGGGAAAGGTCATAGCATTAGTGTTCTGCGATGTGAAGGGAATTCTGTTTGTAGATTATCTCCCCACTAAGCAAACAATTACTGGAGAATACTATGCTAACCTTTTGGACAAATTGAAACAAAAGATACGCGAAAAAAAAGCCAGGTTTAGCAAGGAAGAAAGTCATCTTCCATCAGGACAATACACGCCCGCACACATGTTCCGTCGCTGTGGCAAAATTACACGACCTAAGGTATCAATTGTTGCAACACTCGCCTTATTTACCTGATATGGTTCCGTCAGGCTTCCATCTCTTCCCAAAACTGAAAATTTTTCTTGATGGACAAAGATTCACTTCAAACGAAGAAATGATAGCCGGAGTTGACAACTATTTTGGAGGCCTGGAGGAAACTCATTTTCGAGATGAGATCAAGGCACTGGAACATCGTTGGACAAAGTGCATTAATCTACAAGGAGGCTACATTGAAAAATAAAAAAAGTTTCAGTGATATAAGTATTTTTTTCTATTCCATTGAGAGAACTTTCAAACCACCCTCCTGTTTCATGCACTATTGGCTGAACTGCCTTCATGTTGGTACTGTGGGTTCCCCCTAGTCTGCAGAGGAACATATTCTAGCATCCGCAGGGGATCGTCTGTTAGGAGGCTGTGATAATCTATAAAACATGGGCCTATGAGCTGATTGATCACTATCCTACACCATATGTTTACACTTCATCGACGCTGACTTTTCATCTGATGAAGCCAATGGGGATTGTCAACAAACAGAACAACAGCACATGATTCGACGGTTTACCTGGCCATGATTGGTAAATGTGGCTTCATCACTAAACAAGATACACAATACATCTGTAGTATCCTGTCTTAATGCCATTTATAGAAGTGAACACAATTCTCATAATCGTTTTCATCCAGCTCTTGATGGTGAGAGAGGTGATGGGGATGGAACGTATGTAAAATGCGTTTAACACTTGCCTTTTTCATGTCACTTCTTTATACGATTGTGCTGGAGCTAACATGTAGATCAACTACAACAGGAATACTAATTTTCCCCTCTTGTGTCGTAATTTGTTTCCTTCTGTTATATTGAATAAAGTAAGTCATTGAAGCAGTTGATAGATAATTGCGAGATGATTGATATCTACTGGGATATCCTGGCACATAAACAGTACAAGAATGAACTGCATTCTTCCTACACTCTCCATACACCATGAGCATGTTGGCTTTTTTCGCGTTGGTAAATCCCATAGTGCACTCACGACCTATTGCTTGGACCGTCACACACTGACTGACTAGCAAGTCGCAATACACTCATGGAATACACGATTACACAGTAAGAAAACATAATGTCATGGAATCTAGCAACAACACAGGCTGAATGGCAGAAGTACGTGTCAATGTGAAATCTTTTCAAAATACAATGTCTCGTAAACGACTCGCACTAGAATCCTGCAACAAAAACCACTGACATTCTGATTTATCCTACATTTAGTCTGTTAATGGCAATAGGCACTGTTCGATTTAAAAAGTGTATGTTTGTACAAAAGATACACTGTCTAAGTATAATTACAGTCTGTTAATTGACTAACAATACGGGTCCCTGACTATCAATTAATTGTGTGAAAATTGCACATCAATAGCGCTTTCCATCTCCAAAATATCCGTGGTGCAAGTTTTAGGTGATTCACCTTGTATAGATGTATTTTCCCAAAAAAGTTACATTAATGTTTAAGTGCTGCTCCATATTATTAATTATAGTTTTGTATCATTGAAGTTGTATTAACAATGTTCTTCATGTGTCTCCTATACTCTAATCAAATGATTAGCATTTGTACCTTATGAGACAAATAAATCACAATTCACTAAATGTAATTTGCCTGTTTTCAACTATTTTCCCTGTGAGCAACAGCTCAGCATTGCAGTTGCCAGCACATCCTCTCCTGCTTTAACCAAACAAGGAGAAACTAGGGTAGTGACACTAGCATCTAAGATGGGTTCTAATAAACTGGCTAAGGCTCTATCCCCTTTTAATGCATCCAACTGCCTATACTAGGTTGTATTGTCTGCCGTCATCCAAGCCATTTGTTCTAACAAAGACTCAACTGCCTTTGTAATGGTAATCTCTTTTTCCCCTGGTTTACTCATTGAGAACTTTCTGTCTAGAAGAATAGGAAAAAATACACAAGGAGGAATACCACAGAAAAAGACATAATATTAACAACACTGTTACACCTTCCATTAATACTTCTCAACCATTATGCTTGAGTGTCAGCTGAGCAGACTCTTCACATACTCTGGTGTAATGCTCACTTTTTTCACATTTAATGCAGACCACTGCTGATGATAGAACACATGGGATGCTATGCCCCAACAAACTGTACTGGACACAACTAACTGAGCCTATATCAGCATGTGTTTCTGTAGTGTTCATCCTAAACTCCTTCAGACCATCACCTGATTTCATTTTCAAATGTCAAACCTTGAATACAGCTTTTCAATTTAATAGATTAGACATAGTCAACCTCTAGAATGGAACACAGCCGGAGCACATCACACAGTGATGATGCTGTTGCATGATGATCCATGTTATCACTTGATATCACTGACTCTCTTTCACAGCATTGTAATAAGTAGCAACACTTAGGCCACCAGTGTAATAGTGCCGCCGGCCGGTGTGGCCGAGCGGTTCTAGGCGCTTCAGTCTGGAACCGCGTGACCGCTACAGTCGCAGGTTCGATTCCTGCCTCGGGCATGGTTGTGTGTGATGTCCTTAGGTTAGTTAGGTTTAAGTAGTTCTAAGTTCTAGCGGACTGATGACAAAATGGTTCAAATGGCTCTGAGCACTATGGGACTCAACTGCTGTGGTCATCAGTCCCCTAGAACTTAGAACTACTTAAACCTAACTAACCTAAGGACATCACACACACCCATGCCCGAGGCAGGATTCGAACCTGCGACCGTAGTAGCAGCGCGGCTCCGGACTGGTGCGCCTAGAACCGCACGGCCACCGCGGCCGGCGGACTGATGACCTCAGATGTTAAGTCCCATAGTGCTCAGAGCCATTTGAACTATTTGTAATAGTGCCAGGGGTTCAAACACTACGATAGGCCAGGATGGACTTCTCAAGATGGTTTCCTGGTCACTGAGTGCTTCTAACAAAAATATTGTTAATGTAATGAGATGCTAATATTGTGGCTTAAGTCGATAATTCAGTAGTGTAAGTCAATCCCCACAGTAGCGATTACTTTTCTGAGAAGCACCCAGCTATGTGGTTAGATCATGAGAAGCAAGATCGCAAGGGCGACACAACACAGGCACAGAAAATCAGTGACAGTTGACATGTCCTTGCAGATGCTAGGCTGATGTTAGGGGTATGGCAGTAGAAAGCGTGTGTGTAGAACAGCCACAATAATCCAACAGTCAGCTAGACCTGATATGCTCTAGCGCATTGGCCCCAAACCTAGGACCCCTTGGATACACTCAGAAGTTGGTTAGGGTCACCCTGATGGTGGCATCTTCTTGTTATCTCCAGCTCACATCACGGTAGCATAAGGCCCACAGACCAGCAGCTAGCAGATGATCCAGATGCATGTAGATGAAGCTGAATGAGCCACATAGGACTGTTTACTGTCTCAGTATAGTCATCAGTGGAGGACAAGATGCAGGTCCAAGGAACAACTACTTAAAGGTGCTGAGACCTGTTTTATTATCAAAGGTGCCACTTTTAGTATACTGTCAACCAAGGTGTCATTTCGCTGGCCCCTGGTATGGTGTAATCCAGGTCATCACTGTGGTCGACCGGGACCTTGTGCCACACTGCATTAGCATTATTGCAGTTGCAGCAGCATCATTACTTAGGCAGCTAGCTGGTCTGCCTTACCATGCACTGTGAAGTCTGGATAGAGGGGTACTGGTGCAACACTGTTGGCAATAATTGAAATGTTGCATTGAGGGCATATCTAGTGAGGGACAGTTTAGAAAAAAAATCTCTCAAATGGAATCTGCATCTTGTTCCATCAAACAAATTATTATTATTATTATTATTATTATTATTATTATTAGTAGTAGTAGTAGTAGTAGTAGTAGTAGTATTTTCTATTTTATTGAATATCTATTTTATCATATGCAATGATATGGCATTTATAATATGTTGATACAGCGAGAAATGAATTGAAGCTTCTTATAAAGGGTGTTACAAAAAGGTACGGCCAAACTTTCAGGAAACATTCCTCACACACAAACAAAGAAAATATGTTATGTGGACATGTGTCCGGAAACGCTTACTTTCCATGTTAGAGCTCATTTTATTACTTGTCTTCAAATCACATTAATCATGGAATGGAAACATACAGCAACAGAACGTACCAGCGTGACTTCAAACACTTTGTTACAGGAAATGTTCAAAATATCCTCCGTTAGCGAGGATACATGCATCCACCCTCCGTCGCATGGAATATCTGATGCGCTGATATAGCCCTGCGGAATGGCGTATTGTATCACAGCTGTCCACAATACGAGCACGAAGAGTCTCTACATTTGGTACCGGGGTTGCGTAGACAAGAGCTTTCAAATGCCCCCATAAATGAAAGTCAAGAGGGTTGAGGTCAGGAGAGCGGGGAGGCCATGGAATTGGTCCACCTCTACCAATCCATCGGTCACCAAATCTGTTGTTGAGAAGCGTACGAACACTTCGACTGAAATGTGCAGGAGCTCCATCGTGCATGAACCACATGTTGTGTCGTACTTGTAAAGGCACATGTTCTAGCAGCGCAGGCAGAGTATCCCGTATGAAATCATGATAACGTGCTCCATTGAGCGTAGGTGGAAGAACATGGGGCCTAACCAAGACATCACCAACAATGCCAGCCCAAACGTTCACAGAAAATCTGTGTTGATGACGTGATTGCACAATTGCGTGCGGATTCTCGTCAGCCCACACATGTTGATTGTGAAAATTTACAATTTGATCATGTTGGAATGAAGCCTCATCCGTAAATAGAACATTTGCACTGAAATGAGGATTGACACATTGTTGGATGAACCATTCGCAGAAGTGTACCCGTGGAGGCCAATCAGCTGCTGATAGTGCCTGCACACACTGTACATGGTACGGAAACAACTGGTTCTCCCGTAGCACTCTCCATACAGTGACGTGGTCAACGTTACCTTGTACAGCAGCAACTTCTCTGACGCTGACATTAGGGTTATCGTTAACTGCACGAAGAATTGCCTCGTCTATTGCAGGTATTCTCGTCGTTCTAGGTCTTCCCCAGTCGCGAATCATAGGCTGGAATGTTCCGTGCTCCCTAAGACGCCGATCAATTGCTTCGAACATCTTCCTGTCGGGACACCTTCGTTCTGGAAATCTGTCTCAATACAAACATACCGCGCCACGGCTATTGCCCCGTGCTAATCCATACATCAAATGGGCATCTGCCAACTCCGCATTTGTAAACATTGCACTGACTGCAAAACCACGTTCGTGATGAACACTAACCTGTTAATGCTACGTACTGATGTGCTTGATGCTAGTATTGTAGAGCAATGAATCGCATGTCAACACAAGCACCGAAGTCAACATTACCTTCCTTCAATTAGGCCAACTGGCGGTGAATCGAGGAAGTACAGTACATACTGACAAAACTAAAATGAGCTCTAACATGGAAATTAAGTGTTTCCGGACACATGTCCACATAACATCTTTTCTTTATTTGTGTGTGAGGAATGCTTCCTGAAAGTTTGGCCGTACCTTTTTGTAACACCCTGTATAATAGTGTCTGAACAAATCGTAAATAACATATACAAACAAAATAAATTAAAGTTTATACGATATAAATTGCAGCAGTACAATGAAGAAATTAAATATGATAGTAAATCACATGTATACTGTATATACAGTAATAAACAGAAACAAAAAAGTTTCATTTAATACTCCCTAGTAAGAGATTAATTGTTTTTATGTGTACATTGAAAAGAGTAAATTACACTATTCATGTCATATTCATTTCACATCATATCATTGAC
The DNA here is from genome assembly GCF_023898315.1 of Schistocerca nitens. Taxonomy (NCBI): domain Eukaryota; kingdom Metazoa; phylum Arthropoda; class Insecta; order Orthoptera; family Acrididae; genus Schistocerca; species Schistocerca nitens. Next base: position 347,445,251 of record NC_064617.1, read on the forward strand.
ACAGCCTTAAGAAGATTTTCACATGGTAGCAACACTGATAGTTATGAACAACCAACTTCCATAGCAATCTGGTGCATCAGCCAGTCAGTATACCCGTGACACATGGCGAGATATAACCTGAGTTATGAGATAGGTGTAGGCTTACCGACATTCTGAAAATTCATGTTTTCGCTATCACTATAAAAAATTTCACTTATAACATCTTAAGCTTATTTTAAAACTGCACAGCTTTGTTATCCTATTATTTCTTAAGGCAAGAGCGCTAAAAGAATTTGTGTAAGGTATATGGCACTCCTGTTAATACTTGGCTTCCTTATGTACTTCTCTGTAAAAGTCATTTCTGTGTCTTGTTGGATAGTCATGGAGCTCATGGTTTAAAGAAGAAACTTGGGGGGAGGGGGGGAGGTTGATTTCAAATTCCAGATAGTTCCATAGATACACATAATGGAAGAGTCATGATTTTAAATTCCTTGAAAATTTACCTACAAGGATTCCTAGATGCAGCCCCCCTTTTTTTTATCTTATTGCTTGTTTCTGAATAGTAAATGAGCTTTCCACCAGACTCGAATTACCTCAAAATAAGACATCATATTGCAATAGACTATACATAAATGCCTAATAGATACACATTACTGTTTGTTCACTGCAACAATTTTTAAGAATTCAAAATACATAGCAGAATTTATTTAACTTTTTATTGAACACTTCTATATGCTTACCCCACTTTACACACTTATCTAATCAAATTCATAAAAGTTTCATATTTGGAGTTTGTAGTATCTTCTATTTAGGTAACTTCATAATTACATTAGGTTGTGCTTTATGATATTCCATATGTGGCTGAAATTCATCAATAATGTTTTTTTCTCATTTTCAAATGAATAGTTATCCTTAAACCATTTACTTGCTTCTTCTGCTGTTATTTCTATTTTTTGTGCAAGTCAATCTAATTCTCAGCTTTAATAAAGAGACTAGTATCATTAGCAAAAAGTTCAGCATCAGCTTGTGTAAATAACTTGGCGAGTCATTTATGTACATCAAGCGTAACAGGTGTCCCAGCATCGAACTTAGGGGTACTCCATAAATAACTTTCTTATATCCAGAAAAGTTGAGCTTCATTCGAGAACTATTTCTATTTTCTGGTATCTGTCATATAAGTATGATTTAAACCTCATGTGAACAGTACCATTGATTCAAAAGCAGCAGAGCTTTTCGAGCAATAGTTGATGTTTAAAATATAGAATACCTTGGATAAATCTTAAACTACTACATAATTTGATTCATTATGATCTACGAAATTTAAGGCAAGTTTTTGAAAATTAAATATTTGCTTCATTCGTTTTATTCTTTCTGAAGCCATTTTGTCGTTGATAAATATTGCACCTTCGATCAGGAAAGCAGAGGGTCTTTCGTACTTTACTCTTTCTATAATTTTTGAGAAACAGGACAAGATTCATAGGGTCTGTAGTTTTTTATATAATGGTTTTATAATTGAGACCTTAGGTTCTCTATGGAAAGTACCAGTGGTGAAAGAAGCATTAATTGAATCTATAAGCAGAGTAGCAATATGTTTTCTGTATTTAATTGTTGTATCTGGAATGCCATCAGTGTAACAGGAAAATTTATATTTTAGTTTGCCCATTGCGTTGACTACCTCTTCTACTATTACAGGATACAAAAACATTGTCTTGGGCTGTGTAGAGAAGTTGTGATTAATCTTTGTATGACCTTGAGTTTTTACAAGATTTTGTATTACACCTATATAATGATAACTGAATATATTGGCAATATGTAAAGAACTGTTTATAGTTTTGTCCTCAGTTTTAATAACAATGTCGTTGTTTCTTACCTTACTTTAGCCTATGTTTGTATTGGTCACTATAAAAACTGATTTCATTTTTTTGTTGGACTTGTTTCTACTGATAAATGAATCGTTGTTTAACATTTTTGCTGCAGTAATGAGTATCTTATACAGTTTCCTGTAAGAGTTGACATACTGTTTCAGATCTGAATTTTCCCTTGCTAATTTACTAATTTCGTCACTCTGAGGATTTTATAGTCCTCTGTGTTATCCAGATAGTAACTCTGCTTTTTTACTTACCTTTTCTTAAGAGGGAATGCGTTTTCATAGTTAAGTTTGCAACAAGTTGAAGATGACTCGCCGGCCGCGGTGGTCTCGCGGTTCTAGACGCGCAGTCCGGAACCGTGCGACTGCTAAGGTCGCAGGTTCGAATCCTGCCTCGGGCATGGATGTGTGTGATGTCCTTAGGTTAGTTAGGTTTAAGTAGTTCCAAGTTCTAGGGGACTAATGACCACAGCAGTTGAGTCCCATAGTGCTCAGAGCCATTTGAACCATTTTTTTGAAGATGACTCGAACTCCTTATGTAGATTGTCATGTTTATCCAAATCTCAGTTTTGAGTTTTTAACAATGAATTAGAAATCCTAATTCTTCCCTCATTAATACATCTCCTATAGATTTCAGTTTGAAAAATAGCCAATACGTGCTATAGATGTTTACTAGTAGCAGTCATTAGTCGCGAAACCTAAAAACTATATAGTCATTCGTCGCAAAACCAAAGCGAACTTCCCTCCTCTCTCCCCCCAGCATCAAACCTCCACCCAAGGTTACTCGGTTACTCTTTTGTGTTGCGCGTGGTACCCATATAATTTTGAAATGTTGGTCGAGTGCATGCTTCCAACTGAACAAGTTTGACCTATTTTCTATTTGAATACGACAGTTGTAATGCTGAACGGTTTTTCCGTGGACACCGGTTCAATACTCTATTGGCACAATGTCGCGTTGAATGGTTCATGTTTTGGGTCGACAAAATATTTCCTGTATTTAGGCATAAAATAATTCCGTGGGAGTATGTACCTCATTTAATATTACGGTTAGTGTTTTAATGTCATAGAACAAAAATCTGGCACCACGCCAACAAGTTATTAGCCCAGCACACAACAACAACAAAAAAAGAAGATACACTTATTTCTCTCCAGTGCCTGAAAATACAGGACAATTCGTCATTGGTGCTGAATAAATGCTGCTGCTATCTCTGAGTCAAAGCTACTTATCAAGGCTGGTGGGTCCAGGAAAACAGTGTTTGACGTTTGTGAAGTGTGTGATATATCGCAAGTGTTTGTAGCGTGTCTTCATTTGGAAAACCTGTTTGACACTTCATCTAGGACAGCTGAATAAGGAAATGCACTTCTAAAAAATAGCAGTTGGGCATCTGTTGAAGAGATATCATTTGTGGTGTGTACAAATATTAGTACGTCTGAAATGCGCACTGACAAGCGCTATATCATTATTATTCCTGCTTTCTTGTTTATGATTACAGGGTTTCAATGTTACGTTCCAGCAAAAGATTGTCAGCTGTGTAAAGTCTTCATCTGACATCACGTAAAACCGGATAATTTATGTAATCACCCTGTATAAAAATTGACTGCGCAAAGTGTAGAGCGATGCACATTAAGCGATGTGTATATTATTTTTTTGTGTCACTTTTGACTGTGGCTGTTCATTAGCTGCGGAGATACCAACACACAACTGTTGATATAGTAGTTCATTACACCTCAACATCTCGTGTGGACACGCATTTGAGGCGTACAGGCAACGCAATTAAATAGGGGTAAATTACCTCGACTATGTAGAATGCCAAAATTTTCAGGTAGAACGTGTGTGCCACGGGAAGTTGTCAAAGGCTCAGTAGTCCTCGTGCTAGCTAAGTTCAAGGTTGACAAGAACGAGATTGCAAGGCTGTCGTGTTTAGAATGTTTCCTACCAGCAGCTGCTTAGATTTATGGATGGATAATTCACTGTGATGAGTTAACTCGCGTAGTTTTACAAACATAGATTCTTCATTTTCTAGAGGCCAGATTCATCAAGAGTTAGTATCAAAGGAGTATTTGTTTACAGTTTCGAGATGAAACATTACATAAGAACCTGTTTGCAGGCATTGCCATATCCTTGTGCGACAATTTTTAACTAACACAAAAATATAATAATTATTTTTAAAATCATACAGTACTTAAAGTTTAATTTTTAGTCAGTAACCTTGTTTGTATTGATTGATTTTTTTTTTTTGAGGGGGGGGGGGGGGGTGGGAGCATCATAGCACAAAGACAATCAGTATGCAATTTTCAATTTTGAGTCCGTCTGATCAAAGTTATAACTGTATTAAAGATGTGTGAAATAGTAAATAACAGTTTACAAGCTAATGGTCTTACAGCAATAATTTAATCCATCTTCTGAATGCTATGAAGTTGTTTTGATGAGAATCTTTGTCACTGGTTCAGTAAGTAACAAAATATGATTACAGTTAATGTGCAAATAGGCTACTTAGAAGCAATGGCTTCTAAAATGTTAAATACATTTATTTAATAGTCATTGGATTAAATACATTTATTAATGAATGTAAAATGATACATGAGAAGAATTATTAAGATTGTGAATAATATTTATCTTAAAAGCTAATAAACATTGTAGGCCTACTGAGGAAGATTGTGATTGTGACAGTTATCATTATCTTAAAAACTGATATCAGCATTATCAGTTCATGGAATTCTTTTATTCCATAAATTGAGTTTCTGCAACCAGATATACACTCTTACGTATACATCTTTTGATGATGTGGATCAAAGTAGATTGTGGAAATTTATTAAGAATTGAGAGAGAATTAACTTTGTGCATGTTCTCAGTTTTTGTGAGTGTGTGCCTTGAATTTGTTTCCTCCAAACAAGCTGCTGGTTTTGATAAGTAATGCACAAATGGAAATGTACATTTTGCATGAAATGATGATGATTGGAATAAGGACGGTGCTTGTGCAGTAAGCTAGCATTTCATTTTCAAATGCAAGAAAGGTGTAAGAGTAGAGGGTTACAAATAGAAATTTCGTAATTTATGTACACTATATATACATAAAATACCCACTCCATATGATCAAACCCAGACAATGAATGAATACTCATTCCAGATCGCAATCTCAGCCAGCAAAAGCTCCATATTCTGTTTGCTTAGAGTAGGACTCTTAAATTTTGTCTCAAACTGCACACAGTTACAAAACCTTATGTTAATAGTGTGGGAACTGGAGTCAGGACTTGTGGCCTACTGTATTTCACCTGGAAGAGATAAGAGAATTTTAACTGATGGCCACCACTTGCAGTTGTTAAGGGAGGCAGTCTTGCATCTTCGTTTTAGAGAGAGTACACTCTGGCATTTGGAGGCATGATATTGCGAAGAAAACTTCATGAATTGAGAATACTGGGGTGCCTTCTTGTAGTCTTTCCTGAGTACATGGTCTCTTCATTTTAGAATTGGAGACCTACTACCTAAGTGATTCTTCCAAGAGAATGGAACCTCCAAAGAAGTGTACTTACTGTTAAACTTTTCATCATCACAATCAACAATTTTACATACACAGTAAGGAGCATAGTCAAATAGTCCTATTTGTGCAGATTTATAATAGTCATGCTAACTAGGAGTAGTCCATCCAGTGATGATGATTGGAATGATGTTGTGCGGAAGTCCGCTTTTGTTCTTAAATGTAAGAAAGATTTATTGAAGGTAAAGGATACGAGTAGAATAGCACGCAGGAACAATTTTCATAAACATAAAATTCCCCAAACCACTCATTAGGGATTTGGCCATTGTGTAATACAGATGGTTTTAATTTATATTGCAACTTTAATTTTTGTAACAAAATGTGTCGTGAATGGAGACATCAGGCTATGCCATGGGTAAATCTTGTTTCCTTGACCTTTATTTTGCATTGACATTTATTTTGCATTGACGTTTGTTGGCATTGTCAACTTCAAATCAAATTCAGACATTACAATCTGACCTGGATCTCGGGCCAATCTACAGATCAACCTTTCACTGCATCCAGAGTTTTTGCTTTCACATTCAGTGGCTACACAAACTTACAGCCAAACTTCGAAAATGGGCACCAAGGGTGATGACACAGCAGCCATTAACATTGTGCCACTGGTCAGAGCCAACGGCTATTGTTAAATATTCCTCTTAACCCAATATTGCGAATTTTGCAGCCATATGACACTCTAACATGTAGATTTCTGAACAATATAAATCCTTGTTGATGATGATTAGTTTGATTTTACCAGAATCTTTACATTTTATTGTGGCAGGCATGTAGTTAAGAAAATACAGTAGTCAGACAATTTAGTTGAATTCAGTCTTTTATATTATGTGTTAGGCCTAGTGCTTTGTTGGTAAAGACTGTTATAGACAATTCATTATTTGTTACAGCTTTCTATGCACACACTGATATAATTGGTTTTATGGGTCATTACTTGTAACTGATATTATGTTCTAAAAACAAAGATTCTGTAACTTACCAAACGAAAGCGTTGGTACGTTGATAGACAAAAAACACACAAACACACACACAAATTTCAAGCTTTCGCAACCCACAGTTGCTTCATCAGCAAAGAGGGAAGGAGAGGGAAAGATGAAAGGATGTGGGTTTTAAGGGAGGGTGTAAGGAGTCATTCCAATCCCAGGAGCGGAAAGACTTGCCTTCTTTCCGCTCCTGGGATTGGAATGACTCCTTATGCCCTCCCTTAAAACCCACATCCTTTCATCTTCCCTCTCCTTCCCTCTTTGCTGATGAAGCAACTGTGGGTTGCGAAAGCTTGAAATTTGTGTGTGGTTTTTTTTTCCCCCCCACATACCAATGCTTTCGTTTGGTAAGTCACAGAATCTTTGTTTTTAGATATATTTTTCCCACGTGGAATGTTTCCCTCTATTATATTCATATCGATATTATGTTCTTTTTGATATACTTATGATAATGTTTATTTTTGTGTAAGGTCACCACATTTTTCTCTCTTGAAAATAATTACTTCAGAAATGTCATAAGAAGGATGTGGTGCTCTGCCATCCTATAAAAGAATATTGGTCTAATAACTTAGTTTTTGAATTTTTAAAGCAGTTTGACATTTACTGCTATAGAAGAAATTGATTATTATTATTCATAACAAATCTTGAATTGAGTACACAATACACAGGTTTCAATGTATCTATAATCTGTATTTTTCGCACTAGCTTACACATATACCAAACTTTGCTGAGATGATTTGTTGTTATTCCAATATGATTTCACTGCCACAAATGGCTGGTTGCAGTATTTCCTACAGCTGCAGTGTTGTCTTACCAAAATTGTAAAATTATTTCAGTGTGTTTTCTAGATAGGTTCGTCAGTAACATGCAGTTCAAGGAACTAGGTTTCTCTTATTATACTTACACTGTTTCTACGAAAGAACATGTTACCACCCAGGGGGACCACAGTCCTTTTGTGAGTACGTGTGTGGCGCACACAGGGCTCCGAACTATTGCAGGCTCCTCTCCTTTCCAGGCTGTATTAGCATCCCTGTTCCTCTCCCTCCCTCCGTATCCTTGCTCCTGTGTCCCTGCCCCCCTCTTTTCCCTCTTAGTGAACTTCTTTGTCGGCCTGGCTATCCTCCTGGCTTTGTTTTGGTCTGTGCTATTGTTTAGTTTGCTGTTTCCATCTCCTTTTTGGTCCCCTTGGGGTCTGACCTCCATTTCCAAAATTTTCCATTCAGTGTGAGCCATTTGGGGATGAACTCCCTACCTAGCTTCCATGGTGCAGGTTCCTCTCCTCCTCCCCTCCCCTTTCCCTTTGCACCCTGGCCCCCCTCCTGGTAACCAGTCTGTGTGGTGGGGCTGTTAAGTACCCACTTGGCTGAGAACCCTTAAACCACAGGGATCACACTACTAGTACCTCAGCTGTTAACGCTTCGTGTATGCCCAGGAGTCTATGCTCAACACTTTGGGGCACAAGAACTCCCGGCAATGGCGACCGTGCGAGACGGCTGCTGCTGTGGCCAGGTGGCGCCCATGGGGCGAGCCCCTGATCGGAGTGGGTGGTACTAGGGTGGACACCTTGCGCATGAAACGAAAAAATCTTCACCATCCTGGCCATTCTATGGTTGTCTATAAGAGTGGTAGCAGATGTGACACTCCTTGTGCCACCCCGTGGGAGGAGAGTCAAGCTCATCGGCTTGGGTTGAGCCTTTCCCTCTGTACCTGGTTTGTACCAGGATGGAAGGCAGAAGTTTTGCGATGACGAAGCCTTTGTTTTTCGTGGAGACAATTGAAGATAAGTATGGCGAAGTGGAATCGATGAGTAAAATGTGGTCTGGTGCTTTGCTCATAAAGACATCTGGTGCTGCCCAATCTGATGCACTGCATGCCTGTGACCGTCTTGGTGACGACCCAGTCTCCGTCACGCCCCACCAATCTTTGAACTCGGTACAGGGCATTATTATCCACAGAGATCTTCTCCAAACTGACGAGGAGCTCCGTGCTAACCTTGAGCGACAAGGGGTTCGTTTTATCCACCATGTGCAACAAGGCCCTCCAAACAATCGCACCACTATGGGCACCTTTATCCTGGCCTTCAAGGGGGATGTCCTCCCAGAGAAGGTCAAGGTCATGGTGTATCAATGTGATGTAAAACCTTACATTCCCAACACCAATGAGATGCTATAAATGCTTACGGTTTGGACACACTTCTTCCCACTGCACCACTGATCCCCTCTACGGTGACTGTGGGCACCCCCTCCATGAGAAGAATGCCTGTGCTCCCCCACCAGTGTGTGTAAATTGTCATGGACAGCATTCTCCACGCTCGCCTGCATGCCCAGTGTTTGTGAAAGAAAGAAGGATTCAGGAGTACAAAACCTTGGATCAGCTCACCTACACTGAGACTAGACGAAAGTATGGCTGGCTCCATCCAATGTCTATGACTCCTACTTTTGCTTCAGTTACGTCCATTCCACCTCCTCTTCCCAGCCCCACCCCATTTACCCCATGCCTTCAACCTCCTCCTCCCCCCTCTCGCACTCTCCCTCCCCCTCCCCGTCAGTACCCATACCCACCCCTTCAGGTGCTGCTCTGCTCCCCCTCCCCCGCCGGATAAGTGCTGCCCTCCTTCGACGGCCGCCGGTACTGGAGCTCCCTCCCGGGACTCCTCTTTCCGGCACTCCCCTAAGAGGCAATTTGCTGTTCCACATCAGCAGCGCGATCTGCAGCCAGTGGTCACCAAGATTGCCTGGCATAATTCCGTGCCCATCCTCGCTGAAGTCTGCCCTTCTCTTCCTTCCCAAGAGAAGAAGCAGAAACGCAAGAACAAGGACAAGGCCCCCTGGTACCCTCTGAGGTGCAGCCTTCCTCTCCTCCAGTCAATGAACCAACAGTGTCTGGCCCCACCTATATGGATATTACCCCATCCTTATCGGTGACAGATGGCGACTCGGCAGGGTGACGGACTCTGGTCCGTTCGCTTCCCATTTGGACTCCGGCTTGAGAATCCTCCAGTGGAATTGTAATGGATATTTGCTTCACCTTCCAGAGTTGCAGCCCCTTCTTTCATTCTACTCTGCCACTTGTATTGCGCTCCAGGAGATCCATTTTGTCAATTCTTACTCACCCGCCCTTCGTGGGTTCCAGGGTTTCTGTCGGAACCGAATTGGCCCCTTGCAGGCTTCTGGTGGTGTTTGCACCTTGGTCCACAAGGACATTGTTGGTAAATGGGTTCCCTTCCATACCACTCTGGAAACCATTGTTGTCAGGGTCCATCTGGCCACTCCAATCACAATCTGTAATCTCTAACTCCCACCTGACAGGCCGCCCACATCCATTGCCCTAACCACCCTTCAAGAACTCCCTTCTCCCTTCCTGCTACTAGGGGACTTTAATGCCGACAACCCTCTTTGGGGTAGTCATATGACTACTGCCCTGGGCAGGACAGTTGAAGCTATTCTGGCAGGGCTTGACCTCTGTTTACTAAACACAGGTGCTCCCACACACTTTAGTGTGGCGGACGGCACTTTCTCTATTATTGACCTCTCCATCTGCAGTCCCGGCCTTCTTCCCTCCATTCAGTGGGGTGTCCATGAAGAGTTATGTGACAGCGACCACTGCCCGATTGTTTTGACCTTCCTTCAGTGTCTCTCGTTCTGCCACCCTCCCAAGTGGGCCATCTCTAAGGCTGATTTGGGTGCCTTCTCCTCTGCTCCCATCCCCCCTGTATTGCCACACGACAGTGTTGATGAATCTACACAGACATTGACTGCCACCATCCTTTCAGCAGCTGTTTCAGCAATCCCTTCTTCCTCAGGCTCTCCCTTCTGGAAGACGGTCCTTTGGTGGTCTCCGGAAATTGCTGCAGTCATAAGAGACTGCTGCTGTGCTCTTAAACACTTCAAGCGGCATCCTTCTACTGCTCTTCTTCTGCTCTTTAAACGACTCCACACCCGGGCCCGCTACCTAATCAGATTTCAGAAACGGATTTGCTGGGAACGATATGTAGCTGCCATAGGACCACACACCCCCTCTTCACAAGACAGGGTGAAACTCAGGCGAATTTTTAGCCACCGTCTGCCCACCGGGGTTGCAGAAATTCTGTGCATGGGTTGTCCTTACTAATCCAACTTTCTAGCAGAAGATTTCGCTCAACACTTTGCTCAAGCTTCAGCATCAGCTCAGTATCCACGTACGTTCCTTCTCCTGAAAGAGCGCTCAGAATGACTGCCTTTGTCTTTTGTTTCTCGTTGCTCAGAGCCATATAATTCCCCATTCAGCAAGTGGGAATTTGTGTGTCCTCGCCCTTTGTCCCAACACGGCTCCTGGACTGGATCGGATACCTAACCAAATGCTCCAACACTTTTCGGTGGCTGGCCACCATTGTATACTGACCCTCTTCAACCGTCCGTGGAGTGAGGGAGTCTTTCCTACCCAGTGGCAGGAAAACATTATTGTTCTGGTGTTGAAGCCAGGGAAACACCTCTTCAGTTCCATCCAATTAGCCTCACTAACACCATGTGCAAGCTCGCGTGGTGAGTCAGCGGCTGTTTTGGATCCTTGAATCCCGCGCCCTTTTGTCATAGACTCAAAGTGGTTTTCGCTGTGGCCACTCTATGGTGGATAACTTGGTCCACCTGGAGTCCCTCGTTGCAGTCTTCTTTGATCTGCATAAAGCCTATGACACCACCTGGCACCACTACACTTCATGAATCAGGCCTTCATGGCGCTCTGCCCGTTTTTATCCATAACTTTCTTTCTTGTTGCTCTTTTTGGGTCCAAGTTGGCTGCTCCTATAGCACTCCTCATCGGCAAGAAAATGGGGTTTCACAGGGTTCCGTGCTGAGTGTCCCTCTCTCTCTCATAGCCATAAATGGTCTGATGACAGCTGTTGGGCCAACATTGTCCCCCTCTTTGTATGCTGACGATTTTTGTATCTATGTCGCATCCTCCATAATGGGTGCTGCAGAATGCCATCTACAGGGGGCAATCTGCCGGGTGCTCTCATGCGCTCTCTCCCATGACTTTCAGTTTTCGGCAGCCAAGTCATGTGTTGTGCACAGTTCTGCCGTCACCGTACACTCCACCCCCACCCGGAACTGTTCCTCGATGGCTAGCCCCTCAAGGTGGTGGACACACATCGCTTCTCGGGTCTGGTCTTCGATGCCCGGTTGACATGGCTCCCTCATCTTCGCCAACTGAAAAGGACATGCTGGTCTCGTCTCAATGTTCTTAGGTGTCTGCAATACCACCTGGGGTGCCGCCTGCTCTGTTCTCCTGAGATTGTATCAAGCATTGGTCCAGTCTCATTTAGACTATGGAAGTCCTGTCTATGGTTCTCCGTCACCTTCGACGTTGCAGATACTGGATCCCATCCACCACTGTGGGGTCTGACTTGCGACTGGTGCCTTCCGGACTAGCCCCGTACTTAGCCTTCTCGCAGAGGCGGGGATTCCACCACTGCGAGCTTTGCGCCAACAACAGCTGATATCTTATGCGCTCCGCATTTGCTACACTCCAAAGAACCCTAATTATGGTCTCCGTTATCCAGACACGGAGATCATCCTGCCGCAGCGGCGGCCACAATGTGGGCTTACCGTGGCTGTCCCCATTCAGTCACTCTTTTCTGAGCTCCAGCTATTCCCTTTACCGCCTCTTTTCTCCGCTCACACAAGTTATCCCTCCGTGGTGCGTCTCTCGGCCTCAGCTCTGTCTTGATCTCTCAATCGATTCAAAGGATTCTGTCCCTCCATTGGCTCTTCGCCACCAGCTCTACTGTCTCCTCGGTTCTTTTCAGGGTTCAGAAGTGATCTATACTGGTGGCTCCATGGTTGCTGGTCACACTTGTTTAGCTTACACCTATGCACAATGCACGGAACTTTGTTCCTTGCCAGATGGCTGTAGTGTCTTTACTGCAGAATTGGTAGCCATCTTGTGGGCACTGGACCATATCCGCTCCTGCTCAGGACTATCCTTTACTGTCTGTAGTGACTCATTGAGCAGTTTGCACACTGTCGGCCAGTGCTTACCCCGCCAGCCGTTGGTCATCACTATCCAGGACTTTCTTTCTCTCCTTGCTCAATGTGGATGCTTGGTGGTTTTCATTTGGATCCCTGTTGGGATTCCTGGCAATGAACTTGCTGATCGACTGGCTAAATTGGCTACTACCAGGCCATCTCTTGCTATTGGCATTCCGGAAATAGACCTTTGCTCGGCATTATGTCATCAGGTTTTGGGCCTTAGGGATGCAGAATGGCACACTCTTTCTTTGCCAAACAAGCTCAGGGTGATTAAGGATGCTACAACTCCGTGGCGGTCCTCTTCCTGGGCCTCTCGTAAGGCCTCTGTCGTCCTATGCCAGCTCCACATCGGCCATACTTGGCTGCCTCACGGTTATCTCCTCCGTCGTGACTACCCCCCTCTCTGTCATTGTGGACCGATGTTGACTGTAGCTCACATCTTATTGGACTGCCCCAACTTAGCCACCCTGCGACAGACTTTTAGCCTTCCAGACTCGCTACCCCTGGTGTTGGCTGACAATGCCTCAGCGGCAGATCTCGTTTTACGTTTATTTGTGATGGGGGTTTTTATCGCTTTATTTAAGGGAGGGACCTTCCACCTTATCGGTGAGTGGAGGGGCTGGCGGGCCCTCTTGCTCCCCCTTCGCCCCAACTGGATTGGCTTCAACTGGGTTTGGTGGTTCACCCAAGCCCTCTGCCTTCCCACTCCTTTCCTTGTGGGGTCTGTTATGTCTTGAGCGTCTCTCTTGTCTCCTGTGATTCTTCCTTCACGCCCCTGTAATTCATCACTTTCTTTCCCTCACCTTTTCTTCCACCCTTTTCCTTCCTTCCCTGTCAACAGTTTATTATTTTATGGACATTGTAGTTCCCTCTTCTAATGTGGGATTTTATTAGTTTTAGTTAATCCGAGGTCAGAGGGACTGATGGCTGTGTATTTTGATCCCTTCTCCAACCAACCAACCAGTGAAAGACCATGTTAAGATTTTTGTCTGTGGAACTTCATGCTATCTGTTTCTTTAGAATTTATAAATAAGTGTGTGTATCACAGATTTCCAATGGAATTTGGTTTCATTTCATTTGGCTTGCATAGTGCCAGGAATGCCAGTTGCAAGTATATTAGTTTCTTGTACATACAGAAAGGAACTGGATTTATGCGTGCTGTCACAACTATATTCTCATCAGTCTTTTGCTGCTAACTGATTTGATGCAGCCCACTAATATTTACTCTGCTATGCCAGCTTCTTCGTATAAGAGTAGCACTTACAGTGTCCTCAGTTATTTGTTGGCTGTATCCCAGTCTCTTGTCTTTCCCTCCATTTTTTTGCCCTCCTAGACTTCCTCTAGTATCATGTAAATTATTAAATGGTGTCTCAATACGTGTCCTATGATCCTGTCCATTCTTATTGTTATTGGTTTCCACACATTTGTTTGCTTGCTGATACTATGGAGGGCCACCTTATTTTTTATTTTGTCAGTCAACTTAATTTTTAGCATTTCTCCATAGCACCACATCTCCACTACTTTCTCTTCTTTTCCAGTTAACCCATAATCTGTGATTCACTTTCATACAATGATCTGCTCTAGATATTCAGTCTCAGAAATGTTTTTCTCTAATTATGAGCTGTGTTCTATATTAGTACACTTCTTTTGATGAGGAATTCTCTCTGTTTCTTAAATGCTCTTTACTTTACCCATGTTGCATTTATTTATTTATTTATTTATTCCCCTAGATAGCAGAATTCCTTCACTTCACCCGCTACACAGTCCCCAGTTTTGACATGATTGTTGTTAATGTACTCCATAACACTTTCATCTTTCTTTGGATCACTCCATATTTTTCATTCTGTTAAACAGATTCTTTAATTCCTCCTCACTTTCACAGAGGACAGCAATTCCATTGGCAAATTGTCATTGATATTGTTTCACTCTGAAATTTAATCCCCCTTCTGAGTCACCCTTTTACTTTCTTTGTGGCTTCTTCTAAGTATAGTTTGGACATTAGAGTGGAAAGACTGATCCCCATCTTATTTGCATACAACTATTACAAAGCTCTTTTAAACTCTTGACTCCACTACAGGATCCCATGTCTTGGGCTGTTCCAGATCATGTGCCTGCCTGCAGGCAGAAGTTAGTAGGGGTGGGCAAAAGGCTGACTTGTGGGCGGGCAGACAGGCAGACTGAACTCTGTGTGACAAGTCTGAACAGACCGTGCACATGCAGGCAGCATTTGCTACGTGGTTAGTGCATGTAACTAATCGTACTGCCTGGTGTGTAGCCTACATTAGCTGTGCCTGTCAACAGTCAGAATGTGCCCGTGCCCTACAGGGCAACATTTAGCACTGTATCCTCTGTATCTCAAAAAGTTACACACTTTTCTTCTTTTACCACAGCAGACAGTTCCTTCATAGAACTCCATTCTCTCCTATGTATTTAACAGTGGACTTGCTTTAGACTTTGAATATTAATGCCATCGCTTTTAATTCCTCTGTAAGTTATCGTCAGTTATCTATATGCTGAACCTGTCCTTCTGACTACTACTTTAACAGCCATTTCTCTTTAGTTTCCTTATATTTGATATTGATTTAAATTCTAGGTATGTTACATTTAAGTACTCATTTATTTTCCTTTTTTGTATTTCTTTTATCAAATAGTTTACGTATTTATTTGGTTACCTACCATTTCCTCAAAGTTAAATTTCTGTAACTGTATTTGTCTGTAAAATTTCTGTTAGTACTCTTTTTTAGAGATTTCAATTCTTTTTTAACTAAACACCCTACCGTAGCTTACTTTATCACAGAATTTATAGCCTCAGAGAATTGTGATCACCCTTCATCATTCCTCAATCCTTCAGTATCCCATCTTCTTTATACAATGGTGCTTCCTGCCAATTATTGTAAACTTGGGACATCGTACCTTTCTATCACTTGGCAAGACTGGCAAGTATTATACTGCATTCCACATCATTTCTAGATCAATTAAGAAATGATTTTTAGTAAAAACTTACTCTACGGACACAACCATGTTGATCATTGTTTAGGAATAACATTCAGAATTTTTAGGTATCTGCAGTCTGTTTGAAAGGTAGGGCTAAATCAGCAAATCAAATTATCTGAGGTTTATAGTCACAAGAGTTATACTTGACACTTCACCTCTGTGGAGCAGATGAATATTTCTGAAGTGAAAAGAATTTTAATAAATTACTACCCCTCTCTCAAGAAACAAAACTGACTGAAATGTAAGGCTTTTGTTCTTTAATTGCTTTTTTTTTGTTGCAGGCAAAATGTCAATTCTTTACAGTGTAGTAGCAAGAGGCACAACTGTGCTTGCCAAATATGCTGCATGTGCTGGAAACTTTGCTGAAGTCACTGAGAAGATCCTGGCAAAAATTTCACCAGAGAACCATAAACTGACTTATTCACATGATGCATACTTGTTTCATTACATATGTGAAGATAGAATCATATACATGTGTATTACAGATGATGTAAGTACATGTTATTTCTAATATGCCATGTATATATTTTACATTATTTTTTTAGGTGAGAAACATACATTAGATCTATTTCATTTTACTAACACTGTTTACCCACCACTGTCTGCAGAGTGCTTAATTTTACACTATTAATCCACCACTGTCTGCAGAGTGCTTAATTTTAATGTATCTGTCTTATTGTAATGTTTCTGCAACAACAGGTATTATTCATGAGTAGTATGCTAGGAACATGCTATAGTTCGACTGATTGAACTGACGCACTGGTTTGTGTTGTGCCTCCGGAAGAAAGACATAGAATTATTCAAATACTCATGCCACATAAAAGAAAAATTTGCAAAAAAACTTGAACACAAATGTTTAAAGTACTGTTCCCTTCTCAGTTTAAGTACGCACTTCCTACTTCAATATCCATGCTGTTTGGATTCTATCCCTATTCCCCCTCATAGTCTTGCTACTTTTTGAGCTTTCTCTATGTGAAGCAAGTATATGTGGAACAAAAGAGGAAGTCAGATTGCAACACTATTTCCAATGTAAAGAAATAGCATAGCACACCAGTTGCGTTAAACATTGGAATTCTTCAAAAACAGTTGCTGAAAATTATGAACAAAAATATAAATTACAAGATTTGTTTTGGTGGTGGACAGACATGAGAGGAAATGCTATCGTAATTGGCACTCAGCGCTGCCAACAGAAACTGCAGTGTTTAGCTTCACGACACAGCTGCTAGGTCGCTGGCGTTGACAGACATGAAAAAACAGGGAAGTCAATATGAAATGTTCCAGACAAATCCGATATGTGATGAAACCAAACGATGGACCCATCGGGCACCTTTTATTGTGCCACTTACATGGAGTTACCATTGTTAGCAAAGCGGTTATCGCCAAGCGTGAACGTGTGGCATTTTCCTTTCAATTCTTGCTCTAAGTGGGAAAGGTAGGCTGCTAGCTAGTTGATGTATAGTTTCTCATTGAGATATGACCTTACTGTTTTTTTTTTATCTAGTTTAATGAACATACATATCTTTCCACTTGTTTCAGTTGTTCTTTGTATGATCACTGATGCCAATTACGATGTGGACATCCTCAAAGAGGTCAGGTCTATTTGTTGCTATTAGATCCAATATATTTCCATCATGAGTAGGGTTCCTAACTATCTGTTCTAGGTAGTTTTCAGATAAGGTTTTTAGTAAAGTTTCACAGGATGTCTTACCACACCCATCACTGACAAAACTGTAATTTTCCAAATTAATTGCTGGATGATTAAAGTCACCACCAATGATTACAGTATGATTGGGAAACTTATGTACAAGTGAACTGAGGTTTTCTTTGAAGTTTCCAGTTACATCAGGAGATGAGTCTGGTGGGTGACACAGAGATCCAATTATTATTTAATGCCCACCCCTAGTACTTTGTCTTGCCCAAACAATCTCAAATGCAGCTTCAATTTCTGTCTTGGTGGATTTGAGTTTTTTGTCTACTGTGACAAATACAGCACCTCCATTTCCCGCTTGCTACCCTTTCGATATATGCTTAAATTTTCCCCAGAAATGTCACTGCTATCAATTTCAGGTTACAACCAGCTTCCTGTACCTAGTATTATTTGAGTATTCACTACTTTTCATGAATGCTTCAAACTATGGCACTTTGTTGTAAATGCTTTGGCATTGACATTAGTATTTTAATACCCTCACCTGTTGGAGCCATTTCCTTCAACCTTACACTGTTACTTTTGGGTTTCCTATAGCTATCATTATTTGGATTGGATGGAGAGTCGCCTAATCTAAAAAGCCCTTGTGTGCACCCCACACACAGTCAGCTATCTGGCTAGAAAATGTTCTACAAATGTTTCGCACATAAAACAACAATTTTTCTAGATGCAGAAACTGTGCATTAAAAAGAATTACATATTGGCTGTGCAAACCCACACACAAACATAATCATGGTGATGGCTTGTAATAAACAATTTACACCAATTACAAATATTATACAGAAAACCTATAAAAATTAAAACTTTTGAACAAAATTATTGCTAAGAGTGAGATAACACATTAATTTGGGAAATGTGTCTTTATTACTGATAATTTCCCTCTTAAACCCCTGCAGCAATTGAACTGAGTACATATACAATAGCACATGGCCACATGCTTCAAAATCTACCACAGTTACTTTGCTGTGTAAAACTAAATGCTGTGTGAGCAATAAGCCAAAGGGATACTTTGTGCATGGGCAAAGGTATACTACCGTGCTGTTTATGTTATACAGATTGGAATGGGGGTGGTGGTATCCTTTTGGGAACTATGGATAGGCTCCATGTAGAACTGTTTTGCACCTCAAACATTTTTACAGCTATACAAAATTGTTTTGTTTGAATCTGCTCACAGCAACTAAGTACTTCAGATTTAAAGAATTCTGTACACAAGGTGAATGGCGTATCTATTTTCTGTTGAACAAGGGTCAGTATATAAATTGTAATATGTTTTCATCACCAAAATATTTTCAGTGATGCGGTACCTGGCATATCCTTTTCCTAGCTCTGATATCTTTAGCTTCTCTGTACACAAATAAGCTAACAAATGGGGATAAAATCTGGAATGCCTGTGAAAAAGAGCTTGCACTAACTAGTTATTGAAACTGGAACATCGGATTACAATTCACTAGCTATTTTCCATTGGCATTTGTCATTACTCCTGTTCCAGTTCAGCATGTTGTTGTTAAAAACTTTTCTTTATTGCTGAAATGATTAAAATTACATGAATGTAGCCTTTGCTTGGCCAGAATCAAGAGCAGTTCTGCGAGTTAGAGAAAGTTTAATCGAAGATGCTTAATATCATCAAGAAACTGAAGACAAATGATGATTACTGAATAAAGAATTACTGTGGGAATGGTATTAATGAAGTGATTGTTTAAATAAGATGTTATCAGCCACTGGAATGTTTATAATTTGTGGAGTATGTTATGGAAATAAAGTTTAGAGAAAAACTGCTTAAAGCATAACTTCGTACCTCTGTCTCTACAAGTTGAGATTTTTGTGATATAAAAAGTACAATCATGGTAACAGTGTATGCATTAAACATTGGCGGGACAACATGGAAATATATGGTAGACGTAGCTCACCAGTATTTCTTAACTAGGCCTGCAACAGTCCATGTGGCAGAGGTCTTGAATGTAATGGTCTGACTGCATGTTCTGTGCAGTTGACACACTCTCTCATTGTGGGGAAGAAAGTTTGCACAATGAGCATATCTGTTTGAATTTAGTTTGGCCAAGTCATTAGCAGTTTGGAGAATGGCAGCAAGAGTGCAAGGCTGGCTGGCAGTTGAATGCTGATTTGTCACAAATGCAGAAATGATTTCAGCAGGGAGAAAACATTTGTCTTCAGTGTGGGCAAGTTCAGTGAGGTGTTAGCAGCCCTGCAGCAGCTTCATTCTCTTGCCCTCTGTCTAATCAGAACATTACCTGCCACAGCTAAAGATTTCACAAAGCCCTCTGGGTCATGCTGTTCTGTTCACGTGTGATTTGCTGTTGGGCCAAGTGACTGATTCTTACAATCTGTTCACCTGTGTCACTCCTGGGCTATGCTAGAATCTTCCCAATATATTGACTAAAAACACTGTGCTTGCTTTTTACGTATGTTGTGGCATCACATTATTTTGTATACTTGGGGTTCTGTGATAATTGCAGTCTATAGCCATGACTACTCGCTATGGTGTGTTTGCCCTTATTGTGATGATTATGGACCTTGGTTCCAACATATTACTGATATTGCCTTAATACATTCAGCTTGTGTACTGTGTGAGGATCTGCAACATGAGATCACCACCCACCATAGTTGCCAGCTCATTCCCAGCAATTAAAATCTAATGCCATCTGCATAGGACACTATAGACTGAAGGATGGGCGTACTGCAAACTGTTGGTGAACTCAAGATTAAGTAATGGGTAGTACTACCCCAAATCATGCTGGACTTATGAACCACAGTACAGGGAGCTATCTCACATCTTGTATTGTCATGCAGGAGTATTCAACCCTGTATTATATACGCCAGCATTGGAAATCAGTCACACACTATAAATGCAAGCCATAACTCACTGATGACTTTCCTGTAATCCTGTATCTATATCTGTGTCCTGTGTCACACTGCGTTGTCATGTCACATTTTAATGCACACATTATTGCTATGCCTCATATAATTTTGTGGATTTTGAAGAAATTTTAAGTTACTAACAACAGTGTAACATAGCAGATTTCTAAAGCAATATTCACAAGGAAATAGTGAGAACCTTTCTTTTTGTGAAGTTACAGAAAAAAAATTTAAAAAGGTACTGGAATGTGTAAATCTAAATTGTGAAAGAATACACTATTGTTGTGTTGAGTTTAGCTATTGGCTTTGAGACAGCAATGGATGTTAACTTTGGAACAGTGGGAATCTAGAAGATACTTGTTAGTTCTTTTCTGTTCTGTGGATTTGTCATAGATGGTACAGGGTTGGAACTGGTTGTTTACTACTTCTCTACTCAGTTCAAGCTAATGTTGGATAGCTGACTGTTGGAATTTTCCAGATGTTTAGATTTTTGGATGATTGTTAATGTGAAAAATGAAAATCTAAGACTTTATTAATTGAGAGGAAATTACAGGTTGGCTACTTGTCTGGAAACCCTGGAAGCTTGCCAGGCAAATTGAATTTGGTGGAGAAGTAACAGAATTCTGAAAACCTCGTGGAATTTTGAGAGACTTTAAGAGGAGCTGAACTGTTTCTGACTCTGTTTAGGATTAGACTTCCAGACAAATTTACAGTCTTTGACAAAGAGCTGTGTGCAATCCTGAAGATTCTGGAGCAGATGATGTGTAGTCGACTGAATAACTTTGTCTGCTGTGATTCCTTATAAACCCTACGGACCATTCAGTGAATGTGCCTGGCAGACAAAGTGGTTCATAACAAAAGATACACTTCACACACTATGTTGTCTTCTGAGGAAGGAAGTATCATTCTGCTGGGTAATAGGCTCTGTGTGCGTTAAGGGAAATGAGCAGCCTGACACAACACCAATGGACATGTGCAACAGAAATAATGTACTAACCTTTGCTGTCCCCTTGCGTGCTGTTAGCTTCTTGTTGAAGTGGAGAGTTATGTGTCAGCTGGAGAATAAGTGGCTGGAGGCACAAGCTAACAAATTAAGGCTGGTGGAGCTGACAGTTCTGGTGTGGCCAATATCAATCTGTTTTAACATGTGGAAAGAAGTGGCTTCAATACAGCTGAAGTTAGGCACCTCCTCCAGTGGGTGAAACTGCTAGTGCATGGTGTTAGTTGTGTATCATGGTTAGTATGCAACGTTTAACTTTCCTTTCTGGGTACTGCAAATTTTTTTTAATCAGGCAGTCTAGTTAAAATGATGAAGAGGAGGACGGGGATATCCTATCAGAACTTCAAGCATGAAGAAAGTTGAGTCTTCCAAAATCAGCAGATCCTTGTGCACTCATTGTACCTGGCATTTTCACTAGCTGTCTACTAACTTTCAAGTTCTCCTTCTGTTACCTTGTGTAAGGGACTGTCAAATGAAAATGATAGTTGGAAAAAGTAAGTAAACTGTTTATTATTTAAAAAATAGTCACCCTAACTGTTAATACATTTAACCAACTGCAAGACAAGACGGTCTGTGCTTTCATGAAAAAATGTTTGCAGTTGCCTATGGAACTGTGATTGTACCCAGACTTGCACCTCCTTGTCTAGAGCAAATCAACAACCAGGAATGTCTTTCTTCAGTGTGCAAAAAATATGGAAATCAGATGGGGAGAGATCGGGATTGTATTGGGGTTGTGTAAGGGCTTCCCATCGAAACTGTTACATACATTAATACTTGTTCCATAGATCATGAATACAAAATTTCGTAAGATGTGGAATGTGTCACTTTAACGTAAGTTTTCTTTACACAAAATAATTTTTTTTTCCCAGTTTGTACTTCATATCTATCTGTTTACTTACAATTTTCCATCTTTTTCATTTTCATTTAACTACCTCTTACACAAATCCGTGTATGATAGAATACGTGGAATGGTAGTTGTAGTCCATTTGGGTGGAGGTAGTTTGAACTGGGATAGTGGAAGTGACTTTCACCATGGTATGATACTTGTCAGCCTGCTTGTTGCTATTGTAAAGTAAGCTATGTGATCACTGGACTCCACCTTCTCCCACCAATCTATGTGTGTAATCTTTCTTAGCGATATGAGTCACTCTTTAAAAGTAATCATAAACAATATTCAGTTACTTGCCACATGTCAAACTGGTTGAAAGAAACTGTGGGCAACCATTTCCACTAACACCTTACCAGAAATGACTGCTGCTGCACGATCATTAGTATTTCATATTTCGACTTACTTATTGTCTTGCCTTATCCTGGATATGAAGCAACTGCTAAAAGCTAGAACTGTCTTATTTAATGAGTGAACCCAGCTACTGTTTTTTGGAAGGAAAGAGGGCAGGTCAGTATTTTATGTTCTGTTGTATTGAGGACTGGAGCACTAGCTCATTTGGACATGGATGTGGGAGGGGATTGGCTGTAAACCTCATGAAGAAGCCATTGGGACATTCACCAGAAGTAATTTAGGGAAACCGTAATCAGGGTGGCTGGATGGAAATTTGAACATCGTTCTTTCCCAGAGTCTCTTGTGTCAACCAGTGTGCCACATTTCTCGGTACTGTTCCAGGTAGGCATCTGGTAGGTAGATGGTGTAACTGTCTACTGGATAAAGATTTCTAAGCTGATCAGTAACCTTGATACAGCTATTGCAGTAAGAGCCCCATAATTCATTTGTAATTTATTTTTTCCTTCAGGAATTTGAAAGAATAAGAGCATTCCAGTTCCTAGCTGAGATAAAGCAGAGATTCCAGTTAACATATGGCGCAAGGGCAAGCACTGCCCTAGCATATGGAATGAACAATGAGTTCGCACCTGTCTTAGCAAATGAGATGGTAAGATTTATTATATTGTTAAGAATCAGTTTTTTAGCCACAGTTTATGCATCTAAAGCTGACTGGTAGTTGCTAGTACTGAATTACTAATCAACTTAATTGTAGCAGATGATTGTGTTACACAGCAATAATAACTGTAATATGTGAGAAACATATACATTAGAAAATGTCTTAAAATGTTGTGTAACAAAATGTGGCAGTAGAACTAATAATATTATTAGTTATTTCATCTGTAGTGTTTCCTTTTCTTTTCGTATAATTCAACAGTCATTGTTGAAGTTTTCATGGTTTTAGTATTATTTTGTACTTACGTAAAGATAATCTTTATTTCAGAGACATTATTCAGAGTCGAAGGAGATCGATACTATGTCTAGAGTCCGTGGTGATTTAAATGATCTGAAAGATATTATGGTAAAAAATATAGGTAAGTGCATATTAAATGATATATACATTGAATAGCATTTGAGGATCTTATATTATCAGATGTCACAGTTATTTACTCTTTTTAAGCTTATTCTTTCATGTGGTTGCTTATCAAGCAATGCGTTATTCATAGTCATGCAGTGACAGCTGGTTATCCTGTGTCTGACTAAGAATATCTTTGTCTTGCTAACAGTATTTCATGGGTTGTCCTTGTTCGTGCTGTGTGTAATTTCTGATTAAGTATCAGTTGGTTGGCACTGCTTGTGAGATGGACTCAATGAGGTGTCTGTTTTGGGATATTGACAACAAAATTGCCATCCTCTTTATCACCAGTTTAATCATTTGTGCTGCATTTGCAGCATACCTGAACTTTCAGTGTGAAGCAATACATTGGGTTTTTTGGCATGGCTGGGTCAAAGTGTCACTTGTATACATTGGAGATAAAAAACAATAGAAACAATAAACAGTGTATTTGTGATCTGTACTTATTTGTTTGTAAATTATAGCTGTCATAGGCCAGGTGATAATCTCCACCTTGACAAACTTACAAATCATTATTGGAGTAAAAAGATTATGTAAATATACTTATTGTGATAGGTCATTTGGGAAAGAATAATAGAGAAATTCAGCTGTAGAGAAGACTAGGAGATATAGCACCATTGCTAATATTGAATAATGGTGTTACACACTAGAATGGTAAAGTTTGGGTTTTTAAATTTATGTATGTCCCCCCCCCCCCCCCCCCCATGCTTTGGCGGGGGCTTGAAATGCTTTGGTGGGTTTGTGCTTGGCTTCCATGGGGCCATAGCCTTTGCAGCATCTTTTCCCTTCCATGCTGCATGCCTATCCTCTTGATATTCTTTCTCCCCTCCCTTGGGGAACATGTCTCGGATGTTTTTTGAAATGTTCTGCATTTTCAGTAGGCAATATCAGAACAATCTCTTCACTGCTTTTGTTCTTTGCTTCTTTCTTTGTTCCCCTTGTCTTATCTTTCCTCTGCTTCAACATTTGAGGCTCCTCTTTTTCTTCTTCCTCCCTGTGCTCTCCTGAAGAATGGCCCATGCATCTGACGCATAACAGGTAACTAGGTAACACGTAATCCCCAGTCCCAAGTCAACAGGTTGAGTTCGCACATACCCCTGGTACAGGCCAGGCCTATGGAGGGGTGATTGCCTGAGCTGCTACCTTCCTGAATAGCCGATTTGACCCTCTGTCAGGTGTTTGGGGGGTGTGAACAATCAGTTAAGGTGGGTGCGCCCCTCTGAGGAGTTTTCCCCAATTGGAAGGAGTGCAGTAATGGAGACACTGGAAATCGTGGGGGATTTTCTCCCAATGAGCAATCATCTTCACAATCAAAATCTACTAAATATAAACAGAATGAGGCTAACAATTCAAAGACCCTCTCCACTACACCATGTTTCCTCATGGTTTCACATACTGAAGATGGTCACTCCTTTTGCTACGGTAAATCCATTTATTATTCAGAATGGTGATGATGCAATTGCCATCCCTATGAAATACTGCTCCCATTTACTTTCTGAAG
Source organism: Schistocerca nitens (assembly GCF_023898315.1). NCBI lineage: Eukaryota > Metazoa > Arthropoda > Insecta > Orthoptera > Acrididae > Schistocerca > Schistocerca nitens. Next base: position 347,470,040 of record NC_064617.1, read on the forward strand.
ACTACTTCTGATTCTCAAGCACAACAACTGCTTGCAGCTTCACTCCTCCACTGCTATCCTGCTTGTGTCGAGGCCCATCGAACATGGAATTCTTCCTGTGGTACTATTTACAATAGGTTGCTTGATGGCCTGACTGAGACAGAAATCCAAATGTATCTCTCTGATCAGGGTGTCGTTGCAGTACCTCAGGTGATGAAAACGGTAGATGCATCCTTAGTGCCCACATGCAGGCCTTTTCTCACTTCTGAAAGAGTGGTGCTTCCTTCAAAGATCAAAGCAGGCTATGAAGTTATCACAGTCCGACCATACATTCTGCTGCTACCAGTATCATCATTACAGCCACACTTGAATGTCCTGTCGACACCCAGCCAAATGTGTAACCTGTGGTAGGGATGCTCACGAGTATGTTTGTCTGCCTCTTTCTCCCTGCTGTATTAATTGTAATGGCGACCATGCTGTCTCCTCCTGTGATTGTCCCATGTATCTTGATGAGTGGGCTGTCCAGAAGATCCGGGTGAAGGACAAAGTGCTTTATGCTGTCACTTGCAAGATGTTGGCTAGTCGGAAACACTGCGTGTTTCTACTATCTGACAATTACAGTACTGCTCTTGCTCCATCTTGCTCCACGAAGGAAGTGGTCATGCAGACATGTAACCTGTTGCAGTGTGCATTTTCTTTCCTCGTTTGACCTTTTCCTTTTGTACCATTTACATCCCTCAGTCATTCGCTGTCACCAGGGGAGACTTCCTCCAGCCTATTGGGCAACTCGTTCACCCCTTTCTGCTGCTTGGTGACTTCAATGCACCATCCTCTTTGGGTCTCTTCCAGAACCTGTCAGAGAGGTTCCCTCTTGGCTGACCTCAGTCTTCGTAACCTCATCTGCCTTAACATGAGAGCACTCGCGTTCCTTTCAGACACCACAGGCACCTATTCCCATTTGGACCTCTCCTTCTGCACTGCTCACCTTGCCCATCATCTCGAATGATCCATTCTCCTCGACACGTGCTCAAGCAACCATTTCCAATGTGCTATCTGACTGGTGATTCCTACCCCCATCTTCGTGCGCACCTAAATGGCAGCTTTCTAAGGTCGACTGGAGGATTTACTCCTCACTGGCAACCTTCAACGAAAAACATTTTCCCTGTTGTGATGACCATGTAGAATGTCTTACAAATGTTATCTTTACCACAACAGAATGTTTCATTCCTTGCACTTTCTCTTTACCGCACCGTGTCCAGGTCCCTTGGTGGACTCAGGCACGCTGCAATACAGTTCGCCCGCAGACACATGCTCTCCGCATTTTTAATCATCATCCTACGATGGAAAACTGCGTTCATTGTAAACAGTTGGATGCACAGTGTTGTAGCGCTATTTGGGATACCATAAAGCTTGCTGGATTTCATGTACTAGTTCTTTCAAAAGTTCCAATTCCTCTTCTGCTGTGTGGGCCAATCTCCGATGGCTCTCTGGGACCGAGGTCCATTAGCCAATTTCTTGCCTGACAGTTGCAGAATGTGTCATATTGGAACCTATTGCTATCTCCAACACCTTGAAGCTCCACACACTATCACCCATATGAGTGGAGGTGGCTTGAGTAATACCCTTTCCTGCTCAGAATCGTGAGTTCTACAATGCGCCTTTACTGTGAGGGGGCTATATCATGCTCTCACTGCATCCTGATCTTCCACCCCAGGGCCAGACAATGTTCACCTTCAGATGTTGCAGAACCTCTCTTGGAGGCAAGCACTTTCTCCAAGACACTGGCGTGAAGCCACTGTCATACCCATACCTAAGCCTGCTAAGGACAAAAACCTCCCTTCTAGTTATTGCCTCATTTCTCTCATCAACTAGGTTGTGTATTGGGCACTGTCATTTTAGTCCATCACTTTGTGATTGTTGCCCTCAACCTTTGACGGTTTGTCATTTCCTGATGGAATGCCCCTCCCCCCCATTTTTTTAAAAAAATTTGTTTAGCACCTTATGTTCTCATATATGTTGCCATCTGAATTACTGACCATTTTTGTTAATGATGTGCAGGCTGTCGACCGCATTTTACATTCTATCTGTGATAGCAATATGGCGAAGGACATTTAATCTTTGAGGACCTTAGTTTTTTTATGACGTATTTATGGACCTTTCTCCAAGTCCCTGTTTTTAGCTGTCTTTCCTTCCTTCAATTAGGATTAACATGTAGTCATTTTTAACTCCTTTTTGTCTTCATGTTCCAAGCTGACACGAGTGTGTATGATGTTACTTGTTTTTACTCCCTAACATGAAACAAAACTATTTGTTTATGCAGAGATTAACAATTAATTGCACTGAAATTTGACTGTTTTAATTCAAGGAAGTAAGACTGTATTTCACAATGAACTAACTTTTGGGCAAACCATAGACCATCATCAAACAAAACAGAGAAGAAAACGGATTAGCTTTGGCATTGATATTTTTACCAGAATAAGTCTTGCATGTGGGAGTCAGCATTGTTGCTTCGGTCTTCAATCCAAGACAGTTTTGATGCAGCTTTCCACACTAGTCTTTCCTGTGCAAACCTTTTCATCTCTGCATAACTATTGCAACATACATCCCTCTCAAGCTGCTTACTGTATTTATGTCTTGGTCTCCCTCTACAATTTTCAGAAGATCAGGCAAAAGCCACCACAGAGAAGAATCCATCGGAGGTACAGCTCGCTAAACGATCATAGAAGCAGCAATAACACAATCGCATGCCTGCCCCTCTTTTGTACATAAAGTGCAAAGGCATAAGATGGGCAGAGCTGTTCGACCTTATGTTCTACTGCTGCAAGCTCGATTTTGGCTCTGAGTCTGTTGACTCAGATGCCTTGATTGAGCTGCAGGCAGTGAATGTGGCTGACTGCAAGACACTCAAATGCTGTGGTCACACACATTATTGAGATGCCCCAGAAGATGAAGATGCCACTACAATAGCATAACATGACAACCAAGGTGCTCCTCCGTGGGCTGTCTTGGATTTGTGATGAAGTGCCAGTCAAAAGAAAGGCTATAGTGTGCTTGTTGCAGGGATGTTTATCAGGATGCATAACCATGGGACTGATGACCTTGCTGTTTAGGCCTATAAGCCCCCTCAACCAAACAATCAACCAACCAAGCAATCAGTCAGTCAATCAATCAAGCTGAGTAACCAAACAAACAGGAAGAAGCCACCACTGCTTGTCGTAACTGTACAAATCACAGACAACATCTTCAAGCTGTAGAAGCTTGTAGGCTTTTCGATCCAAGTAGAAGGTCCGACCAGGCATGGACCCTAACCACCAGTGCTACAGGTGCCAGAAGAGGGCCATGTGGCTAAATTTTGTTGCAGTGCTCTGAGGTACATCAAGTGCTCTGGCGGGCACAACAGCTACACTTATGATAGGTGAGGCTCAGACATGGGCTCGCTCTAGTGGACCACATCTCGCAAACTGGCATGGCTGCCCAGCCCTCTCTGGTGACAGCCACGCCATGGGCAAGAAGACCACAATGAAGAAGAAATGCCACTAAAGGGAAAGATGCAGACAGATGGTGACAGCAAAGCAAAAAGGGGGACAAATAAGTGAGAATGCCAAAGATATCCCTATAGTGGCACTGGTTTGTGGAGGTGAGCAGGAAAGGGGGGGGGGGGGGGCTGACCACGAGCAGGAATGAGTACAGTGCAGCCAGCACCTGAAAAGGATGTATCATTCCATTGTGTGCCATGGAGAAGCTGTGGTGAAAGAAAGGGAAGCATGCAAGGCCTTGTCTGTGGCACATGCTGAAGAAGCTAATCTGCAGCCTGCCACACCCAGTCACTATTGAAAGAATGCCACAGATGGCGCACCACAGTGGAGCACAGCACTGCCACACAGATTCAGAGAGAGCTCTTTATGACAGACAGATGGCTATGACAATGATATCAAGCTGCATGATACCTGCGACTAACGTAACCTAATGTGACACGATCTGTCACAGATAGCAAGCAGTCTGCTACTGCCCTTACTACCCATCCAGATTACTGCAATTTTTTTTTATCCTGTGACACTTTCCATAGCTCTTTTCTTCCTCTGTCGGTAAACCTGCTAATCTTCAATCATTGTCATCTCTTTCACATCCCCTGATGGACCTGTATTGGTGGGTAATCATATCCAGTCATATGGGGAAGATTGCTCTCACATCCTGTAGTAACTAGGTTCAAAAACTAACAAATGCAGAGGTAACTGTAGATCTTTTGTGATGATCATCATGATAGGTGCTCCACCCTTAAAAATGAAATCTTCAGATAAATTAAATACCTTCAGTATTATCAAAGTATTTCAAACAGTCTTGTATTTTAATCTATGCAATCCTCTGCTGTGTTCACCATTTCGTCTCTCAAGTACCCATTTGTTTTGTTGTATTCTTTTCCTCTGTCTTGGACCAACATTTCCTAGTGCTTGATCTGAAACTTTCAACAACCTGTAGTTCTTTTAAGCTGTCCGCTTCCCAATTCCTTAATACTGTATATATTTCTAATTCTCGAGTTTTAATCTGCAGTTCATAACCAATAATGGGAGTCAAAAAATTCACAATGAAAAAGTTCTAAATAATAAGGTTAACAATATAAATAAAGAAAAGAAGAGGAAGTATTACATTGTTGATCAGATGATATTAAAATGCTACTAAGAAAGGGGCCTTTTTTTTAGCAAGTATTGATAATGATGGTGCAAAGGCCTGATATGAGGATAGAAATTTTAAAGAAAATTGGTAATCAGAATTTTGAACAAGATTGCAGTGTTAAATTTGCTTTCTAAGTTCATAAAAGAATAATAATGCAACAGAGTGTTGGTGATAGCTCTAACCATTAGATTCAGAACTAAAGGGTAGACTTTCAATGACTACCATATGTCAAAAAGTAAAGACAGTAAGAGCAAGCAAAACAGATTAATTATGGGACTGACTGGAAAATTAATTAACAATTGTACAGAAATACAGATAGCAAAATGACTATATTGAATGAGACTTTATCAAGAATTCAGAAGTATTTTAAGTAACATAAACTGTGTCCACAGGCCTGGTGGACACATCAGTACTTACCAACTGCCATGTCATCATTGGACGTGGTGTGGAGGGGTGTGCAGTCAACACACCACACCTCCCAGCCATTGTCAGTTTTCGTGACCTGGAACTGCTGCTTCTCAATCAAGTAGCTCCTGAGTTGCTTCATGACACTGAGTACACCTTGTTCCAGTTCTCTTACTAAGGAAAAATCCTCAGTAGTACTGGGAATCAAATAAAAGTCCCCTGCGTGGCAGTCAGCTGCACTGACCACTCACGTGTGGAGACAAAGTGTTTTAAGAGTTACTGTATGTTGTTACTATTAATCCCGATGACGATAAAAGTTCACTGCCTTCATTAGTAGGTGTGTTCTGTGACTTTCATGTTTCTTCCTGGCTTCTAGCTTTGTATCAGAACAACTGTTGGAAGTTTTTGTGAGAAGTCTGACTCGATGGGTGGTTGGGTGAGAAGTACTGGTCTTATTTTCTAACCAGTAAGATAATTAATGTAAAAATTACATTGTTAGTTATCCCTCTTCTTAATTTGTCTTTTACATTTGAGTGATCTATTCTTGGTTTAAAATATTCAGCAGTGTTCCTGGACTTGATTTTCATTGGGAACCTTAGCTCATGCATTTGAGAAATCCTAGTAAAAGTTTTTTCGTAAAACTGCTAAGCCTTAAGTCACTTGGTCGTAATCCATAGGATGCCCAAAGGTCCTGCATGTAATAAAATGACATGTCTTAATAGGTATGATTGCATTACTGAGAGCTTCATGTGAATTTTTTTTTCTTTTCTGTGCGTGAAGGTTGGTGAACTCTTCTCTTTACCATGAGTATCAGCTTGTAGTATGGTTGCAACTTTATCAGTCCCACAGTCTCCAGTTTGGAAAGCTCTATTGACTTTTGAGCATTGGGGTCTTAAAATAAGAGTGTGGAGTGGGCCATTTTGGGGCAGGCCTTAATTTTTTTACTAGGCATAGTCCATATCAATTCAGGCAGGCTAGGAAAAAATCTTACATTCATTGTCTCAGATGTTATTGAATTTAGCATATGTTAAAATGAAGAAATACATATCTTTTTCTTTCCGCCAAAAAAATTTCTGCTCAGAGATACAGCCCTCCAAAAATGACACTGCGCATACCATTTTGAAGATGCAAATTTTGGAAAAAATTTTAAAGTCTTTTGGAACAGTCCTAGATATTTTGTTGTTTTTTTTTATTTGAAAGATAATTGCTTTATGATTACAGGGAAATCTTCCATTTGGACTGATCTGTCAAAGTTCTTTTGTTGTAGTATTCTGAACTTTTTCATAATTTATGGAAAAAATTTCTTTCAAAAATGTCAGTCCATAATTTTTTTTTTTTTGTTTCTCTCTCTGTTCATCAGCACCATATAGTTCTACATTCCTTGAAAACGAGAGCTTTCACTTTTAGGTTGAACAGGTTTTATAAACAATTGAATTTTTTGCCATGCATAAAACCTGTTTTATTACCACATTATCAAATATCAGGCTTATAAAAATCAAGTTTTGAAAGTTGAGTAAGAGACTCATTTTTCAAGCATTTTAAATGGTTCAAATGGCTCTGAGCACTATGGGACTTAACATCTGTGGTCATCAGTCCCCTAGAACTTAAAACTACTTAAACCCAACTAACCTAAGGACATCACACACATCCATGCCCGAGGCAGGATTCGAACCTGCGATCGTAGTGATCACGAGCTTCCAGACTGAAGCGCCGAGAACTGCACGGCCACACCGGCCGGCTTTTAAATGGTTCCAAAATGTATGTGAAAGGCCCAAAAACTTGAAGGTTTCAATTTATACAACTTCTGTGCACTCTGTTTTGTACTGAAATTAGTCAGTCAATGAACTAAAAACATGTTCCACTGCTTCAGTATATTCCTTTGATATGGAGTGATGCCTTCCTGTTGAACCAATAAGAACTGGAGCACTTACAGCCTTCAAAACATCCTGAACAGGAAGTGAGCACTGATGGTGTTGTTGCTGTCCTTCATCTGGAAACCTATATCCAGCAGCTGGTTCATGTGGTAGCATAGAGTTCACTACATTTTCATTTAACTCATAACTGGTGTCTATAATCTCTGCAATCCATCAGTCAGTCATACACACGTGCCACAAACATCCCCCTTCTCAGGTTGTGAGTCTGAATATTATCCTGCTGTTTCTGAGGTGTTGGCCAAACAAACAAAATTTCTTCTTTAGTGCTCTTTAAAGTGTGTGCAATATGAGTTAGCCCATCACTTTGAGTCCAAATATGTACCTTCTGAATTCCGCTCACAGTAGTAGCTTGTTTGGACCATTCTTCTTTTTTCTGCTCATGGAATTCTTCAATTTCCTCTTTGCACAAAAGAATAAGGACTGTGGATGTGTAAGATTTCACGACTCTCGTAAAATCCTCAGCATTTTGAATTGCAGCTGTATTTGGTCTGGAAAGATTACATGTTGTAGCATGGTGCATCAGCAGGCCTCCTACACCATCACAAGGCCCTTTCCCGTGACCAGTAGCACTGTATACCCAGTCAGTTGGCACAAGCGACTTACTCAATTCAAACAGCTGGTAACGATTTTTAAAATGAATAGGAGCACCATTAGAAATAATGATTATCTTCTCTGCCCCTGTTTGCAGTTGAAGAATTTTGCACATTGGTAGCATAGCTTGTGCTGAGTCATGGCCTGTGTCATCACTTACAACTGCAACACTTGTGGTCTTGTTTTGAAAATATGTCACTCCTGTAAAAATTGAAACCTGGTAATTACTCCAATGATACCCTTGTACTCTTGTGGGAGAGTTACAGACCATTTCTCAGCAAAATCACAGTGAAGCACTAAACATAGTTCTTCAGCCTGTACACACCCTTTCACATCTGCAATGTGTTGTTGTTGCAGTTTCTTCAGATGCTGATGTGTTACCGTTTCACTGACCATTTAATAAGATCATCAATGAAACTGTCAAAGACAACAGTTTTCTTAATTCGTTTATTTTCCTCCCTCGTCACATATGTAATGTCTACAGAGTTATCTGTGACGTCTTCCAGGCCAGGTGTCTAAAGACAGTCCTCCCTTTCCAGGACAATCACCACATTCTTGAAACAAACAACTCTCTTGCTTTGCATCACAGACTACTAATGAATTAACACGCCTATCCAAGGTGTCGTATATCACGTGCCCCAGTAGGTTCTTCGAAGTTACCACACAAACTTCAAAATTTGTGCAGTACACACATAAAGAGACATCTCTGGGTGGGTGTGGAACTATCCACTTAGGTCATAGTGCATAAAATTTTGATCTTCCAGTATGGGAAGTTGTATAGTTGCTCGTATAAATTGCAAAAGTTTCTTTAATACTGCGAGTCATATACCTCTTCACTTCACAACTTCTTGACCTTCAACTGTTACAGTTATAGTGTCTTTTTGTTGGCACTCTGGTGAGAACAGTCCCATTTATCTTCCAGATGAAATGACTGCACTATTTGAACTTGAGCTGCTTCTACAGGATGGCCGTAATAGGGATCTGGTCTTCCAGAGACTCCTTTTACAGACCTCCCATTTCTTGATTTGTCTACCATGCATTTTGATACTAATGATGCGTGGTTCAAAATTGTTTTCTTTGAAAATGTCTGTGGAATAATAGTTAAAACTTGCACCATTTCACTGTAGAATGTACAATATTCAACAGCTGAATTGATATTTGTGAAAAATTCCTGGCAAAAGGTGCAAGAGTGCTTTGGTTCATTTTCTTCTCAAGATGGAATTTCTACTTTGAGGAGTGTTGTCAGTTTTGCTGTAGTGTATTCATCCATAGCTTTAGTGATTTCTCTGCACTTTCTTGATCCATAGAGCTTATGACTCGACTTCACTGACCAGTTTTTTAACAGGACTGACACCTACCTCTGCAGTTGACTGATTCAGGGTGTTTAATTCTTCCTCTGTTGATGCAAAATCTGCATGATCTGCACCATGGAGGCTTCACCTTGTCCAGATTCTATCATTGTTGTTGTTATGTCAAAACATTTAGAACACAAAAAGTTGTCACTGGAAACAACTTCACTTTGAAACAGTCTTCAAATGAGAACACTTATTCTCAACTTGAACAAAGTTTGTTTTTTTCCCTTCGTCTGTCTTATATATCACTCTGTTATGGCTATGCAAATAGTCAGCACAATTCACTCTCCTGTGGCCCCAGTCAGAAGACATTTCAAACAGTCCTTTTCAGAAAACACGTTGCAACTGTGTCAACTGGCAAATTCCTCATGAAAATGCAGAACTCACTGGAAAGTCTCAGATTTCTTAGAAGCCTCTTCCCTAAACAAATTAGCACTGAACAACTAAGATATAGAAACCTGCAATGAACAGGCATGGCAAAGAAACTGCAACAAAGTGGAAAAGAAATAACTGCAACAAAGACAGTAGAAATAAACACTGTAATAAAGAAATTAGTAAGAAACAACTTCATTGAAACGCACATTACCCTTGAAAGTTAAAAAAAAAAGGATTTTTAAAATAAAACCTGTCCAACTTAAAAGTGGAAGCTCTCCTTTACAGAGACTGTAGTACTACATGGTGCTATTGTTCTGCCGGCCGCGGTGGTCTAGCAGTTCTAGGCGCTCAGTCTGGAACCGCGCAACTGCTACGGTCGCAGGTTCGAATCCTGCCTCGGGCATGGATGTGTGTGATGTCCTTAGGTTAGTTAGGTTTAAGTAGTTCTAAGTTATAGGGGACTGATGACCACAGATGTTAAGTCCCATAGTGCTCAGAGCCATTTGAACCATTTTTTGCTATTGTTCTTGTTGTGGTCTTCAGTCCTGAGACTGGTTTGATGCAGCTCTCCATGCTACTCTATCCTGTGCAAGCTTCTTCATCTCCCAGTACTTACTGCAACCTACATCCTTCTGAATCTGCTTAGTGTATTCATCTCTTGGTCTCCCTCTACGATTTTTACCCTCCACGCTGCCCTCCAATGCTAAATTTGTGATCCCTTGATGCCTCAAAACATGTCCTACCAACCGGTCCCTTCTTTTTGTCAAGTTGTGCCACAAACTCATCTTCTCCCCAATTCTGTTCAATACCTCCTCATTAGTTATGTGATCTACCCATCTAATCTTCAGCATTCTTCTGTAGCACCACATTTCGAAAGCTTCTATTCTCTTCTTGTCCAAACTATTTATCGTCCACGTTTCACTTCCATACATGGCTACACTCCATACAAATACTTTCAGAAACGGCTTCCTGACACTTAAATCTATACTCGATGTTTACAAATTTCTCTTCTTCAGAAATTCTTTCCTTCCCATTGCCAGTCTACATTTTATATCCTCTCTACTTCGACCATCATCAGTTATTTTACTCCCTAAATAGCAAAACTCCTTTACTACTTTAAGTGTCTCATGGTGCTAATCAACAGCAAAAAATCAAACTTTACTGGATTGGCATTTTTGAAAAAAAATGTTTTTTCTGTAAATTATAAAAAAAATTCAAAAGGCAACAGTAAAATAACTTTGATAGATATGTCCAAACGGAGGATACTGTTGTAATCATAAGGCAATTATCTTTCAAATAAAAAACTCTAACAAAATATCTAGAACTGTTACAGAGATACAGCTTTTTTTAAAAAATCTGAAATTCGCATCTTTAAAATGGCGTTCACAGTATTATCTTTGGAGGCCTGTATCTCGGGGCAGGAATTTTTTTGGAGAAAACAAAAAATATGTTTTTTACTTACTCCTGAATGTTAACATATGCTAAATTCAATAACATCCGAGACTGTGACGGTAACCCCCTTGCCTGAAGTGATATGTATTATGCCTTTACATAATTGAACAAATGTTCAATAAAAGTCCTCTCTGCTATGTGTGAGAATACACATGAATCTTAAGAAATGAGAAATCTCCAATGATAGCCAAGGAGTTATCCTTGACACAGTGCCTTGGAACAAAGGCAACATGTTTCTGGAAAAAATGTGGCTTGAGGTGTAGTATAGCAAGTAATGGTTCGTTGTTAGCAAACGCACACCTTACCAAAATTGAGAAAACTTAAGAGAGGGCATTGTTCTGTATTATGATGTATAATACTCCAAGTGAAATGAAATTAAATGGGAAAAAAGGATGTTTTGGGTGGCAGGAGGAAGAAAGGAAGAGTGTTAGAGGCATTTGCATATTTTGGATGTTATAACTATATTAAGTTGTAATTGCAACCTGGCATAGACACTCTATTTCAAATGAAAATATTTCTTCACAGAAAATGTTGCACGAAGAGGGGAAAGGCTGGAGCTTCTGGTGAACAAGACTGAAAATCTCAGTGCAAATGTAAGTACCCAGTACTGTTTAAGAACGTGCAGAATTATTGTATATGTGACCTCACATTCTGATACCTGTATCTTTGTTTTCAGTCGGTCACTTTTCGGAAAACTAGCAGAAATCTTGCAAGGTCAATGTTCTGGAAGAATGTCAAACTCTATGTTATTATAGGTGTAGTTATTACGGTGAGTAGTGAGTTTGCATGCCTTTGGTGTATCCTGTTTTCATTACTGATATTAGTTTATCTGTTAATCATGTGAAATTCCTTATTGCCTTAGAAGAATCTTTGGTTCTGTGGCAGATTTGGCTTCTTTTGTTTTGGAAGTATAATGTGCGTCTTGGAGGCATATCTGCTAGTTATTTTGATCTACATAAAAAGAGAAAAGGAAAAAACCTTAATTCAGTTAAGAGAATTTGATCTGCCTTACAACATTTTGTGTGTAGATTTCACATGATCATTGTGGTCAAAATACACATTGATTATAACAGATAAGACTCAGTTGTAGTACAGAAAATTATATTGTATCAAATGTACGTTATTCCTCAGAAGAAGTAGTGACACAAAGTTTGACAGAAAACGTTGCTGTAAGTATTTGAAATGAATTTGTTGTTTTTATTGTCTTTGATCCGACGACTGGTTTGATGCAACTCTCCATGCTAGTCAAATCCATACAAGATTCTTCACATCTGCCCAACTAGTGCTCTCTCTCTCTCTCTCTCTCTCTCTCTCTCTCTCTGCTCTCTGCTCTCTGCTCTCTGCTCTCCCGCCTCCCTTCTATTATGAAACAGAGTGATGGTACCTTGATCTTGATGCCTCATTGTCCTATCGACCCATATCTTCTTTTAGTCAAATTGTGCCTTAAATTTCTTTTCTCCCCAGTGTGATTCAGTAGTTCTTCGTTAGTTATCTAATCTACCTGTCTAATCTTAAGCATTTTTCTGTAGTACCACATTTCAAAAACTTCTAGTATCTTGTTGTCTGAACTGTTTATTATCCACATTTAACTTCCATACAAGGCTATATTCCAGACAAATGCCTTCAGAAAAGGCATCAAAATATTTGAATATATATTCAAAATTTAAAAGAAATTTTTTGTATAAATGCTTGTGTTAACAAATTCCTTTTTTTTTAAAAAATACTTTTCTTGCTGTTGCCAGTCTGCATTTTAAATGTTTTACTTCAGCCACCATCAATTACTTTGTGTTCCAAACTGCAAAACTCATTTACTTCTTTTAGTGTCTTTATTTCTTAATTTAATTCCTCCAGCAGTGCTTGATTTAACTTAACATTGTATTATCTCTATTATACCTTTGTTGCTTTATAACTTCTTTACAGGACCCAATCCATTCTGTTAAACTGCTCTTCCAAGTCCATTCCTGTCTGACAGAATTAGTGTCTCATCAGGAAACCTCAAAGTATTTCTTTTCTTCTGAACTTTATTTCCCATTTCAAATTTCTCTTTGGTTTCCTTTGCGACTTATTCAGTGTACATGCTGAAATAATATGGGTGATTGTAATCCTGTCTGTCACGTCTGAACTACTGTGTGTCCTATTCATGCATTTTGACTCTTACATCTGCAATCTGGCTTCTGAAATAATTGTAAATAACCATAATTGACAATGAACGAAAGTCGTCTTTAACTTCTAAACTCAGTGACAGAAAATGTAACTTTATTAATACTAAAGACAACACACAACACAGAAGGTAATCTCCCAGTCAGTAAATACTTACAGTTATTCTGAAATTTCATGTGTCTGCAAGAGTCATAATTTGCGTTCTGATGTCTAACACCCCCACCAGAATGCAAACAAATTTTATCGATACAATACAAATGTTTTTTTTTATTTTTTTATATTCTTCCTTTAGTCATCTACCATGTCACATCCTTTAATGAACACAAGCTTGATTTTTGTTCTCACAAAATTTCCCCTGAGAAAGTGTAGACAGATATCGAGTGTTTCACCTTTGTATCGTAGCAGTCCAGTCTTTAATAGACTTCGTCACAATGTGTGGCTAGTGTCAAACAATGGAAAATCCAGGATGGAATGTCAAACAATGGAAAATCCAGGATGGAATGTTACAATGTGTGGCTAGTGTGTTATTCCAAGTTCACCAAGTTTGTTTGTAGCTGTTGAAGCCACAGAGCTTCCTGAGCTACCAATGCCACCGCTTTATCTGCTTCCACCGTAGAGAAGACTACATTTCGATTTTTCATGAATTCCATGCAACACTGCTAGAGGTGCCTTTCCATCAATCGTTTTAAAAGGTGATCTGTTTATAATGTTGGCAGGTGTCACTGTTGCCTCTGCCCAAAATTGTTTAGTTAAACCAACACCAAATAACATACAATTAGCTCTTTCCATCAATGACCTGTTAATGTTGTCTACAAGTGCATGCAGCTGAGGAGAGTATGGAGTAGTCTTCTGATGCCCAATATCATTTCTGTTCAAGAAGTTTTCAAAATCTTTTTTACACTACTCTTTACCACTAAGTGGATGATTTTTATTTTCTTCTTGGTTTCGTTTTCTGCTAGGTTTTTGTAAGCCTTGGAAGCTCCCAACACACTGATTTCATCTTCCAGAAAATACAAATACACTGCCATTTGCCTGTGTGAATCAGGTGTAATGCTTGTGAAGCTCTTGAACCAGCTTTATTGAATGGCAGTCTGGTTTGCATCACTCAGACATATCGTGCATGTAACAGGTTCTATACTCTCAGTTGGAGACAAATTTACATTTTTAGTACAATATAGTAGTTTATTTATGTCATTTAAATCCAAATGCTACCTGCACTGATGCCACAGGATTATGGAATTTAAATTATAAGACCACATTAAATTATCATTAACTTCTCTGTGTGTGTTTAGTGAATACAAATTATTTATCATTGTTACAAATTATTTACCAATGTCACTGAGCACACAAATGTTCCCTTCCTGCTGTATATATCACAGACATCATATCTAAAATTTAGTTTGCACCTGTTTTTGATCATTGCAATAACTGTCAAAAAATTAGCGGTAGGTTTTGGTACATATAATACACCTCTTACTTGAATTCTTCTTGAGTCAATTTTGGTACCACAAATGCAGTCTCGAGTCTGCCATGTTTCTAAATAAGCTTGTAATCAGAACTTCCTGCTCCCATTAAAATTAATGAGTTTCTCAGTATGGAACTGATTTTGATTGAAGCTTTAAATTTTTGTTTGTTAAATACAGGAAAAATAGTGTAACAGTCCACATACAAAATAACTGTAATTACTGCTTTTTTATCAGCTTTTCACTGAAGTTTTAATCACTTTTTGCATTGGTAACCACAAAACATTTCACAAGCTCTACTACCATGAAGAAAATTTTATGCGGTTATTTGCGAGAAAGGAGAAGCCATCTTTAACTGTTAGATGCAACAATAGGAAGTATAACTTTGTTAACAACATAGATTATACATAACACAGAACATGATCTTTCAGTCAGTGAATACTTGGATATACCCTGTAATTTCATACGACTGCGAGAGCATACAATAACTTGCAGTCAGACGCCATGTGTCGGGAACCATGATCACGGTTGCTATAATGAATGAACAAATACTGTTTAGATCACTACTTCTTTCATTAATTATTACAGATTTCAATCAGCCTAATAAATCTTCAGATCAGGCACCACAAGATGCAGTTTGTCAGCAATGATAAGAATGAAGAATATATCAAGTTCAGCTTGATCTTCCTACTGTGAACGTCTATCAGACTTTCCATTCCTTCCATCTGTGTCTCCCTTTCTTCTCTTAGCACTGACTTGCATCTGAGTTCTGGAGATTTCTACAAGTGTTTCTCTTTCCTCAAAAGGTTTCTTGAATTTTTCTCTAGCTGGCCTCTACCTTTCCCATAGCCACGCATGCATCTTTCTCCTCTATCCATTCATACTTTGCGATTTTGCACTTTCTGCCAACCTCTGATGTTTTAGACATTTGTATTACCTTTTGCTGTTTCATTTGATATCTTTATACATTTTTCTCCTTTCATCAGTTAAATTCAACAGAGTACACACACGCAACTTCACAGACACCCTACCACTCATACTCACGGAAAGACAAGAAGTGACTGCAGGTGTTAACATGTGTGTAGTTGTGTGTGCGAATATGTGTTTTGCTAAGGATGATGCAAGAAGTCAAAAGTTAGTGTAAATACTGTATTCTGTTCAGTGATCCTACAGGCCCCACACCAGTCGGCTATAGGTTAGCGGTTGCCTTTATTTTATGCACTATTCCATCTAAGAAATTAAAGTGTTATAAATTCAGTATCCTGTGTATTACACTAGGTTTTTTGTTGGACCTTGTCTTTTTGCGTGTTTTATCCCCTTTTGCCTTTACTATTTCATCACTCGAAGCTACCCGTGTGCTTTCTGTTGTTTTTTTTCCCCTCTGTTTTATTAAATCATTGCCTAATACTTTCTTTCAAACTCTTAACAAGCTCTGGTTCTTATCCAGGTCACATCTCCGTTATTTCCTAATTTTCTGCAGTTTCTTGAGTTTTAATCTGCAGGTAACTACCAATAAATTGTGGTCGGAGCTCATATCTGTCCCTGTAAGTGTTTTGCAGTTTAACTTCTCTTACCATTATGTAATCTGTATGAAACCTGATGACTCCATGCCTCTTCAATGTGTGCGAACTGCTTTCATGCTTAAACTGTCGCCAACAGTTAAATTGTGCTCTGTGCCAAAGTCTACCAGGTGGCTCCCCCTTTCATCACTTTCCCATCATTTTATTTTCTCCCGTTATTTTTCCTTCCCTTCCTTTTTGTATTATCAAATTCCATTCCTCCCATAACATAAATTTTCATCTCGCTTAACTACATAACTAATTTCTTTTATCTCATCATACATTATTTCAGTGTCATAATAATTGCTCTTTCTTATAGAGATAAAATTTAAGTAAATAACATTTCATTTTTATGTTTTTATTATTTGTTAGTTAATAACACACTATACAGTTGCTGTTTCTGTTTCTATATCATAGATTGTGGGAAGATACCTGGGATTCTCTTGTTTTTGAAATTTACATTACATTTTCTGTTAAAATTTTGTATATCACTGCTAAAATTTTACATTTCATAAATATGAACTTCATTTTGCTAATTGTGTTTGTCTGCAATTTTCTTGTAGGTTCTGATTTACTTCATCGTATCAATGGCATGTGGTGGTTTGGCATGGCAGAACTGTGTGGGCAGTTAGATGGATCACGTTTGTGAGACAGTCAAACAGGAGAATAAAATGCATAATGAAGATGTGGCAAATCATTAAATTCTTGCCATATCAGACTGAAAAGTGAAAGAATGAGATGTTGAAGTGTTCCACACTAAAAGTTTTATAGATGTTTTCGTATCACATTGTATATTAATAGCTTTCTGGTTTCTACCCGATGAAATTCATTTTGTGACTGTTGTAATATATGTCATTATCAGTAGTAAATTCCATATTTGTTGTATGCAAAATTCCAGAGTAAGAGAATGTGTAAAAGTAATTAAATTTTTGAAACTGGTCACTGCTCACAGTATAGATGAAGCCATGAGCAAAATGAAGAAAAAAATATGCTGTGTCAGAAGTGTCCACTTTAGATTTTTGCAGTGTTCCTAAAATTTTCGAGGGAGCAGTGGCGAAAGGCATGAATCCTTTTCAGTTAGTATGTCAAGTAGAAGCCAGCTGCTATCTTTAGATGAAAGAAAAGAATCATAAAATGTCTTTAAAGCTTTTCTGTCAAAGCGTGTTGTAACACTTAAAATTTAAAACTTAATCTATGAATTATTTAGATTTGTGTGGCTGCGGATACTAGTAACACTTCATCAACAAACTCTTTGACAAAGTGCAGCATCATTCTTTCTATGTGGTTTCACCTTTATTTATATAAGTTAATTATCAATGGCAAGAGACCCGGGTTGTGTTGTGCTACGCATACCACATGAACCTGTTTGAAACAGTGTCAGAGAAATTATCTGTGTTAATATCTATGGGTAAGATTTGTGTAAAGATCACACGTTTTCTATAGAACATAGGTTTTACCATCTGGTTCTCTGGGAAGAACTAGTTAATTTGGAACAACCAGAAACAGTCACAGGTTCTAGTGCATTCTGTTTTTCACCATGGTTTTGTCTGTGAGCTGAATGGTGATGCGTGTTTGCTAACTGTCATGTGTCTTAACAGTTGTCAAAAGAAAAATATTTTATTAGCAGTGATCAGATGTAATATTTGCTTACAACATAGTTTGTTTTATTATAGCAGCTTGTTTTCAATTTTTTGTTAGTAAAAGTATGCTTTTAAAAGTGTTTCAGTTGATACGTTTTTCACAAGTGAAAACAAGAGGTCTGCATTAATGATTACATGATAATGTAAAAGAAATCTTAAAGACATATTAATTACTTAAGTTGTGAGCAATGTAAAGCACCAGGTAGTTAACGATAGTTTGATACAAGCAAGCAACAGTTCTGGGTTGTATTTTGATGACCGCTCTTGCCCTGAGTTCATTTATGGAAAAACAGTTCCAAATTGAATGGTAAGAAAGGAAAGAATTTAAAACTTGCTTCAAGATTGCCACATTAAATTTAAGTCTGTCTCTCTCTCTCTCTCTCTCTCTCTCTCTCTCTCTCTCTCTCTCTCACACACACACACACTCACACTCACACTCACACTCACTCACACTCTCTCCCTGTCTCTGGGCAGTACGGCCCAACAGCCTACATTTAACGTGTTTCAGATGTATTTTTACATTCATTTCATCTGTAGCCCTAGTGCATTTTAGCCTGCTGTTTCATCTGAATTCAGAGGAAGTTTTTCATTCTGCCAGTAACCAATTGTCATGTCATGAAAAAGGACTGTCGCTTCCTACTCTCTGATTCTCGGCTGTTTTATACCTTGTGACTTGAGAGAGAGGACATTAAATTTTTTTGTGGTATTGAGCCATGTAGTATGATGTTTGGCCCCCAAAACACGCTGGCAAATTTATTGGCTCACTACAGCGCTCTTTCTCACAGTACGGTTGATGCACTGAACAACACAAATAAAACAGCGGATGTGTTTTTCAATTTGGAGAAAGCCTAAGACACATGCTGGAGGACTGATATCCTCCATACTCTCCACATTGTGGGTATTCCGTGGCCACCTGCCCCGTTTCCTTCAGGAATTTTTAAAAGACAGAGTTCTCAAGGTACGTGTGGGTTCTGCCTTGTCGGACACCTTTATCCATGAAAACAGTGTGCGTAAGGGTTCCGCCCTGGGCGTCGTCCTCTTTGCTATCATCATTAATCCTATAATGGCCTGTCTCCTGCCGGGCATCTCCGGCTCCCTTTTTGTTGATGATTTTGCCATTTATTGCAGTTCTCCACAGACTTGTCTAATTGAGTGACATCTTCAGCGGTGTCTCAATCGTCTTGACTCATGGAGCATTGACAAAGGCTTTAGTTTTTCCACTGACAAAACTGTCTGTATGAATTTCTGATGGCACAATTGGTTTCTTCCACTATCCTTACATCTTGGGCCCGTTGCTCTTCCATTCATTGAAACTACAAAGTTCCTGGGGCTCATGCTCGATAGGAAACTTTCTTGGTCTTCCCACGTCTTACCTGGCAGCCCACTGTATGCGGTCTCTGTATCATACGTGTTCTCAATTGCACTTCCTGGGGTACTGGTCCCTTGTCCGTTCGAAACTAGACTATGTGTGTTTTGTTTATGCATCTGCACATCTGTCCCTCTTACGCCGTCTCAATACTATCCACCATCATGGTGTCTGTTTGGCCACTGGCACCTTTTACACTAGCCCGGTTGATAGTCTGTCTGCAGAAACTGCTGAACTGCTGCTGTCATACCGCCGTGCTTTCTCCTCAGCAGATGTACCTGCCTTTTGTCTACCATGCATGGTCACCCATCCTATGCCTTGTTCTTCAATAACTCCTTTGATCGGCAATATGGGGTGTATCCTTCTTTGTTACCTACTGGAGTTCGCTTTTGGCTCTTGCTCAGACAGCTTAACTTAATGCTCCCTGTAAATTTCCTGATCGGTGTGAACCCTTCACAGCTTGGCCTTCATTTGCTTTTTAAGGACACTACTCCAGCCTTGCTCTGTCGCCTTCAGGTTCGTGACTTGGCGTGGAACTTCGCGATAGTACCTGTGTGTACACTGATGGCTCTCAGACTGACAGTGGTGTTGGGTGTGCCTTCATCATTGGCATCAACATTTTTCGGTATCAGCTTCTGGGACCTGGGACACTGCTCAGTATTTACAGTAGAGCTCTTAGCCCTGTACCAGGCCACACAGTATATCCAGCGACGCAGGCTTTTCAGTTGTCATCTGCTCAGACTCACTCTGTGCCCTTCAAAACTTCCGTGAGCTGCACACCAACCATCCCTTAGTGTGATGGTTCCTTGAAAGCTGTCACTTGCTCACTCTTAATGGAGCCACTGTGATGTTTATGTGGGTTCCTGGTCACATTGGTCTGACGGGAAATGAGGGAGCTGATGCTGCTGCCAAGGTTGCAGTCCTCGTACCTCAGCCCACTAGTTCTTACATTCCCTCTGATGATCTCTGTGTTACTGTCAGTCAGCAGGTGGTGTCACTTGGGCATCACCACTGGTCCTCCCTTCAAGGGAACAAGCTCTGGATTATTAAGCCTCTCCCAGCTGCTCGGACGACCTCCTCTCGGCCCTCTCTCCACGAGGTGGCCGCTTTAACTAGGTTACGTATTGGGGGCTGCCTTTTTGGTCATTGCCATGTGTTAAGTGATGCTCCCCCACCACATTGTGCACATTACACCCAACTTTTAACTGTTTACCATTTCCTGATGGAATGCCCTTTTTTTAACCGCTTACGTTCCTGTCCCCATTTGTGTTTGCCATCTGAGATATCGGCTATTTTAGCAAATGACGCACGGGGTGTCGGCCATGTTTTACCTTTCATCTATTGTGGCAATATGACAAAGGCCATTTAATTTTTAGTTCTGGACCTCTGTTGCTCTATGGCATATTTTATAGACCTTTCTCCACATCCCTGTTTTTAGCTGTTTTATCTTTCGTCGATTGGGACTGACGTGTAGTCTTTTTAGCTCTTCTCTTCATCTTTGTGTTTTACAGTTTTGACATGGAGCATATGACCTTAGTTGTTTTTTGCATCCTTGAAAAAAAGCCCGATAAAAGGCATATTGAGCCTTGTACTTTTAAAGTATCCCAAGTCAGCTACTTACAGGAAAGGAATACCAACATGTCATCTTCAATTGTTTCTTTATGTCACTGCTTATCACTAGCACTCTACAATAATTTTATATATCAAATTTGGTTGAAATTGATTCCACGTGTTCTTGATACATGCTTTTATGTTACCCCTTCTCACCCCAAACCCTCAGCCCTACTGAAGGTTTCTTAATATGCCAGATGGTATTGATCCCCCATGATACACAAAACAGATCAGAAGAGTGTTGCAGAACCAAAAGAAAAAGCATGCCAAATTTAAAAGGACATAAAATCCCCAAGATTGTTGAAGTTTTATAGAAGCTTGAAATTTAGCACAAACTTCAATTTGAGATCACTAACAGTTTCCACCATGAAACCCTGTCTCAGTCTGGCAGAAAACCCAAAGAGATTCTTGTCATATGTAAAGTATATTAAGGGCAAGGCGCAATCAATACCTTCACTGCATGATAACAATGGTGATGTTTTTGATTGCGGTGCCACAAAAGCAGAATTACTAAACATTGTTTTCAGATTTTCCTTCACAAAGAAGATGAAGTAAGTATTCTAGATTCAAATCAAGAACAACTGCCAATATGAGTGACTTAGTAGAAGTAGATATCCTTGGTGTAGCGAGCAGTTTAAAACAATTAATAAAGGCAAGACCTCTGCTCCTAATTCCATACCAGTCAATTTCCTTTCAGAGTATGCTGATATGATAGCTCCATACTTAGCAATCATATACAATTGCCCACCCATAGAAAGATCTGCACCCAAAGACTGGAAAGTTGCACAAATCACACACCAATACACAAGAAAGCAAATAGGAGTAATCCGATGTATTAGACACACATCAGTAATGTCAAATTGCAGTAGGATTTTGCAACACAAACTGTGTTCGAACAGTTATTGACAAATAGCCAATGTGGATTCAGAAAATATCGTTCTTGTGAAACACTACTAGGTCTTTATTCTCACATGGTAATGAGAGCTAGCTACAGGGGTGTCAAATTGATTCCCTATTTTTAGATTTCCAAGGGTTTTGACACCATTCGTCACAAGGAAATTCTAATCAAATTGTGTGCCTACGGAGTATCACCTCCGTTGTGCAACTGGAATCATGATTTCCTGTCTGAAAGGTCAAGGTTAGTAGTAACTGACAGAAAGTCATCGAGTAAAACATAAGTAATATCTTGTTACACAATGAAGTGTTACAGGCCAACTACTGCTCCTGATCTACATAAACGATTTAGGAGATGATCCGATTGGCCCTCATAGAATATTTGCAGATAATGCTGTCATTTACCATCTTTTAAAGTCGTCAGATGATCAAAACGAATTGTAAAATAATTTAAACAAGCTATCTGTATGGTGGGAAAAGTGGCAATTGACTCTAAATAATGAAAAGTGTGAAGTCATCCACATGAGTACTAAAAGGAGTCCGCCAAATTTCTGTCACATGATAAATCACACAAATCTAAAGGCTGTGAAGTCAACTAAATACTTACAAATAACTTTAATTGATACAATCACATAGATAATGTGGGGAAAGCAAAGCAAAGACTGTGATTTATTTGCAGAACACTTAGAAAATGTAACAAGTCTACTAAAGTGTCTTCTTACTTTATGCTTGTCCGTCCTCTTGTGGAGTATTGCTGTGCAGTTTGAGATCCCCATCAGATTGGATTGACTGAGGAAAGCAAGGGCATTTTTCATTGCTGCAGGAACTTTTTATGAAATTTCAATTGCCAACTTTCTCCTTGAGTGTGAAAATATTTTGTTGGCACCCATTTACATAGGGGAAAATGATCATCATATAGAAATAAGATAAATCGGAGCTTGCATGGAAAGATTTAAGTGTTTGTTTTTCCCATGTGCTGTTCAAGAATGGAACGGTAGAGAAGTAGCTTGTAGGTGGTTTGATGAACCCTGTGCCTGGCACTTAATAGTGAATTGCCGAGTAATGATGTAGATGTAGATGTAAATTTTTAGACAGCAAGTGATGTGTGTGCCAATTTTGATAGAAATTCCTTCAGGCATTAGATATATGCAGATATGTCACTGTCTTTGCACCATCCCTGTCCCCCAACTCTAGAGGTGAAACATCATTGTCACTTTTATGAAGAATTCTAGTGACCCCTAAAGCTGTGGTTGGGGTAAATACTGGTTGTTAACAAATATTTTTTTCATCTTGCAGCTTCTCACCCCCAAGGAGTGGTTGGGGTATATAAGCCTGTGATATTTTTGTACAAATAATGAGTTAAATATATGTATTTTACACAATATTTAACTGAAATAGCTCCAGACATACAACTGTTTGATCATTACATCCACTCCTGTATGGAGAATGTAGAAACAGCCATCCCTGACATAAAGAAACAGTACAAAGAGTTGAAAATGAATAAGTCACCCAGTGTGTATGGAATTCCAATTCAGTTTTATAGAGAGTAGACACTGGCATTGGCCAACTTAGTATGTGTTTATTGCAAATCTCTCACCCAGTACAAAGGTCCAGGTGACTGGAATAGAGCGCAGGTGACTCCTGTATATAAGGAGGGTAAAAGAATGGATGCGGAGACTTGCATACGTATATACTTAATACCAGTTTGCTCCCTATCGTATTCTATGTTCGAATATAATAAATTTCTTTGAGGCAGAAAAGCTTTTATTTACAAATTAGTATAGATTTAGACAGCATTGCTCATGTGAAACTCAGCTTGTCCTATCCTCACGTGATACCCTGCAAAATATGGATGAAGGCACCAGGCATATACCATATTCCTAGATTTCTGGAAAGTGATTGACACAGTGCTTCAATGCAGACTGTTAATGAAAGTCTGAGCTGCCATTCGTCACAGCAACTAGAAATAATGTTGCAATCACCCTGTATCGTCCTACAGTAATTCAGTGATGACACTTCTCTGTACACGACAGCGTCATCGGCTAACTGTTGCAGTTGCTGCTTACTGTATTCATTAGACTGTTTACATATATGCAGCAAGGGTGAGCCCATCGCACTTCCCTGGGGCACTCTGGACGATACCCTTCTCTGATGAACTCTGGCCATCTAGGCAACATACTGGGCTCTACTACATACCATATAGCACTCCGTCATCAGGCCACAAGTGGCCCATCGGGACCATCCGACCGCCGTGTCATCCTTAGATGAAGATGCGGAGAGGAGGGGCGTGTGGTCAGCACACAGCTCTCCTGGTCGTTACGATGGTTTTCTTTGACCGGAGCCGCTACTATTCTGTCGAGTAGCTCCTCAATTAGCATCACGAGGCTGAGTGCACCCCGAAAAATGGCAACAGCACATGGCGGCCCGGATGGTGACCCATCCAAGCGCCGGCCACACCCGACGGCGCTTAACTTTGGTGATCTGAAGGGAACCGGTGTATCCACTGTGGCAAGGCCATTGCTCACGACTTACCATATGACACACCTTAATTTTTAAGCAGTTTTTAAAAATTTTATTTTTACCATTTTTATTATAAGATTGCAAAGCCAGACTAAAAAAACCTTGGCATATAAAACTGAACTGAGCTTTAAAATTCCTGAAGATTGTCATCTGAACTTTCTTCTTCTTCGTATTCGTCATCGTCCTCTTCGTAAATAAGTTGGTCTTCATTGCCATTGAGAGCGTTACTTATGCTGCACTTCTTGGAAGATTTAACGATGTCTTCCCTCACTACACTCAAACAAATGTCAGTGGATAAAACTGTTGTGGTCTAGAGTAAGTTTAAAGCTCCTTTCGGCATGAATTAATGTTGGTTTGATCCATTATCCATTTCTCTTTAATATACACTTTAAATGGTTTATTTATTGAGACATCAAGAGATTGCAATTGTGAAGTCAGTGCTCCCAGAATAACAGCAAGCTCTGCATTTACCTACCTCAGTTTCTCTTTCAAAGAATTTTTAAAATAGCTACTAAACTGATGTATTATCATGTATGTGAAATCCACCACCTGGCGGTATTTCAGGTGGTTTTGGCATTGTTTTGCTCTTGAAGATGATCATTGAATTTAGTACTGTCAGCACAGCATGAAAAGACAACAATGTAGTGCATTTTTCAGGTCCACTTGTTTTTATAGTTGCAATTTTAGCACCTTTCATGGCAACAGTTCTGTTACTCGGCACATCAAATGTCGGAGGAGGTCAACCATATTCGCTATTTGGCTCAGTTCCACACTGGTTCTCTTTTGATGTTGAATAATAAAGCAGTGGAAAAATAACATTCTCTCTTCATACTCTTGTGGCATTTTCTGTGATATTTTGGTTTTAGTTCGCATACAAAGTCCATGATGGTTCTTAAACCTGTAACACCAACCAGCTCCACCCTTAAAGTCTGTTAAGTTGCACTTCAGCACTAGCTTACGAGCATGTATTTGAATCATTTTTGTATTAATTCCGGTGCCATCTTTACAGTGACCTTGAATCCATTTCGAAATGTCATCTTTTAGTTTTGGGCATTTTGCATTCAATCTTCTATTTGCACATTTAGTCTTCCTCATTTTTTTCAGTTCTTCTTAACTAGCTTGTCAGTCACGAATGGTTTTTTCTGTTGGCGGAGGGCTGAAATGCTACTCAGTTGTTCTGTTTCCACAGTCTTCTGCACATGCTATTACTTTCAATTTAGAGTGCATCATTTGAATACCTTTTATTTTTTTTCTATTTCAAAACTAGCTACTGACAAAAATATTGTAACACACATCCCTTTCGTTTCAAGTTCACTGGCACCATAGACTGCTATGACACATCATAGGCTAGACAGTGTTCTGGGTTTGTGATAGTGGGGCAGGAGTGAGACAGCGTTAGCAAGCCTGTGAATCCCCACAACTTGCGTTCGTCCCACTGGTGCCCTGCTACTACCAGTTAAATCCAGTGTTGCCAGATATAGATAGGTTGCCCACGGCATCAAATATTTGGCCATTTTTAAGACTGACAGGAATTTTAAATCAAACACGAAATTTTTGTATTAATTTTGAGTGTAAGATGCATCTGAATTTTGGAGGCAATTTTTCAAGGAAAAAAAGTGTTATAGTCCATAAAATATGGTTGTCTTTAAGGCATTTGCTTATCTGGGAACCTATTGTCCTGTGTGCATGATTTCTTAAACACAAAATTCAAAAGTTCATCCTTCTTTTTGCGGTCTTCTGCCACACCAGACTAGTCAAAGAGTGAATGGTTAGATGCCTTGATGAACCTGCTTAGTGATTTTACAGGACTGGAATTTGCTCAGGTTTTTGGCAATATCCTTTGTAACATATAATTGTGTAAGTTGTCTGCATTTCCACATCCTGTTTTACACCCTGAGTGCAACAATCTCTGCTTCCTGAGCATTTTCTGAATTTAATTATTAAACTATGGTGGGTCTGTTCCATCCTTAGTACATTTACTTTGCACATACTTCTCCAGAGTGCAATTTGCTGTAAGTTTAAACTTTTTCCAGAATTCCTCTATGTCTATATTTGAACTAAATGATGTCAGTTAATCGTCTAAGGAATATGCTAACAACCGCTTATCTGCCCTTTCCAACATAGAATGTCTCCTAGTCTTCTTGATAGATATATGAACTTCAGTAACGATCGTCACTATGATATCATGGTCATTAATTACTGTCTTTATATTTACACTGTCAATATGTCAAGTGTGTTGCAACTGGTTGTTGTTGTTGTTGTTGTTGTTGTTGCGGTCTTCAGTCCAGAGACTGGTTTGATGCAGCCCTCCATGCTACTCTATCCTTCGCAAGCTTATTCATCTCAAAGTAACTACTGCAACCTACATCCTTTGGAATCTGCTTAGTGTATTCATCTCTTGGTCTCCCTCCTTGCTGCCCTCCAATACTAAATTGGTGATCCCTTAATGCCTCAGAACATGTACTACCAACCGATCTCTTCTTCTAGTCAAGTTGTGCCAAAAATTCCTCTTCTCCCCAATTCTATTCAGTACCTCCTATTAGTTCGAGATCTACCCATCTAATCTTCAGCATTCTTCTGTAGCACCACATTTCGAAATCTTCTATTCTCTTCTTGTCTAAACTAGTTATTGTCCATGTTTCACTTCCATACATAGCTACACTCCATACAAATACTTTCAGAAACGACTTCCTGAAACTTAAATCTATACTCGATGTTAACGAATTTCTCTTCTTCAGAAACGCTTCTCTTGCTGTTGCCACTCTACATTTTATATACTCTCTGCTTCGACCATCATCAGTTATTTTGCTCCCCAAACAGCAAAACTCATCTACTACTTTAAATGTCTCATTTCCTAATGTAATTCTCCGAGTCACCTGATTTAATTTGACTACATTCAATTATCCTTGTTTTGCCTTTGTTGATGATGTTCATCTTATATCATCCTTTCAAGATACTGTCCATTCTCTTCAACTGCTCTTCCAGGTCCTTTGCTGTCTCTGGCAGAATTACAATGTCATCGGCGAACCTCAAAGTTTTTATTTCTTCTCCATGGATTTTAATACCTACTCCGAATTTTTCTTTTGTTTCCTTTACTGCTTGCTCAATATACATATTGAATAACATCGGGGATAGGCTACAACCCTGTCTCGCTCCCTTCCCAACTGTTGCTTCCCTGTCATGCCCCTTGACTCTTATAACTTCCATCTGGTGTAAATAGCCTTTCGCTCCCTGTATTTGACCCTTGCCACCTTCAGAATTTGAAAGAGAGTATTCCAGTCAACATTGTCAAAAGCTTTTTCTAAGTCTACAAATGCTAGAAATGTAGGTTTGCCTTTCCTTAATCTATTTACTAAGATAAGTCTTAGGGTTAGTATTGCCTCATGTGTTCCAACATTTCTATCGAATCCAAACTGATCTTCCCTGAGGTCGCTTCCACCAGTTTTTCCATTTGCCTGTAAAGAATTTGTGTTATTTTGCTGCCGTGACTTATTAAACTAAAAGTCCGGTAATTTTCATGCCTGTCGACATCTGCTTTCTTTGGGATTGGAATTACTAAATTCTTCTTGAAGCCTGAGGGTATTTCACCTGTCTCATACATCTTGCTCACCAGATGGTAGAGTTTAGTCGTGGCAGGCTCTCCAAAGGTTATCAGTAGTTCTAATAGAATGTTGTATACTCCCGGGGTCTTGTTTTGATTTAGGCCTTTCAGTGCAGCTTTCAGGCAATATCATATCTCCCATTTCATCTTCATCTACGTCCTCTTCCATTTTCATAACATTGCCCTCAAGTACATCGCCCTTGTATAGACCCTCTATATACTCCTTCCACCTTTCTGCCTTCCCTTCTTTGCTTAAAACTGGTTTTCAATCAGAGCTCTTAATATTCATGCAATTGGTTCTCCCTAATTTTCCTATAGGCAGTATCTATCTTACCCCTAGTTATAGATGCCTCCACTTCCTTACATTTGTACTCTAGCCATCCCTGCTAAGCCATTTTGCGCTTCCTGCCTGCTTCATTTACTGCATTTTTATATTTTCGCCTTTCATCAGTTAAATTCAATCTCTCTTTTGTTACCGAAGGTTTTTTTACTAGCCCTCGTATTTTTATCTACTTGATCCTCTGCTGCCTTTACTATTTCATCTCTCAAAGCTACCCATTCTTGTTGTATTGTATTTCTTTCCCCCGTTCTTGTCAGTCGTTCCGTAATGCTCTCTCTGAATTTCTGTCAAACCTGTGACTCTTTCAGTTTATCCAGATCCCATCTTCTTAAATTCCCACCTTTTCTCAGTTTCTTGTATTATATATGATTAAGTTATGCTCTGTGCAAAATTCTACTATGCAGCTTCTTCTTTCATTCCTTACCCCCATTCCATATTCAACTAAAACTTTTCCTTCTCTTCTTTTTCTCACTATCAAATTCCAGTACCCCATGACTATTATATTTTTGTCTCCCTTCACTATCTGAATAATTTCTTTTACCTCATCATACATTTCTTCAATCTCTTCATCTGTGGAGCTAGTTGGCATATGTGTGTCTGTAACTATAAAATCTAAAATATTTTCATTGTGTGTGTGTGTGTGTGTGTGTGTGTGTGTGTGTGTGGTGGTTTTTAACTAGCTGCTTCAGACAGTTTTCGTAAAATGTACTCAGAACTATTTCATGAGACTGTTGGTGCCACCTGCAATGACTCTGTGGACGACCCAGTCTGTGTTCTGTATAGTAGTCACCTCCAACTGATGCCGCATCATCAATATTCTTCCTTGCTACTGAGCATGGACTTACTTTGGATGATTCTACAGCTGTTGGGGTGGAATCGCATGACCAATGAAAACATCCATTGTTCAACTAGAGGTCCTGTAGGTTGGTTAAGCGTGTACAGATAACTTTGCAGTCAGACTCGATCTCATACACACAATATTTTTCTCGATTGCAATAAGCTCGTTAAAGGTTTTGAAGCTTTCTATTTCAGGTTCCCTTTCGAAGTATAATTTGTGCATGACAGCTTTTCGGGAAGACAGTAAACTTTGTTACAAATGCTCAGCAATTTACTGTTAAAATTTTGACAGTGTCTCTTCTTTGTACACAAGGTGATTTCACTCTTGAAAAATTGACTGGCAACCATACGCCAGAGGACCTAAATCTACAACTTAGCCTAAAAACTCCCCATGTGCTGTCCACAAGCATTCACTACCCGAGTAGATGCTGCTTCTATGTTGTGCACCCCTGATCAATCACAGGCAGTCCCACAATTCCCCATCCCATAAAGCAGATCCAGGACTCTGCAGCCTAGACGTCACACAGTCAACAGAGCCTCTGGTTTATACCCTCCACTTGGCTCGAAACCAGATGTAATGGACAACGTGGATTCAGAAAGAGGTCAACGACTACTGCTATTTGTGAGTGCATCAATTCCATATGAAGCCTGATGAACAAGAAACAGGAATCAATATGAGTATTTATTGACCTGTCAAAGGATTTTGACATGATGGACCATAACATTCTACTTTCAGAGCTTGAAAAATATGGTACTCGAGGTCTGTCCAACATCTGGATCAGTTTCTTTCTGTGCAATTGTAAGTATGTAGTGTGCATCAGGCATACAAATATCCACCTAAAAACTGTATCTGAACACTTATCAGACATATCGTGCCAGCATTCTTTTCAGTCCTGGACACACATTTGTAAGGAGTCCCACCATGTGTTTGACAAGAGAGCTCTCAATAATTGGCAAACCCTCCTCGTGTGCCAATTCAGACCCTGCTCATGGAGCGACCACTTGTTCACTAAAAGGGTGGATGGACGAAGCCCGACATCCAGACCCAACACTGACTCTCCAACTTGGATTAAGTGAATACATTATGATCTCCCCCCCCCCCCCCCCCCTACACACACACACACACACACACACACACACACACACACACACACACACACACACACACAGTGGTGAGTATGGTTGCTCCATGTCAGGTATGCTGAAAGGTCCCTCAGCAGCAGAAACCTTGTGCAAAAAAAAAGCAGCACTTCAGGTGATGGTCAGCTCTTCCTGTGCCTGCACACAGAAAGTGCACTCCCTGTGCATCCAACTGTTAAAATTCAAATTAAAACAATAACCACAATATTATGAAAGGGACAGATTGCTACTCACCATTGATCAGATATTCTGAGTCGCAGATAGACACAACAAAAAGACTGTCAAACAAGTAAGCTTTTGACTGCGTGCACTTGCAACCAGTCTCTGGCTGCTGAGGCCAGCCTGTGAGTAGCAGCAGTCTGGATGGTGGGGGTAAGGAGGTGTCTGGGACAGGGAGGGGGACGGTAATGTGTTGCTTTTGGGAGAATATAGGCACAAGGTGGAGAGATATGGCAGCTACATGCAGTCAGGGGGTTAGACAGAGGGTGGGGGGAGCAGTGGAAAAGGAGAGAAGTAAAGATTGTGAGTGTGTTGGTGGAATAGATGGCTATGTTGTGCTGGAATGAGAACAGGGAAGGAGATAGGTGGGTAGAGCATGATGACTAGCAAAGATTGAGACGAGGACGGTTACAGGAACATAGGATATATCGCAGGGAGAGCTCCCACGTCCACAATTTAGAAAACCTGGTGTTGGTAGAAACAATCCAGATGGCACATGTTATGAAGTAGTCATTGAAATGAAAAACGTCACTTTGGGCTGCATGATCAGCAGTTGGGTGGTCCAGCTGTTTGACCACAGTTTATCAGTGGCCATGCAAGCAGACAGATAGTGTGTTGGTTGTCATAACCGCATAGAACACAGCACAGTGCAGTGGTTGCAGCTTAGCTTGTAGGTCACGACTGGTTTCACATGTAACCCTGCCTTGGTGATGCTTGTGAAAGAATGGGAGTAGATCCCGTACATCCTCCCACCATCACCTACTCTGGTCCTGTCACAAGCATCACCTATGTCATCAATGACAGGGCTAGCTGTGAAACCAGTCATGTAATCTAAAACCTAAGCTACAACTGCTGTGTTGTGTTCTACATGGGTATGACAACCAAAAAGCTGTCTGTCTGCGTGACTGGCAACTAACAAGTGATGATCAAGAAACAGCTGGACCATCCAGTTGAGCACGCTGCACTACACAACTCTTTTCATTCCAATGATTGCTTCACAGCCTGTGCCATCTGGATCCTTCCTTTTGTGAAATGCACAGGTGGGAACCCTCCTGGCCTCGGCCGTAGTTAGTCATTATCCTTTACCACCTTTCCCCATGCCTGTTCTCAATACAGCACTACACACCCCTCTATTCCAACAATATAACCACGATCTTTACTTCTTCCTTTTCTGTTGCCACCCCTCCCCCTCCGTGCCCTGCATCTAACTGCTTGACTGCACAAAGCTGCCCTACCCTCTCTCCAACCTGTATGCTCCCACAAGCAGCACTTTACCACCCCCCTCCCACCCTCTACCCTGCTATACCACCCCCTTCCTGCTCCAGCTTCTTCCTGGCCCTCACCACTCAGATTGCTTCTCCCATCATGCACTGGTGTCAGTAGCCAGAGACTGTGGTCGAGTGTGTGTGTGATATTGTAATCATTCCATCCTGGGTTTTCATTTTTTAAATTAAAACAATAGACACAAAAAAGATAAATGCTAATCCTGCTATCTTTCAGACAAGAATTTAGACTGTCAAACTTGTTAAACCACAGGTTACGTTACATGTTCAAATGTGTGTGAATTCCTAAGGGACAAAACTGCTGAGGTCATTGATCAAACACACACACACACACACACACACACACACACACACACACACACACACACACACACTACTTTAACTTATGCTAAGAAAATCACACACACCCATGCCCGAGGGTGGACTCAAACCTCCCGCAGGAGGAGCCGTGCAATCCCTGACGTGGCGTCTCAAACCACCCAACTCAACTGCAGTGTTGCAGGCAGCCCTAAGCTGAACTAAAAGTTACGAAGTATGAAGACAACAAAAATGGGCCCTGTTGCTGTTTACTTAGGGCTTTGCACTATCAATCTAAAGATCACATGCGTAAGCTACTAGAAAGCACTGAGACTGTCACGGAAGTTACATCATTGAACACTGAACCTCTTATTTAAATTCTGAAATATAAAGAATATGTCTAAAGAAATGGTGAGTATCAAACAATGGAAAATCCAGGATGTAATGATGAGCATCCATCTTGTAGTTTACATGAAAAATGTTGTTGTGGTCTTCAGTCCAGAGACTGGTTTGATGCAGCTCTCCATGTTACTCTATCCTGTGCAATCTGCTTCATCTCCCAGTATGTACTGCAGCGTACATCCTTCTGAATCTGCGTAGTGTCTTCATCTCTTGGTCTCCCTCTATGATTTTTACCCTCCACACTGCCCCCCAATACTAAATTGGTGATCTCTTGATGCCTCAGAACATGTCCTACCAACCGATCTCTTCTTCTAGTCAAGTTGTGCCACAAACTCCTCTTCTCCCCAATTCTATTCAATACCTCCTCATTAGTTATGTGATCTACCCATCTAATCTTCAGAATTCTTCTGTAGCACCACATTTTGAAACCTATTATCTTCTTGTCTAAACTATTTATCGTCCATGTTTCACTTCCATACATGGTGCTACAGAAGAATGCTGAAGATAAGGTGGGTAGATCACATAACTAATGAGGAGGTATTGAATAGAATTGGGGAGAAGAGGAGTATGTGGCACAAATTGACAAAAAGAAGGGACCAGTTAGTAGGACATGTCCTGAGGCATCAAGGGATCACTAATTTAGCATTGGAGGGCAGCGTGGAGGGTAAAAATCGTAGAGGGAGACCAAGAGATGAATGCACTAAGCGGATTCAGAAGGATGTAGGCTGCAGTAGGTACTGGGAGATGAAGAAGCTTGCACAGGATAGAGGAGCATGGAGAGCTGCATCAAACCAGTCTCAGGACTGAAGACCACAACAACAAAAACAACAACAACAACAACAACAACAACACCACTTAAATCTATACTCAATGTTAACAAATTTCTCTTCAGAAACGCTTTCCTTGCCATTGCCAGTCTACATTTTATATACTCTCTACTTCGACCATCATCAGTTATTTTGATCCTCAAATAGCAAAACTCATCTGCTACATTAAGTGTCTCACTTCCTATTCTAATTCCCTGAGCATCACCTGATTTCATTTGACTACATTCCATTATCCTTGTCTTGCTTTTGTTGAAGTTCATCTTATACCCTCCTTTCAAGACACTGTCCATCCCGTTCAACTGCTCTTCAAAGTCCTTTGCTGTCTCTGACAGAATTACAATGTCATCGGCGAACCTCAAAATTTTTATTTCTTCTCCATGGATTTTAATACCTGCTCCGAATTTTTCTTTTGTTTCCTTTACTGCTTGCTCAATATACAGATTGAATAACATTGGGGAGAGGCTACAACCCTGTCTCACTCCCTTCCCAACCACTGCTTCCCTTTCATACCTGTCGACTCTTAACTGCCATCTGGTTTCTGTACAAATTGTAAATAGCCTTTCGCTCCCTGTATTTTACCGCTGCCACCTTCAGAATTTGAAAGAGAGTATTCCAATCAACAGTGTCAAAAGCTTTCTCTAAGTCTACAAATGCTAGAAACATAGGTTTGCTTTTCTTAATCTTTCTTCTAAGATAAGTCGTAGGGTCAGTATTGCCACACATGTTCCAACATTTCTATGGAATCCAAACTGATCTTCCCCAAGGTCAGCTTCTACGAGTTTTTCCATTCGTCTGTACAGAATTCGCATTAGTGTTTTGCAGCCGTGACTTATTAAACTGATAGTTTGGTAATTTTCACATCTGTCAACACCAGCTTTCTTTTGGATTGGAATTGTTATATTCTTCTTAAAGTCTGAAGGTATTTCGCCTGTCTCATACATTTTGCTCACCAGATGGTAGAGTTTTGTCGGGACTGGCTCTTCCAAGGCTGTCAGTAGTCGTACTCCCAGGGCCTTGTTTTGACTTAGGTCTTTTAGTGCTCTGTTCAAATGGTTCAAATGGCTCTGAGCACTTTGCGACTTAACTTCTGAGGTCATCAGTTGCCTAGAACTTAGAACTAATTAAACCTAACTAACGTAAGGACAACACACACATCCATGCCCGAGGCAGGATTCGAATTTACGACTGTAGCGGGTGCTCGGCTCCAGACTGTAGCGCCTAGAACTGCAAGGCCATTCCGGCCGGCCTCAGTGCTCTGTCAAACTCTCCACGCAGTATCATATCTCCCATTTCATCTTCATCTACATCCTCTTCCATTTCCATAATATTGCCCTCAAGTACATCACCATTGTATAGATCTAATTATCTTGTGGTGCAGTTCTTCTTGTTGTCTCCGTGCTTGCTAAGAATAGAGATCCTCTATATACTCCTTCCACCTTTCTGCTTTCCCGTCTTTGCTTAGAACTGGGTTTCCATCTGAGCTCTTGTTATTCATACAAGTGGTTCTCTTTTCTCCAAAGGTCTGTTTAATTTTCCTGTAGACAGTATCATTCTTACCCCTAGTGAGATAAGCCTCTACATCCTTACTTTTGTCCTCTAGCCATATCCTGCTTAGCCACTTTTCCTTTTTGCTGCTTCGTTTACTGTATTTTTATATTTTCTCCTTTCATCAATTACATACAATATTTCTTCTGTTACCCAAGGATTTTTACTAGCCCTTATCTTTTTACCTACTTGATCCTCTGCTGCCTTCACTACTTCATCCGTCAAAGCTACCCATTCGTCTTCTATTGTGTTTCTTTCCCCCATTCCTGTCAATTGTTCCCATATGCTCTCCCCGAAACTCTGTACACCCTCTGGTTTAGTCAGTT
Organism: Schistocerca nitens; assembly: GCF_023898315.1. Lineage (NCBI taxonomy): Eukaryota > Metazoa > Arthropoda > Insecta > Orthoptera > Acrididae > Schistocerca > Schistocerca nitens. Next base: position 347,504,829 of record NC_064617.1, read on the forward strand.
TATCCAGGTCCCATCTCCTTAAATTCCCACCTTTTTGCAATTTCTTCAGTTTTAATCTACAGTTCATAACCAATAGATTGTGGTCAGAGTCCACATCTGCTCCTGGAAATGTCCTACAGTTTAAAATTTGGTTCCTAAATCTCTGTCTTACCATTATATAATCTATCTGAAACCTTCTAGTATCTCCAGGGTTCTTCCATGTATACAACCTTCTTTCATGATTCTTGAACCAAGTGTTAGCTATGATTAAGTTATGCTCTGTGCAAAATTCTACCAGGCGGCTTTCTCTTTCATTTCTTACCCCCAGTCCATATTCACCCACTACATTTCCTTCTCTTCCTTTTCCTACTACCGAATTCCAGTCACCCATGACTATTAAATTTTCGTCTCCCTTCACTGTCTGAATAATTTCTTTTATCTCATAACACATTTCAATTCCTGGAGGTGGCATGGGTGAGAGGGAGAGCGCACAGCAATGCTGATAATTGGTTATGGATTTGTCAGTTGTGCCAGCTATTTAAAAAAACACATTAACAGATGCATTACAAAACAAACATTACATTTGACAAGCTGTTTAGTTTAATTCATTGCGCTTTAAAGGCATTGTTGGCTTCCCTTAAAGAAGAAGACACTGTTACACTGAATATCAATGATATTACCAGCACATAAATCTCTCTAGCAGTGAGAATTCTGCAATCATATATAATGGAGCTTGTTAAGGTAAAAGTTTGTGGATAGAGTATCATCATATTCCACTCTTTTAGCACAACTTGTAATCAATGAAATATGTTAAATACTTTTAAGGAAGTGGTAATTGAAATTCAGTTGATGATAACTTTTGCTAAATCATATGAAGTTAAAGGTAGGATGTGTGAAATATAACTGAAGCTTTCATTTAGCTGACTGCATTGTTGTATTTAGAATTCATACAGAACTGATAATCTCATTCCATTTAAAACTGACCACAACATTGAATTCAGAATTCATAGAAAAGTAATGTTGTTCACTGCATCGAAGTGCTAATCTGTACTACACTAAATTCTCTCTCATTAAATTTCACACCATATAAACATCTTGTTATTACATTTGATTTATATTACACTACACAGATATGCTAACACACATAAAGAAAGAATTCCTGTTCGCCAACTCTTTGCACAATAGCCACATAAAAATATAATTGAAATGCACATCCATAGATCCATTTACTGCTGTTTACAGATATTTGATAACTATGTTGAAAAGGAGTGTTATGTACCTGTCGCTGTAAGTGTAGTGCTGCATTTGACCTGCCATAATGATGTGTAACTTGCCTTCTCAAATCTCCTTGTAAAAGTAAAATAGCTATACTTCCTAGCTTTAAGAAGTAAAATTTCCTTCCTCACAGACAGAGGGATGGAGTGGGAATGTTGAAAGTAAGTTGTATGATTGTTACTTGATTATTATTGTTTGTTATTAAACTTATTTATGCTCACTGAGCAATCCAGAGAAATGTGTACATAAAGGATGAACCATAATTCCAGCAACAAAATTTTGGAGGTTGTTCAGGGGCATTTTCCGAGTATTTTTGTGTAAGGGATGTGTGGTCTCATTACAGAGTAATTAGATTGTCTTTGATTTCTTACACCCCCCCCCCCTCTCTCCTTGTATCCTTATCACATTGGAAATATCTGTACAACAGTGCAAATGTCAACAGTGTGTGCGGTCTGTCTTTTTGTAAACGAACTTTTTCCATTCTCTCCTGGTAGTTGCTACTGACAACAATAAGACCCACTTTACCCTTCGTCCTCACACTTGCATTCAGTACTGCTTGGTCCTGCCCCAGATTTCTATTTTCGGCAATGTTGTATGTTATCAGAGCGACAAAGCTGTATGGATATGTTTACTGTTGAAGAATTGACCAATATGCATCTTCTCTACGGGCCCACTGAATGCAGTAGAAAAGCAGCACAATGATACTGGTCAACTGTTCCTGCTGTAATGGCAACCGCACAACAGCAGTTTCACATCTGTACAGAAGTGTCTAGAAACAAAGATAATTCTGGTAACAGAGCTGAATAAATTGTAATTAAATTACTACGCTGTAATAAACTACTGGAGACCACAGATACCTTACACCAAAATACTCAAATTCCCTGAACGACCTTCAAAATTTTCCCAGAGTTCTGGTCCGGCCTGTACACAATTTTTACTCCTGTCTGACAATAAAACTGCTCATGCTCGATAGATAATTCTAATGCATTCTATGAACTGTGCACTGTACTGAGCTACCAGTGCTTACTAATGTTCAAGTATTTAGCTACGTGGATGGGAAGTGTCAAATCAAACTGAGAAGAGTTCCACTCCAATTCAAGCATTTATTCTATAGATACACAAATACTAACAGCAGAATTAGAAGCTTTGATGCATGGAGGGGAAGGCAGTGGAACAACACACTAGACACTACATGCTTCATTAACACTTTCTCTGCGGCATCGGTGCAGGTGCGCAACTCTCCAGTGTGGGCCGGTACACTCTGAAACGGCAGGTATGGCTCGGGGCCGATGCTCCTACGTGTTAAAAGAAAAGAAAAAAAAATTCCTTGAGGTCTCTGTTTATGTGCTGCTCCATGACTCTGCTGTCAATATCTTTTTTTTTACTTTTGTGTAACTTCTGTGTTTTTTCAGTAAATGTGTTTTTTTTCGTATCCAGGGTGTAATTATAAAGTTAATAAAATGTTTTCTTGCCTTTAAAATAATATTTTTCATCACTAAGCACACCTCATCTACAGGCTGACGTCAAGACCTTGTAAAATCTGTAGGATGATGATCTATACTGACTTAATGATGGCACCTTAAATGCATTACTTCGAATAATCTTAGACTGTATTGTGGTCATGTTTTAAAGTCTGTCTGCTGTCTGACACCTATAAGGGTCACAGGCGTCATTCAAATGTTCGTGATTTGTTGGTAATGTAACAAAAAATTCAATTCAAACAAGAAACAAATCCACTGCATTCAGGAAAAATTTGGATTCCAAAACGCAAATTCTTGAGAAGGAAAAAAACGAAACTGGATTCATTTGAAATTATATATACTTCAAATGCGCATTTTTAAGATCGACTCTGATAGAGGTCGTCAATTTAGTAGCATGTTTGCTCCTGGTATGAGAGAATTAGCAGTCTAGATTTATCATAGACGGCCAGGGGACGCCCGATGTGTAGAAATTAGTAAGCGAATCATACCCTGCGTGGAAGCTTCTCTCGTGTCCCCCATCACCTCAATTGCGGTGCTATTAAAACAAATTAGCACAAATTCTTTCGCAAAAAAACTGAAGTGAACGCTTTACAACGCAATAAGAAATAAGTCTACTTACCACAAAAGAAAACCTCATTTTCTGAGTAGGGGCTACTTCTGAAAAAAAGTTCTGACCTTTTACGTCATAAAAAGAAACCATGCAATGTCAAAAGAAATCAAATAAGTTGTCGTTGACAATCGGAATTTTCCCGCTGTTATCGCGTTTTTGCTACTTATGGGAAATTATAATCGATAAATCTCTTCCCGGGTAATACACTTGAGACATTACCGTGTTAAAATAATCCAATATATGTCGTATCTTATATAAACGATCGTCTGGTATCGGGTTTCCTGGAGGTGGATTTTTTGCAAAATGAAGAGAGCGTGATATGATCAAATACAGGTCTCTGCTTATACTCATCGCCATTCCTCTAGTCTCAAACAGCGATTATTTCTTCCAGTAGTCTTGTAATCGCGGATATTTAACGTTACCCATATGCAACGAAACACCCAGGAAAACTAGTAATTCGCCTATACTTAGAGGTTTCCATTTATAGATCCTAGCTCTCTCTTTTGTATTTTCGTTCAGAAATATGTGGATTGCGTTATCGTTCATTTCGTCAACTACAAGTTGCAACAATTCGTCTGTTACCAATAATCTGAAGAAATCCATAGAATTGCCAGCAGGATGAATTTGCAAAATTTCTTCCTTCGTAAATGGGTGATACTGCATATTACATGGTTCTTTATGCCAGGAATAAACTTGCATTATCTTCGTGTGATAGATCGGGCTCTTTTTCGTCGTCGATTTCCACACAATCGTCATGATCCATATCGTCAGATTCGGAACTGTCACGAAACAAGAGTCGAAAGCTGTGCTTCCACGTCATCATCACTCTGCAGTTCTTCTGTAGCCTCTAAATGACAATCTCTGTAGTATGCCTCGTCCTTACTACACAGAAAATCACTGTCGTCTAGTACACTAAATAACTGTTCCTCTGTCAATTTAACACTTTTCCTACTCCTTTTCGCATTGGAAGGTCCAGGTGTCGGTTCATTAGCCGCCATTACGAACAAGTTTACACGCTTTGATGCTAGCTTTTTTTTAAAATTTATTTATGAACATAACATCGTTACAACAATATATGAACCGAAAAATGTGAGCTTAGACGCTGCAACTAGACAGTAATCCGACAGAGCGCGGCCGCTTACAAGCGTCAGCCGCACTTGCTAGTGGCTTGTTTTGACGCTTATAAGCATCAGCCGCGTAGAAAGCGTTAAGGAATAAATACATTGCCTGATAAAAAGATAACTTATTTAGAAGACACGGTTGGCTTCCAATGTAGCTTTGTACATTTATACCCCATCAGTGGATATGTAAATGATTTAGAGATGTAATTATCAGTGACTGGTAGAAAGGCAACCCTAGCTTATAAGGATTGTTCCAGGCCAGTAGCGTATCTAAGGGGCACGAACAGTATCAGATGTTGAGTAATAACTGTGAAGTACGTGGAGATTCTGTGTATCTTTGAGACAGCGGTGTCAGCACCAGACAGTCTGAAAGTGGCATCATTGTGGGTTTACATTTGGCCATATGGTAGAATTGTGCAGTATCCAGATTTGTGGGGCATTCGTGTGTCACAGTGGCCCAATGATGGACTGCATGGAATATAAAGACAGGTATACTCATCGTCAAGTTTCTGGTTGACAACATCTGGCTGCTAGAAGGGGGGATCGCCAGACTGTGCGCCAGACACATTGTAATTCCTTCACATCTGCACTTAGCATCTGAGACCAAGTGAGAGACTCCCTGCACCTCTGGTCAGAGACTAGCAGCAGCCAGACTAGGGAATTATTGTTCCATGCACAGGCTGCCATTAACAGCACAACACACATGGCTGTATGTGGAGTGGTGACAAGACCCGGAAGAATGCACTGCTAACGAATGGTGTCGCATTGTGTTCTGCTCTACCCAGGATGACCATTGTTGGCAAGTATGGCGGTGACCTGGGGTGAGATCCTATTCTTCTAATGTTTTGGAGAGGCACAGCAGTGTTACTCCTGGTGTCATGGTGTGTGGCGCCACTGGGTAGAACTTCAGGTCATGGCTGTAGTGACAGGAAACTCTTGATGGCATGATGGTACTTAAAGGATGTCCTGTGTCCATGTCTTTACCTCTTGTGGAGCAGTATTGTTGCAAAATTTTTCAACTCGCAATGTTCGTCCACGTGTGGTTTGTGTGACTATGAACTGTCTACCTGATGTTGACGTACTTCTGTGATCATCAAGATCCCCATTCTGTTCCTGACAGAACACATGAAGGACCAGTTCAGATGTCAATTCCATCCTAGTGTCAGTATCTAGTCTTGGATATCGAGGCCCAATCTCGACAGTTGTGGGCCAGATTGCCTCAGGAGATGGGAGAATGGGTTTATGACATGGTTCTCAACCGAATCAGTGTACAAAGTGTGATAAAGTTATGAGAATTTTTTAAATTTTACTGGGTTATACATGCAATTAACAACAATAAAAGTTATCTTGTTGCTACACATGCTCCCTTTCAGGTGTTCTGAATATTTAGTTTATTGTTGACAGTCAAAGAGGTTATACAAATTTTCGAGAGCTCGGTGAAACTTTACTTTTGAAAATGATGAATCAAAAAATTTTCATTAAATTTGGCTTGGAAAAACTGATAAAATTGCAGCACCACATCAAAAGTTGACTGTGGCTTTTGACAAATCTATTATAAGTAAGACAAGAGTTTATGAACGGTATAAATGTTTCAAAGAGGATCAAGAAGACAAAGATGACAACTAACTGCCTTGGACGCCCTAGCACGCCAATTACTGATGACAACACAGAAGAAGTAAAGAAAATGGTTCTGGAAAATCACCATCCGAGAGGTTGCTGATGATGTTGGTATAGGCTTTGGCTCATGCCAAGCAATTTTTTCAGATGTTTTGAGGATGTAATATGTAGCAGCAAAGTTTGTTCCGAAATTATTGAATTTAAACCAAAATGACATTGCGTAGACATCACACAGGAATTGTTGAACGGAGCTGACTGATGTTTTGGAAGGTTATAAGAAGTGATAAATCATGGGTATACGGGTGTTATGCTGAAACAAAGGACCAATCATCCTGATGGAAACTGCACAGAAGAGACAAAAAAAAAAAATTCAATGAGTTCAATCACACATGAAGGTTTGTCTCAAAGTTTTCTTTGGTTACAATGGGATAGTGCATCATGAGTTTCTGCCTTATGGATGTATGCTCAGTAATGGATGCTATCAGAAGTTATGCGCCATTTGCATGAAGCAATCTGAAGAAAACGACCAGAATTGTAGCAGAACCACTTGCGGAAATAGCATCGCAATAATGCTCTTGCTCATATCGCAAGCTAGTTCGTGACTTTTGGCAAAAAAAAACAGAAGCGTTACATTGTCTCGGCCGCCATACTTCCTGGACATGCAACTTCTTTCTATCCCCGGGGCTGAAGGGAACCACGAAAGGACGTCTTCTTGCCACCATTGATGAGGTAAAAACAGAATTGCTGACCACCACAACGAAAAATGAGTTCCAGAAATGCTTACGAGATTGAAGTAAGCACTGGCACATGTGTGTTATATCTGAGGGGGATTACATTGAAGAGAACAAAGTTGATGTTGAGCAATAAGTAAAAATACTTTAAGAAAAACAATGAAAATCAATGAAATAACATCATGTACTTTTTTATCAGGCAATGTATACTGAAAATCATCAGTTAATACAGTCAGTTCTTTGGAAAGGTTTGTGTAAGGGATTCTTGAATTTGCATCACAAATATTTCATAATATGATGAACCGGGAAGAAATATTGTATGATTTTTGTGCTTAGTGGAGGATAGCAGACTATTGTGTGTGTGTGTGTGTGTGTGTGTGTGTGTGTGTGTGTGTGTGTGTGTGTGCACTCGCTGTGTTGATCAAAGCCAATCCACTATAGGATGCTGCTCTTCAGTTTATCATTTGTGTAAAGGACTGACCACAGGTACTTTGGACATAGTCTGGGGAAAGGACAGGGAGATGTTCCTGTATTGCGGCACCATATAATTAGCTTACCCTGACTGAAATCCCCTCCACCAGTTGGTGAATCGCAAATAGATAATATGGTAGATGTATTGTACGGTAACACCCACTTCTCTGCTTAGATTTGTGGATGGGGTATGGCCACAGCAGTCTACATACTTGTAGTGTTTATGAAAGGGACAAGTATGTGATGACAGTCATCTCTGAGAGCTGGAGGCCAGTTGAGAATAAGGGCCCTAAAATTCTTGAGCCACCATGGTGAAGAACCTAAATGATTGGGCTGGTTTCTGAGGAATGTGCAAAGCTGAAACATTGGACTGGTTTCTGGAGAATGTGCAAAGGACTTCTTGTTATGCTATGAAACGAAACTTTCCAAAATGAGTTTGTCACTCTGCAGTGGAGTGTATGTTGTATTGAAACTTCCTTGCATTATAATTAGTTTGCCATTCGTGTGGTACATAGGTAATTTCTGCTAAATGTTCCAGGTTTCCTCCAATTGTCTGCAAATAGGCTTTAGCTGCTTTAATGTTCAATTTAATCACATTACATTTTCTTGCCAGTTTTCCTCTTTTAATATGCTTCAACTTTGTTTGCATGTATGGGGCCATCAAGTTATAATCTCTCTGTTCTGCCCTAGGAGAGGTTTTCACCATTTTGATTGTGTTTTTGAAGCTTGAGCTGCTTACAACAGGATCAATCTGGAACTTCACTCTATTTCCAGAGGCTTTCCATGTATGCAGTATTTGTTGATGGTTTTTAAACAGAGCCATTGTAATTCTGAGATACAGAAATCACAGAAAACAATTAGTTTTTTTCATCAGTCCATATTCAACTACATTCTCCTGTTTAACAATATCCCACTGTCATTGCAGTCTCCCATCATTTACTTCATAGATTTCCACTATTTGTTCATATATTTCCTCTTCCTCTGTATCAAACACTAAGATGTAAACCTGACTGATAAAAATATTCACATGGCTGCTTAGTGTCTTCATTACTGTCACTCTCCTCAGATTATTACCTTATAGTCTCCATATTCAATTTCTCCTTCTCCATCATATTGCACTTACCACACTTATTCTTCTACCTCTTCATTCCAATGATCATATTTTCCAGTCCCTACTCTATTTAACGTATTTATACATTCCAAGTCTCAGTCCAAATTCTTCCCTTTTCCCCTTCTTATTGTTCGCTTAACACACAACACTGTTCTCATAAAAAGGCCTCTACCCAGAGAGCCTGATTGTGGGAATATTACTCTGTAAGATGTTGCCTCAGGGCCTCCCATGCTTGTGAGAAACATCCAGTGGGACAAGAGATACCACTAGGGTCTTTTATGTGGCGGTTTCCCTTTGCCTAATGCACCATATGGCATTGATTTAGTAGGTTCTCTCAGCACTGGGAATGGTTTTTATTCTTGGGGCATAACAGTGCCCCATCTTTCTCCCACTCAGCCATTCTTGAAATAGGCTGTTCAGCAGCCGGACAGAAGAGATTGCCTTATCCTGGGAGACACTCGGTCCCAGTGTTGTCGGTTGTTTGTACATCTGTACAAATGTTGCCTCCTCTCTACCACAGAGATACGACAAAACCTTCCCTTTTTCAAGTCTATGACCGTGGCATTTGCTACTACTTCCACAGAGCCATGGCTATAGCACCCAAGTATTGTCAAAATAAAACAGTTTATAGTGTTTACTCCCAAAGAGGACATTACAGTGTTGCAGAAGCCAGATATCAAAAATGGTTCAAATGGCTTTAAGCACTATGGGACTTAACATCCGAGGTCATCAGACCCCTAGACTTAGAACTACTTAAACCTAACTAACCTGACATCACACACATCCATGCCTGAGGCAGGATTTGAACCTGCGACCATAGCAGCAGTGTGGTTCCGGGCTGAAGCCCTAGAACCGCTCGGCCACAGCGGCCGGCAGCCAGATATCACATAGAACAAATCTTACACGATATTGTTAACAATGTATAAATCACTTTGTTCTGCTTAGAAATTCATGAGCGAACTATGAGCTGATGGCTCTTAAGCTGTACTTTATTAGTCATTAACCTTTTTATGACTACTTGGAAATTATTGAAAATGTATGTTCCTGAAAAACTGTCACCACCTTAAACCAAAGAAAGGGAGTTTAAGTCTTTATGAAGACTGTTCTTATTCCTAGCATTGATAATATGAATAGTACTGTTAGCTTCCAAGGAGTCGTGGTGGTGGTGGTGGTCTTCAGTCCAAAGACTGGTTTGACGGAGTTCTCCATGCTATTCTATCCTGTGTGAGCCTCTTTATGTCTGAATAGCTACTGCAACCAATCTGCTTAATGTAATCTCTTTGTCTCCCTCTATTATTCCCCCCCCCCCCCACACACACACACAATTCCCTCCAGTGCTAAACTGGTGAGCCCTTGATGTCTCAGAATGTGTACTATTAACTCAGGGTGTCTACGTGGACAAGGAAAAAAAAATCCTGGATTTTTCCTGGATTTCCCAGTTAAAAATACACTTTCTCCCAGGCGAAAATACACTTTTTCCGTGTTAAGTGACCGTATACTATTCCTTGGCACTGTAAAACTCATCAATCCTTTGAATTTTTTATGGTGTTATATACCGACGTAGAATTTCCCGCGACTTTAGAAAACGAAACTCAGGGGGGGAAAAAAGCACATTTTGAAACACCTTTGATGTGCAGCAATATGTACGCTGCATATTTTCGTATTACGAAGGTATAAATTCGAATTCCACAAAATACCGCATGTTACTTTTCGAAGCATTGAAATCGAGATTGCGATGCGCTTTTGTGAGCCACTCATAACTCATGTCACGTCATCTCACCAGCTGAGGAAGCATAGGATACGTGATGTAGTCAGCCAATAACAAGATCACTCTTTAGTAGCGCGAAAACACAAATAAGAAAAGTTAATGATTTAAATTAATATACATAGCATTCACATATAATATTGGTCTCCAAGATTAATAATCTGGAAGAGAAGCTAAGCTTCCACATATAATGTTGATATTTTCTACGCGTGATACACTTTAAGATACCATCACACAAATGTGCCAGTAAAATTTTTAATAACGATGTAAATGTGTTATCTTCTGAGCTCGAAATTCTTCTAAATGGCCGTCCTCAAAGAGTTGACTTTTAAATGAGAGTCAAATGCTTTGTTATTTAAGAAATTCAACGTACATTCTCGCACATAGTTCATCTTGCGTAAATGGTAATTTGCTTTTAATTTATGTAACGCTTTTCAAACCACCATTCGCAATATTTTCCCGCTACCTGTTAGAAATAGGTTCGTTTCAGCAGTTGCAAGAGAGCGCCAGATAACAGTCGTCACCGCGCGATGACGCAGGAAGGCCATATGTTCGTACGTGTAAAACATTAAAAGATCTTACATTATATCATAAAAGAAACAAGACATTAAAGGATACTTCAAGAGCATCGGAATTTCGTGAACCATACTGAAATGCATAATTCGGCTTAAAGTGCACATTCGTATGTTCAGATTCGGATGTAAATTTTCTTGGAGTACCAGTATTGATTTTATTATCTCATGTTTGGTTCTTTATTATGGCATAATATCATACGTGCGCTTGAAATCAGCGAACAGTTGAAACCAGCCAACGGTGTTAAATTAAACAGTTCGTTTCAAATAAACTGATTGCCTCAGCAGAAAAGAATAATAAAAGCCAAATCTCTTTAGCAAACCGACAAAGATAACTTCATTGTTCGGCAAGGCGATTAATGCTTGACTGTTATTAAGGTGGACATAAAATCTGAAACTAATGACATATTTTAGAGATCCGTAATTATGCGAACGTATTTTAATTCATTTGATATCTCCCGGTCACAAAAATCTGTTTTATCATTTAACGTGAGAGCAATAAACGAAGAGGAAACAACAAAATCACTGAACTTAAACACAGGTCACGTGGAGACTACCCACCTCCCCACCACAACTCCGACTGCTATGTGCATCAGGCCCGGATTTACTGTATTTCCGAACCGGGGCAATATTAGGTAGTGGGGCCAAGCCACACTTCTGTAACAAGAAGCGGGAGAAGGTACTAATGCGCGACTCAACTACGCATGCAAAAGAGCCCGCCCGCAACTGCTCAAAGGAATCTAATTTAAACAGTTGTCACGTCATGTTCATCGGAGGCAATTTGTTGTTTTGAACCATTGCACAGTCTTCCAAAAGCCTTTGACACATTTTACTGTTAGCAGACGCTTGTATGAGCACTGTGTTTTGTTGTTGTATACGGCGAGTTGTTGTTTTTTTTTTTTCCTTTTCTTTTTTTTTTTTCCTCGTTCATGTTTCATTGCTGCAGTGTTATTATGCAGTAGCGGGGTACAGTAATGTCCTTTGTCAGAGTATTGGTTCTTACCACTCAAAATCACAGAAATTTAACTGAAAACTAAAACAATGAAAAATTCCCGGAATTGTAAACAATTCCCGGTTTTCTCCCAGATGAAAAAATTCCCGGGTTTTCCCGGATCGTATACACCCTGCAAACTGATCCCTTCTTTTGGTCAAGCTGTCCCACTGATTTCTTGCCTCCCCAGCTCTATTAAGTACATCCTCATTGGGTACGTGATCTACCCACATAATCTTCAACATTCTTCCGTAGCGCCGTATTTCAATAGCTTTTTGTCTGAACTGTTTAATGTCCATGTTTCACTTCCATAATACATAAATCTGTATTTGATGTCAACAAATTTCTCTTCTTCAGAAATTCTTTTCTTGCCATTTCTGGTCCACATTTTATATCCTCTCTACTCTGGCCATCATCAGTTTTTTCTACACAAATAGCAAAATTAATCTACTAGCTTAGGTGTCTCATTTCCTAATCTGATTCCCTTAGCACCATCTGATTTGACTACATTCCATTATCCTTGCTTTGCTTTTTTTTGATGTTTGTCTTGTATCTTCTTTCAAGACAATGTCCATTTTGTTCAGCTGCTCTTCCAATTACTTTGCTATCTCTGACAGAAATACCATGTCACCGGCAAACGTCAAAGTTTTTATTTCTTTTCCCCGAACTTTAATTCCTATTCCAGGTTTTTATTTGGTTTCATTTACTGCTTGTTCAATGTATAGACTGAACAATATCGGGGATAAGCTACAACCCTGTCTCACTCCCTCCTCAACCGCTGCTTCCCTTTCATGCCCCTCCACTCTTATTACTGCCATCTGGTCCTGTTCAAGTTGTAAACAGTCTTTCACTTCACTTCATGTATTTTACCCTTGCTACTTTCAGAAGTTCAAAGAGAGTATTCCAGTCAACAATGTCAAAAGCTTTCTCTCAGTCTACAAATGCCATAAATGTGGGTTTGCCTTTCATTAACCTATCTTCTAATAGAAGTCCTGGGGTCAGTACTGCCTCTCATGTTCCTACATGAGGTCGGCTTCTACGTTTTTCCATTCTTCTGTACAGAATTATTGTTAATATTTTGCAACCATGACTTATTAAACTGACAGTTCGATAATTTTTACACCTGTCAGCAACTGCTTTCTTTGGAATAGGAATCATTACATTCTTCTTGCAGTCTGAGAATCTTGCACTCCAGATGGACACATTTTGCTATGGCTGGCTCTCCCAACGTTATCCGAATTCTGATGGAATATTGTCTACTTCTGGGACCTTGTTTCTACTTAGCTCTTTCAGAGCTCTGTCAAATTCTTCTCACAGTATCATATAGACAACGTGAGGAACAGATAGCCCCTAATCAGTTTGGATGTCTTAACTCCGTGGGTACAAGAGAAGCCTTGTTCAGTATACAAGTATTGTTTCAGAGGTGTAGAGACGTAAATAAAAATGTATGTTTTTGCCTAATAAGATTACCAGAAGGCTTTTGATAGAGTAAAACACGACAAATAGGAGATTTTGAGAAATACTGGAATAGAGGAAAGAGATATGCGAGTCATCAAGAACCTGTACTGGAATCAAACAGTGGTGTTGCTTACTGATGGAGAACACACTGAAGCAATCAAATTCTCAGGGGAGTAAGACAAGGATGTATCTTGTCACCCATACTATTTAATATGTACTCCGAATTCATATTCAGACAATCCTTGGAAGAAGTAGGAGGAGGAATTGTGATAAACGGACTAAGATTAAACAACAGTCAATATGCTGATGATACTATTGTATTTGCTGACACTATTCAAGCATTACAATTATTAATGGATAGAAATGTAAGAGCTAGCAGTCAGTATAGGCTCGAAATAAACACCACAAAGACAAAACTCATGGTCAAAAGTAAGAAAAATATTACAGGAGTAAACTTAGGCATAAACAAAAGAACTATAGGAAAGGTAAAACCTTATACATGCCTTGAAACGTTAATAAATTAAAATTGACATAACTCGCAAGAAATCAAGATTCGCATTGGGAAAGCAAGAAGTGTGTTTCAGAAAATGAGTGCTGTCTTCAAAAGCCATAACCTAACTAAGCACAAAAATCAGACTTTTGCACTGCTATGTGTATACTGTCCTATATGGGGTAGAGACATGGACCTTAATTTAAAACGTGGAGAAGCTGGAGACCTTTAAAGTGTGGGTTTAGAGAAAGAGCTTGAGAATACCCTGAACACAGAGAGTGACAAATGCACCACACACAAATTACGGTCGTGAAATACCAAAAGTTGCAATATCCAGGACCTATCATGTGAAGTACAAACATATATGGTCTGCTACAAAAAATACTTCAAGGAAAAATCAACAGCAAAAGAGATCCTGGAAGAAGACTAATATCTTGGTTTGACAACCATAGATACTGGTTAAGTATGTCTTCAACAGAATTATTCTATGTTGTTTTCAACAAGAGAAGAATATCCATCATTGATCGTCAACATCCAAACTCGATAGGCACCAAAATAATAATAATAAGAAAAAGATCATACCTCCCACCTCATCTACGTCCATTTCCATTTCTATAATACTGCTTTCAAGTTCATCTCCTGTGTATAGACCCTCTGTATGGTCCTTTCACCTTCAGCTTTCCCCTCTTTGCCTACGACTGGTTTACCGTATGAGCTACTGAAACTTGTACAGCCGTTTCTATTTTCCCCAAATGCCTCTTTTAATTTTCCAGTAGGTGGTATCTATCTTTCCCCTGGTGAAATATGCTTCTAAATTCTTGCATCTATCATCTACCAATTACTGCTTAGCAGTTTTGCACTTCCTGTCAGCCTCATTTTTTAGATGTTTGCATTCCCTTTTGCCTGCTTCATCTGCTGCATTTTTAAATTTTCTCCTTCCATCAATTGAATTCATTATCTTTTGTGTTATCCAAGGATTCCTACTAGGCCTTGTCTTTTTACCTATTTGATCCTCTGCTGTCTTAATGATTTCATCTCTTACAGCTATCCATTTCTTATCTATTGTATTCCTTTTCTCTGTCCTAGTCAACTGCTACCTGATGCTCTCTCTCAAGCTCTCAACAACTTCCATTTCTTTCAACTTATCCAGGTCCCATCTCCTTTATTGCCTACCATTTTCCAATTTCTTGAGTTTTAATCTGCAGTTCATAGCCAATAAATTGTCAAGAGTCCACATCTGCCCCCGGAAAGGTCTTACAATTTAAAATCTTACTCCTAAATCCCTGTGTAACCAACATATAATCCATTTTAAACCTTCCTGTGTCTCCAGGTCTCTTCCATGTATACATACTTCCTCATTTATCCCCCCCCCCCCCCCCCAGTCCATATTTCACCATCACATTTAAATTTTCATCTTCTTTAACTGTCTGGATAAATAATCTTTTATCTCATCATACATTTCTTCAATCTCTTCATCATTTGCAGAGCTAGTTGGCATATAAACTTGTACTACTGTAGTAGGCGTGGGCTTCATGTCTGTCTTGGCTATGATAATGTGTTCCCTATGCTGTTCATCATAGCTTACTCACATTCCTGTTTTCTTATTCATTATTAAACCCACCCCTTCATTACCTCTATTTGATTTTGCATTTATAACCCTGTATTCATCTGACCAAAAGCCTGTTGCTCCTGCCATCGAACTTCACTAATTCCCACTGTATCTAACTTCTGTTTATCCATTTGCCTTTTCTCACCTACCTGCCTGCCTGGTTAAGGGATCTAACATTCTACTGTCTGATCCTTAGAAAGCCAGTTTTGTTTCTCCTGATTACGACATCCTCCTGAGTAGTTCCTGCCTGGAGATCTGAACTATTTTAGCTCCAGAATACGTTACCCAAGAGATGCCATCATCATTTAACCATGCAGGAAGGCTGCATGCCCTTGAGAAAAATTAGGGCTGTAGTTTCCCAATGCTTTCAGCCATTCGCAGAACCAGCATAGCAAGGCCATTCTTGTTGATGCCAGTTCAGTCAGTCAACCAGACTGTTGCCCTGCCACTACTGCAAAGGCTGCTGCACATCTTCAGGAATCAAACATTTGTCTGGCCTCTCAATGGATAGTAGTTGCACCTACAGTATGGGTACCTATATTGCTGAGCCACCTCATCGACAGCAACGTCTATGGTTTGTACACTGTATAATGAGAGATTTCATTATTGAATAAATATACCAAAAGAGACTAGACTTTCACACCAAAAAAAGTTTTGCATCATCTCAGTTTCGAGAGTTCCGGAACCTGTGCAGAAAATTGGAATAGAGATCAACATAAACATCATTTCCTCCCTTTTTATTGCTCTTGAAAACCACACATTGTATGTTGTACCACCACACAGCGAGACGTTCAGAGGTGGTGGTCCAGATTGCTGTACACACTGGTACCTCTAATACCCAGTAACATGTCCTCTTGCATTGATTCATGCCTGCATTCATTGTGGCATACTATCCACAAGTTCATCAAGGCACTGTTGGTCCAGATTGCCCCACTTCTCAACGGCGATTTGGCGTAGATCCCTTAGAGTGATTGGTGGGTCATGTCATTCATAAACAGCCCTTTTCAACCTATCCCAGGCATGTTCAATAGGGTTCATGTCTGGAGAACATGCTGGCCACTCTAGTCGAGCGATGTCATTATCTTGAAGGAAGTCATTCAGAAGATGTGCACAATAGGGGCACAAATTGTCTTCCATGAAGACGAATGCCTCGCCAATATGCTGCTGATATGGTTGCACTATCAACTGGAGGATGGCATTCATGTATTGTACAGCCATTACGACACCTTCCATGACCACCAGTGGTTGACGTCGGCCCCACTTAATGCCACCCCAAAACAGCAAGGAACCTCCACCTTGCTGCTCTCCCTGGACAGTGTTTCTAAGGCATTCAGCTTGACTGGGTTGCCTCCAAACATGTCTCCAACAATTGTCTGGTTGAAGGCATATGCGACACTCATCAGTGAAGAGAACGTGATGCCAATCCTGAACAGTCCTCAGCATGTTGTTGGGCCCATCTGTACTGCGCTGCATAGTGTCATGGTTGCAAATATGGACCTCGCCATGGACATTGGGAGTGAAGTTGCGCATCATGCAGCCTATTGCGCACAATTTGTCATAACATGACGTCCTGTGGCTGCACAAAAAGCATTATCCAACATGGTGGTGTTTGCTGTCGGGATCCCTCCAAGCCATAATCTGTAGGTAGCGGTCATCCACTGCAGTAGTAGCCCTTGGGCGGCCTGAGCGAGGCATGTCATTGACAGTTCCTGTCTCTCTGTATCTACTCCATGTCCGAGCAACATCGCTTTGGTTCACTTCGAGACGCCTGGACACTTTCCTTATTGAGAACCATTCCTGGCACAAAGTAACAATGCAGATGTGATCGAACCATAGTACTGAACGTCTAGGCATGGTTGAACTACAGACAACACGAGCCATGTACCTCCTTCCTAGTGGAATGACTGGAACTGATCGGCTGTCAGACCCCTCTGTCTAATAGGTGCTGCTCATGCATGGTTGCTTTCACCTTTGGACGGGTTTAGTGACATCTCTAAACAGTCAAAGGGATTGTGTCTGTGATACAATATCCACAGTCAACGTCTATCTTCAGGAGTTCTACGAACCGGGGTGATGCCAAACTTTTTTTGATATGTGTATCTACAGTAATGCTGAGATGAAAGATTTTCCACCATGTGGAGAATATGACATTTGTGTTTGGACTAAGCAATTAGTAACTCAAGCCTGAAGAATATTCAATAATAAATAGAGTAAACCACACATCCTTGTTTCATTTATGGACAATTATAGAAAAGATGTGGACACCGCTGAAGAAAATAAAGATTAGAATTGTCTCGCCAAGTACAAGGTTACTGTAGGTAACATGTTAGTTCAGTTGGGGGGGGGGGGGGGGAGTAGTAGTAGCAACATCCATTTCCTGCACAAGAAAACATTCAAACATTCACCTAATATCATTTAGGAAGACCACAGAGAATATAAAGTTTTGTAGCCAGACGGGAATGTGAATCCCAGTTCTCCAGACTACAGATTTAATGTCTTTGTAATACAACCATCTCATTTGGCAGGAAAACTGCAGGAGACTCCGAAGGGAAGCAGTTGTTCCTGCTTTCTGTCTGTAGATACACATTACTGTGCTAAGCCTAAATTTTTGGGTTTTCACACAACTTTAAATGATCATGAGACAGTAATGAGAAATGTTCAACATCAGGAATCAGAGTAAAAACACTAATACTATAGCACTCATTAAGGACTTGCATTTCCACATACCATTTAAAGAGAAATATTCACAGAAGGAAGCTTTTTAAAAACCAATTCTCACATAACTGAAATACTTAATTCACCTACATAAATTAACAAATAATAATTCTTAACATTCAAAATATTTCAACATGTATATCTTTTTATTGTTTAGATATAATAATTGTTCATGTACTGACATGATTAATATTGGTTCAGGTAAAACCTGTAACATAGTAAGCAAACTAAAAACGTGTAACAGAGAAGCACATATGATCACATTTATTATGCAAAGCTTTAATTACATCTGCAAATAACACCTCTAACATAATATTAACTTCCACTTCTTCACTATTACATGGGATAAGGCCTTTGCTTCTTTTGGCAAGTTTTGTGGCTGTTTAATATTCTAGATGCTGGAGAACCACATTTCATTCTGGATCAATGAATTTTGCTAATTTTCTAACTGTCTCTCTATTAGAGTGCATATAGGCCTTTGCTTCCCATAACATATTCATCAACTTCTCATTACTTTTTTCATCCATTGATATATCTTCAGATAGCTGTGGACTGAATCTGAAGTATGGTACACCAATGCTGGAACACCAAGCCCTGGCTCTGTCGACAACGCGTCCATCACTGGCTGTGGCCTGTAAAAACAAAAAAGCAAATTGCTATTATTAGATACTTGTCAAATGTCAACTTATTTTACATGTATTAACAAATTTGGACACGAGAGCCATTAATCTGCAAATTCTACTAAATATTTTGAAGTTATGCTGCAAAAACATGTACTTAATTAGAAAGACCATGGAAGAAAGCAATTTTGATTCTTATATCACTTTCCTGTACATATTTGAAATCGCAAGATTAATATCTATTCAGCTATGATTAAAAATAAAAAAACAAAGTCATAATATATAATACATATCTTTATTTAAAATTAGGATCCAAACACATAATGTCTCAAGCTTATTAACATAATTAGAAGATGCCTGATCACACACAAAATGAAATGTGCTACAAATATCCTTATAAAAAATTGTAAAAATAAAAATTAGAAAAATAATCAATTCATGATTTATTGATCGATTGGTTTCAGTGTGTACAACATAGAAGTTATTACTAATCTTTATAGGATAAGTGAGCTTAAAACTAAAAAAAAAAAGCTTAATTTGAAGTGGTAAATGATGACGATAACCATGAGATAAAATTCCCATCATCTAAACATTCAATAATAATAATAGAATTTCAAAATGTACATCAAACATGTGGGGCTGGCTGATCCGCATTTCAAATACATGGCAAAGAGCAAGCCACTCATGCACATTAAAACCTCAGGCGCCCTCCCTTGGAGAGAGTGATAGAAACCCCCTTCATGAATAAATTGTAAAATCAGGTCAGCAAAAACCATAAAACCAGGTCAGCCATGGCTAGGTTAGGAATGTGTGGACAACTGTCAAATGGGCACCACAAAAACAGTGGGGCAGATCCTTGTGACAGATGTCATGATCATCAGTCAGTATGGTCAATGTGCAGCCAGCAAAGGACAATGAGGGTCCTTGCGATAGGTCCCTGTGGAAGACCTCCACAAATTCGTGGTCTCATTTATTGGCCATAGTATGCCACTCTGTATTCCAAATCCTTAGAACTTGATGGGATAATACCCATCAAAGATCTGGAGCTAGCACACCGATCTCAAGAGAAGGCTTGCTGTTAGCCAATTTGGCAGCCTGTCAGCAAGTTCATTCCTTGGGATCCCAAAATGACCCACGGTTCAGACAAAGACCACTGATCATCCACATTGTTTGAGGGCAAAGAGGGAATCCTGGATATTCAGGATCAAGAGCCAGTAAACAGCTCAAGGAGTTGCTACATTGAGGAAGGACTCACCAGTGCAGGAACAGATACGCTCAAGGGCATGTGTGATAGTGAACAACACCTCAGTGAGAACACTACAACCGTCTGGCAAGAAGTGTTAACATAAGCAAAGCCAGTGTGACCGGTAACCTACAAGCCATCAGTATAGACTACTTCAGAGCGCTGAAACACACCGAGAAGGGAGAAGAATTGGCCACCGGAGGGCCTCAGGCAGACATCGTGATAGGTCAAGACAGAGCCGTGGATGGGAGATGCACCTTGTAGGTGTACGTGACTGGGCCCGGAGAAGAGGTGGAAGGGAGGAGAGCTGGAGTCCTGAAAAAGAGAGACAAGATGCAGACAGCGATCTTATCCCAGACCTGGGCTGCCACTGCAGGAGGCAGATCTCCATATACGAAAAGGGGAGATGGCAGTTTGGGTAATTTGGGGAGCAGCAGATGCGTAATGTCTTGGCAGCCAAAAATTAGAAGCCATGAATAAGTGCCCAAGATTGCACTCTGTGTATTACTCCCTTCAGTCTGCATTCACTAACGCCCATAGTGGACAAACAAAAATAAATGCAAGTTGTTAGCATACAAATACAGGGACATAGTAGAGACAGCCACTAAAAATAAAAGGACACTCAAAACATGACGCTGCAGAACCCCATCCTCCTGCTGATGGGAGGTGGTACAGGAGGCCCCAAACTGTACCTGAAAAGTGTGACAGGAGAGAAAGTTCTAGATAAAATTGGGGAGGGGGGGGCAGGCAATAGAGGTCCCATTCAAGAAAGGTGGCAAGGATTTGGTTGGCACCATGTGGTATCATAAGCTTTATCCAGATCAAAGAAGACTACAGGCATAAGCCGTTCGGATACCATGCGCCAGGTGGACTAAATTATCTGCAGTAGAATGGCCTCAGTGAAAACCATACTGGGTCAAAGCCAAAATGCCCAAAGATCCAATACAGCTTTTGACTCAACATACATTCAAGTCACTTGGAGAGGGCATCGATTAAACTGATCGGACTATAGCTCTCCATCTGAAGAGACAGTTTACACAGTTTCACAACTGCAGTAATGACACTTTCTTGCTAGTGGGAAGGGATGCAACCTCATAAAATCAGAAAGAAGTTACCTTGCAATACCTTACTATAGGTAGTGTCCAGTCATGTCCACTTAAAATGTGAAGTCTGCAATCAATTCCGAATGTTCCAATTTTCATTCCTGCACTCCTTCTTTCTTCATAAATTCAACAACAGTGAATTTTAAATTGAGAAAAAAAAACATTCCAAGTATGCCCCCTTGTGATTTAACCAACCTACTCTGCAGTAATATATGAAGTCTCCATTCAGTTCCAATGAAAATGGTTGCAACTGCCAATAGAATAATGTGTGGCACTTCAGAAATTTTACTATTTGTACGACTAATTTCTTCAAATCCTCTAGTACTGCAAATTTAGCACAAAGTTTTTCTTTTTTTCTTTTATGTATGGAACAATAAATCCTGTCTGTGGATTGTTGTAATTTTTTTCTCTTTCATTGTCAACTAATCTTTAATTACTTCTGCATGGTATTGTAATGTCTTTTCATAGCAAACATGCAATATGATTGCTGGATTGCCTCTTTTTGTGCAAACAGTCACTGGACCTATGAACGTCCTTCATATCATGAACAAATAGCAGAGGTTAAACAGTGCCGACAGCAGGTTCTGCTGAACTCGGACAGTTGTGCTGACCGAAAAATGCCACAATACAATACTCTAAGAAATGTTCCACTGTTCTGGGTACTTTCAAGGAGGACTGAGCAAAGATGAGTGACAGGCCAGCACATGGCCCGCACATACTGGAGGCGTCAAGTCTGGCACACCACGGCCAGTCCTGATGTAGAGGAAACCAGATATTGGAATACATCCAGCAAATAATTGAAGATGTAGGTAGCAAGTGCTTTTCTTAAATGAAGAGCTTGGCAGAAGAGGAAGAAGAAGAATGAGAACAAGAATGAGAATGTTGGCTAGCCAGTGGTAAGTGCTCAAACATAGGAAGAACGTTGGCTAGCCATCAATAAATGTTGAAGCTTTTGGTTGTGCACCTGGTTCAGTCCAGAAGCCATGTTGGGGTAGAGAGCAGAATGAAAGATAAAAGGAGTCATCCCAAATGATGTCTGAGAAGACAGAATGCAGGTGGATAGTGGACCAATACTGAGGCCGATTAAAATGTTCTGTTATTAAGTTCGGGCTAGTAAGGATAACGCCATTCAGGGAAATTCCAGAGACACCTGTAGGAGGTTAGCAACCACAAACGCGCCTGGTCTTTGCCAATAACTGCGAAGAGGGTGTATGCGGCCCTATGGCAGTGACTTACCATTCCCAACAAATCCATTTCTAGCCTTTAATTAGAAAACTGGCCTGGGGATGAAGACATTTAAAGGGCAGGAGGTGGTCGAGAGAGGGATGCTTTTTGTAACATTGGAAGGCACAATGGTGTTCTTTAATAGGTGATTTTGGGGTCCACTGAGGGACAGTCTTCCATCGGAAAGGACCCGAAGAAGAGGGAATTACTGAAGCAGTTGCCGAAAGGATTGCATCAGTCAAACTCTGTACGGATCCATCAAGGCCATCATGTGGTGGAGCAGTTGGGATGGCAGCCAAGGAAATACCCATCCCAACTGCATTAATAAAGGCCCACCAGGAAGGACATCCAGTTGAGTGATGCTTGGGAAATGATCACTGTCACACAAATTGTCATGAACTCCCCACTGATTGGAGGGGAAGACTCCACAGCTACAGATGGAAAGATTAGCGATTGAGAAAGTGCCATGTGCCATACTAAAGTGTGTGGGAGCTTCAGTGTTGAGGAGGCATAGATCAGTCAATGGTCAGAGCTGTCAAGGGGGGGAGGGGGGGGGGGGCAAAGAGAGCAAGCAGAATATGAGGCTGATCTGGGGTGAGATAAAGACTACATATCATTACCACAGAGTCTAAATGAGTCCAAATGGTCGCCACTTCCAGTGCAGCTTGAAGAGGAACCCAGGAACTAACAATGTCCATGGGACCAAAGTACAGACATCAACAGAGGCTCGCAAAGTGCCGATGCTGTTCTGACAGAAGGCTTACAGACCACAAAGAAGCGACAAATGAGTGTGAAATGAGATTCCTGCAATACAATACAAGTTACAGAGCAGAGAGAAAGAAGAGACTGCAATTCTGATAGGTGAAGATAGTAACTATCGCAATTCCATTGAAGGAGAATAGTATAAGAGCCTGGACAGACGTCGAACAGGTCAGAATTCCATGAATGCAAGATCAGACCCTGACTGAGTGGGAGGCATGACACTCCCTGCTATTTCGGGTGGGGGGTGGGGCGGCAAGGTGGGGGCGAGGGTAGGGGAGGAGCCTCATCCCCATGCTTATGCATCTTCTTCTCCTTTGGTGGGTGAGAGGAAGTGTGGTCATGAAGAGCCCAAGTTGCAGCAATATATGGATTTAAAATAGAACAAGTGGCCTTGAGGCCCACAAAGAGTGCATCCCATGTCTGGCTCGAAGTAACAGGTTTCTTGTCCTGGAGACCCTGATGTTGAGGGCTCCTAGAGGGAGCCCTGTCTTGGCAGGTGCCAGAAAAGATGGTTTCTTCTCCAGCCAAGAAGAAGGAGCAGGTCCGTGAACAGAGGGATTGGGAACTGCACGGGAGAAGAAAAGGTAGGGGGACATGGTGGGGGTAAGGAGGAAGGACGAAGAGGAAAGGATGCAACATAAGCAAAGGTAGAAGTTAGAGATACCGGGTGGAGGTGGTCAAATTTCTGTCAGACCTGAAAGTAGGACAGATGATCAAGAATTTTCAGAATTCCTGAATCTTCCTTTTCTTTTTATAGCTGGGACAATCTGGCAACCAAGGAGAATGTGGGCCAGACCAGTTCATGCACTTGGGCAGTGTGATGCAAGAACTCCCCACACGGGGAGGGTGGGCACAGTCACCACAAATAGGAGTCACATCACATCACGAAGAAATGTGACCAAAATGGAGACACCAGAAACAGTGCAAGGATGGTTGGATATTGGTCTTCACACTGCAATAGTAACACATAACTTTAACTTTTTCCGGTAGGGCATCCCCTTCAAAAGCTAGGATGAAAGTATTGGTATCAACAAAACTGTCCTTAGTATGAAATGAATGCTACGTCACGCCAGATTAGTCACAAGTTCAGCAGATTGAAGGAGGAGGTCCCTGTGGAAAATAATTCCCTGAGCTATATTTAAGGACTGGTGAGGAGTAATGCTCACTGGGATGTCTCCTAAGCACTCATAAGCACAAACGGAAGCTGACTGATTGCCAGAAGAGGTTTTAATCAGTAGGGAACCAGATCCCATCTTGCTAAGGGAGTCAACTTCACCAAACTTATCTTCAATGTGTTCTAGAAAGAAAGGAAGAGTAGTTTGGTAGCAGTGAAAATTTCCCTATCTGTCCTGGAACAAACCAAGTGATAGTGGGACCTGGCCCTCCTCCCAGGGAGTGCCCAGGGAGTAGAAGCCGAGGAAGCAAAAGTAGGAGCATAGAGAGAACCGTTTCTATCTAAAGACATGGCCACAGATGAGGGGTCAGAGGTGTGGAACTTAGCATGCATGACTTGCAGGAACCAGAAGTAGAAATCAATGCCTACAGGCTGGATGATGATCTGAGTGTGAAGATCCTAGGCATCTAGATGGATCATAAATGGAGATGGAAACCAAGAAGTTTAGTTATGCCTGCCTGCACTTCAAGTGTTTTTCTGTATTGATCTCGAGATGGGATTTCTAGTATACTTTGCACACTTTCATCTAATATTAATAATCTTCTGCTGCAATGCAAAAAGGATATTTTGTAAAAATGATAACCAAGCAGCTTGTAGAAGCCTCTTTATGGACCTAACATTTATTGCATGCCAATACATATTCTCCTTAATGGCATTTGCTGTTAAACATGAAGTGAACTAGTGAACTTAGGTTGAACTGTTTGAGTTTCAACCACATTCAAGAAGCACAAACAATTTCTATAAAACTATGCATCACTCTCTAGAGATTAAAGATCTAGTGCAAAAATATAGAGCAGATTACTGGCAGAAGTCAGCAGGAAATTTTGAATCCCAGATGCTCGCAAGTAAAGTAATAGCATAGCTTATTTGCCACTCATACAACTTAACAGAATATCTGGACTCAGGGATATAAATTCCCCATGTCTCTGATGTTTAATATAAATTGATATGGACTTTTCCAGTATACAGACACCTTATTGTGGTCTGTGTTAAGTCACATAAATGCTTTGTCTGAAGTATTTGATAAAAACATTTTTTTAAAAGTAGGTGCTTCCTCCTAATATGCGTAAATATGCATGAACCATGGACATGGTATGTTCAATTGGCTTGCATGGCTGAACAATGCAGGTAGCAATACTACTGGTCAAGCACACTGGAAGGATGTGGGTAAACAGACCAGGCCAATTTCTTGTAAATACCTCTTTACCATCACTCATCTTAGAGTAGCATGGAAAGAGGTGAGGTTTTCTGCTATAAAAATATTTGACCATCTGCCCAGTGATACAAAGTATTTAATGGAAAATGAAATTCACTTCAAATGTGAAACAAAATCATATCTGCTTGACTACTCTTTCTACTCCATAGAAGAATGGAGATAGAGGGAGGGGGGAGGGGGGAGGGGGGGGGAGAGACTGAACATATTTAGGTATATGTAAAAAAATAAACATGGAAAATTAAAGAAAAGTTTAAGGAATCACGAAAATGATCAACACATTTGGATTACTGACTGTTTGTATCTTGTAACTTTTACTGTGAAAATCGTCAGCATGTTTGGATTACTGGCTGACAGTTCCTTGTGACATTAGGCAACACAGCTAGCTATATAGTTAATGCACACATCTTAAAGCAAGGAAAAATTCAGCCATTACATTTTCCAAGAACCTGTGTTGCTACTGGGTGGCTTAATGATGATGGAATCCTTGGAATGTTTGATTCCCTAACCAGGTAAGTTGGTTACTGAATTTAAAAAGAGAAATGGTAAAAGTGAAGTTACATATAATGAGAATTAGCAAGATGCAGTTGCATGAAGAAGATGACTTACGTTCAGGGAAGTACTTGGAGCAGTGAGTCATAATGAATAAGAAAATAGGAATGTGGTAACATACTATGAACAACTTTGTGAATGCTTTATCATAGCCTAAATAGGTACAAAACTAACCCGCCCCCCCCCCTCCCACACACACACACACACACACACACACACACACAAACACACACACACACACAAACACACACACACACACACACACACACACACACACACACACACACACTGTAGCCTAACAGAACTGCAGACTATTTTGAAATTGAAAGAATGTATTATGAGATAAAAGAAATTTTTCAGAAAGTAAGGGATACAAAAATTTACTGTGTCAGAATTTGAAGCAGGAAAAGAAAGAGAAGGAAAAATATTATGAATGTAGACAGAAGGAAAGGAATGAAAGTGGAAGCCACCTGGAGGAATTTTGTACAGAGAACAATTTAATTGTTGCCAACACTTGGCTCAAGAACCATAAAAGAAGGGTGTATACATGGAAGAAGTATGGACACATCAGAAGGCTTCAGACAGGTTATTCAGCGTTTTTAACAATTCCTATTACATTGCCTCGAGTATTCAGTGTAAATTCTAGAGACATTTGGCGTTTCACCATCTTGAACACCAGGTATTTTAAGTACGAATGTGAGAGACTGGAGATGTGTCTACCTCGGTGCCGGTTTCTGTGTGTGTAGAATGGCATTTATCGGGAGAATACGGCAATAGTGACAGTCGATCGGTGCAGACAAGTGTTTGTAGTGCGCACCTGAGAAGCTGCATGTCCTGTACAAAGTACAAGCACGCTCTATTCCTTGATGGTGTAATGACTGTATTGTTGTGAACAAATGAAATACGTATTGAACAAAAGACTTTTACTTTTGACTTTCGGGTGTTGGACTTGCGAGAAGCAAGAACTGGTTTTATAGTGGTTATTAAACCAAACACATTATAATTGCATCTGTTAATTTTTAAAGGTCCCAGACGGGGTTGACTCACAAGAGTTGAACACTTGTGTGAATCTTGTGAAGTTGGTTCATTGTGGAGATGAAAATATAACAGAGTTGAACAAAAGTATCCTGAGAGTAAATTTCAAGAGAAGAAAAGAAGTCTATTTTAAAAGTCCCTTAACCAGCTAGAGTCTTCGGAGAAGAAGAGTTTGCGAAGATAGACGCAGCCATCTGACCTGCAAGAAGAAGATCGGCTGCACACAATACATGAGTCAACTGCAAGAGACGTGTGAATCTTGCACCCCAATACCACACTGTCTCTCCTGTCATCCGAAGACCCTTAGAATGTGGCGACCATGACAGGACTCGAACCTTTGCACCTTAACTCCACTTTCCAATACTCCCTCTAATACCCCAGAGTCTTCTTTCACTCCTCACTCCTACTATATAGACAGATAACATGCCCACACATGGTAGATACTAAGTATACCTTTACTTACTAACTCCCAGTAGATACTGTGCCTTTCCTCAAAGGACTTGCATGTCACATGTAAATATATATTTAAGAGTGACAAAATTAATGATATAGAACCATCACCAATAAGAACAATAATCATAATAGTTATTACACATCAGTACTTACATATATGTGATGTGCAACCGTCAATCGCAAACAACAATGTGTGCATATTTTTCTATATACAAATACTTTCCCCATACAACAGTTGACGGTTCTCACAACATTTCAATGTACTTTCCCTGTCTGCATCTTCATGTTATGTTGTGTGTACGCTTAAGTGTGTGTGTATCCTGAGTCTTCAGCGAACTTATGTGAAATAAGTTGAAAGCTATAATGAACCACAGAAATTGAGAAGGACTTTAGTGATAGAAGTATATGCATATGGAAAGAGGGAAAGATGGATAGGTACTCCATAGAAAAGTAAGAAAGGAAAAAGTAGAGATGGTTGCTAAGATTGCAGACTGAAAGAAGATAGCCCCAAAGACAGAAAACCCTTCCCACCCCCCTTCTCCAGGATCCCTACTTTGCCGGTAGTTGAGTGAGAAGCCAGAGGAGGTATGATGTTAAACGTCTCCTACAGAACGGACAATCTCACCTTCACCTTTGAAGCCCCCAAAGAAAAATCTTAGCAACACCTATTGAATGGCAAATGGTGAAGAATCAGTTACACTTGTCTGTGAGGGTTGTCTGAAAGGTGGAGTGTGTGATTAGTTTTAGTCATGCTTGTACTTACACTACCCACCCCTTCCAAAAGTGATACAAACCCTCCCCTTTACATTACATCTCACAAAAGGTATAAAATATTCTATAAAAATAGAAAATTATACACTACAATAACATAGCTGTTTAGTCATTCACTTCACACTATATTTCATACACACATAAAGTACTCTGTTCAGTTTATCACATCTAGATATCACTTTGTTTGAATAGTACTATGATGATATACTTTTCACTCAAATAATATTTTATTCATTTCATTTCGTATCTAGAGATCTGTGATTCTCTTAAATTGGTCCTAATCTTGTAGCCATATCTGGTTTCCTACGTACTAAAATTATAGGCTAGTTCAGGAATTCAAGAATAGATTACAGAACAGTCTAAGAATTGAAGGGGATTTGGTGCAGGAAAACTAAGTTTGAAGAAATACCAAAAACAACTAGGGATCCAACGGTCGTCACTCCCCCCGTTAACACTGTACATTAACGTCCCTGGGGGATATACAACTTTATGTCTTTTACATTGTATTTTCCTTTTTCTGATCCTGTTAGAGGATCCAATAAAACTAAGGCTTTGGGATATACCACTGTTTGCACTCGGTAAGGTCCCTCATATTTTTGAAAAAAATTTGTGTGTTTCTGTTTTACTAAGAAAGGTCATTAACATTATACTTAGGTTCAACAGCCTTCTCATTATATTTACTCACTTGTTGTTGTGCTCTTTCAACCAAGCTCTTAGAAACTATTGTTTGATTAAGTTGGTAATCAACAGTATGTTGTTCCGGCTAAGCAAAATATTTAATAAGTTGATCTCCCACAATAGGTTTACCTACTACTTCCAAAGGTATTATTCCAGTTGATAAATGTGGTAATTCATTTAAAATAATCTCAAAGTCCTTAACTTTTGTTGCCCATGAAGTATGTTTTTCATTGCAGTATGTGCATAATTTCCCAATTTCTTTCGTAGCACTTTCACACGGGTTCAGAGACATATTATAGTTGGAGATTAATACCTGACAAATATCTTCACAAGCTAAGAATTCTTTAAAGTCGTTACTAACAAATTGTGGTCCATCATCGGAGAGGAATAGTTTTGGTTTTCTCACCTTGAGAAAGGGTATCACTGTTGGTGTATTTGCTTTCTTAACACATTCCGGTCGTTGCCCGTAGAAACTACGAGCGCGCATTTATTGCCGTAACAGTCGGCGCTCGGAGATTCTCCGAGCGCCGCCTTCTCGATTATTATTTCAGGTTGCGGCGCATTATATCCGTGCAGTGACATCTGGAGTTGAGTGTTTCGGTCTTGTAGTACATCGGACGACCGCTAGATGGTGTTCCTGCATCCTCTAAGCGCTATGTCACTCAAAAAAGGCGCCAAAACAATTCCCGCGCATTCACTCTTGCAGTGTGCTTATGTAGTTGTCTTTATCGCAAACGTTTGTCGTAAAATGGGGGACAGTTTGACTGAAGAGGAAATTCTGAGGCTGCTGGAAGAATCTGGATCTGAAATTGATGATGATGGATTTCAAACTGAAAATAGTTCTTCTGAAATAGATGGTAATTATAATGGTCAGTCATTGTGTTTACAGATCACAATTATAATCTCGGCAGTTTCATTGACTTATGTCATTTATTTCGAAGGTAACAACGAGTGGTCCGAAAATGAAAATGAGCCATCAGACGTATTAGAAGAGTGTGAAGCTCCCATTCAAAAAGGCAGAGGCAGAATACAACAACAGCAGTCCCAAAACAACGTTGTTGAATGGGTAAATGACGATGTCCTACAACAATTACCGCTCTTTGAAGGCGTAAGTAATGTCTTGGCACCTTTGAGCGCCGAAAGCACTGAATTTGACTGTTGGAGCGTCTTTATTGACGCAAATGTCATCAAAAATATAAAGACAGAAACAAACCGCTACGCTGCAGCAACAATTGCCAAATTGCGGAGGCAAAATGAAATAACTTCCAGGTCGCTTTGGGCCAATTGGTCTGCTGTGAAGCTACATGAGATGTATCAGTTTTTTGCTATAATTATTCACATGTGCCTTGTACACAAACCAAATATTACGGACTATTGGAGCAATGACCTAATGCTAGATTCCTCCTTACCTGCAAAAATCATGAAAAGAGACAGATTTAGGTCAATTTACTTTATGCTTTACGTAAATAACAATGACAATTATGTACGAAGGGGTCAACCAAACCATGATCCTATACACAAAATCCGACCTTTTTTTGATAACTTTGTACTGAAAAGCAAGAACAGTTTTTCTCCTGGCGAGAATCTCACAGTTGATGAAGGTTTATGTCCATTCAGAGGGAGAATTCGATTTCGAGTATATATCAAGAACAAACCGAGCAGGTATGGTATAAAATTTTTCATTCTAAGTGATTCAGCAACAGGATATGTTTTGAACTGTGAAGTGTACACCGGTGCAGGTGAAAAAGACAACAGTGCAGATTCAGTGGTGCTACGTTTGTGCAACAGTTATCTACGTAAGGGTCATACATTGTACATGGACCGCTTTTATACTTCTGTAAAATTATTTGAAAAGTTGTTTGATGAGGGCACATCTGCTGTTGGCACAGTAATGAGAAACAGAAGAGGCCTACCACAGGAATTCAAACAGAATAAACTAAGAAGAGGTGAAATCGTATTCAAGAGAAAAAATTCCGTGCTAGCACTTCACTGGAAAGATACTAGGGATGTGTTTGCCCTTTCTACCAAACATAGAATGACAAGTAGTGTTACTAAGACAAAATCCAAGGCTGGAATGGTAGAAAAACTGAAGCCTGATCTCATACTTGATTATAATAAAAATAAAACTGGTGTTGATCATGGAGATCAGCTGGTGACCTACTATTATTTTCAACGACGAACAATGAAATGGTGGAAAAAGGTATTTTTTCATGTATTTATGATGTGCGTGGTCAATTCTTACATTCTGTACAAGAAACTTCGGCCTGTCTCTCACAAACGAACCAGCTTGTTTACTTTTATGGTGAACCTGGGAAAACAAATAGGAGAAATCCGGCGAAGTTTTCAACGAAAATGAAAAGCAGGGTTCAGCAGCAAACAGGCTAACAGCAAGGCATTTCCCCACTCACGTCCCATCGACAACAAGCAAGAAATATGCATCAAGATATTGCATTGTTTGCTCTGAGAAGGGCGCACGGAGTACTGGCAAACGAGTGAGAAGGGAGACGAGATGGTGGTGTGAAGAATGTAATGTAGGATTGTGTCTACCTGACTGTTTCAAGCAATATCACACAAAGACAAATTTTACTCAATGAAAAGAGTTGTAAAAATTCAATGAAATAATTTTGTACATTTATTTTATAATAAATTCTGATTTATTGCAATTTCAAACTTTTTTTCTACCTCTGAATCATCTAATTTTCAAAATATAATAATTCTGTAAATATATGATATCTTACAAAAAACTTTAAACAAATGTTTAGATATAGGATGATAACACACACATCAGTTAAAAGGTTTTGATTTCCTTCATTACCTTTTGGTCAGGAGCCATGTAAAAAAGGCGCAAAAGTCTACGACTTCTGAGGGATTGCAGTAGTATCTGTGGCCCGACTGCAATGTGTTAATAGGATACAACTTAACATACTTAGACCAACACTCTATGAGGACAAAAATGTACATCACTCCTCCCTTTTCTTTCAGAATTGGTCTGAAGAAATCCGCTGCTGTAAGATTGTGTAATGCCTTAGGAATGATTGGATACACTTTGTATCTAACATGAGTGTTACTCTCTTTTACTTTCTGACAGGTTTCACAAATTCTAATTAAAGATGCTACCTTATGTCCCAACTTTTTAAAATAACAGAACTTGTTCATGTGGGCTATACACTTTTTTATTCTAGTGTCCATACCCTGTATGGACATACCACAAAATTTCATCCTCCATCAACTTTGGCACGCGTAAACACCACTGTCGAGATGTTATACTATCCCTCCAAAATAAATTATTCCCTATAACTTTCCACTTCTCTGCTTGATTAGGAGGTAAGGACTTTCTAATACACATGGCATATATCTCTGTAAAATAGGTATCATGAGGGACGTTGTCAGTTATTCTTTGAGCCATTTCTTGTATCCTGTTGTGCGGACATTCTAGTGTCATAAAATTAATCACAAAAATTACTTGGTTGAAACAGCACAACAACGAGTGAGTAAATATAATGAGAAGGCTGTCGAACCTAAGTATAACGATAATGACCTAGTCTTAGTAAAACAGCATCTTTAGAGCTCTGCTCTGAAGAAAGGAACATATAAATTTTTTCAAAAGTATGAGGTACATAACCGAGTACAAACAGTGGTACATCCCAAGCCTTAGTTTTAGTGGATCTTCTAACAGGATCAGAAAGAGGAAAATACAATGTAAAAGACATAAAGTTAAAAGACATAAAGTTGTATATCCCCCAGGGACGTTAACGTATGGTGTTAACGGACGGAGTGACGACCGTCGGATCCCTAGTTGTTTTCGGTGTTTCTTCAAACTTAGTTTTCCTGCACCGAATTCCCCTCAATTCTTAAACTGTTCTGTAATCTATTCTTGAATTCTTGAACTAGCCTATAATTTTAGTATGTAGGAAACCGGACATGACTTCAAGATTAGGACCAATTTAAGAGAATCACAGATCTCTAGATACGAAATGAAATGAATAAAATATTATTTGAGTGAAAAGTATATCATCATAGTACTATTCAAACAAAGTGATATCTAGATGTGATAAACTGAACAGAGTACTTTATGTGTGTATGAAATATAGTGTGAAGTGAATGACTAACAGCTATGTTATTGTAGTGTGTAATTTTCTATTTTTATAGAATATTTTATACCTTTTGTGAGATGTAATGTAAAGGGGAGGGTTTGTATCACTTTTGGAAGGGGTGGGTAGTGTAAGTACAAGCATGACTAACACTAATCACACACTCCACCTTTCAGACAACCCTCACAGACAAGTGTAACTGATTCTTCACCATTTGCCATTCAATAGGTGTTGCTAAGATTTTTCTTTGGGGGCTTCAAAGGTGAAGGTGAGATTGTCCGTTCTGTAGGAGACGTTTAACATCATACCTCCTCTGGCTTCTCACTCAACTACTGGCGAAGTAGGGATCCCGGGGAAGGGGGGTGGGAAGGGTTTTTTATCTTTGGGGCTATCTTCTTTCTCTTCTTCAATCTTAACAACCATCTCTACTTTTTCCTTTCTTACTTTTCCCTCGTTCCATATGCATATACTTCTATCGCTGAAGTCCTTCTCAATTTCCATGGTTCATTATAACCTTCAACTTATTTCACATAAGTCGGGCAAAGAATCAGGATACACAAACACAAATCTACATACACACAATGATATACTTAAGCACAAACAGAAAAGTTACAAATTAGGAACCTGAAGTGATGCCAGAACCACCAAGGGAGGTAGGGGAATAAAGATATATGCACACCTGAGTTGATGCACATATTACATTGTTGATATGTGACAGTTCTGCATCGTTATTTTTTTGTCTCTCTCAAATATATATTTACATTTGCTGTGCTAGTCCTCTGAGAAAAGGTATAGCACCTACTGAGAGTCAGTCAATACAGGTAGACTTAGCCATCTACTATGTATAGGCATGATATCTGTTTATATGGTAAAAGTGAGGAGTGAAAGAGGACTAGGGTATAAGATGAAGTATTAGAAAGTGGAATATGAATGTAAAGTAGATTTGTAATTTTACCAGAGAATATTTAAGAATAGTATACATAAAGATGTATGCTAGGGCAATGAACCAGAAGGCCTACTCAAGAAGGATATGCAGGGCGCATCTGACATTTATTGGATGAGAAAAAGGACGGCTAGGCAGACCTATGAAAGGCTGACCTATACTGTGCGGACATGGGCACCAAGAAGGGGATTGACCTGTACCATAGGAGGATAGGAATGAGAAATGTGCATACCTACCAAAACGGAAGGAGAAAGGGTACTACTAGGACCGACCCATATAAGATATAGGTACTATTCCTAAAGGGAAAAAGGGCAGTATCTTGACAGAAGTCACATGTTTAAAGGGATGAGTCTGGTAAGTTTGAATTCTATACATAAATAGCCTCATTAAGCTTCAGTTTTACAAATGTCCAAGGAGGGAACACTTTGATTCTATCCAGAGTTCCTCCAGATAACAATAAGTAATGATTAAGTACATACTTAGAAAAACATAATATGGCAAGTAAGAACAAAGCAGCAGAATATTGGTGAGTTACGTACACCTGTAATTTACAATTGGAAGAGGAATAGAAAACAGAGCTAACTCCAACATGGATTGAAAGGGTCATGTATTATAATTGTGGTAAAATACGCACAGTTATTAGTAGAAAGAGAGGCATTGTTAAAAGATAAAGAATTATCTTGTGTAATTGTACATAATGAATATGTATAAAATATTGCGTGTTCGAGCTAAAGGGAGGGATATGTAGTGCCTCGAGAATTTCGGTGTAAATTCTAGAGACACTCGGCTTTCCACACCCAGTATTTCAAGTATGAGGGTGAGAGAGCAGAGATGTGTCTACCTTGCCGCCGGTTTCTGTGTGTGCAGAATGGACGTGTATCAGGAGAATACGGAAAGAGTGATGCACAAGCTGCAACATCATCGCGAAAAAACAAGTGACCCGTATATGTAATAAGTTTCCGTTAATTTACGTCTATGGTCACAAACTTTTTGTTAACAGATTACCGGTTTCGGTCTTTAATGATCATCATCAGATCTGCAGCAAAAATGGGAAAAATATAAATACACTCGCAAGCTGTATACAGCTTGAGAACAATACATAGACCATAATGAAAAGTAGTACTGACAAAATTTACATTTGTGCGCTTTAAATATGAAGAGACATACCTGTTTCATAAAAACAAAGTCCTAATGTACTGCAGCCATAGTGGCACCGTCAAATGTAAAATGCGGAATCAGCACCAGCATCGTCAAACACAAATAAATAACATCACATGCACGAGTCATGTTGTCAGTAGTACTACTGTTTAAAACAAACTGCCATACAGTAGCCACAAGATGTTTGTGTTGTAAGTTCACCCGATCTTGCTAATGTCGGCATACACTAGTTTCCAATAATTAATTGAAACAGCGAAAATAAAGGGGGATACAATAGTTGAAGTCTGTAATAAGCTTATAACGTATAAAAGGCATTACAGTAACAAAAAAACAATAAAAAGAAGAACATGACAAAAGTAATATTGTTAAAAAGAGGAAGAGTTAAAAAACAGTGGTTGACATGTGCTCTAGTGCCAGTGCTTTATAAATTTATAAAGCGAAAAATAAAGAACCAACTAAACTGCTAAACTGGCAAAATGACTTTGTGCCCAATGCCTACTTTGCTTTATTTCACAATGTTTTACTCTAATCACTACACGCCTTGTTAAAACTGAGATCAAACAAATACTGGAAAATGCTGGTTATACAGAACTGAAATACTGATACCAGTTTAACCGATCCCTTTTCCCATCCCTACATCAGAGTGTGATACTCGGGGATGCTAACCTACACTACCGTATAGGTGGTTTCAAACAGTCAAACCTGCCACTAAGAACCTCCCCTTGTTAGTGAAGAAGTAACTGGTGACACATAGAAGGAATGGTTAGAAGAGCTGTACAAGGGATATTAACTTTAAGACAATATTATAGAAACAGAATATGAAGTAGATGGAAATTAGATGCGGAATGTAATACAGCATGAAGAATTACAAAGAGAACTAAAACACTTAAGTCAAAACAAGGCACCTAGAGTAGGCAATATTTCCTCAGAATTGATATCCTTGACAGAATATATCATGACATAAGTA
This sequence comes from Schistocerca nitens, assembly GCF_023898315.1. Taxonomy (NCBI): domain Eukaryota; kingdom Metazoa; phylum Arthropoda; class Insecta; order Orthoptera; family Acrididae; genus Schistocerca; species Schistocerca nitens. The sequence goes on from NC_064617.1 coordinate 347,540,812, forward strand.
TTCCACCAGATATGCAAGATATTTGAGACAGGCGAAATACCTTCAGAGTATATATATATATATATATATATATATATAAAAAGAAAGAAAGTGATGAGACTTACCAAACAAAAGCACTGGCAGGTCGATAGACACACAAACAAACACAAACATACACACAAAATTCTAAAATTCTAGCTTTCGCAACCAATGGTTGCCTCGTCAGGAAAGAGTGAAGGAGAGGGAAAGACGAAACATACACACAAAATTCTAAAATTCTAGCTTTCGCAACCAATGGTTGCCTCGTCAGGAAAGAGTGAAGGAGAGGGAAAGACGAAAGGATGTGGGTTTTAAGGGAGAGGGTAAGGAGTCATTCCAATCCCGGGAGCGGAAAGACTTACCTTAGGGGGAAAAAAGGACAGGTATACACTCGCGCACACACTCACACACACACATTATATATATATATATATATAGACACAAGCAGACATATACAGAGGCAAAGAGGTTGGGCAACCTCTGCCCAACCTCTTTGCCTCTGTATATGTCTGCTTGTGTCCGTATACGTGCGGACGGATATGTGTGTGTGTGTGTGTGTGTGTGTGTGTGTGTGTGTGTGTGTGTGTGTGTGTGTGTGCGGGTGTACACCCGTCCCTCCACCCCCCCCCCCCCCCCCAAGGCAAGTCCCTCCGCTCCCGGGACCGGAATGACTATATATATATATATATATATATATATATATATATATATATATATATATGAACCCAACAATGACGTTTGTTATTGTCACTGTTACATTTCGAAGTCTTTTCTGTCGTCTTATTTCCTCCTTCTGTTTTTGCCAGTAGTTTCCCTTTGTATTCACCTTCTCTTTTTTACCGTACTCCACTATACAATTTTATCCCGCCGATATATACTCAACAATACGTAATAATACGTAACCCACTTCCAAAACACAACCAAAAAAATTTTTTCTTCCGCTACTGCTAAAATCCACCGTTTCGAGTTCACAAACATTTCCTTTCAGCTATTAAACAACCTTTTCGGCTAGTTTTAATAACTTTTGCTTTATTTCGATTTCCGTTTTTTCACATCACCGATCATTTTTAGCCGCTTCCCACAGGTTTTAACGTCATTATTTCTCCACCAGACAATTGTTAGCCTCATTTCCATAATCTGCCACCACCATACCACTACTTTTAATACATCCTCACGTAGTTTTTTCGAAATTTTCCCGAATTTCTCCACCCTTTAACGTGTTTTGGCGGCAACACAACCACCTAACTTTTATGCACATCGTTATCTACCTACACCATTTCACCACAGGATCAACATAACCCAGCTCCAACCAACCCCTTTTCGCCTCTTTTCACACCAGATCTCCATTTGCTTTCTACTTCACCCTTATCTCTCCCCACATATTTTTATATTCATTTTCATTTCAGCCTCATGTTACACTTTCAACCTTCTAGTACCATGTCACCCGCACAACACCCCCACAACGACCCCATTAAGTTTTATTTACATTCCCTCCGCAGACATGCCTTCGCCCTAGCCAGATTACGCTCCCATATTCTATTTTCTCAGGCTTGTCTCACATTTGGCATTACCCCCAAAGGCCTCACACTTAAAGTTCCCATCTCTGGCTGCAACCCTTCCTTCCATCAGTCCCTATACCAGTTCCAAACTGAACAATCCATTGCCCTCACCCACCTAATCCTGCACCTACACATCAACTCAGCCAATGAACACACCCGTCAACTCCTATCCTTAATAAAAGTCCTTAATCTTTCCTCTCCCACAGCCACACCGGCTGTTCAGAGCATCCTCCTACAGGCCAACCGTAAATTAGAACAGCATGCCACCCTCCACCTCAAAAAACTATCCAATCTCCTGGTTTCCCACCTCCGGAAAGGCAACTCACTCACCCTTCACAACCTTTCCAGCAAACCTCAACCTCCTCTCATTGCACACAAACCCAGTCTCTCCCATCTACTCAATCTCCCACTTCCAGCTCCACTCCCTCCAAAACCTCAAAATTCCTTTCAACACAATCTGGAACCACAACACCCTAATTCAGTAGTTAACCTTTCCTCCAAACCTCTCTCCCAATCCGAAACCTCTGTCCTATCCAAAGGCCTCACCTTCAGTCCCACTCCCAGATTCAACCAAACAGCCCTCGTCAAAGATTTACTGTCCTACACCCGTACTCTCTGCTGGAAATATCACTTTGCCACGAAGAAAAATGATCCTAATCCCACTCCTAATGTTCCAACTCCCCAAGACACTATCCAAATTGAACCCTGCCTGGAACAGTTCCGTCCTCCGTCACAGCGGGACCCACCTCCTCTTCCTCAAAATCACCCTCTCCAAACCTTCCAGGAATTTCTGACTTCCAGCCTTGCATCTCAATCCTTCTCAAAAAACCTTAATCCTACACCCAACATCACCACTGCTGAAGCCCAGGCTATCCGTAATCTGAAGGCTGACCGATCCATCGTCATTCTTCCGGCGGACAAGGGTTCCACGACCGTGGTACTTGATCGTCGGGAGTATGTGGCTGAGGGACTGCGTCAGCTTTCAGACAACACCACATACAAAGTTTGCCAAGGTAACCCCATTCCCGATGTCCAGGCGGAGCTTCAAGGAATCCTCAGAACCTTAGGCCCCCTGCAAAACCTTTCACCTGACTCCATCAACCTCCTGACCCCACCGACACCCCGCACCCCAACCTTCTACCTTCTTCCAAAAATCCACAAACCCAATCATCCCGGCCGCCCCATTGTAGCTGGTTACCAAGCCCCCACAGAACGTATCTCTGCCTACGTAGATCAACACCTTCAACCCATTACATGCAGTCTCCCATCCTTCATCAAAGACACCAACCACTTCCTTGAACGCCTGGAATCCTTACCCAATCTGTTACCCCCGGAAACCATCCTTGTAACCATTGATGCCACTTCCTTATACACAAATATTCCGCACGTCCAGGGCCTCGCTGCGATGGAGCATTTCCTTTCACGCCGATCACCTGCCACCCTACCTAAAACCTCTTTCCTCATTACCTTAGCCAGCTTCATCCTGACCCACAACTTCTTCACTTTTGAAGGCCAGACATACCAACAATTAAAGGGAACAGCCATGGGTACCAGGATGGCCCCCTCGTACGCCAACCTATTCATGGGTCGCTTAGAGGAAGCCTTCTTGGTTACCCAGGTCTGCCAACCCAAAGTTTGGTACAGATTTATTGATGACATCTTCATGATCTGGACTCACAGTGAAGAAGAACTCCAGAATTTCCTCTCCAACCTCAACTCCTTTGGTTCCATCAGATTCACCTGGTCCTACTCCAAATCCCATGCCACTTTCCTTGACGTTGACCTCCACCTGTCCAATGGCCAACTTCACACGTCCGTCCACATCAAACCCACCAACAAGCAACAGTACCTCCATTATGACAGCTGCCACCCATTCCACATCAAACGGTCCCTTCCCTACAGCCTAGGTCTTCGTGGCAAACGAATCTGCTCCAGTCTGGAATCCCTGAAACATTACACCAACAACCTGACGACAGCTTTCGCATCCCGCAACTACCCTCCCGGCCTGGTACAGAAGCAAATAACCAGAGCCACTTCCTCATCCCCTCAAACCCAGAATCCCCCACAGAAGAACCACAAAAGTGCCCCACTTTTGACAGGATACTTTCCGGGAGTGGATCAGATTCTGAATGTGGCTCTCCAGCAGGGATACGACTTCCTCAAATCCTGCCCTGAAATGAGATCCATCCTTCATGAAATCCTCCCCACTCCACCAAGAGTGTCTTTCCGCCGTCCACCTAACCTTCGTAACCTCTTAGTTCATCCCTATGAAATCCCCAAACCACCTTCCCTACCCTCTGGCTCCTATCCTTGTAACCGCCCCCGGTGCAAAACCTGTCCCATGCACCCTCCCACCACCACCTACTCCAGTCCTGTAACCCGGAAGGTGTACACGATCAAAGGCAGAGCCACGTGTGAAAGCACCCACGTGATTTACCAACTGACCTGCCTACACTGTGATGCATTCTATGTGGGAATGACCAGCAACAAACTGTCCATTCGCATGAATGGACACAGGCAGACAGTGTTTGTTGGTAATGAGGATCACCCTGTCGCTAAACATGCCTTGGTGCACAGCCAGCACATCTTGGCACAGTGTTACACCGTCCGGGTTATCTGGATACTTCCCACCAACACCAACCTATCCGAACTCCGGAGATGGGAACTTGCCCTTCAGTATATCCTCTCTTCTCGTTATCCGCCAGGCCTCAATCTCCGCTAATTTCAAGTTGCCGCCACTCATACCTCACCTGTCTTTCAACAACTTCTTTGCCTCTACTCTTCCACCTCGACTGACATCTCTGCCCAAACTCTTTGTCTTTAAATATGTCTGCTTGTGTCTGTATGTGTGGATGGATATGGGTGTGTGTGCGAGTGTATACCTGTCCTTTTTTCCCCCTAAGGTAAGTCTTTCCGCTCCCGGGATTGGAATGACTCCTTATCCTCTCCCTTAAAACCCACATCCTTTCGTCTTTCCCTCTCCTTCCCCTCTTTCCTGATGAGGCAACAGTTTGTTGCGAAAGCTTGAATTTTGTGTGTATATTTGTGTTTGTTTGTGTGTCTATCGACCTGCCAGCGCTTTTGTTTGGTAAGTCTCATCATCTTTCTTTTTATATATATATATATATATATATATATATGAGACAGGCGAAATACCTTCAGAGTTTATATATATATATATATATATATATATATATATATATATATATATATATATATATATATATATATAGAGGGAAACATTCCACGTGGGAAAAATATATCTAACATAGGGCTAACAGCCTGTGTAATGTTGTGGGCACTGGTTACTTTACTCTGCACAAACACCAAATGTGACTGCAATTTGTATCTAGCTGAAATGTAAGTCTAGGATGGCTCCCAATGAAGGGCAACAAAATGAGGCATAGAATATGGTCGACATACCACTGTGCTGCAAGGGTGTCATGCATGACAACCAAAGAGGTTCTGCTATGAAAAGAAATGGCACCCCAGACATGTCTTTGCTGGTCATTGGGGCTCAGTTCAAAGTGGGACTGATTACTGAAGACAATTCTGCTTCATTCAATCAGATTCCAGGTTGAATGTGCCTAACACCATTACAAAAGGGCTTGTTGGAGTACAGAGGTTAACAGTGGCCGGCACAAGGGGTGCCTTGGGCTCCGCCCCCTTCTGTCCCTTGAGTTCACTGAAGCACCAGTTGCATGTCTGATCAATGATAATGATTAATCCAGGGCTCTGAGTGCCCCTCTGATGATTGCTCAATCCTCACATTCTATCATCTGCAGGTTCACTGCTTCCTTCCTGACATGTTGTTCAGGCACCTGTCTGAGAGGCATAGTTACTGTCCAACTGCGTACACGAAATGAAATTTGCAAGCCTTTATGCCCTGGTGTTGACATGTCCCGGTTACTATTCTTGCCATCTGTATGGTGAAGTTGCGCTGTAGCATTACATGTTCATTAACCGGCTGCCATAGTTTACACTGGTGTCATTTTGCCAGTGAGCACAGTCCTTTTAGGTGTTACTCCCCCCCCCCCTTCCCCCTCCTCCAGCAGCAGGATCAGAAGTATTTTCTGATGGCAGGGGAGGGGAGGGGCTAAAAACTGGAGAGGGAGACCAAGGCCTGACTACAGTAATCAGGATCAGATGGATGTAGGGTTACATTAGTTATACACACATGAAGAGGCTTACACAGGATAGACCAGCACAGAGAGCTGTACCACCCCAGTCTTTGGGCTGATGACAACAACAATAAGATAGTGATCATTCTAATCTTGTCTTCCCAAACATTAAAAAATTATATGTAACTGAACTGGTTTGTTGGACTACGCTCACCTTAACTTTGTCAAAGAATCCAGGGGGTATGGCTGAAAGTAACATGTGTCTGCTTATAGAGGAAACAAAATCTAGGTACCTCTGCATCCCTGTTGTGGACCAGATGACACAACTCTTTCACCAGGTGTGGAACAAACATGTCTGAACATTATTTTGAATTTTCATAAGCAGCCTTCTCAATTTATGAGCCATTCCTGAATATATTTCCCAAACAGGTATACTGTGGGACCTTTACTATACTGTTTTTGCCTGTGAATTTTATTCCATGTATTGTAATGAAATGAAAAGAAATAAGATTGTGGGAAACATTTAATTTTAAGACAGAGAGTACTGTTAACATCCTGTCAAAACTGAGGTGTGGAAATCCAGGCAAGCTTCATAGGGAAACAGGACACTGTATAAAATTTGTGACTGTATCAACATAAATATATTTTCCAGTCATAACCATCACCTTGTAATGATTGATATTATACTGCTTGTCCCATAATTTTGTCTGAAACATATTCAGTTCAAACTCAGCAGTAATTTTATACTCTATTGCCTTTTTGATGTTTCTTGGTGGCTCAGTGTTAAAGTGCCAGACTACAACTCCAAAGGTCCTGGGTTTGACTCCTGGTCCCTCCTAGGATTTTAATCTGTCACTTATCACTTCATTCACGTCTGGCAATGTTTGTGATGTGAAAAATGCCAATTTGCACAATGATTTGGAGTCAACTTTAAACCGTACATCCTCCAACAGCTGGCTGGATATGTGAACTTAAAGGCCTGGATGACAACAGTACACCAGATCTGACAGGACCATGCCTAGTAAGTCACTTTGGTGTTCAAACCAACTTGTGGGTTGATGGCAGGTTTACCACCCTCCTTTTATTAACTACACATGCTCTTAAATCATTTACTAGTTCTACTCCCTTTTACAGTGCCTCACATGTACAATGATGTTTGAGTACTGCACTGAGAGTCCATCATTCATTTTGATTTTGATACCAAAAGGGCAGACAAAATCTTTCAAGATATATGTTAACACAAGCTATAAAAACACAGCTTTAAATATTGCTCTTTGTTAGCATACATTAAAACTTTCATACTTCAAAAAGGGTTATATAGAGCAGACATAACGCAGGCAAAGTTTAAAATTCAATTTCTGCGCACGCACAGAAGTTTATCTATTTTCTCTCCATCTTGCCTGGTTTCAATGTCATAAAACCATATGTGTAGGAACAGGGACCCGTACAAGGGTGAAATATTTCAATTTCAAAACCATTAATGTCCCACAGACCTTTTAGCTTCATAAGTCCAGAACAGTAAAAAACTAGCAAAAATCAGAAAATAACAAAAGTTTTAATTTCAGCCACATGTGGCTCTTTGCCGGTCGAAGTGGCCGTGCGGTTAAAGGCGCTGCAGTCTGGAACCGCAAGACCGCTACGGTCGCAGGTTCGAATCCTGCCTCGGGCATGGATGTTTGTGATGTCCTTAGGTTAGTTAGGTTTAACTAGTTCTAAGTTCTAGGGGACTAATGACCTCAGCAGTTGAGTCCCATAGTGCTCAGAGCCATTTTTTTTGTGGCTCTTTGGTGTTTCATTTCCAGACAAAATTGCCCAACACTTCTTATGCACACATTAGTACAATCACATATTCTTTTGAACATACCTTCATCAAAATGCAAAAGGAAGCACTCTAATATCAATTTCACAATTCTGGCTTCACCTCTCGCATGTGGCATATGAATGATAGAATTTTGAGGTTGCGTTTTTACATTTCTTCATGGAGGGTTGTTTGTTCATTTGTCTTTCCTAATTTGAAATTGTTATTTTCAAAACTTATTTCATTGTCATCAGCATCCATCTCTGTATCAGTTTCATGTTCCCATTTCGCACTTGTCAGGTGATTCTGAATTGGATTTATCATACATTTCTTCTGTTTTGACTTCATTGAGTGAGCTTTGTATTCTCTCTCGTTTTCTTCACAAGCACAAATACTGTAAAATGAGCTTGCATCATACAGTGACAACAAGATATTTATTTCACTCGGAAAGCAGTTAAAATTGCAGTATTAGACAACAACGGGCTCAATTAAAATGACAACAATGAAACTGCTGTAAAATTTAAAAAACTGACACTTGTTATTATTCTGATTTTTGTTACACTGTAACTGTCTCGGGGTGTTTTAAACATTCCACTGTATGTTTTCGATCAATAATGATAACTGAAACTTAGTGTACCTAATTTAATTTTTTACATAACTGTTAGATAGAGAGCTAACAAGAGTTTCAGACAATTACGAAAACTTAAACTAATAATATAAGTAATTTCTAATGTGTGGAGTGTTCACAGCAGACTGTGTCAGAACTACAGGGTTAAGTATTGTATAATTTAGTGAGTGTACCTAAACTCTGTCCCTAAACACAAGGAGTCTTAAATGAAATACACAAATGTTCATTCAACATATTTTCAGTGGCCACTGGCCACAGAATTAAGGGGTATAATTTAAGAGTTTCGTCAGTAATTCTGTTCTTTAATTAATGACTAATGGGAGGACTTGAACCATTGCACCTAAATCTACATAGTTTTCTTATTTTTCCTTTTCTTATTAAGATCATGAAACCAATTCTCTCTGCAGATTTGGATTGTAGGAGCACTTCAAATTGTTAACACTCAGACTTTCCCGAAAAGTTGCTCATGTGTGTCCACGACACTTTGTCATTGTAACACTACTTATGAGGGCACATTTCATTCTGTTCATTAAAGGCATATTTCATATTCATTTAGGGAAATGATAAGCACACTGTTGTGTCTCCAAAAACCACCACCATCATCGCCGTCGAAGGAAAAAGGTCATGAATATAATTTTAACCCTCCCCCCATATATTCTGATAAAAATAGATGTATATTTCTCTTGTTTAGGAAAAATTATATTTCCATTATATAACCTAAATGATACAAGTTAGTATGAAACTGCCAAGACAGCACAGCATGTAAGCCTGATGACGATATCCTTCAAATGCACATCTTGACAAATAACATTTGTAAAGTAAAGAAAGTTCATCGGTACAGTTACAACCACAGCCATGTGCCTCAACACACCCCATTTCCCATTATGGTTGAAAGAAAGATGATACCTTTTCTGTGTAAAAGTGTGATCTTGGTCTCCAACTGTACTGAATTTTGGAGGTTGTAGTATAATATAAATATGGAGCTGGAACTTTTATTGAAAAATATACTTTAAAATATTGGTTAAGTATGTTAATATCCAGAAAATTATCTTGAGGCAATTTTGTTCCTTAATCATATGCATCATAATTAGCATCCTCCATTTCCAGTGCATGACATCTGCAGACTAGAAGCACTCTGATCATCTCTTCACAAAGAGTGATACAATAAACAAAATGTTCATATATTTGTCATTAAATTGATAGTCTACATTTAAAAAATACATCACCTGATCAACAAGTAGCATTCCTAAAGCAGAAATACCACAGGCCAACTTTGCAGCATCCCAAAGACTCTCTGGACGAAATACATCTACTTCCTTAAGCTGCAAATAAAAAGAAAACTGACTATACAAATTTACCTTAAATAAGTACATACTTATCAGAAGATGATTTTTATAAGTCACAATAAAATATTATCTCTGAGATGAGACTAATTTGGAGAAACACCAGTCTCACTACATAAAATTTTATTAGATATTTAACCGTCACACAATTTTTTTACACAAACAGTATCATTCTTTGAAAAACAATAATAGAGAAAATTTCAGGGGCATCAAAGAATTACATTAGTGAAAACACTTAGAAGGTTGGTCAAATTATCCTGTCACATTATTACTATTTTTCAGGAAAGGGGAGGGAGGTGGAGGAAGTGACTGCCTGATCCTTACTACTATGAGAAGAAAAAAAGACCATAATGTTCACTTCAACTTCCTAATTAGATGTCTGATGGATGAGTAAGGTATTTCTCAAATATTTTAGCTCTTTGAGTCACTTTTAGTGCTAATGTCTTTTTCAATGCACATAAACACTGTGTAGTGTCTCAGCAATACAGATTACTAGTACCCATTGCAACCAAGCCACTGAATTGTCATGGATCACAAATCTATGACTGTTAGCTTACTTTAAGATAAGGAGAAAAACAGGTAAAGTTTAACCATAAGCAACAAAATTTCCATCATAGTATGCAGTAGAATGCTATAACTATTGTGGCCATTACAAACAAGAAGAAGATGCAGAATAGTCTGGTTACTGTTTGGATTAGAACAAAAAGCATGTAAATTACAAGACAAATACTTGGAAAACAAAAGTAACAAAACAGCCAATAAATAAAAATGTTAAAGAAGGTATTCTTAAAAAACTGTACAAAAATGTATGAAGAGCAGAAAATAAGAAATATTTGTGGTCAGTTTGATAGAATTAGTATCAGGGATAAGTTATATGCTCTCTCTTAATAGTCTGGGCAGGAACAGTGAATGTAAAAAAAATAGTCCAAATCAAACAACTGACTATCTTCTCATAAGCAAACTAGGTACAATCCTCCACTAAAATGTGATGCACATGAAGCTGTCACACACAGGTGAGTCCTCTCGTCCTCTCACTTGACAAGGAATCCGTACATTAAAGGGCAGCACACAGTCTGAAATCACAATAACAGCACTTAATTTTACTTTTGTGTCTGAAAGGAGTTATGTCAGGGTTGGGTTGTTCGTTTCACATACTGTACCCACAATTTCAGCCATTCTTCCTCCTACTGATACTTGATTTTGTCCATGACATACACACTCACTTGCCGTACCAAATACCTCATTTCCCTGAATGTACCCAATTATCCAGCAGAATGACACTTTCTTCTTCCACACACTCTATATTTGCTTCTCTGTGAATAGATACGCTACATAGCTTGAAGGTTATACAGAGAATGGGATCTAATGAGAAATTTTCAGCTCAGTGACATCATAAGCTCCACTATCATTAAAATGTTTTGCATTATACATATCGATTTATTTTGAGTCTTGTTACTATATTCAGATAATATAGCTGAGCAGTCAAGTAATAGAATCATTTCAATCCATCAGTGCATACTATCATATGGTTAAGTCACTTAAATAAAATTTGAAAGAACATAATCCTCCAACTCATGTTAGAGGACTATGTTGTGTCAAATTGTATGAATGATTGGTCGTCTCACTAATGAAGTAGTCTTTTGACACGTTATGAGAATAACACAGCTAATTTCAATTATAAAATGTGTAACTGCAAATCTTTCCCACACACTACATGCACGCAAACACCACCTTCTTCAGTTCACTTTGAAAGAAGCAGCTAGTGGCAAACAAAGCATGGGGTCAAAGACAGCTTTCATGGTTTTACAATATCAATGCATGAAAAAGAAGTCCTAAAAATACATTCCACTGCACAATTCTTAATATACACTTCCAAATTCAAAATTTCACTTTCCCCAAGAACTGCCATTTACCAAAACCTTGAAGTACTATGGCATTGTTTGTATGACTATCATTCTACGACAACCTATCAAAATTCATTCCCTGGAGAGCAATGTGTGGTAAAAGAAATCGTTAACTAAGAAACTGACAACAAGTTGTTACTTCAAACACAATGCAGATACACTGCACGGAAGCAAGAGTGGCTCACCAGCCTTAACACAGACCATCCAATGGAAAGTGTTCTCCCTTCAGAGTAAATAAAATCGAAAAAAATTTTGGTAGGACTGCTACATGAAGCACATACTGGGCACCTATAATCCAGATGGTATGTCTTGGATGCAGTAACAGTATGTTTCTTATCAAGCGTGAGATCCAAAAATCTGACAGACTTTTCAAAACAGAATTGTTTCTGACATCCTTGGTTCATGGGGCTTAAAAAAAAAGAACCTTACTGTGTGAGATGGAGGGTACTCTGTGTACCACTGTCACTTCCCCCTTCCCCGTTCCAGTCGCAAATGGATCATGGGAAGAATGATTGTTGGTAAGTCTTCATATGAGCTCTAATCTCTCTAATTTTAACTTCATGACCTATTCATAGGATATATGTAGGAGAAACTCAGCTTGCCCTTTTCTCACATGGTATCTGGCACACCATGGATGAAGGATTGCATATTACTGAATTTCTGAAAAGCATTTGACACACTGCCCAACAGCAGACTTAACAAAGATATGAGCACACATAATAGGTTCCCAAATATATGAGTGGCTCAAAGACTTCTTAAGTAACAGAACCCAGAATGTTGTCCTCAACAGCGAGTGTTCATCAGAGACAAGAGTACTGTCAAGAGTGCTTCAGCGAAGTGTGATAGGACTGCTCTTATTCTCTATAAATGTAAATGATCTGATAGACAGTGTAGGCAGTAATTTACAACTGTTTGCTGATGATGCTGTGATGTACAGGAAGGTGTTGTCGAATGACTGCAGGATGATACAATACGACTTGGACAAAATTGTATTAATTCCTGTATCTTCACCAGTTTGTTTCTATAAGTGGTAGCGGGCAGATGTATGATTAGATCCGTCATACCAGTATTGTTTCAAAATGTGTATTTAAACCGTACATTAAAAAGTGTTATAAAAAGTTATTAGGAAAGCACAGTTTATCCATACATTCATGACAACCACACCTGGCTGTTCATCATTTCACTCCCGCCGAGATCCTGTATCAGGAGGTTTGGAGCAGACGAGGAATTTGCGGGAGCAGCAGAGGAGCAAATCTGCATTGGCAGTGTTATAATCAGGACTATGCATAATGAAATTAATGTGAAGCAGTATGTAGCTGAAATTATGAATATTGATCTTAAATGTATTGATATTGAAGGTCTGTTGATATTGGTACCAGTTAAAGTTCACCCAGGATACGCGTACAGATTTATAAATTACCTTCCAATTTCTTTCAACTATTTTTTCCAATCTATTATTTTTTTCAATTATTCAAGTAGCAATTATTAATCAGTTTCCATCATTTGCTTGCCCACATGTGTCATTATTCAATGGCAACCATTTCAAGGATGGCGCCAAGCGAAATATGAACAGACTTTTCAGTTGTTGAGGGGGAAAAAAAAAGTGATATAAATGATTCATTTTATTGTTACAAGAAACTAATGAAACTCTTGTTGTATTTGTTACATGTCTGTGCGATTGGGAATAAGAAAAACACTGAAGGAGCAAATTAAAATTAAATTCTGCCTACAAACCAGACACGACAGGAATGCTGATTTCAGTGGTAAAGGTAGGAAGCTGCTAAGCTGTATGCTTATATGGCTACGCTTGGCACCATCTCTCTGGCAGTAGATACTCTCTATTCCTTCCAATCAATATCCTTTATGGGAAGTGCATTTTTACAGAAATGATGAAAATTTGTACAAAGTCATCATTAAAGTGCAAGATAAGTCATTCAAATTTTATAAGACTGTGTCACATAATCATCAGGTTCATTAGTGACTACGCAGCTAAATCTACTTCAATTTTCATTTTTGAAAATATATATAATTTTGTTAAAAACTATTCACAATGGAGTCAAAGGAAATGGTTGTTGTTGAAAATTCATTACAAAATGCAATATGCCAAAATGTCAGAAATCCTAGCTTGGCAACAGTTGAAGATAACGCGCCAACTCGTGAACTGGCTGATGGCAACCAAAAGAATGAGAATGGTGTCCCACTATCAAAAAATTGATGACACTGGTAATAGAACTAATCATGATGTCACTTTTATGATGCTCAATGAAACAATTTTTCAATTTTCACCAGGAAACGTTTTTTCAAATAGTGAAACTGAAGGATGCGACAGCAAAAACTCCTTTGATTGTTTGCTCACGATGTCATGAATGCAAGAACAGGAAACAGTTCATAAAAACAGTGTAAATACTAGTCAGACACAAAATTTGATACAACTCGTGCAACAAATAACACAACAGTTTACAAAACAACAGGAATTTCAGGAAAGTGTAACACAACAACTTAAAGGTATGACACAGCAGTTCACAAAACATTAGGCAAATATAGGACAACAGTTTACACAGCAAAATCAGGCATTAACAATTTCAAGAATGGTATTAGTCAACAGTTCAGTGAGGTGAGAAAAACTAAACACACTGAATTATTTGACGAACTATCCGGGAAGTTGACAGAGCTAGGTAAACAACTAAAACAAGAAATAATTACCAACATGTCCTGCAATATAAATACATTAACGGAAAAGGTATCGCCTGAAGATGATAAACAGGAACAACTTGCAGGTGAGCTACAAAACTCTCAAATTCAAGAGACACAATCCTAAGTGGATGCATCAGTAAAAATTGTGACGGATGCAGTCAGTGAGCTGCAAGTCACGTGTATAAACTTACCTACAGAAGTACAAAAGATCAGTCTAAGAGTAGACCAGTTAAGTTTAGCACAAAAATTTGCCAAAAAAACAGAGAGATAAAACATATACAGATGTAAAGGAAATAACTGAAAAAGCTGAACCTGGGGTGATGAAAATGTAGTATCAGAGAGCAAAATTTACGTAAATACTGTACAAGAAGCTCTAAAGGAAAAAGAAAGTCAACATGTAGCTAAAATAGATTTAGGATTAAAGGAAGCAGAGGAAAGGTTACGAGGTAGTATTGCAAAACCTACTGACATTCCAAAACAACATTTGACAGAAAACAAACCCATGCTATTAGAGAAGTTAGATACTTTCACCGGTTATCCACAATACATGGGTTGCCCATCAAAGGAAAGTAGTGAAAGTTGCAGAATGCAGCAACACTTGCCGGCAGCTGCACCTCTTGAGCAAGCACAACTGCCATGCACTATGCCACAAGCGAACACAAACACACCTCTTACTGACAGTGCGGCATGTTTGTCAACATTACTTGCAGATGAACGATTATTTAGGCATTGACAATTTCCGGTATTTATCTCCAAAAAAAAACTCGTGGTCTATATCAGAGTACTTCGAAATGTTTTATCTGGTACCTGGACCGAAGCCTAGAAAATTAGATATGTTGTTGGATACACGCAGGGTGACGTTCTGCTTTGGACTATGGTCATGGTGGAACATAGCCACTTCTATGAACAGTTTGAGAGAGCCTTTGTGGGTAAATACTGGTCTGAGGCCGTACAAGAGAGGCTCAGACATGAAGTATTCAACCCGGCTCCATTCAATAGCAAAAATGGAAGCTTAAGGGGCTATTTTCAAAAATATTTGAACAAAACCAGATACTGGACAAACCCGGTATCTCAAGTAGATGTGCTAAAAATTTTAAGAGCCGTCTTCCTGCCCACATTAGGGAAAAACTCATTACCATTCCACAAAACGATACCGAATACTTTCTATCTGTACTGAATTCAACACATTTGATATATGAAGAGAGACCAGTACAACCTAAGTCTGTTAATACACAGATATGCCACAGATATTTACTGACCAACAAATGAACAATGGATTCATAGTGCAACATGGATGGAAGCCTTACCCCACACAGACCTATGGTAATGGTAATGGTAAGCACAACGGCAATAGGGAAAGCCGTAAATTCAAGGGCAGATATAAAAGAAATGGGCAAAAATTTAACAAAAGCAACTACATCGGACAAGTAGCATAT